>NC_064639.1:270897330-271522330 GCF_023864345.2 Schistocerca serialis cubense
TCTTCCTTGATTTTGAACCAAAGATAGATTTCAGGCACTCGAAGAATCTGCCTGTTTGGATTGTGTCAGCGTATGATTGGCTTTATCCAGCAACGATATGTCTTTGAGGGCGCGCACCTTCACTTTCAGGTTGTAGTGTGCTACTTTATGCATGTCAAGATCAGGACTGCCAAGAGATTCCCCTGAAATCATTAACAAGCTTTTTGATCACTACATCTGAATCGCCAAACCAATCTTGGTTATTTTGCTGAGGTGTTCCCAAGACTTCTGTGGCACATCTGCGCAGTTTAGTAGCATATACATTCCAGTTATCATCTACAGAATCAGACACGGATATCAAAAGCCCATCAGAACCGAATGCATCGTCCAGTCTTTCTTTCACAGTCTGATCGTGGGCCAAGATTTTGCAGGATAATTTTGATGGTATTTCGTGTGACGCTCGGCGTGGTGCTTTCAAAGTTATGTTTAATTTGGACCTCACAAGTCGATGGTCTGTAGAACCCTGAGCGCCTCTCATAACAGTGTGATCAGTACTTCACCGAGATCTTTTATCCGTACGATCACATAATCTAGAAGGTGCCAGTGCTTAGATCGTGGGTGCATCCACGTCGGTTTATATTTATCGGGCATCCGAAAATATGTACTTGACAGAGTTCAAATTCAGCTCATAAAGTTAAAAATCAAGACCATTTGAGCTGCATTTTCCAATTCCAATGCGACCAATGACTCCATTCCAGGCATTGAAATCACTGCCAACCGGAGCATTGAAATCTCCGAGCAACAGGACTTTATCCGCAGAACGACTGCCCTGAAGTACATATCGGAGTTCTTGGTAGAAGCTGTACTTCTCGTCATCGGGAGATGGCAGTGTAGGTGCGTAGACACTGATCAAGTGAATGTATTTGCTAGATGTTATTTGGGTCTGAGCGTTATGATTGTGTCGCTGATGCCTTTTAGAAGTTTCGTCAATGAACATGCTAGTTTATTGCGTATGGCAAAGCCTACGCCACTCTCCACCATTTCAGTAGATGGTTTCCCACTCCAGTAGTAGATGTAACCTCCGAGCTGTTCACACAACTCTCCAGAATCACTAAGATGTGTTTTACTGAGGGTGGCGATGTCGATGCTGTAACTAGTCAACTCTCTATCAATAAGTGCTGTCTTTCTCTCTGGACATTGATTATGGTCATTATCCAGTAAAGTACGGACGTTCCATGTACCAGTCATAAAGTGTTTAATGCAAGTCTTTCCTTTATTATTTTTTCGACTTCAGATTTTGGTGAACAAGTGACCGGGGGTTGCCACTTGCACTGAGTTGAGATGGGCTATGTTTGTCCCACCTTTTATAGGGCCCTCACTGGATTAGGGAAAGCAGAGCGATCCTAAATAGGGTTGCTTTGTCGTCTGACGAGCTGCCGAACCAGTCCTCCTGTCCCTGTCGAGTTCCAGAACGACCATCACCGTCTGACCGCCTAACGTGCAGAGCACCAACTAAGTTTCGGGCACACTCTTGCCTCACCTTCAGTACTCCATCACCACAGGACTTTTTTTGAAAACCTCGAAGCCCATGAAACTTCCGCATTCCAGTTGGAGTATCTTGATATACGCCCTTAAGGCATATCGCAGATGCCTTGCCTCATCAGTACAGGATACGTGAGTATTTGCCTATCGACGTTACCCACCTCCCACACCGGTGACTTATGTCAGGGGATGGCAGGAAAAAGGACGAGGCTAGGACAGGATGAGTATAGGAAAATGGGGATGGATAGAACGCTGTGTGACCCACTTTGTCTGGCTCCTCTCCTTCGGCCTGTACGGCTTGGGTGACCCTTCTGGTAGCTAAGCTACCGCCGTCATAGCCCTCCGGATCAAGGGCACGAAACCTCCTCGCCCACACGGATAGTGCTTCGTTAAGGCGGTGCCCCAGGACAGCCAATGAGTGAAGAAAAAACTATTTTCTCTCTTGTTTTGGGTGACCGGTCACGCACCCAGCACTTTATAATCGCGGGCTATTGCATGCCACTATTGTCAGAGATCTACCTCAACATTTGGCTGGGACAACTGTCTCCAATAAACCAACGTCATTTTCGAGATTGGGTAAATCTCGTTATATGGCGAATTAGTCAAAGACATTACACTGTGCTAAGGCATGACATGTCCACGGTCCATTAATGTGACCAACACCTACCTTAAACGTCAATGTGCAATAACTACACACAGACAGCAGGTATCTGCATCAGGAGTCTAGGTTATGTACTGTAATACAGACGTTATCGTAACTCGGGATTGGTACGGCATATGTGATGTCCAAAAGGGCTTGATCATTGGCTCCCTGGCCAAAGTTGGAGCATTTCCGAAATGGCTAAGTTTGAAAAGTGTTCACTTGGCCGTGCGGTTCTTGGCGCTGCAGTCTGGAACCGGACGACCGCTACTGTCGCAGGTTCGAATCCTGCCTCGGGCATGGATGTGTGTGATGCCCTTAGGTTTAATTAGTTCTAAGTTCTGGGCGACTCATGACCTCCGAAGTTAAGTCGCATAGTGCTCAGTGCCATATTTTTGTTCACTTGTCGTAGTCAAAGTGTACTGTGTATGTCAAAGCGTCGCTTATGGAAAACCGCCGCCAAGGCAACTGTGGTGTGCTACGGATCATAGATGTCAGGGGCGATACGCACGGGTGAATTGACATGCAACTGTTGAGCAATTCACCGCCGACATGAAGCAAGTGACCAATAGCGTCTCCTCAACGACAGTACAGGGAACATTGGTGAGCATTGACCTCCGCAGTAAACGTCTGAATCATGCACCCATGCTGACCTCCATCGACGGCGATGGCTGGAATTTGCACGTCAATACAGCAACTTGACGACCACTGAGTGGCGACTGGTGCTCCTTTAAGATGGACCATGCTTTATGCACCATCGTACAGACGGCCGTTGGCGTGTACAGAGTGAAACGTCTCAAAACAAACACCCTACAACTATCACCGGAAGAATCCACGCCAGAGAAGGCGTCATGGTCTGTGGCTACCTCAATAGGGCTGTGGATCCTCCCAGCCAAGAAACCTAGTGCAGTTGACCACGGCATTGGATCGATATGTCTCCATGTCTCAGACGGTACCTTCAAAAACATCACTCTCTTCCAGCACGTCTCGCTCTGGTCCACGCTGCAAAAAGTGATTATTCGGACTTCTGTCAGTTGGTGACATTAATGTGACTGGACAGTGTACTTTGGCGCTGCAGTGTGCGAAGCCACCTTTCTTGAATTCCTAACACCCCACAGCTCAATGATGTGGTTGGAATATTGTGGATCTGTTATCAAAAGTACACTAGACACGTAATTCTAACAACGGTACGAAGTTATCTCGAAGGATTGGATTGTTTTGACCTGTATTATGCACTGCGACAACTAACAGCTTACAGGAACTGTTCATAAAGTCCAAAGGCGTCGCCTCTGCGAGCTTCCAATACCCAGCCATAAGAGGGAGGCTAACTCGTACAACCCGGAGCCATCGACAAACGTTTCACGTTCCTCACTCATGTTCGTCAGGCCCAGCTCTGTCTAGGGCCCTAGAGCCGACTGACGTCACTGGTGCTCAGCGTTTAGGCCTTTGGCAGGAAGCCGGCTCCATACAGAACGGAAGTGGTCGGCAGCAGCCTGCAGCGCCGTGGGAAGGAAATGAATTTGACGTTAAGTACCACCATTACCGCCCGACAATCGGGCTCTAAATTTAATTTCCGCGGGATGACTTACGAAAGCAATAAAAGTCACGGAAGACGATCCTCCTGACTCAATATGTCAACGGGCCTTCCTGGCCGCCCCCTTGCACGCCTTTTGCCGTCAGCCAGTGTTAAACGGGAGGCGGAGTCTCCTCGCTCGACGTAAATAGCGTGTCGCACCGCCGCACTGACTTGTAAGACACGAGCCTTCTCAACAGGTTTGGTTTTTAGTTGCTTTAACGCAACTAATAGGACCAAGAAGTCATTTATGTACGAGGAAACCATTTTAACTTGTATGATGCAACTTTTATTGATGGTAATGAATATCTCTATCTTGGCGTTATACGTTCAATGTATGCCACGGCGTTCTCTGTGACGTAAACAGTAACCTCATCGATATCAGTATCGACTCATGGTATTTTCCAGGCTATACATGGTGTCCTTTTTATCACGACCGCATCCAATTACTTTTTAGCCAGACAGAAAACGAAAAGATATATGAAGCAAATGTTCTTTAGCTACCAGGGGAATATTAACTACCAGGGGAACATTAAACGTTATGACCGTCTTCCTTGTAACTTTCTTCGTTGCGAAGATATGAACCGCAGTAGCTTTTCCTAGCAGCAATACGCTTCCTCTCCTCAAGCCGTATCACAGTGTGCCATTGTAGAAAATATGACGATAAATTTTATCACGTTGCCGTTAATTTTCTAAAAAAGGTCAAACCTTTAATTGTGGAGTTTAAATTTACTGCACTAACGCGCCATATTAGAATCTGGTAATTAGTGGGTTAGCGATATCGTAACACAAAACTGACATTCTTCTACAAGAGCACGAAATTCAGGCACTTCGAGTAACATATATCGTTCTCTTGCTGAAGTTCCCAGGCGGAAACTGGAACATAGCTTGTAAAAGATGTATTTTTTTTCGTTTTGTACGTTATGATATTAGGATGAAATAATTACTTTTTGTGAAAACCATGTAATTTAAGATGAATGTAATGTCATGTAGCCCACACGATAATTATTAAGGACAATTTTTAAAACTCTTTGGAGTTTCTCTGAAAGAAAAGTTTGGAAGCGAAAACTTACTCTTTTTGTGCTCACTTCAGTTTTATCTTGCGAAGCAATCTGAGGTACGTTAATAGGGCTCTATGTACTTTCTCATTTATTACATCATAATCATCACTTTTCTGGTAAACGTTTCTTCAATAATTTGTAGACTACCCTTAGCGGGAATACATCAATGTTGTTGAATGAGTTTTATGTTTCAGGAGGACATACGTGTATATATATATATATATATATATATATATATATATATATATATATATATATTGGTGCGTTCATTGTTTAAAAGCAGTAAGACTGACAGCTTATCTCATCATGTCGCTCAATATTACATACATACAAAGTTGAACCTGTACAATCTTTTCTTCGAAGTCCGACTACCATTTCTGAGAGGTACTTATTATAATACTTTCAGGGTGAAAATGGTTTCAAATTACAATGATGTGTAGTATCAACCGGTGCCTGATACGCCAAAACGCAGAGGTAAAGGCGGTGGTAGGGTAATGCAGGTGATGAAATATAATACGATAATTAATTGCAATTTAACTTGAAATACTAACCAAATCGTGCCCTCGCTTTTGTGGCTTGTCCTTCCCGAGACAAACCTTTCTTAGTGCCTTGCATAGATCTTACCATATTTGCAAGGGTTGGTTCAAAAGTGGTAGCAGCACTATTGTAATTCATACCAGACTCAAATGACAAACGTTCACCGTATTACGTGTCCTCAGCATAATCGCCCAACATGCCTATCACCTTCCTCCACACAGATGGAAGGTGTCGTACGCAGTCAGCGCATCCATCTCTGTCGATGTCTAACAAGGACTGCCCTATGGCACGGATGACGTCGTCTCTTGTGTTGTTGCATATGCTACGAAGAGTTTCCTTCGTTTTGACGAATAGGTTGTACTCGCACGGAGTCATATCGGGTGAATACGGTCGACGTTCCAGTATCCCCCAGCCCTACATAGCAGGAGCTTCAGCACGAGGTTCACCGTGTGGCATCGTGCATTGTTGTGAAGAAGGATGGTTCAAAACAATTCTCAAATGTGTGTGAAATCTTATGGGACTTAACTGCTAAGGTCATCAGTCCCTAAATTATCCTAAGGACAAACACACACACCCATGCTCGAGGAAGGACTCGAACCTCCGCCGGGACTAGCCACACAGTCCATGACTGCAGCGCTCAGACCGCTCGGCTAATCCCGCGCGGCAAGAGTGATGGGATGCAGTCAAGCGGCGATCCACGTACAGCAGGAAGCCAAGATGCTCAATTGTCATGTTCGTGTTGTCCATGGGAGGAGGAGGGGGGGGGGGGGGACGTCCAGAATGGGGGTCTGTCTGGAATCACATTCCCGCCATCCCAAAACACTTTCACCCGTCCTGACACTGTACGATATGGCAATGCCGCATCACCATAGCCTCTTGCCGTCCCTGAAAACTCCGACTACGTGTTGTTCGTGTTTCCTAAACACACTATTATAGCGCTTGAACTGGCTTTTGCCGGCCGAAGTGGCCGTGCGGTTAAAGGCGCTGCAGTCTGAAACCGCAAGACCGCTACGATCGCAGGTTCGAATCCTGCCTCGGGCATGGATGTTTGTGATGTCCTTAGGTTAGTTAGGTTTAACTAGTTCTAAGTTCTAGGGGACTAATGACCTCAGCAGTTGAGTCCCATAGTGCTCAGAGCCATTTTTTTTGAACTGGCTTCCTTCACTTCCAGACAGTACACACTGCAACTGGCTCAAATACAGCCATTGCCGTTCACTGCACTACTTCAACCGAACATCTGCTGTCAGCTACACACAGGGCACATGACAATAGACGCATATCCTTCATGTTACGACAATGTTACCACTACTTTCTATCCAAACCTAATAAATATTTCATTCACTTCCGGTAAGGAATGATACGTTACAAAATACAGGGAGAGAGTACACTGGTTATTCAGACAGCTGTCTGTAACTGAAGGGTCGGAGGTTACAGTTAACACCAACTAACAGAAGAGATAGACGTTGCTCGTCTGTGGGGAGTGTAACTTAGGAGAAAGTAATGACCAGAGTACGTATTCCATAAGTTTCCGTTTCTTTACTGCCAATTCCAGCAAGTAGACGAGTTACATTACCTGGGGAACCTACATTGTGTGCTGATACAGGAGTATCATTTATTAGTGTTTAATAATCACTTGTTTATCTGAACGGTACATTCTGATACGTTTTTGAGCAGGTCTTGAGGTTATGAACTGGATTGTCGAATAGGAAATATGAGTTATTTACAAAAGACGTTCTGGTGTTCGTGTAATATATTAAATTTCGGGCATGCAGCCGCTCAAACGTTACTTCTTCCACGGATGTTTCGATCGCCTACCGTCCGGTCATCCTCAGGGTGAGTCGCAAGACTGACGGCAAGGACTTGCATACTCCACGGAGGCGATATTGCACGTGTGGGTCATACATGCAGGTTGGCTGCAAAGACGTACACTTAGACTCGTGCTATCTGTGTGTACCTCTTTGCAGCCGAACAGCATCTGTCACCCACATGCTAGGTACCGCCGCAGTGGTGTGTACAAGGACGCGCTTGGCACTTTGCAGTGTCCCCATGATTAACACAGTAAAGTATTTAGGATTAATTCTCGACAGAAAACTAAATTGCAACTCACATCTCCTTGCTATCCAATACAAAGCCCGAAACCGACTAAAACTAGTAAACTTACTAACAGCCACTCCTGCAGTCTGCATCCTTTTACTATTATAATCTCATATAAATTCCTCATCCGCCCACCCTAATATATGCCAACGTTACCTGGATCTCTACCACGCCTGAATTCTGTAAGTCCCTTGAAATCTTGGAAAGATGTGCACTCGCCCTCGCTTTCCGCATCCACCTACTTTTCCCAGCACCCACCCTGTACCAACTCATCCACTTCTCACACCTTTTTCTTTTACTAGAGCACCTTCGGGTTCGATAAATTAGTCGCAAAACCCAATCCGAGCACCCAATATCCCACCCACGAATCACCAAACCATGTACCCTGATGCGTCACTACATCCACATTCCTCGTTCCATGCACCTCCAAGCCTTATCCATCCTCTTCCGTTGGAATATTAACCAGATCCAACTCCTCAGTGATGAAATCCGTCCCAAGATATACCCATATTTTCTATTCTAACCACAACGCCACCCTCAATTTTTTCCTTCTCCTTCGTCTGCCTTGCTGACTTCTCGTCGCTACCTGCGGCTCTACAGGGCCCCATGGTCATTGTCATCATTATGATGACAATTTTTTTTATGGGCCACCTAGAATCACCATCAGACCGCGGCATCAGTCACATTCAACAGTGACTGTATTTCAGCTGTACATAAAATACTCAAACAAGTTTTAAAATCATCAGTATCTTCCATGTACGTACATTTTACAAAACTGTCGTTTATTGTCTCCTGTGTATGCAAGAAACTTAAACTTACGTATTTTTACAAAGTAGTTATTGTCACCATTGATACAAATTTTAACTTCTTTAAACTTAGTTTTGTATCTTTTAGCTGAAGAGTGATTTTATCCGCTGCCGGCTTTGAAATCGAAATAAAAATAAAGAAGGAAAAAAAAAAACGTGCCGTCAGTTTTGCGACTCTCTCTGAGGATAAACGAGCGGTTGGCAACCGAAATATTATTCCAAGGGCATCTGCATGGCCAAAATTTAATGGATTACTCATTACGCCGCGAGAAGCTAAAATAGTGTTTATCGCATCGTGTGGCACCAGGTTACAATCAAGGCAATGTTGCTGTTTAATGCCCACCTCGCGTCCCCCCGGCTAGCAGAAGAATAATTTCTTGATAATTTTTTGCTCTGTACGAAGAGTTACTTGAGGTGGTCTAGAGAAACAAAACACCATGGGTAATACCAACACTGTTCTAAGCTCACACTGTATCTCCGTTTTTGCTTATCGACAGCGAACTGAAAGAGATAAGTTCGATTTCCGACGTCAGTGCACTGACAGTTCTAAATATCTACCGGAATAACGGGTCTATTGCAGGAACTCACATGACCGTACTGCGTCAATCATTACACCGTCTTCTTGAGCCGCACACATTCATATTAGGAAAAACGTCCGACAGTCTTACAATTAAGGCGGAAGTTACCATAGTTCACTATTCACACGACATGTTCTTTATATAAAAATGGCTCTGAGCACTATGGGACTTAACATCTATGGTCATCAGTCCCCTAGAACTTAGAACTACTTAAACCTAACTAACCTAAGGACATCACACAACACCCAGCCATCACGAGGCAGAGAAAATCCCTGAACCCGCCGGGAATCGAACCCGGGAACCCGGGCGTGGGAAGCGAGAACGCTACCGCACGACCACGAGATGCGGGCTTCTTTATATACATAAATGATTTGGCGGACCGGACAGGCAGCAATCTGTCGTTGGTTGCTGATGATGCTGTGGTATGATGACGAAGTTGAGTGACTGTAGGAGGATACATGGTGACTAATACAAAGTTTCTAGATGGTGTGATGAATGGTAGCTAGCTATGTAGGAAAAACGTAAAGTGAAGCGGATGAGTTGGAGAAAAAAACACTTAATGTTCGGATATAGCATTTGTAATGTCCTGCGTACTACAGTCACATCTTTTAAATATCTGGCGTAACGTTTCAAAGAGGTATGAAGTATAATTAGCATGTGAGGATTGCGGTAGGGTAGGCGAATGGTCGACTTAGCTCAATTGGGATTCTAGGAATGTGTGGTTCATCTCTAAGGCATACCGCGTATAGTGCGACCAGTTCTCGAACACCGCTCCAGTGTTTAGGATCTGTAAAAGGTCGGATTAATGCAAGACATCGAGGCAATTCAGAGGCGGGTTGCTAGATTTGTTATTGATTGATTCGAACAACGCGCAAGTGGGGCACTGATGATTTAGGAACTCAAATGGCAGTCCCTGGAAGGAAGATGACATTCTTTTCGAAGAACACTACTGAGAAAATTTAGAGAAGCGGCACCTGAATGTGACTGCAGAACGATTCTACTGCCTACGACATAAATCACGCTTAAGGACCACAAAGATAAAAACGAGGAAATTAGGGCTCGTACGGAGGCCTATAGAGTGTCGTTTTTCCCTCGCTCTGTTTGTAAGTGGAACAGCAAAGGAAAGGACTATTAGTACCATCCGCCCGCCCCGTACTGTGGACTGCGGAGTATCTATGTAGATGTAGATGTAGATGTAGATGTAGACCTTGATGTTCACTATTTTTCTCACATGCCTAATGTTAATTCTTCTAATTCTTAGCGAAGTCTAATATTGTCAGGAAGGAGAAGGTGGTCTTGACGAAATTTGTGAAGAATAATTATAAATTTTAATCTAAAATCATTTTATGCCTAGATTGTTTTTTTCGGCATACAATTACTGCGCGATGTTTAGTTTAGGTGGTTTTGTACAACGATCCTCAGATAGTTCAAATCGTAAAACGGCTGTGCACATGCTTTGGAAAACATCTACATCAACTATAATCACTCACTGAAATGAGTTTGTGGGCCAATAAGATTATGACAGTATTTAGTTAAAAACTTCATCATAAGCGACTCAGGTTGTAAACCACAAGACGACAGTAATAAAGAAGAAAAATTGCCAGTTGCATTACTAAAACTTGTATCAGAACCCCATGAATTGTAATTGTACAGCATATTCTGATATGTATCGGACAGGATGTCTTATCATAACCTGCATCATCAGATTTCGATTCAATCTGACTGTATGACAACAAAAATAGCTTCACATTCGCCAGCGACCTTAAGCGCGATTCTAGGTGCATAGGGTTTTTAAACACCAGGGATACATTCGAATTCCTTCCTGTCGGGTAACAACGATTTTTCCAATAATGCTCCTCAAAGTTTCGTGTGGTTACAAGCATCGTGCACTCTTTTAATGTGGACCCATATCCTTCATAAATATTAAACGCAAATTATGGTATAGCAACAGGAAACCTGATTGTCTCGAAATGACTTTTTCATTGAGCTGGTCGCAACCAGAAATAATCTACAAAACGATTCCAGTGTTAGAATATTTTTAAGTAAACTTTCACATTACTCATTTTTGAGCGCTGATGGGCACGCTTTTGTGCGTACTATTACACCAAGCAAACATATGGTAGGCAGGATCCACTCTTGATCAACATCGAAATATTTTGAGAAACTACTTACGAACGAAATTTTCTTAATCATCGGTTACATACTCAAGCAATTTTGCATTTCACACAACGTGACCACCATTGGATATTTCAAACACAGAAAGAGTAAGTACTAAGACACGACAGCTTGCTGCACATCAGCAGTGAATTAAGCCTACCAGTGCGCGCTGAAATTCACAACCTAATTTCCATGGAAATTTATGTAAAACTGGTATATCACACGCAGCTTTATTCCGGCACTTTCAACTGCCAATTGGGGACCGTGGCAAATGCCCCTTTGATCGTCACTGAACCGAGTCAAATTGCTTGAAGTTTCAATTATCTGTGTTGTCAGTTTCCGCATACATTTATTTGGCCTCTATATATTCCTGGTACAGAAGAGTCGACGCTTTTCGAACAAAACATGTAATCAACGTGGAACAGTTTGTGTGTTTGGTCAGAGAAGCAAATGTTCATTTCTATCTTCATTTCCTGAGAGTATGTGCTTCCGCTGTGATGACGGTCTATGAGTTTTAGTGGGACTAGAATACAGATATGTATTTTGTTACTTTCTGCAGCAAAATTAATTTGCAAATACCTCTGTTCAAGTCGTACCCAAAGTTTTGACCAACATTTCGTCCTCCCCTCATGCATAACCTCAGTTGCATTTGCTCGATTGACTGGTGGCCCCATCTGGAGAAGTGATTAACTCATTGTAGCTTGAGTAGTGAAAAGGCCATGATATTTTACCATTACAGGCTACTCTGTAATTACAGTAACAGAAATATAGGACTGTACTATAAGTGTGAACAATCTGAAACCATCAGAGGAGCTAACCTTGAATGTAGTGGAAACTGTACTTTCAAAAATACTTCAGCCTCAGAATATAATTTTATTGCTTCTGCCTAAGACTGGGAAAGAACGTAATATTCTTTCCACTACGGTTCTCTCTGAATCAAGCAAGCAGGGTAATGTTACTCAAGTCGTACCCCCTAGGCGAATATCACTGTATTTGATAGCGTAATTTAAACAACAGTTCGTTCTGCGTACGCTGACTCTTTATTTTTAAGCTATCAACCAGCTATCACACAAACGCAAAACTTCTGTCTAAAAACGAGTTTTCAACCTTCTTCAAGTCTGTTGCTTCGGTACGATTAAGGCACCTAGTTTCCTAATCCGTACCTCCTACAACCTAAGTGGTACTTAGAATAAGAAGTCAAAGATGACATATCCAAGGAATAATGAAACAAAACGTCAAAATAGGAAATTACAAACAATAAATATAACTTCACTTCCATGATTAAACGTAATGAAATTACACATTGGAAACAAAATGCAAATCCTTAACTACTTATACTGCCATATCAAAAATCAGTAGGTTTGAATACACATCAAAAAAATATTTGTCAGTTTTACTTTCCATGCCAGCGCATAGGTAATGTACTTTACCTTTACAGCTCGTACACTGAATCATGTCTTCTTCTCGATCTTCTTTACATATTTGTCATAACCAGTTCACTCTGTCCTTTATTTTTTTATTCTTGATAGAAGTTCCATCTGTCTGTATCTTCTTAGAGGTTTATGGAAAAGTTTCTTCATTTTGTTAACCTTTTCTTTGGCTTCTGTTGCCGTTCTCTAAGGATTCGATGTTAATTGTAAGGTTCATTTAAGTCTTTTCGTATTTTCCACCGTGACCATTGTTATATACTGGACGGGTCGTACAGTACTCATGTCAGGCTTTATTTGTTGACCATTAATTTCGACAACTCTTGCAGTATTATTTTCGGGTGCACATTCTTGAGATATTGTAGGAATTCCATGCTTTTGATTGAGTAATGTTGCAACTTCAGCCAGCCTTCCAGATTTTCGCCATCTTTCTTCCATCAACTTCCATCAGCAAATACTTGGTCTCATTGGTTAACAATATGCACAGCAGCAGCTACGAAGTCTTCTTCTTTGACGACATTTCTATCAAATAACTAAAAGCCTGTTGCTACAAAACTTTTATTGTCATGTCCACACAAAATGATCTAGGATAAGCCTTTCCCAAGGAGTTCCGCAACGTTAGCTTCTTTTACGACATTGAAACAAAGATGCAGTTTCATATAGCCACGTTTCAGTGTTTCAAAGAATGGTCTGTCCAGTGGCTATAAACGATGAATCATATGAGCAGGAAATGATAGCATGATCGTACCGTAATCAAGGGCCAGCTGAATTGCCTCTAATGTTTTGGCTTTCCATTCATTAGTCGAGTATCCAAATGTTCTGTTTGGTGGAGCTCCCCTTGTTAAGACAGCAATCATTCTTCTGCGCTTAAATATTACCATCGGTGGTATGAATTCGTCTGCTGCATTCACTGTACATACACATGTTGTAAGACCCCTTCTTTCACATGTGATTGTTCCCACTTGGTGTTTGGCTTTTAGGACAGTTACTTTGGATTGCTTGTGAACTGTAGATAATTCGGTTTCATTCACGTTATACAGGGTGGTCCATTGATAGTGAACGGGCGAAATATCTCACGAAATAAGCGCCAAACGAAAAAACTACAAAGAACGAAACTCGTCTAGCTTCAAGGGGGAAACCAGATGGCGCTATGGTTGGCCCGATAGACGGCGCTGCCATACGTCAAACGGATATCAGCTGCGTTATTTTAAATAGGAACCCCCATTTTTTATTATATATTCGTGTAGTACGTAAAGAAATATGAATGTTTTAGTTGTACCACTTTTTTTCGTTTTTTTGATAGATGGCGCTATAATAATCACAAACGTATAAGTACGTGGTATCAGGTAACATTCCGCCATTGCGGACGGTATTTGCTTATTGATACATTACCCGTGTTAAAATGGACCGTTTACCAATTGCGGAAAAGTCGATACCGTGTTGATGTATGGCTATTGTGATCAAAATGCCCAACGAGCATTGCTACGTATGCTGCTCGGTATCCTGGACGATATCATCCAAGTGTCCGGACCGTTCGCCGGATAGTTACGTTGTTTAAGGAAACAGGAAGTGTTCAGCAACGTGTGAAACGTCAACCACGACCTGCAACAAATGATGATGCCCAAGTAGGTGTTTTAGCTGCTGTCGCGGCTAATCCGCACATCAGTAGGACACAAATTGCGCGAGAATCGCGAATCTCAAAAACATCGGTGATGCGAATGCTACATCAACATCGATTGCACCCGTACCATAGCGCCATCTGGTTTCCCCTTTCAAGATAGACGACTTTCGTTCTTTGTAGTTTTTTCGTTTGACGCTTATTTCGTGAGGTATATTTGGCCCGGTCACGATCAACGGACCACCCTGCATATTTGGTCAGCAGTTAACTTGTTTTCCTCTGGTTCATACTGACATTTACCAGAAAACTTATTAAGAGGCTTCTTATTAAGCCCCTTCGTGCAATCGATATGGGTTCGGGAAATCGCAGGGACCAAGTAGGATGATCTTTCATACACCTGTTCTCCGAAGGAAGTAGACTCTATATTAACTATATGCTGTGCTAATTCATGTTCCACGTCTATCATATTACTACGTCTTCCAAATTTTGATGTTTTATTTAAACCCTTCAAACGCCGACGCATTGTAGACTTCGGTATATCAAGCCTTCTACATGCTCCATTAAACCCAACTGCACCATCCCGATGTTCGCAGAAAAGTTCGTCCACATCCTCCCGCTTAAAATTACTGTATGCTCTCTTAGTCATGCTGATCAGCTGAAACAAACAATTTTTACTTGATATCTAATTTCCATCAACGCCTAAGTCGTATCAGTACAATAAGGAATTGTTGACAGCTATTACGCAGGCGGTGAGACGTTTACCGTTTCATACTAGGTCTACAGGTATAAACCAAAAGTCTTATATCATTTGATTTTGCTAAAATTAATGGCAAATAACCATTAACATAGACATGATACGAAAGTATTACTTTATCAGAAATTGCTTCCAAATGAGCTGGAGGATGTAATACAATCAATCAAGCAAAGTCACGAGTTAACTGTCAAGAGAACCAGTGGTCCGTTCACTGGTACTTGCTTGTTCGCACGACTATTTAGTTCAGCTTCACACTATTTGATTTCGCATGTTGCAAACCTGGGATCAGATATTACTGCATATCGCTTTAGGCTGTGGTACGATTAGTGGAGCTTTACCCTGATGTTTATTTAACAATTCATTTAAAAATTCTTGAATAACTTTGTTGTGTTTTCATAAGTCAACGACAAGAAATTTTATCACTTCTTTAACAGGAGGATTCAATAAACTGGATACTGAGGGCTCAATAAATTGGATATTGTTACACTGAGAATTCAGCATTCACGAGCAATGCATGTCTACACCGCATAAAGGCTAAAATAATTGTTTTAAGACTGTTTGTTATCGAAGCGCTTACCTCTGTGTTTAATTACTTCCTGCTGATAAAGAAACAGGGAGTCCGCACATTTGTGCCAGTCCAGAGCACAACGCGAAGAGTGAACGGGTTTAGTTATGTTTTACAGTACCATGCAATTTCGTTAATTAGAAAATCACGTAAAATTGAAAGTACTATGGAGCAGAATGCGACTAACCAATAATCCTAAACAAATTCCTGTAATTTTCATTGAGAAATTTCGTTATGCATGAAATACACTCCTGGAAATTGAAATAAGAACACCGTGAATTCATTATCCCAGGAAGGAGAAACTTTATTGACACATTCCTGGGGTCAGATACATCACATGATCACACTGACAGAACCACAGGCTCATAGACACAGGCAACAGAGCATGCACAATGTCGGCACTAGTACAGTGTATATCCACCTTTCGCAGCAATGCAGGCTGCTATTCTCCCATGGAGACGATCGTAGAGATACTGGATGTAGTCCTGTGGAACGGCTTGCCATGCCATTTCCACCTGGCGCCTCAGTTGGACCAGCGTTCGTGCTGGACGTGCAGACCGCGTGAGACGACGCTTCATCCAGTCCCAAACATGCTCAATGGGGGACAGATCCGGAGATCTTGCTGGCCAGGGTAGTTGACTTACACCTTCTAGAGCACGTTGGGTGGCACGGGATACATGCGGACGTGCATTGTCCTGTTGGAACAGCAAGTTCCCTTGCCGGTCTAGAAATGGTAGAACGATGGGTTCGATGACGGTTTGGATGTACCGTGCACTATTCAGTGTCCCCTCGACGATCACCAGTGATGTACGGCCAGTGTAGGAGATCGCTGCCCACACCATGATGCCGGGTGTTGGCCCTGTGTGCCTCGGTCGTATGCAGTCCTGATTGTGGCGCTCACCTGCACGGCGCCAAACACGCATACGACCATCATTGGCACCAAGGCAGAAGTGACTCTCATCGCTGAAGACGACACGTCTCCATTCGTCCCTCCCTTCACGCCTGTCGCGACACCACTGGAGGCGGGCTGCACGATGTTGGGGCGTGAGCGGAAGACGGCCTAACGGTGTGCGGGACCGTAGCCCAGCTTCATGGAGACGGTTGCGAATGGTCCTCGCCGATACCCCAGGAGCAACAGTGTCCCTAATTTGCTGGGAAGTGGCGGTGCGGTCCCCTACGGCACTGCGTAGTATCCCACGGTCTTGGCGTGCATCCGTGCGTCGCTGCGGTCCGGTCCCAGGTCGACGGGCACGTGCACCTTCCGCCGACCACTGGCGACAACATCGATGTACTGTGGAGACCTCACGCCCCACGTGTTGAGCAATTCGGCGGTACGTCCACCCGGCCTCCCGCATGCCCACTATACGCCCTCGCTCAAAGTCCGTCAACTGCACATACGGTTCACGTCCACGCTGTCGCGGCATGCTACCAGTGTTAAAGACTGCGATGGAGCTCCGTATGCCACGGCAAACTCGCTGACACTGACGGCGGCAGTGCACAAATGCTTCGCAGCTAGCGCCATTCGACGGCCAACACCGCTGTTCCTGGTGTGTCCGCTGTGCCGTGCGTGTGATCATTGCTTGTACAGCCCTCTCGCAGTGTCCGGAGCAAGTATGGTGGGTCTGACACACCGGTGTCAATGTGTTCTTTTTTCCATTTCCAGGAGTGTACTAGTCGGAATGTGTAATGTCACAAGTTTGAACGTTGTACGGGAAACAGAAAATCTGGAGAGGGAAATTCTACGGCTCCATCTAAACGTAGTGAACCGGGAACAAGACAAGTATTTCTGCTCAGATGATTATAGGGTAATGTCTACAGGAGCATAAAATGGTATAACGGGAGTAGGATGCGTTAAGAATTGCAGAGCCGCGCAAAGAGTGAGTTACTGCAAAAACTTCAGTGATAGGATTGCTCTCATCTAAATCGACAGTAAACCAACCTCAACAATAATAGTTCAGGTGTACTTGCCGACGTCGCAAGCCGAAGATGAAGAGACAGAAAAGGTATATGAAGATACTGAACGAGTAATTCAGCACCTAAAGGGACATGAAAATCTAATAGTCATGAAGGATTGGAATGCAGTTCTAGGGGAAAGAGTATAGAAAATATGGGCTTCGTACTAGGAATGAGACACGAGAAGGACTGATTGAGTACTGCAATACATTGCACTAGTATTAGCAAATACTCTGTTCGAGGAACACAAGAGGAGGAGGTATACTTCGAAAAGGCTATACCTGGAAACGGCCGAGAGGTACGGTAAGATTCCAGTTATATTACATCATGGTGAGACAGACATTCCGAAATCAGCTACCAGTTTGTATCCAAGTGCAGGTATGGACTCAGGTCACAATCTAAAAGTGATGAAGAGTAGGCTGAAGTTTGAGAGACTAGCCAGGAAAAATAAATGTGCGAAGAAGTGGGATATGAAAGTATGAAGGAATGAAGAGATACGTCTGAACATCTCTGAGGCCATAGACACTGCGATAAGCAATAGCTCATTAGGCAGTTCAGTTGAAGAGGAATGGACATATCTAAAAAGGGTAATCACAGAAGTTGAAAGAAAAACATAGGTTTAAAGAAGGTAACTGTGAAAAAGTCTTGGATAACGCAACAACTACATTAGTTGATCGATAAAAGAAGAAAGTTCAAAAATGTTGGGGAAAAATCAAGAGCCGGCCGCGGTGGTCTAGCGGTTCTGGCGCTGCAGTCCGGAACCGCGGGACTGCTACGGTCGCAGGTTCGAATCCTGCCTTGGGCATGGGTGTGTGTGATGTCCTTAGGTTAGTTAGGTTTAAGTAGTTCTATGATCTAGGGGACTTATGACCTAAGATGTTGAGTCCCATAGTGCTTAGAGCCATTTGAACCATTTTTGAAAAATCAAGAATCAAGAATACAGAAATACAGGTCACTAAGGAGTGAAATAAAGACGGAGTGCTGCAGAAAAATGTGAAGAAATCGAAAAAGAAATGATTATCGGAAGGACCGACTCAGCATATAGAAAAGTCAAGACTACTTCTCGTGAGACTAAAGGCAAGGGTGCAAATAAGAATGCAATGGCAATTTCACAGAGAAGTGTAGATGAGATAGCGGATAGGTAGAAATAGTACACTGGAGACCGGTACGAAGGGAAAACTTATGTGATGAAGTTAAAGGAGAAAAGAAAGAAGTCAACATGGAAGAGGAAGTGGACACAGTACTATAATCGGAATTTAAAAGAACTTTGGAAGACTTAGGATCGAATAAGGCAGAACTCTACACGCGCAACCAATGCTAACTCTGTGTGTGTGTGTGTGTGTGTGAGGGAGAGGGAGAGGGAGAGGGAGAGGGAGAGGGAGAGGGAGCCCTTTCATCAGCATCTCATTTGTATGTAGTGAACTTTCATTAGCCCCTCTCACATCAGGTGAACTCTACGACATTCGAAAATTTTCTACCATCTCCTTGTAATAAGACTCCGGATGCAAATCGAGCGTACGAAGAACTTAAGTATATTTTTGCCGGGGAAATCTTAGCGCTTTTCAATGTACACCCTACCATAAACGTTTATGACCGATAACACTACAAAGCGCCATTTATTTTGGGCATTGTTCTCTCACACATGACTCCGTGATTCTTCGCCGAATTTAGATTTCAAATGGTTCGATGACACGACGCTCTGGCACCTCAGAACCCGCGTATGTTGGAGGTTTGTTTCTTGTCTTTGTTTTATAGTTATTTATAAAACTGAAATGAAGTTAGACTTTTCTCAACATCAATGTCACACAACGGAATATTATAAATCCATTAAGTATAATTTCTCACAAGTTCACATGAGCCACAAATGTAAAATTGTTAATGCAAAAGGAATCAGTGTTACACCTATCTTACCAGTCCAAACGAATAAAGGAGAACGCATCTCACGTCAAACCCTGTAAAAATTCTTTCCACTTCTGCCTCTAAAAACTGGTGTCGAATTGTAACGAAAACGATTCCCTTACTTATGCGATAATACCGTGTTCATACTGAACCGTCGTCGTGTTACGAACGATGTGAAGCGATGGGTGCGGTAAATCTAAAGTGAAATGAGTTGTGTGTTACATAATATTAAAGAAGCCTCTTGAGCCCTGGGCCGCCTTTTCTGGCACACTAGCTCTTTGGACGACTTTCGCTTACCCGCCTGTACTACGATCTTTGCCCCTGTTGTGATCCAACGGCGGGTATTTGCGGTCGGGGAGTTGGCCGTGGGACTCGCTACGAGGCGCTAGGAAGTTCTTATGGGGACGAAGGAGCAAAACACGCGGGGTCGGCCAGCAGCGACGTGGCCGGTCTACATTGCAGGACGGTCTCAAGTTTGTGGTGCACCTGCCTGCTGTCAACTCCGAGAGCTGATCGCCTTGTTTTGGTACCTGTTTTCTAGGAAAAGACCATCTCCTCGAGACCATCAACGCTCTCCGTCGGAGATGTAAGTGGTTTTGGTGCGTTCGTTTCGTGGAACCATTTGCGTTGTAGCGACAGTCACTTGTTGGTTGGTTGGTTGCCCTAATGTATGTGTTGTTGAAGTGGGGCAGCCGGCAAGGTGTGTGATCCCAAGGAGACCAGCAGTCACTACTTCCTGTAAGGAAATCAGCGTCCCCAAAAGAAGTAGTAACTGTGAGCTACTGAAGATATTAGGTCACAGTCTAGTTGTAATTTTCTGCATACCAAGCTTACACTATTGGCAGTAAATTGTAGATCTATGCAAGGAAATTAAAGCACAAAAAATCTAGTTTGTGCTGAAGTTGGATATTTGAATAACGTAATATTATCTTGAAATTACTTCCATTTCATCTTTGTACACATGGTCGGCCTTAATGATACGTGAAAATATTCTTTGCCTGACTATGAGAGTGTAAAAATCTGATATTTTAGTCGTTTAATTGAAAGCACTTATTGGTTTTTCAAAAGTTATATTATTATTTATTGGTTCTCAACTTACATTAATTGATTTTTGCTATGTGTTTGCCGTGTTTTCTGCAGTCTGTATGTGTTCCAGTTTTTCTGCGAGTTGAGGTGTGTGAGAGCGGCGCTACGTTCTGCTTCTTTGCACAGAAGCTGTGACGTGTCGTCTAATGGGAATTGACTCCCGGTTGGGCCCCGGCGTGTAGGTGTTGTTTTGGACGGCTGGTCTTCTGCTTCCAGCATTTAAAGTTGTCACCTTTTGCCCAGGGCATCCTGACGTCACTGCCCATTTGATAAAAATTTAACATCCTTCACGTATTTTTTTAAAAAAATTTAAATTTGCTTGCCAATCAATTATATTATGTTCTGTTAATGCCCAAAAAATTTTTATCTGAGCCACCCTTTCCAATTACTTCAAATTTATTGTTCATTAAGTAATTCTAATTCGCTGCTTGCTTGAGAAGGAAGCCATTGGTAGTTTTGGAGATTGTTTTAAGACGACCACGTGTTCGTTGCATGTTAGCTGTTTTTATATATATGGTCTTGAATAAATTATTGATCTACTAGTTGTTGTGTTTAAGGAGTGACATTATAGGGGCCTTGACTTTCCATGCTACTTGCTAATATGACATCAAGAAATATCGAAATAAATATTTATGTCATAATATATATAATATAAAGCCAGACGCTGTTAACGTCGACTGTGTTGGAAATAGCTTTTTGTTCAATACATTGACAAATAATTTATGCCATGTTACCATTTTTTTTTCAAAGTAATTCTCTTACTTTATTTAAATCCTGTCTTAAAGTTACGACTTATGTTATGGAGAAATAATAATAGCGAATGTCATGTGTGTATGGTTTATTAAACTAAGGAAGTGGAAACACACAATTTTGATGTGTCACATTGTTATAGAACTTGACTAAATTTCTTTTGGCAAAGTTTATTTCCTGATAGTAAAACAGTTGGAAAAATATCATTTAACATCTTGTTAGTTTCGTTCTGGTACACAAAAGCCATAACTACATTTCTGTGATTGGACTTGACAAACGGTGTTAGCAAGTAGAATAATTGATTATCTCGAGGAAAACTCGCAAGGTGAGTTAGTAATGTTTGCTGGCCCACAGTTGAATGCTGTCACTGTGTTTTAGTGGGAAACGTGAACTATCAGAGCGATAATTCCATGTAACAATGAAGTGTATGATAACATAAGCAAGGTTTCCCACTAAACATTCCGGGCCGGTCGTTGTGGACGAGCGGTTCTAGGCGCTTCAGATCGGAACCACTACGGTGCAGGTTCGAATCCTGCCTCGGGCATGGCTGTGGGTGATGTCCTTAAGTTAGTATGTCTTAAGTAGTTCTAAGTGTAGTGGACTGATGACCACAGATGTTAAGTCCCATAGTGCCTAGAGCCATTTGAACCATTTTTGAAACATTCCGGAAGACGTGTGATTGCCGGAAGACGTATAATTAATAACGAGACAGGTTAATTTTATTCAGAAAGTTCACTCTAGTCTAATGTAGTGTTCAATTTTTAATATTACTGTTTTCAGTAGAGTCACAAGAAATGCAGATAACGCTAAAGTTGCGGATGGAAAGGCGGGTATAGGGTCATTATATGCTATTTACACATAATAGATATGCAGGCCCTCATTTCTTTTCGTTCTGCTGAATTTACGAATGTGTGTGCTGTATAAACATTTTCTATTTGCATCCCGAGTCAGATCATGTTGCTAACTTGGTTCTCTTGGGCATTAGAAAAATACATTCTGCTGTCTGCTAAGTATCAGGAGGGTTTTCAGTTTTATAATCCCAGTTTCAAGTGTTTCACAGTACGGCTATTTCCCCATGTTGTTCCTACTTTCATCTTGCATGTTTGTAGACGATTTTATATTGTAGCATGTAGCTTGTGGTTAATTTAATTTCCCAGTGCTACTGAAAAACGTGTTTTGTTGCACTCAGACAGAAGTTGAGTCATTGCTTCTTAGTGCACAAGCTTCTGTGGTTTTTAAAGGAAGAATATAAATTTTTATTGCCGATAACTTGCGTAACTTATGTGTTCAATCAACACATTCTCCTATTCAGACAAATTCTAGCAGGCCTATCACTATCGAAGCTCTTTTTACTGTAAATATTTTTGGTAAGTTCACATAATGTTCTCGTTCTGTGGACCACTTTCCCTGGTAGACTTCAAACAAGTACTTGCTAATATTACCGTTGTCTAGATACCCTGCGTCTAAGATGCTGGTACGTTTTTCCGTTTGCTATGTCTGTTGATAAATATTTTATAGTATTTTGTACGTCGCGAGAATTTTATTTTCATCAACAGAAATAATTAAATTTGTTGGATTCTAAGATAGTGTACTCAAAGCATTTATTTTGTGAGCCGTTTTACTTCAGTAGAATCGTTTCTACTCTCTGGCCGCTACTGGTGCCACTTGACAGCGTCTTTATTTTCGTGTCAGTTTTTTACAATTTCCTCTCAGATGAAGCTATAAAGTCTCGACGTAAACTATTGTCTATTCTGACATTTGTAATTATTTTAAAATGTTTGAAGATACGACCTACAAATTTATTATATCTCGTAACAAACGTATTAAGATTTTAGTTTACTGACAGGTTCCGTTAATAAAGAGATAATATCTGGATGAACTACTGAAACGTGAAAGGCAGTAACTAATGACTGCTATATGAATTTTTCTTCAGAACAGTGGCTTTAATTCATAGGATCTAATTGTGTGTAATTGTAACTGATAAACTTGCATCTTCAACCACAAGAACACCAGAGTCAGAATAGTAGTTGTTTGGCACACTCTGACGTCCGTACCGGAGCTTCCGGCTGACTGGATGCCAGGGAAAACTGCGCGGCGTCTCCAGCAAGGCGTAGCGACTGGCTGAGGGTACTCCAGCACGCCGGTCACGTCGGCTCTCGGTTACTCTCTTCCCATGGCGCCGGCTGAAGCACGCCACCACGTTCCCATTCTGTGAGCGCTACTTCGGGGATGAAATGCTGTCATTTGGGAGATTGCCTAGCTCTTCTGTAAACTTCCATTCTGCGCGGCCAATGCGGACTTCTTCAAACCAGTCACGATCTGTCGTTCGCGTCAATGTTTGTGGCAGCCCTCTTCAGAAGGAGAATATAAACATGTTGTGAGCACAACGGGAGGCCACACGCGTAGGCTCCACATCCGACTGTGATATGAAAAAAAAAATGTTCCTACGACCGACAAAAGTGCTATAATAAGCTTCCTATCAGCAACGCTGAGGTACAGTTACGTCTTTGAGGTGAAGAATCCAAGTACTCAGACTCTCTAGTTGTTAATGGTTTGAACATTGGCTTCTCAGGCAGCGTGTAAAGCAACCAATGTGGCTTGTAAGACAAACAGCTGACTCGAATATCATATGCAAAGTGCTGTTCTTAATATTTCGAGAACGCTTCACACAGAGATTCCTGACAACCTACCTATTTATCAGCAACTCCGTCCTCCGTCTCATTATTTTCGTATATGCCGTACAGCTACTGTACTCAAATGATAAATTGAGGTTTCCGCAGAGTTTGGACCTTACCTTCACAATCCGTTGAAGAAATCTGAGTAAGTGTAAGTCATAATGCAACAAGGAAGTACGTTCATGGAACATCTGTTGGCTAGTGAGATACAAAAGAACCTAGCGGTTCTAGGCGCTACAGTCTGGAACCGCGCGACCGCTACGGTCGCAGGTTAGAATCCTGCCTCGGGAATGGATGTGTGTGATGCCCTTAGGTTAGTTAAGTTTAAGTCGTTCTAAGTTATAGGGGACTGATGACCTCAGATGTTAAGTCCCATAGTGCTCAGAGCCATTTGAACCAAATCTTCAGGAAAGCTCAGAACGTCGCCATGTAACTCCCTTAGAAAATGATTTCCAAGACTGCTGTATGATATACACCTCCTTGATCTTACAGTGGGGGCACTGAAACAAAAATTAAATCCCTGATCACGGACTCTCAGAGACATGAAGGGAACCTAGCAGAATATTAAGTATTACATTAGCTCAGTAATCAGCCATATTCGTAATTTTTTCTTAGGGAATAATCAGCTTTCTGAACGATTAAAGTACTCAGTAGCGAAATAGCTATATGAAAGAGAACAGGCTAATCTAGTCTATTTTAGATTATTTCCATGCTTCCTTTGTTTGCTAAAGTTGTTGAAAATACTATGTATAATATACATTGCAGTTGATCATTCCAGTTCACATAATATCCTGTCAAATGTACAGTTTGGTTTTAGAAGCAGTTTAAAAATGAAAATGGAATATTCACTTTTGTCTGTAAGGCACTTGACCGATTATACAAAAAGTTGCGAATACTCAGCATCTTGATTTATTTAAATTAGGCATTTCATTGTATTGATGACGAAATATTACTGCAGAAGTTTGACCATTATGGGATAACAGGAGCAGCTCACAATTGATTCTTCTTCAAAGTCAGACAGCAAAAGATCAGTCTCCGCAGTAATGAGTAGAGCTATGACGCTGAGTCTGATTGGGTCACGTTTATGTGGGAGATTCCTCAGGAGTTAGTGCTGGGACTACTACTTCTTCATGTATATGATATGCCTTCTATCACGACGAACTCCGTCCAAACAGGCCTCTGAAGCCCCAACGGTAACGACCGACAGACCTCAGCCGATAGGCGTCACTTGATGCGGATATGGAGGGTCATGTGGTCAGCACACCACTCTTGCAGACGTGGTCACTTTTCATAGCCGAAGTCGCTAGTTCTCAATAAGTTCTACCTTCAGTTTGGCCTCGCATGGGCTGAGTGCATCCCGTTTACCAACAGCACTAGGCGGACCTGGACGGTCACCCATCCAACTGTTAGCCACGGCCACCTTCGGGAACCGTTGTTACCCCTGCCGCCAGGCAGTGGGCTTCTAATATGACAGGTGATTCTAAAATGCAGCTTATCAAACAGTGCGGGGTAGCCGCGCGGTTTGAGGTGTCTTGTCACGGCCCGCGCGGCTTCCCCCGTCGGAGGTTCGACTCCTCCATCGGCAATGGGGCTGTGTGTCGTTTTTGGCGTAAGTTAGTTTAAGTTAGATTAAGTAGTGTGTGAGCTTGGGGACCGATGACATTAGCAGTTTGTTCCCATCAGACCTTACCCAAAATTTCCAATTTCCAACTAGTGCACTTCATGGCTTGTAGTAAACAAATTGATGCTACATCACAATTAGATTCGACTTTTATTTTTTATAACAAAAAATTCTCCTGAAACTGACGTTTTGATGGCACAGAATGAACATGTGATTACTGAATTCGAACAATGTGAAGCGTCTAAAATGACGCAAGGTGCAGTGGAAGTGGCTGTGGGGTGGAGGAATACATGGGCAGCAGCATTCATAGTTACATACTCTGGAGTTAAGTTCAGAACTCGATGAATAACCACTCAGCTTAACTGGTTGTAATGACTACAATAAATAACACATCATACGACAATCACCAAGAATTTCCGCAACTGGTACCACCCATCAGGGAAAGTAACCACGGGTACTCATTCAGCGACTTTATGCTAAAATTACTGTAACAGAGCATCTCGTAGACAATATTAAATTCAAATTGCAAATAAAATTTACAGGTAAACCATAGTCATGACGAGACTTCATTTAACCACAGAGGTTGAAATATTGAATGCCCTTCCTGTACAAATAATGAAAGTTCATTAAAGTCCTCTAAATTATGACAGAACAACAAAATAATTAAATACACCTAAACAGCCGGGGCAAATAGTGCTAATTTTCCAGGGCTTTGAAAAAGTTACACAGAAGAGATTTAAAAATAGTTTTGCTTCTGCAGGGTAGTTAAATGCAAGTCCTCCAAGAATTACCTAAAGTAGAAATACATAAATAATAGAAGGATTAACAAACGTTAGCATTAGAATTAGCCATTCTCAAAGGCAAACCACTATCGTGTCTAAATGGATCGAGACACTAGCTTAGCTAAGAGATAAGACTTCAGTTCTTACAATTTTCCAGGCCAGGGCAAGGAACAATCAAATTATTAAAACATTTAATATGAGAGCGAACTGGCCAACGATAGTTGGATTAAGACATATTAACTTGTCTTTTCTAGCATTGTCTACTACTAATGAATTTTAAAAAAATTACAGCAACATATCACTAGATATGGAACCTTAGTTCGCGGCCTCACCAGTAAGGTAGCCCAGTTACTCCCGTCTCCGTGTGACATACCGTGACGTCGCCACACGCGACAGACTACTGGCGACAGAAATCCTGGAAGACATCTTTAACAGACTATGATTGGCAACAAGCAAGGAGGAACAGAATGGATCAAATTCAGTCACAGACACACGTAAAAAGACAGCAGATTTTTCAAGTCTTGGTGTGTACCTAAGAAAATCCAGGGCGGGAGCGAGATACAAGAGTTAGCGAGTGGAGCCAGTCAAGCAAACAGCTAGCAGACAGTCAGGCCACGAATACGCAAAGGCAGCTCAATGACTTAACAGCGCAAATAAATAAACCGGGCAAGCCGGTAGAGCAAACAGTGGAAAGCACTCAGAGCCAATGGAAGCCAACGTATGTATGCCTGCAACCAAAATTCCGAAATCAAAAATTTATGGCAAGCATCAGCTGAAGACACTCAAATTCACTCTTGCCATTTAAAAAAACAACACGATAAGGTAGCCTATACAATGCAATGCGGGACTTCAGAATCCCTGAGAAGCTAGTGAGAAAGGTGCAAGCTTGTATGGAAGGGTCAAAGGCAGCAGTATGTTTACGAGGAGCCACATCAGAAACATTTGAGATTGAGATCGGCCTCAGACAAGGGGATGCTCACTCATGTGTTCTGTTCAATGTCATCTTAGAGAAAGTAATAACAGAGTGTAGGCAACAGGAGTGGGCTGGAGTGGATATGGACGGTAACTTCAATTGTCTCGCATATGCAGATGACATAGTACTATTAAGTGAGTCAAAGCACGAGTTGAAAGAATCGTACCAGACAATGGACAAATATGCACAGAAGGTAGGGCTCAAAGTGAATCGAGACAAAACAGAGTTCATGCTATTAGGAAGAAGACAAGAGCAGATAGAATTTCGTGAGATAGATGGCAAGAGGTTCAAGAGAGTAGACCAGTTCAAATACTTTGGATCGTGGTTTACCACGGATAACTACATAAAAATGGACATCAAGGAAAGAATAGCAGTGAGAACGAAATGAATGTATACCCTCAGAGAGACGCTTGGCTCTAAATCGATCTCAGTCAACACGAAGATGAAAATCTACAACACAGTGATATGCCCACCAGTAATGTACGGTCCAGAAACATTGAGCATGACTAAGCGAGAAAGGGAAAAACTATTAATATTTTAAAGAAGAGTAATGAGGAAGATAAGGGGACCAGTTTTAGATAATGGAGAATGGAGGAGAGGAAAAACAACGAAATCTACCTTTTGATGCGACAACCAGATATCCTACAGAAGATAAAGAGCAAAAGAATACAATGGGTGGGCCATGTAGCCCGTATGCCAGATGGAAGACAGGCGATGATGGCACTAGCGAGGAAACCAAAAACCAAACTCCCCATTGGACGACCAAGGCAGCGTTGGATGGACGACCTGACGAAGGACCTAGCAGCCCTGGGAATTGAAGACACCTGGTGGAACCGGGCACAAAACAGGAAGGAATGGAGACAATTTGTGGAAGCAGCGCGTGGTCTGCAGGGCCTGTGATCCCTGAATATCTATCAACCTAACTATCTAAGGTAGAATCTTTATCATCATGTATGTTAAAGATTTAAATCTTTATGTACAGTAACCACCCTTTAGTTTACCCAACAAGCTTTAACTGCAAAAAAAAAAAAAAAAAAAAAAAAAAAAAAAAAAAGAAAAAAAAAGTTCAAATGGCTCTCAGCATTATGGGACTTAACTGCAGAGGTCATCATCCCCTAGAATTTAGAACTACTTAAACTTAACCAACCTAGGGACATCACACACATCCATTCCAGAGGCAGGATTCGAACCTGCGACCGTAGCGGTCGCGCGGTTCCAGACTGTAGCGCCTAGAACCGCTCGGCCACTCCGACCGGCTAACTGCCAAACATACCATTTTTAAACTCCTAGAAGCCACGTAATTAGAATCAGAAATACGTTGGACACACAATATCACGCTCTCATTACAGTCACATGAGCAAAGAACGTGTCATTAGCAATGTCGAGGTTAGAAAATGCCGTCCGGCGCACCGCGCTAGCTGCTTCCCAGGGAAGACGCGGGCAGGCCCTGCTGCATCTCCACAGCTTAGCCGAGGCAATACGGCTCCGCAAGAACACCATTGCCGGCCGTAGTGGCCAAGCGGTTCTAGGCGCTACAGTCCGGAACCGCGCGACCGCCACGGCCGCAGGTTCGAATCCCGCCTCGGGCATGGACGTGTGTGATGTCTTTACGTTAGTTAGGTTTAAGTAGTTCTAAGTTCTAGGGGATTTATGACCTCAGCAGTTGAGTCCCATAGTGCTCAGAGCCATTTTGAAGAACACCATCCCGGCTACGCGCTGAAGCCACCGGAGACGTTGCAGCAGGCAGAAGACGTCCGCTGTTAACCGTTGTCAGTTGCTCACTCCTGCGGCCTGGAGCCACGCCTCCCAGCTGCAATAAAACGGCCAGCAGACGACGCTGCCTCCCAGACCTATCGCACAGCGGAAAACCGCACAAACGTGCGAATCGATGTATCACCAGCGAGCCATAAGGCCTGCTTTGTATAAAGTAACTTTTGTGGTTTAGAATACCCTCGGTCTCATAAGAATGGAGCACAGATCTTGCCAAATGAGCGTTTTCTTCAGCCCGTGCCATGCAGGCTGCCCTTCATAACAGTGGTATCGTTTGGGAGAAGGATCGTCTACAATTATTGACCTGCTTTGCATGGCAGCCTACATGTCACTGGGTGGTATAAACGTTATAGGAGGCTGGTGGAAGTGGTAGAGGGCTAAGAGCCAGATGTATAAAGGGGGCAGGGAGGTAAAGGAAAGAGGAGGACGTGTGTTCAGTATATGTGTTGAACGCGCTCATGAGCTGCACAGAAGAGGCTGTATACAAGGTGAGTCACCTAACGTTACCGCTGGATATATTTCGTAAACCACATCAAATACTGACGAATCGAATCCACAGACCGAACGTGAGGAGAGGGACTAGTGTAATTGGTTAATACAAACCATAACAAAATGCACAGAAGTATGTTTTTGAACACAAACCTACGTTTTTTTTAATGGAACCCCGTTAGTTTTGTTAGCACATCTGAACATATAAACAAATACGTAATCAGTGCTGTTTGTTGCATTGTAAAATGTTAATTACATCCGGAGATATTGTAACCTAAAGTTGACGCTTGAGTACCACTCCTCCGCTGTTCGATCGTGTGTATCAGGGAGCACCGAATTACGTAGGGATCCAAAGGGAACGGTGATGGACCTTAGGTACAGAAGAGACTGGAACAGCACATTACGTCCACATGCTAACACCTTTTTATTGGTCTTTTTCACTGACGCACATGTACATTACCATGAGGGTGAGGTACACGTACACACGTGGTTTCCGTTTTCAATTACGGAGTGGAATAGAGTGTGTCCCGACATGTCAGGCCAATAGATGTTCAATGTGGTGGCCATCATTTGCTGCACGCAATTGCAATCTCTGGCGTAATGAATGTCGTACACGCCGCAGTACATCTGGTGTTATGTCGCCGCAGGCTGCCACAATACTTTGTTTCATATCCTCTGGGGTTGTACGCACATCACGGTACACATTCTCCTTTAACGTATCCCACAGAAAGAAGTCCAGAGGTGTAAGATCAGGAGAACGGGCTGGCCAATTTATGCGTCCTTCACGTCCTATGAAACGCCCGTCGAACGTGTACCTCACCCCTCTTGGTAATGTACATCTGCGTCAGTGAAAAAGACCAATAAAAAGGTGTTAGCATGTGGACGTGATGTGCTGTTCCAGTCTCTTCTGTACCTAAGGTCCATCACGGTTCCCTTTGGATCCCTACGTAATTCGGTGCTCTCCGATACACACGATCGAACAGCGGAGGAGTGGTATTCAAGCGTCAACGTTAGGTTACAATATCTCCGGATGTAATTAACATTTTACAATGCAACAAACGGCACTGATTACGTATTTGTTAATATGTTCAGATGTGCTAACAAAACTAACGGGGTTCCATTTAAAAAAACGTAGGTTTGTGTTAAAAATCATACTTCCGTGCATTTTTGTATGGTTTGTATTAACCAATTACACTAGCCCCTCTCCTCACCTTCGGTCTGTGGAATCAATTGGTCAGTATTTGATGTGGTTTACGAAATATATACAGCGGTAATGTTAGGTGACTCACCCTGTATATAACTGGCGATCAAAAAGTTTCTATTTGAGGGCGTTGTTGCAATGTATGTGCAACGTAGCGTGACTGTGATGTGGGTACACAAGCACCGAGATGTAAGCAAATTATTAGTGTGGCATTCGTTTCTTGTTTCAGTGTGTGTGTGTGTGTAGTAAATGCAGAAATGTGACGTTATGTGACGTTATTTACACATGCTTCCAAACAGGAAATGAAGGACAAACACCGCTAGACATGCATCAGCTAATGAAGAATATGTGTAGTGCAGAATATCTGTAAAAAACAATCGTTGTCGAATGGTGTGCCAGGCTGCGTACCATCTGCTGGAAAAGTGATTCTCACCCCGTTGTCTCACTGCTGAAGAGCACTGCTTATCTAAATCATGGAATCTGATGTCTCCGTTATTGGGGAGCCGTATTGCGCAATGCTGGAAACATTACGGCGTGCAATTAAGGCGAAACGTCCGGGAAACCGGTGACGAGGAGTGCTGCTGCTTCATGATAACGCACGTAGCCATACAGGAAATGTCGTAATGCCAAAGTTACGCCAACTCCAGTGGGAGACACGAGCCCTATAATCCTGGATATCCTCATGCGATCTACATCTACATCTACACGCATACTCCGCAATCCACCATACGGTGCGTGGCGGAGGGTACCTCGCGCCACAACGAGCATCTTCTCTCCTTGTTCCACCCCCAAACAGAATGAGGGAAAAATGACTGCCTATATGCCTCTGTACGAGCCCTAATCTCTCTTACCTTATCTTTGTGGTCTTTCCGCGATATATAAGTAGGCGGCAGTAAAATTGTCCTGCAGTCAGCCTCAAATGCTGTTTCTCTAAATTTCCTCAGTAGCGATTCACGAAAAGAACGCCTCCTTTCCTCCAGAGACTAACACCCGAGTTGCTGAAGTATTTCCGTAACACTCGCGTGATGATCAAACCTACCAGTAACAAAGCTACCAGCCAGCCTCTGAATTGCTTCTATGTCCTCCCTCAATCCGACCTGACAGGGATTCCAAACGCTCGAGCAGTACTCAAGAATAGGTCGTATTAGTGTTCTATAAGCGGTCTCCTTTACAGATGAACCACATCTACCCAAGATTCTACCAAAGAACCGAAGACGACTATCCGCCTTCCCCACAACTGCCATTACATGCTTGTCCGACTTCATATCGCTCTGCAATGTTACACCCAAATATTTAATCGACGTGACTTTGTCAAGCGCTACACTACTAATGGAGTATTCAAACATTACGGGATTCTTTTTCCTATTCATCTGTATTAATTTACATTTATCTATATTTAGAGTTAGCTGCCATTCTTTACATCAATCACTAATCCTGTCCGAGTCATCTTCTATCCTCCTACAGTCACTCAACGACGACACCTTCCCGTACACCACAGCATCATCAGCAAACAGCCGCACATTGCTATCCACCCTATCCAAAAGATCATTTATGTAGATATAAAACAACAGCGGACGTACCACACTTCCACATGTTAGAGAAGGTCTTGAAGGTTCGACGATTCCTTTCAGACGAGAACGTGCAGCAGGCAGATACTGACTTCTTCAAGCAGCAGGACACGTGTTTTACCAAACGGCTACCTTCAACCTGGTATGTCGGTGAGATGATTGCCGTAATGTTCACAGAGATTTTGCCTGATTGACATACCAGCTCTTGACTGTATGGTCTTTGAACAGAAAATTTTGGATCGCCCTTTGTATAAATTGTGTGTGTGTGTGTGTGTGTGTGTGTGTGTGTGAGTGCGTGCACTTTGGATTTACATTACAAAGTAATTTGTCTAGCGGTTCAAAATGGTTCTGAGAATTATGAGACTCAACATCTGAGGGCATCAGTCCCTTAGAACTTAGAACTACTTAAGCCAAACTAACCTAAGGACATCAGACACATCAATGCCCGAGACAGGATTCGAACCTGGGACCGTAGCGGTCGCGCGGTTCCAGTCTGTAGCGCCTAGAACCGCTCGGCCACCACGGCCGGCGCAGTTTGCTCCCTTAGCAATTCACACACATTTCAACATTTTGTTTTGCACGTAACTGAGTCGCAGGAAATAATGTATTTTGGATTTATCATCTTGTGTGCAACTTAATGAGTTGTCGTGCGATAAAACATAACTGTTGCGAGGGCACTTGAAAGCTGTGGTACTGATTTCACCAGAACTGAAAATTCACCATCATGATTAGTAAAAGCGGATGGACTGTTACTTTGCGGTCGGCGAGCAAAAATTCATTGTATACTGTTTTAAAACTATGTACAGGATATTAGAAACAGAAAAGTTTATATGAAGAACTCTCTAACATGTATTAATGAACGTGAATTTTTACAGAAACAATTACGTACAAATGGCCTGTGACCGAAGGAATGATACGAATGATGATATCACCACCTGGAGAATCATACGCAAAGCAAGAGAAAAAATCCGTTGTAATTTCATGGCTGATGGAGCTATAATCATTATATCACCAGGATCACAAAGCAGCCGCTGAAGTTACAACGCATCGTTTACAAAAAGATAGGCTGAAAAGCTAAGCGCTCTCTCCTTGTTAAGACTCAAAGTACTTCGCGTAGCTGTAATTTCTTTCTATTTTGTGAGAAACTTTTCTCAGTATTTGCTTCCTTAGGTATGTATGTAATTTCAGTGACGCGTGTTTACTATCTATGTTGTTTGGTCACCTATTATGAACAGTAGTAATTGCTTTTTACTATAATTATCTTATTAATTTATTTTATTCTAGTGGTTATTGCTTGTATTTTACGTATTCTGTTAGAGAGGTGTGTTCTCATCCATGTTTGTAGAGTTTCTTATTTGTCGCAATTACGTGTTTTGTTCTGGTATGTGCCTGCCAGCTCATGTTGCCGCTTCTGTCATTAAATTCTGAGCGCCGACCCATCACAGGGGTCTCGATCCCAAATGATGCAAGGCACGCTGTAGGTGGGGGATTTGGAATCTGACAGCTGTCAACTACGTAGACTGCTTTCACATTCAATAAGACGTGATATTATGAGATACTCACGACCAAGTGCGAGTTTATTTGGCTCTTACAGTTATAACTGAACAAAATTAAAGCAGTTTCTTAAATTACTTACGAATATGTTTGCAGGAGTTTTGGTGTTTTAAGTCCTTTTGGTGTTTGCTGCCAAAAGCTGATGTTGTAGATTTTGTTTAGTTTGAAAGTAAAACGCGTTTTTTTTAAGTTTAGATAACCAAAGATTTGTGGTCAAAATTAAGCGAAGTAGATCTCTCAGAACCGTTTGACTCACATATGGCTCAGTTCGTGACAGGACTAGGTAACACAGCATTTTTATGGCTTAGTTTCTTTACAGCTTCTGGTCTACTTTCGGTTTCACTGCCCAACGTCTTTCCACATACGCTGACACCAGTTTGAAAGGTATAGGTTATTGTTAGTCAGCGCCATTCTTTTGTAGGGATTTTTCAAAGTCAGATTGCGTTGCGCAAAAAATATTGTGTGTCAGTTTAGTGATGATCAGAATAAGTAAAGAGTTAATGTCTGAGTACGTTCAATTTTGCCCAGCTGTTTGAAAATCAAATAACGTAACCAGCACAGTAATTCAATAAATTATTCTAAGGGAACGTTTCAAGTTGCACACTGACAGCCGGTCAGCTTTGCAGTTCCGAGATGCTCATTCCTAGGCGCAGAGGTAATGGCAGTCTGCCCTTCGTAAAAGTCAGTTATGTCAGTGGGTTTCCCTGTTTCCGGCGCGTATCGTCGCTAGAATTTTACTCCATTCCTTGCTTCCCAGCATACATAGTTTCCGTAATGCGACACGTGCCCGCAACGGCACCAGGCCGCATTCATTCTCGCGGTGTGCAGTGGTCATGTTTTTCTTCATCAGTGTATAACCGCATGAGTAATGAAGCACAGCCGGCCGCTGGTGGCCGAGCGGTTCTAGGCGCTACAGTCTGGAACCGAGCGACCGCTACGGTCGCAGGTTCGAATCCTGCCTCGGGCATGGATGTGTGTGATGTCCTTAGGTTAGTTAGGTATAAGTAGTTCTAAGCTCTAGGGCTCTGATGACCTGAGATGTTAAGTCCCATAGTGCTCACAGCCATTTGAACCAATGGAGCACAAACAAGGATTTAGGCAGTATGTAATTAAATGCTAGTGATTCATCAGCTAATGGGGAGAGGCTCGGATGAATCTTGGAAAACATGATAGAACTTTCACTCCGAAACATTCATCAGTAATAAAACCTGAATAAAACAAAATACCGACAGTAGAGGGGTATACAAAGTAAAAGTTATTTAAACCGACGAACTCCGGAAGGTTGCACGGGACACTGAAACAATTTTTTATTTGCCTAATGTCATACTTTCCTGAGAGGATTATTAAACCGGTAGAGGTAGTTTTCTCAGGATGAAAATTAATTAAAACCAACAAACTCTCGGAGGTTGCAGGGGCGATCTACATCTACGTGCATACCCTGAAAATCACACTTCAGCACCTCGCAGATGGTTCATCGAACCACCTTCACAATAAATATGTGTTACTCCAATTTCGAACAGCGAGCGAAGAGAACGAACACCCGTAACTTTCCCTGGGAGCTCTGATTTCCCTTCTTTTACTACGAATATCGATTCTCCCTATGTAGGTCGGTGTCAACAAAATATTTTCTCATTCGGGGGAGAAAGTTGGTGATTGAAATTTCGTGAGAAGATTTCGACGCAATGGAAAACGTCTTTGTTTTAATGACGTCCAACCCAAATTCTGTATCATGTCAGTGACACTCCCTCCCCTATTTCTCGATAATACAAAACTTGCTGCTTTTCTTTGAACTTTATCGTTTCACTCCATTAGCCGGCCGGTATGGCAGAGCGGTTCTAGGCGCATCAGTCTGGAACCAAGCGACCGATACGGTCGCAGGTTGGAATCCTGCCTCGGGCATGGATGTGTGTGATGTCCTTAAGTTAGTTAGGTTTCAGTAGTTCTAAGTTCTAGGGGTAAGGATCGCAGCAGTACTTCAGAGGAGGACGGACAAGCGTAGTTTAGGCTGTCTCTCAGTAGATGCATTGCAGCTTCTAATATTCTACCAATAAAACGCAGTCTTTGGTTCCCCTTCCCCACATTTTCAGTCTCTTCTTTCCAGTTTAAGCTGTTCGTGATTGTAATTCCTAGTTATTTAGTTGAATTTACGGCCATTAGATTTGACAGATTTGTCGTGTAATTGAAGTTTAACGGATTCCTTGTAGCACTCATGTGGATGGCCTCATTCTTTTCATTATTTACGGTCAATTTCTAATTTTCGCACCATGGAGACATATTTTGTAAATAGTTCTGCAATTTGATGACTTTAATAGACGATAAACGATATCACCATTTACAAACAACCTATGAGGGCTGCTCAGATTGTCACGTAAATCGTTTATACAGATAAGGAACAGAAGAGGGTCTACAACACTACACTTTTAGAAAAGTTTCCCTTACAACATTATTACCCAAAATATTCTAAATTCAAAAATAACCAGCCAAAATACCTCCAAAGTTTGGTATTAAGGATTTAGAAAATCCACTACTTAGACCCAAAAATGATAACGAAGGAGTGATTTACAGACTGAATTCTTTTTGTCTAGTTAGATATCGTAAACTACTTGCGTGATATACATCAAGAATACTGACAAACGTTTCCTTCATTTTTTATAAATTTTTTAAATTGGAAAATCTTCATCTTTTGTTAAGTTTGGGGTTGGTTATCTCTGATAGTACTGAACAGAAAAAATTTATTTTTCCACATTTTGTAGACCTGTATGAAAGTAATGTACTCTAGAAATTTCAACACAGATGTTTGACTGTGAACAAAGATATGACTTTTTGAAAATGAGGAAGTAATTCATAACACACTACAAAAGATCTTATGGCTGTTGTCTAATTCGTGTGTGGTATTGGCTAGATGTATCAATTATTAGTGAAGTTAAGGTACTGAATTATATGCAAAAACTCAAAAAATTACTGAACTGAACATTTATATTATCTCGACAAATTTAAAGTAAATATTTTCGTTTAACATACATTTAAGATGCGGTGCTTCCTAATCCTAATGGTGATTGTTAAGAACACTTGTTTCTTCACACAACATTTGTGATATGGAATAAGAAGTCCCTGATGTTGTAATAAGTGCAAGCACTGAAAGCTTCCTTAATACGTTTTTATAGGTAGTCAAACTTTGTTACTAGTAGATTTCTTGAGTGACGTTCTAAAGCCAGCAGAGTTGTAGAAATGCACAAAACATCATTGTTTTCCAAATTTGCATAACATCTAACAAAGCCACCCGCAATGCTAAGAAATTTGTGGAATTGTCTCATTCCTTTTATTGCTATATACATTTAAACTCTAGTTTGAAGTATTATTTTATATGAAGAACTACCTCCTAATGAGAAAGTAGGTGATGCCGTTAATTATCCTTGCAAAAGGCATACTGTAGGAATTTGCTCTGTACTCTGGCTTTATTCACTTCACGTTTTGTTGTACCTCCTACTCCATTGCATGCATTTTACCATGGCAAGAGGTAAAAGAATGCCATTTGGTCTCCAACTCGAAGTATAGTTTGTAGCTGCAAAGATTTGAAAAATTCCTTTTTGTTCTTGTATTATCTACCACTTCCATCTGAAAATAATATGAGCTTTTCAACCTTGGGCAACTTTTCTTTTGTGTAATTTGTTACATACTTTTGAAACACATGGACCACCGAAGTGTTGAGTTCCATGTAATCTCTTAGAATGCAAATTGAAGAACTCTACACTTCATCTTCCTCATTTTGAACTGTGGAACAAACGGATGCACTGTTGCCTCGTCATTGACCAATTGGTAGCCTCGTATTTCATCTTGATAACGTAAAGTTTTCTGCAAAATCAGCGAGGACCATCCATTCAATTTCATGAAGTTGTGCTTTTATGTCCTTCAAAAACTTGCTTTGGATTTTAGAAACATAGTGCTGACTTCTAAGTTACCAATTAACGATTCTAAGTATTCTTCCTGAGATTTTACCACTGTTATCATTTCAGACTTGTTATTTGCGACCCAGTGTTTGAAGATAATAGTGTGGGGCATTTCCTCCTCATACCCACTAAATAATCCAAGAGCGGTTTCTACATCAGGGCATTTATCACACAAATTGTCTTAATTGTTAGTGTTTTGTACCCACAGTCGGCAGTTTGACATTTTAATGGTATAAACAAACACATATCGAGTGTCTTCCTCAGGTGCTAGCCAAAATACACTACTTAAGGGAAAAGTGACAAAATTTTGACATTCCAATTTTGAATCAAGGATAAGCATATTTGAAAGCTACATAAGTTCATTTAAATCTGACAGCACTAGTCGTTTCTGCCTTTTTACTTTAACTCGATTTGTATCAACTCTTTTCCTGTCTTTGCTACCAAGGCCCATTCTACTATTTTTGTGTCTTTAAAAAACTGCTGAATCTTTTCAGTTGTTTCTTGACTTGTAACTACTACTTTCTTCTTTCCTAAAACTGGTAGATGCCTTCTTTTTTTCACTAATTTTCAGGTTAGGCTAAGTAAATGATCAGAAATGTAGAATTCATGAACTACATTTTCTCTGGACCGAGAGTGAAGGAGCAAACGTAAAATTATAACATTTTTCTCTTTAGCTGTGTCTGAACACTTACTTTTAATTTCTCTATTAAGCTCAAATATTCCGTCTCAAATGATTCTGGAGGAAAGTTTTCTCCTTTTTTAGAAATGCTGGTGGTATCTGCATTATTAATACATGATTCTAAGTGTTTTCTCATTTTGTCTGAAATTCATTGTATCTTGCTTTCAATAGAGCTTTACTTTTTCCACTACTCAGTTTTCTTGTTTTTGACGCAGTGGGTACCTCTAAATTACAACAAGCCAAATCTAGCTTTGTCATTAGGAATATAAATGTCATTAAAAAGGTTTCGTAATTCGGGTTCTGGATACAATATTTTTGAGTAACAAGTAGTGCACGGGGAATATTTCCGGGTATCACTCGAACTTAACAAGGACAAATGTTCAAGTTTCATTTCCCTCAAACCAATGTTTTATTATCCTCAATCTTTAATAGTAACTGGCTTTTTATGAGCTTTGAGTGGATCAGAGCATTTTTGCTCCAAAATGCGATTGCATTTCAGAATAAATTTGTTCTCATGATACAAACTTATGATACAGAAGAACTCACTTGTGATTTAAATAGTGTTTTCCTATCTTCAGCAAAGTCAATTACATTTTTACGTGGTTTGAAAGTAAACCACCACCTTTTTGTGACACACTTCGATTACTATCTGCATTACAATTAGTTTTTCAGATTTATTTATTATTTAATTTTAAAATTATTTTAGTTAATTAAAAATTACATTCATGACAAAAGCACATAACATATTCTACACTCTCAATGAAGTATGTACATCCACTATAACAGAGGTTTCTGACAGACTGACGACAAAAATGTCACACTCAGCAAATGTAGTGGGGGTTAGAAGCTGATGTACAGACTTGTCACAGATTGCTAGGCTCCTGTGCATACTTCTTACTCTGTCCACTGAGCTCCTGCACACACTTCTCTTAAAGACTTAACTCATGCACAAAACTGTAGTCTTCTCAATAATAGAGAAATTTACTATGTATATTAATTTTATTTTAACATTTTCAACTTGTAATAATATGCTAACTAATTGAGAACATACCTAGATATAAACAGGGATTTTTTTTTGACACAGAGCTAAAACAACAGCTCCCATTATTTAATATTTTGTTATTAAAGTAAATAGTACGAGAGAAATACAGGGTGATAATGTTAGAAAATGAAGTCTACAACTAAATTTTATTACAGTGACACCATAAACAATTTAAATAGGCAACTACCATAAGATAAGTTGTAGCTTAATGTGATTAATTTCCTCATTTTCAAAACTCAAATCTTTGTTCAGTCAAATATCAGTGTTGAAATTATTACAGTACTTTGCTTTCATATATTGTGTACAACATGCACAATATAACATTTTTGTATTCAGTATTACCAGAGATAACAAGCCCCAAACCTGAAAAAATGAAATTTTCGTATTTCAAAAACTTATAAATAATGAAGGAAACACTTGTCAGTGTTCTTGCTCTATACGATATCTACGCAAAAAAAAGGAATACTCTCTGACAAATCACTCATTGGTTTTTATTTTTGGGTCTAAAAAGTGGATTTTCTAAATTTTCAATGCCAATCCTCGCCTGTTATTTTGACTAATTATTTGTGAATTTAAGGTATTTTCCTTAACAAACAGTATTCTAGAGAAGAATTTTCTAAAAACAATCATGTCGGTTTCAAACTTCCTGGCAGATTAAAACTGTGTGCCCGACCGAGACTCGAACTCGGGACCTTTGCCTTTCGCGGGCAAGTGCTCTACCAACTGAGCTACCGAAGCACGACTCACGCCCGGTACTCACAGCTTTACTTCTGCCAGTACCTCGTCTCCTACCTTCCAAACTTTACAGAAGCTCTCCTGCGAACCTTGCAGAACTAGCACTCCTGAAAGAAAGGATATAGCGGAGACATGGCTTAGCCACAGCCTGGGGGATGTTTCCAGAATGAGATTTTCACTCTGCAGCGGAGTGTGCGCTGATATGAAACTTCCTGGCAGATTAAAACTGTGTGCCCGACCGAGACTCGAACTCGGGACCTTTGCCTTTCGCGGGCAAGTGCTCTACCAACTGAGCTACCGAAGCACGACTCACGCCCGGTACTCACAGCTTTACTTCTGCCAGTACCTCGGCAAAGGTCCCGAGTTCGAGTCTCGGTCGGGCACACAGTTTTAATCTGCTAGGAAGTTTCATATCAGCGCACACTCCGCTGCAGAGTGAAAATCTCATTCTGGAAACATCCCCCAGGCTGTGGCTAAGCCATGTCTCCGCAATATCCTTTCTTTCAGGAGTGCTAGTTCTGCAAGGTTCGCAGGAGAGCTTCTGTAAAGTTTGGAAGGTAGGAGACGAGGTACTGGCAGAAGTAAAGCTGTGAGTACCGGGCGTGAGTCGTGCTTCGGTAGCTCAGTTGGTAGAGCACTTGCCCGCGAAAGGCAAAGGTCCCGAGTTCGAGTCTCGGTCGGGCACACAGTTTTAATCTGCCAGGAAGTTTCATATCAGCGCACACTCCGCTGCAGAGTGAAAATCTCATTCATTATGTCGGTTTCAGTTTAGTAACATAACCCAGCACGGAGATATTCAGATTAACGCTAAAGTCTTTAAATAGAAAAACTGTCGCCATTCAGTGACGGTGTCAGCTACTTTTTTTAAAAAAAGACGTTTTTAGCTTCTCAGTTATAGGGACATCACATATGAGAATTAAAATATTGCAACCCTTGTTCACTAAAGTACGAGCAGCCCTTAGCGGCTCCCCATCTTACTTACAACTATTCATGACGTCACCTTTCCGGCTTATGTCCTTTTTAATATGTGACTTGTAAGTACTGCATCTTTTTCCAGTCAGTACAAACTTTAATTTTATTAACGTATTATATACCTAATATGTTTTAGAACAGTTAGTCTAATTCTGAAAACGACGCTCATAGTAGCGTCGAAACCTGGTCCATTTTGACTTAATATTTGTGACCGAGGGCTTGTTTGTTCTAATATAATTTTTACACGGTCACTGAGCCTTAGCAACTATGTTCAAAATTTTATTTTTCTAATGTGTTTTCCTGCGAGGTAGTTTTCCCTGGATGAAAATTAATTGAACTAACAAACTCTGGGGGATTTCATGTAACAATGCAAGCACTTTTTTTAATGTGTTTTCCTATGAATAAGAAAAGTGACACAAACAAGTTTTAATTCTTTATTACCAGGGACCAACAACATTATCACAATTACATTAGTTATAGTACAGATTTAAAAATGCCTCCATTGACTTGTAAACAGCGGTACACATCCGTGGCCCATGTTCCTTCTAAAGCGGTGAAAGACTGCAGGAGTCTCCTTAATTCCTACTGCTAATGCTATTATCCGGGCAACTAGACCCTCTTCTGATAAAACAGCGGTTTTGTAAAGAAGGTTGCACATCTCTCGTTACTCGAAAAAGTCCAGAGGTGTCAAATCAGGGAACCGAGTAGGCCATGGTACAGGACCACCGCTTTCCCGTCCACTTTTCTAGGAATTGTAGGTTCCAGAATCGACGCACAGGAGGTCTGAAACGTGCGGGCGCCCCGCCATTCAGGAACCGTATGCGTTGTTTCGCAGCGCGTGGGACGTTATCCAGCAACTCTGGCATTGCCCGGGAGTGAAAATTGTAGTATCGTTTGTCATTTAGAGGCGCAGGTTGGAGATATTGTCCGTTTAAACAGTCATCAACATTTGCGCATATATTCACCTAGAACCACAATTGATGAGCTGGAGTATATGTGGCATGTGGTTTAACCTATATGAAAATTGTAGATGTTGATGACCGCTTGACGCCCGAACGTTGCTTCATCTGTTAACAGTATGCAGTACGGGAATTTAGGATGCATTGGACACTGTTCCAGGTACCACTGAGAAAACTGCTCCGAGTGGGTAGTCACCTGGTTCCATGTTGTGCACTTGCTATAAGGGAAATGGATTAACAATTCCTCATGGTCTAAACATTCTGCGTGGTGTCTGTTTGTTCTACAGTATATCGTGTCTCCCTACCACTTTCGCGCAACGACGCTCTGAGCGTGTTTTTTAGGGAATTGAATAGTTTGAACCTGGGACCTGTTGCTGGTAAGGAGAAGTCAGACCACACATGGCATGTAGAATTCAGAAGAGTTCAGCGAGACTAGCGATGATATAATCAAATACTTAATGATTTCAGCGTCAGCTCCACTGCACTCCCTGTAAAAGAATCTTAATACTAACTAAATTTAGTGGAATGAGTTCAAGGCTATCCTATTTTTAGTTAGCTGCTAAAATAACGTCGAAAAAGCAGTTAAGTTTACTATTGGAATTTTTATTCTACTCACAAAACACTGTTTATAAATCGCACTGTTGATAAAAGGAAATATTTTAATACAGGATAATAAAAACCAACTGTGTTCAACAAAAATGTGAACGAATATTCCCTGAATGGGTTTCCAAGTTCTACATTGGATCGAAGGATGACCTATGCCATATCACATCTATAATCTAGGTTTAAATTAAGTTTCACAAGAGAGAAAACTATCAAAATGGTCTACAGTGACCCTCAATTATCTTTAATTACTTATCTAACTTGTCGTAAATTACAGTGGCTGATGTGGCTTCTCAGTAATTATATAACAGAAAAATCAACGCGTTTCAGATTTTAACTTCAAGTGGCAAATGTGAACACCATGAGCTTTAATTGACGATCGACACTAGTATTACGTAAAGGGGATGTATCAGATGAGACTTCTGCAGCTCTGAGTGAAGCCTTATACGCTCAAAAATGCGGCATCGCGTGCGTTCATTACCTTGTCGGTGTTCGTCAGGGGGCGGAGGACAGCACAGCTCCACTCACCTCGCTGTCTCGGAAGCAACTTTCCAGCAACTCTCCCCTAACTTCTCCTTACTACAATTTATCGAAGTTGGTTTAAAAAAAACTATCTGGCTGTGTTTTCATCTGACCAATCAGGGTCTCAATGTTAACCTTAAGCTCTGCCTACAAAAATTCTGTCTATCCAATGAGAAACGTTATACTTTTCGTGGTGGGGCAATGTTTTTAAGGTTTGCAACGTAACAGAGAAGCGAAAAAGTCTCACGCTAAGACTTGCAGCAGGTGTGGTCCTTTTAGCATCCGTGTGGAGGGCTCTATCTTTTAACGTGGGCTGGGGGGTGGTCCTAACGTAACAGTATCCAAAAAAAAAAAAACTCCCAACCAAGGAGAGGGTGACATATAGGTAGATTTTCCAAAATCTTTATTAGCATTTTCAGTAACATGATAAGTCCTATATGCGATGATATCACGGTCGACAAAGCTCTCAAGTCCACTTACATTTGGAATAAATAAAAAGAAGAATACTATAAAATCTGTTGCTGCACACTCCTTACTTGATGGACCATCAGTCTTCTGTGGATGCAGATTGAACTTCAGCATTGACATTAATGATTCCTTCACACATGGCAACGGATGGTTGACAGTTGCTATTGTACGAGGTGGTTCTGGTGTTCCAAATGTAAGTGGACTTGAGAGCTTTGTCGACCGTGATATCATCGCATATAGGACTTATCATGTTACTGAAAATGCTAATAAAGATTTTGGAAAATCTACCTATATGTCACCCTCTCCTTTTATCTTATATACACGTGGTAGACGTAAGTTATCAACTAATGAAACTGTATTTGTGTGGATCAAAGGCAAAGGTACATGTGAATATGTAAAGTTTGTTGGTGATTGTACTGTGTATTTTCATAAATAAAACTTATTTACAAGACCCATTCATCTGTAGCGTAGCCCACTTGAGGTTAGGTTGGGAGTTTTTTTTTGGAATGCGGCCGCGCGACGTTCACGATATACAATGTATAAAACTATAGAAGATGTTGAAATGACTACATCTGCAGCAGATAAAAAGAAGAATACTATAAAATCTGTTGCTGCACACTCCTTACTTGATGGACCATCAGTCTTCTGTGGATGCAGATTGAACTTCAGCATTGACATTAATGATTCCTTCACACATGGCAACGGATGGTTGACAGTTGCTATTGTACGAGGTGGTTCTGGTGTTCCAAATGTAAGTGGACTTGAGAGCATTGTCGACCGTGATATCATCGCATATAGGACTTATCATGTTACTGAAAATGCTAATAAAGATTTTGGAAAATCTACCTATATGTCACCCTCTCCTTTTACCTTATATACACGTGGTAGACGTAAGTTATCAACTAATGAAACTGTATTTGTGTGGATCAAAGGCAAAGGTACATGTGAATATGTAAAGTTTGTTGGTGATTGTACTGTGTATTTTCATAAATAAAACTTATTTACAAGACCCATTGATCTGTAGCGTAGCCCACTTGAGGTTAGGTTGGGAGTTTTTTTTTGGAATGCGGCCGCGCGACGTTCACGTTATACAATGTATAAAACTATAGAAGATGTTGAAATGACTACATCTGCAGCAGATAAAAAGAATACTATAAAATCTGTTGCTGCACACTCCTTACTTGATGGACCATCAGTCTTCTGTGGATGCAGATTGAACTTAAGCATTGACATTAATGATTCCTTCACACATGGCAACGGATGGTTGACAGTTGCTATAGTACGAGGTGGTTCTGGTGTTCCAAATGTAAGTGGACTTGAGAGCTTTGTCGACCGTGATATCATCGCATATAGGACTTATCATGTTACTGAAAATGCTAATAAATATTTTGGAAAATCTACCTATATGTCACCCTCTCCTTTTACCTTATATACACGTGGTAGACGTAAGTTATCAACTAATGAAACTGTATTTGTGTGGATCAAAGGCAAAGGTACATGTGAATATGTAAAGTTTGTTGGTGATTGTACTGTTAACCACTTGCGGGTGGTGTAGCCCTATTTGTGCTATCGTAAGATCTATACTGTTCTTCTAGAGGGCTCTAGCTTTTAACATGGGCTGGGGGGTGCTCCTAACGTAACAGAGACGCGAGAAAGTCTCACGCTAAAAACTTGCGGGTGGTGTGCTCCTAGCAGTTAGCTGGCGACGTGGGTGTCCGTCCGTCCCTTATCGTAGGGCCTTCTCGCTTAACACGGTTCTGCTCTCGGCCTCTGTTCTCGTTTCTCCCCTCGGAACTGCGTCTGTCTCACGGTGGGAATGTATGACATGCATTTAGGCATTCTTGTGTTAGTCTGTGGTATTCCATTTGCTCACTCGTTACTCGTATTACTTTGGTTAATTTAATGTCACGATTTATTCGGAGCTATGTGACATACTACTGGATTTGCTTATCATGTCAGGGTTTTCATGGAAGGTGTGGGATTTGCCTGACACCTTACAATGGACGTTTCTTTCAGTCGGCTGATTCATCCCCAAGTTACGCGCAATTGCACGAAAGCTGAGAGCGATTACGTCCTCTACCGGATTCAGAAATTCTCACACGTAATTATATCATTAGAGAAAAATGTTTATTTTGGTATCCCTTGCCAGCTCCTAGAATTTGTTGGTCGGAATAATTTTCACCTGTATACATATTTTTGACTGTATCTGTGTGTCATGTGAAACCGTAATGAATTCGCTAAAACATTTTGCTCAGCAGATTAAAAATTAAAGTCTCCACCGAGGAAGAGTAATATACCGGGAAATGGCGGTAAACAATAATTACTCCGCTTACAGAAGTCCTGAAAGTTGGACGTCTGATAGCGTAGTCCGAGCTAGGACTCAACAGCACATTCTCTGAAAGTGCCGTAACATTTCGCGGCAGCGGATTGGAAGCCGCGAGAGGCGAACAGCACTCTGCCGCCAAGTTAGGGGCTTTTCTCCGCTTCGTTTGCACAATAGGCAACTCTCGGCAGCGGCGGGGTGGGGTAGAGTTGTTTTGACAATTACAGTACGCCTCCGCTGCTAGCGACGGCTAACGGTTTCCCAGGCTAAATACCAGAGTTTCTCACGGGACGCGCCAAACTGCCGGGCTCGATCACGGAGCACACTTGCGTTCCGAGAACCGATTCTACATTCACTGTGTACTACGTCGGTTTCGTGTGAGGTTTACCTCTTCATTTCCTGTTAGTAATGGTATAAAATGCGAATAATTACATTTACATCTACAGCTACATGATTACTCTGCAATCGACAGTTAAGTATTTTGCATACGGTTCAGCGAACCACCTTCAAGTAACTTCTCTACCGTTCCAATCTCGCGCTTCACGCGGGGAAAACGAGCACTTAAATTTCTTTCGGCAAGCTCTGATTTCTCTTATTTAATCGTGATGACCATTTCTCCCTACGCAGGTGGGTGCCGACAGAATATTTTTCAATTGGAAGAGAGATTTGTTGATTGAAATTTCACGAAACGATCCTGCAGCAACGAATAACGCCGTTGCTTTGATTGCCACCGCAATTCAGGTATCATATCCGCGGCGCTCTCTCCCGTATTTCGCGATAGTTCAAAACGAGCTCCCCTTCTTTGGACTTTTTCGGTGTCCTCCGTTATTCCTTTCCGATGCACAGCCCACACCACGCAGCAGTACTCCAGAAGAGGGATGACAAACGTCGTATAAGCAGTCCTTCCTGCAGACCTGTTACATTTTCTGAGTGTTCTGCCAATAAAATTTAAGTTATTCGTAATTGTAATCCTTAAGTATTTACTTTAATTTACAGAATTTGGACGTGTTATTTATCATGTAACCAGAATTTAGAGATTTCTTTTAGTACTCTTGTGCACGACCTCACTCTTTTATTATTTAAAATCAACTGCTCTTTTCGTACAGTGGAGATATTTTGTCAAAATCATTTTGCAGTTGATACGGTCCATCTGATAACTTAACAAGAATGTAAATGATGGTATCATCTGCAAGAAATCTATGAAGGTAGCTTAGATTGTCTCCTATATCGTTTATGTAGATCAGGAATAGCAGAGAATCTCTAACACTTCCTTGGGGAACGTTGATATTACTTCCGTTTTACTCGCTGACTTTTCGTTAGTTACTATGAAATGTGACTTTTTTGACAGGAACTCACTTATGCAGTCACACAGCTGAGGCGGTACTCCATAGCCAAGTAATTTGATTAGAAGGTGCTTATGAGGAACGGTGTCAATAGCCTTCTGGAAGTCTACAAATATGGAATAAAGTATACATCCCCTGTCGACAGCACTCATTACTTCGTAAGATTAAAAAACTAGTTGTATTTCACAAGATCGATATTTTCTGAATCCGTGTTGGCTGTTTGTTAAAATAAACCGTTCTCTCCGAAGTAAATCATAATGTTCGAAAACAGTACTTGTTCCAAAATCCTACAAATCAGTGCTAGTGATATGGTTCTGTAATTCAGCGGATTACTCCTACTTCCTTTCTTGGGGATTGGAGTTTCTTATGCAATTATCCGGTCTTTACATACGGATCTTTCTACGAGCGAGCGTTTGTATACAAGTGCTAAGATCAAGCTATTGTATCAGCATACTGCTAAAGATACGAATCCTGGGATTTTTACTTCGTCCTCTTTGGTTACAGAATTTCGGGAAACTGTATTTAGTAACTGTCACTTAGTGGTAGTATAATCCGTGACATTGCTTTCTTTTAAATTTAGCATGCGTTTTTCAGAAGCGCGATGTTTTGACCCGTTTTGTATACTCTAGCGGATCAGGACAACCGCTTATTACTTTGTTTGCTGTACATCTCTCAATTGCCTTCGAAACTGTTGCTTTGAATTCAAACCACATCTTGTTTACGCTTACCTTGTCAGATTGTAGGGGGTTGATACTGTGTCTTAGAAGAGCGTCAAGCGATTTCGTATATTTTTTTTAAATTCTTGGTGGATTTATGTATTTCGCTATTCAGTCTCACTACAACAGCCTTGTGACTAATCTCCGTATGTCTTGATGACCCCTGTTTGTTTAGGATTATTTGTTGCTAAAAGGTCATGTACGTTTTCGCAACTATTTACACTTCGAGCGAGCTCCCGGAGTAATTGTTCAGAATCGTTGTCGGAGGAAGCGTTCATAACAATTTTGGATGACTGTTAATGCCTACGGCATTTTTCCAACAACTATAGCTGCATGAGTGGTGTACCTGTTTGAAATAAAAATGTTTTGTTTGAACTGCGAATCAGTTGTATGATCTGAATCAGGGCATCGGTAAAACGAAACTATTTTTATTTAATTGCCAAGCATAACCTCTACCCATATTAGCTCACAGGACCTAGCTACTTTAACTTCACTACAAGGTTAACTATTTCAGACACCTTTCAGAACACCGTTAGGTGCGTATTAAAAATGTCTGTCTTTTTATTTTTCATTTCTGGGTTTAGCCAGCTTGCCGCAACTCTCACGATTTGAGATTCTTTGCTTTCTGTCAGGGTTTCAAGCTGGTGTTCTTCCCGAGCACAGCTGCGACCATTTACAACTACAATACCTTTTGTTTGCATGTCAACCTTGCAATGTTTGCCCTGCATCCTTACAGATTGACGCCCTTTCTGTAGTACCCGAGATCCACTAACGTAAAAAGCGCCCATCCCCTTCATACATCCCCCGCTATCCGCGTAGCCGCTTCCGTACCCTGGCCTTCCGTACCCTGGCCTTCCGTACCCTGGCCTTCCGTACCCTGGCCTTCCGTACCCTGGCCTTCCGTACCCTGGCCTTCCGTACCCTGGCCTTCCGTACCCTGGCCTTCGGTACCCTGGCCTTCGGTACCCTGGCCTTCGGTACCCTGGCCTTCGGTACCCTGGCCTTCGGTACCCTGGCCTTCGGTACCCTGGCCTTCGGTACCCTTAACTTCTGTTCCTGTGTAACAGTAAAAGAATTTCGGAGTACCCTTGACGGTGCATCGTATTTTCTTGTTATGAATAGTATACCACAAACACGTATAAATTTGATGTAGTGAGCCTTAAATACCAATGATACAGCAATCAGTTACTTTAAAGGTACTCCACAGCTCTAGTATAGTTTAAGAAATTCGTGTAACCATCGTCTACTGCTTTTAGTGAATAAAGCTTTATTGATGATTATTTTCAAGTCAATCTATTTACCAAAAGACCATCACAATTAAGTATGGATCTGTATATAATTATTTTTAGACTAGCGAATCGCCCCAGCATCGCACTGGTAGCACTAAGCCGCGGCCAGACGCTTTGTCTTGTGAGGCCGTAGTAAACGCCACATACCTGCCACACGAATCAGTGTGATGTAATCCGTATCAAAATCACAGCCGTGATTCTTGAAATGAGTATTCAAGTGTAAACAGCAATAATTTACACTGAGGTGACAAAAGTCATGAGATATCTCCTAACATCGTGCCGCACCTTCTTTTTTCCCCGTGCAGTAAAAGCAACTCGACGTAGCAAGGGCTCAACAAGTCCTTGGAAGTTCTCTACAGGAATATTGAGCCATACTGCCTCTATAGCCGTCCATAATTGGAAAGGCATTCTCGGTGCAGGATTTTGTGCACGAACTGACCCACAAATGATCAGTGGAAGGCCAAATCATTCGTTCCAAGTGTCCAGAATGTTCTTCACACCAATTACGAAAAATTGCAGACCCATGACAGAGCGCATGAAATTCGTGAATTGCTGCAAACAGTGTCCGAATAACAGAACATAATCATTTACAATCAATGATCGGTTCAGTTGGACCTGAGGACACAGTCTGTTTCATGTGCACACAGTCCACTACATTATGGAGCCAGTGTCTCGTGGACATCTTAGGCTCATGGCATTGTGGAATCTGCGCCACACTCGAACCCTACCATCCACTCTAACTGGAATCTACACTCAACTGACCAGGCCACCATTATCCAGTCGTCTAGGGTCCAATCGATATGGTGACGAGCGCCGGAGAGGCGCTGCAGGTGATGTCGTGCTGTCAGCAAAGGAACTCGCGTAGGTCGTCTGCTGTCATAGCCCATTAACGCCGGACTTCACCGTCACTGTCCTAGCGGACACGTTTGTCGTCCGTCCCACACTGATCGACGCAGTGTTGCTTATCTGTTAGCGCTGACAGCTCTACGCAAACGCCGCTGCTCTCGGAAGTTATGTGAGGGCAGTCGGCCACTTGTGTAGTCCGTGGTGACATGTAATGCCTGTAATTTGGTATTCTCAGCACTCTTTTGACATTGTGGAACTCGGAATATTAAATTTCCATATGATTTCCGAAGTGGAATGTTCCATGCGTCAAGCACCGACTACCATTCTGCTTTCAAAGTCTGTTAACTAACAGAATGAGATTTTCACTCTGCAGCGGAGTGTGTGCTGATATGAAACTTCCTGGCAGATTAAAACTGTGTGCCGGGCCGAGACTCGAACTCGGGACCTTTGCCTTTCGCGGGCAAGTGCTCTACCAACTGAGCTACCTAAGCACGACACTCCCCGTCCGCACAGCTTTACTTCTGCCAGTACCTCGTCTCCTGCCTTCCAAACTTTACAGAAGCTCTCCTGCGAACCTGTTCTGGAAACATCTCCCAGGCAATACCCTTCTTTCAGGAGTGCTAGTTCTGCAAGGTTCGCAGGAGAGCTTCTGTAACGTTTGGAAGGTAGGAGACGAGGTACTGGCAGAAGTAAAGCTGTGAGGACGGGGCGTGAGTCGTGGTTGGCTAGCTCACTTGGTAGAGCACTTGCCTGCGAAAGGCAAAGGTCCCGAGTTCGAGTCTCGGCCCGGCACACAGTTTTAATCTGCCAGGAATTTCTGTTAACTAACGTCGTGATCACATAATCACGTCGGAAACCTTTTCACATGAATCACCTGAGTACAAATGACGGCTCTGACTATGCGTTGTCATTTTATACCTTGTGTACGCGATACTACCGCCATCTGTATATGTGCAGATCGCTGTTCCATAAGTCTTGTCCCCTCGGCGTATAGATGCCGGCCAGGCTCTGCTGCCCTCTGGAGTTGTGGTGGCTGTTACCTTGACAATGTTTCCTTCGGATATCACCTCCTCTGTAGCTGGCCAGCTCATAGGTGCCATCACTGCTACAAGGTGTCACTCAAAACGCCAATGAAATATGGAACAGATAACAATATATTTATTACACAGTCATAAATACTATAATTACAAATTATGTACGCAAATCTTCCTCGTATGTCAGTGTATCTCATAGGGGAAATCATTACAAAATCTCTACACCAGTTCCCTAGATAAGCCTTCACAGAGGCAGAAAAACGCGATAGGGGACTTCAATTTAGTAATATGTGTAGGTTAAGCATAACAATAACGTACCGAATGTTACATGTAGATGCTCACATAGAAATACACTATAGTAAAAAACGTTTTGATACGACAGAGTAACACATAAACAGTCATATTCTAGTTAAGAGCTGCCTTGTCAGGAAAATTTCCATCAAAAGCTGAAAGAAACCATCTTTCAGAGGTCAGCATATGTACGCACTGCACCACATATATGGGAAACGAATCTCTATTAAATTCGTCGACTGGCGCCGTTGAATCAGTTACACAATGGCCACTATGCCTTTACGTAAAATAATAAACTACTTTCTGTACTACCGTTCTCCACATCACATTTCGACACAGATGTGGCACAGTAATGCGACGCACATCAATAGGTCCAACATTTGAAAATGGGGCTTCTGCTGTCAAACGTGACAACAGCTCTGTTACAAACATGAGTATTTCAAAGAGGGTACTGCCCACTGACTGTAATGCGAACTCTGACACAGACATAAACGTTTGGTGTTTTACACTGAATTTCGTATCCCAAGAGAATGAATACGTTTCACACATTATGTGAAAAGAAGTATATGATAAAAATTTCATAGCTTACAACAAGCGGAACTAAACATTCGGTCATGGGAATTAAATGTGCTTACACAAAGCACGAGTGAGTATTACACATTTGCATTTGAAAGTTTGTAGCTACAGTAAAGGAATTTCACTGTGTAATACATAAAAAGAAGGTTATCTGTGAAACACATGAGCAAAGTGTTATCGGCATGAAATAAGGAAACGTTAGGAAAATACTTAGTCCGTTCTATGAAAAGCTACAGTGAGCTCATTATTCGCTGAAAGCAAGTGATGGCTGTGAAGTGAATTTCTTCGAGTACCGGTAATGTTAGTGATGATAATGAATAATCAGCCTTCACTTATATTCTTACGGTACTTCCTGCTTTTACGCATACCAAGGTCACCACATTCATCTACGAATTAATGCCAATTCAGTCTTGGTGCACTGTATACTATTTTAGACCACGCCCACTGACTACTATCGACTGAGGTTCCTACTGGTCTTTTCCTAGACTTCACCGAGAAGTTTGGAGTTTAGGAACGGAGCGATCTACCTACAAGCATAATACGCGTAGCAACAGCAGCAGCAACTTACAAACGCAAAGGAATTAGAGTAACTGAAAATGTATGTTGCAAATCTATAGTCCAGCGCGAAAGCTTCTTAATTTTATTTCGAATGCTTTCCTGCTCCTTTCAAATCAGCATTATTAAGCACCTTTGTCAGGTCTCACCACGCCCCTTTAGCAACGGGTAGACATCGTCTTGCTAACTCCCGCCTTTTCAGTCTCATACTGTAACTGAAAATCTTGTTTACTGATATTCACTGTCCATTGCTCTCCGTAATAACGTAGAATTTCATATCAGTGTTCTCTTAAAAATCAAGCTACCTGATAATTCACGGCTAATCACCTTTCCCCACTCAGTGCCCCCAGGTCTTTCTTCTTGGACGCTGCTACTCATGACCACTGCTCACCAAGATTCTCTCTTCACCCTCATACTCTTCGTGGTCCGTACTTCTGATTTCGTAAAGATACTGAGAAAAAACAAGTGGACCAAATTTTTTAGCCATTTCCCTTCTATGGTGCAAATTTTCCCCCTCCCTCCTTTCCGTACTTTTACCATGTTCAGCAACTGTTGATGTTCCACGACCAACTGAAGGAACCCATACGAGCAACCTGATGCCATCTTGCAACACTTGTTTTTAGCCTTTGAAGACCCCCCCCCCCCCTTTATCTTTCGTTGATCGCCTGCTCGCCTTTCTTTCAATTGATAAAACATTACAATTGATAAAAGTGAATATGATTAACTATTACTATACAATACGGGAATAACCTAAGACTGAATAACATTGTATGAGTGGGGGTGTAGAATTTCAGAAGTCCGAACGTGGTAGTCAAGCTAGAAACTCCGAAAGGGAAATGCTAAAGCTCAGTCTAAGTATAGTGAGGGCTCATTAAAATGAAATGGAAAGGCAAGGATTTCTGGTCAGATGAGTGTTGAGAAACAACGATAACAGCAGAAAATGTATAACTGGATTATTGTTCATTATGTATAGGAAGGTAGGGCAGAGGGTGAGTTACTGTGAACAGTTCAGTGATAGGGTTGTTCTCATCAGAATCGAGAGCAAACCAGCACCAACAACGACAGTCCAGGTATACATGCCGACGTTGCAAGCTGAAGATGAAAAGATAGAGAAAGTTTATGAGGATATTGAATGGGGAATTCAGTGTGTGAGATGGAAATATAATAGTCATGAGGGATTGAAATACGTTTTTAGGGGAAGAAATGGAAGAAAGGGTTACATGGGCTTAGTACTAGAAATAGGAAAAAGACTAAATGAATTTGCAATAAGTTGTAGATACTGATAGCGAATACTCTGTTCAAGAATCACAACAGGAAGAGATGTACTTGGAAAAGGCCGGGAGGTACAGGACGATTACAGTTCGATTACAGTTCGATTACGTCATGGTCAGGCAGAGATTCCGAAATCAGGTACTGGACTGTATTCTGGAGTAGACATAGACTCAGATACAATCAAGTAGTGACGAAGAAAAGGCTGAATTTGAAGACACTAATCAGGAAGAATCGTTGCAGAAGAAGTGGGTTACAGAAGTACTTAGGAACGAAGTTCTCTGAGGCTATAGAAACTGCGAATTGCTCAGGGGGCAGTTCAGGTGAAGAGGCGAGGCAATCACAGAAGCTGGAAGGAAAAAGGTGCAAAGAAAGTTAATGTGAGGAAACCACGGGTAACGAAAGAAATAAATCAGCTAATCGACGAAAGAATCGACGCTCCGGTAAATTCAGGAATAAAAAAAACACAAGTCAGCTAAGGCGAAATGAATGCATGAAAAATGTGAAGAAACTGAATGAGAAAAGATTGTCAGAAGGACTAACTCAGCAGCTAGAGAAGTGGCTCTGAGCACTATGAGACTTAACTTCTGAGGTCATCAGTCCCCTATAACTTAGAACTACTTAAACGTAACTAACCTAAGGACATCACACACATCCATGCCCGAGGCAGGATTAGAACCTGCGACCGTAGCGGCCGCGCGGTTCCAGACTGTAGCGCCTACAACCGCTCGGCCACCCCGGCCGACAGCTGGAGAAGTCAAAGTAACCTTCGGCGGAATTAAAAGCAAGAACGGTAACATGAAATGTGCAACGGAAATTCACTGTTAAATGCAGAGGAGAGAATGGTTAGGCGGATTGAGCACATTCAAGGCTTCTATGAGGGCGAAGACTTGTCTGCTGACGTGCCAGAAGAAGAAACAAGAGTCGATATAGAAGAGATGAGGGATCCAGTAGTAGAATCAGAATTAAAAGATCTCGGAAAACTTAAGGTCGAATAAGGCTGTAGGAATAGATAACATCCCATCAGAATTTCCGATATTATTTGTGGAAATGGGGAAAAAATATTATTCACGTTGGTGTGTAGTCTGTGATTATGGAGATGTACCAACTAACTTTCGGAAAATACATCCATACAATTCCGAAAAACGCGAGAATTATCGCACAATCATCTTAAAAACTCATACATCCAACTTGCTGACAAGAATAATACACAGAAGAATAGTTGCAAGTCTTCCTGCACTTCGCTACAGTTTTCTAGCGTCGTGACTTCTCTTTTGGCACCACATCTGCACACACAAGTCACTTGATTGCAGGGACGGTGGACGAGGGGCATTAGCTCTGACGCCACGTTCAATCACATGCCAGATGTGTGGCCCAGACGTGGCTAGTTTAGGCGCAAACATATTAATTGGAGCACGCCACTGTGTTCCTCGAACCAGCTATCACACTTCTTGCCTTGCGACATAGCGCACTGTCTTGCTGAAAAATGCTCCTGCTGCCGGGACACATGACTGTCATGAAAGGGTGTACGTGGTCGGCAACTAGTGTGCGATACTCTCTGCAACCAGTGTACGACACTCCTTGGCCGTCATGGTACCTCCACCGGGCCCATGGATGTCTTCATGAATGTTCTCCTGAGCATAATGGAGCCGCCGCTACGACTTAAATAGCAATGAGACACTCCTGGAATTGACCATCTCATACAAACACCAGGATGTCACACTTTGTAGGCATATGAAATCCACAGTACAGGTTTCTAGGAGCTGGAAGACGACAGATTCGCGTCCTCCGATCGCCATGATGAATAATATATTCGGATTCATCAGACCACGTAGCGCCCTACCACTGCACCACCGTCCAGTGCCGATGGTCACGTGCCCATTTCAGTCGTAGTTGTCGAGGTCGTGGTGTTAACATTGGCATGTGCATGGGTCGTAGTTGCGGAGACCCATTGTTAGGTGTGTTCGGTGCAGTGTGTGTTCACACACACAGCTGTACATCCGCCACAGTCTGCCGCCTGTCCTGTTTTACCAGCCTGCCCAGCTTTCGACGTCCGACACCCTAATGACGGGTGGCCGCCCAACCCCACAACGTACGGGCGTGGTTTCGCCTTGGTTTCACCACGGGTTAAAGACACTCACAACAGCGCTCCAGCACTCCTCGAACAGCCGACAGTTTCCGAAACGCTCTCACCGAGCCTCGAGGCCATCAGAACGTGCCGTTGTGATACTCAGATAAATAGCGCGCCTTCCCCATTCCACACACTGCCAGCGAACTCGGCGATAACACATGCACCGTGCATGAGTCACACTAGCAGTCATTCCTCACCAGATGACACTGTTATCGCCTGGACAAGTTTATATCGATAGCGGGTTGGTGGTCATAGTGTTCTGTCTTATCAGTGTGTTGTGAAAAGTAATGGTCGTATAACACTCCCCTGGGGCAAGTCTGAAGTTATTTTACGTTTCTCTCCGTAAAAAAAGAAGAAAAGTGCCATGTTCAGTTTTCTAGAAACCCTTCAGCCCAGTCACACAGCTGAATTCAAAGAATGTGTCATCTACATGGGTACATGTGTGCCTGTAACTGCTGCTTTCTGGGGCTCGCGGATGAACGGAGCGAGTTGGGTTTCGCACGGTCGTTGTATTCTGAACCCATGTTAATTCCTATATTTCAGCCTCCAGAACTGTCATAATACGTGAGCATAAATCACGTTCAAAAATTCCAGAGAAACCGAAGTGAGAGATAGAGACCTATAGTTTTATGCGCCTGCGTGACGACCGTCCTTGAAAACGGAATTGACCAGCGGTTTCTCCAATCATTAGGAAGTATTCGCTCCTGAAGAGACGTTCTGTACTGTGCTGCTAGAAGAAGAGCAAGTTCTTTAACAGACTCTGTGTAGAGTATAACTGGTAACCAGGCAGGCCCTGTTGCCTTTCCTGTATGGAGCGATTTCGGTTGATTTTCTATCCCACGGTAATTTATTGCAGTGTTTGTAATTCAGTAGCTTGTGCGACTACAGTGTGACCTTCCTCTGTGTAACTGTTTCGGAAAGAGATGTTTAGTAAATTGGCCTCTTCTGTGAGATACAGACAGCATCCACGATTACAGAAGTGACTTCGTAACTTGTATAAACACAGCTAACATGGTGGTTGTATGACGTGTGCGACGATATCATGAGTACTTTTTGGCGAGAGAATATGTCTATGCTATAAACGCATCTTCCTCTGTGGTATTACGGGCCAAAAAATAGTCTCTTTCTGTGCTATACCTCACCAGAAGGGGTAGAAATATCTGCATAAATGACATCTTGTGTTCGAAAGGGTACAACCAATTTGGCGTTTGAGACATTCCACAACGATCGAGAGCGGATCCCATACTAAAACTGAAATCCAAGTGCAAAATTCCCAAAAGATTATGCCAGTTCCATACTGACATCACAAAAAACAATCTTTTGCTTCAGTAAATTCGTCTACTCACTATTACGCTCTAGTTTCACTTATATCAATACAGCATATTCCGAGGAATTTGTAAGGTGTCAGGCAAATCCAACACCTTCCATGAAAACCCTGACATTATAGCAAATTCGGCAATATGTCACGTAGCTCCGAATAAATCCTGACATTAAATTAACCACAGTAATACGATCAACGAGTGAGCAAATGGAATACCACAGACTAACACAAGAACGCCTAAATGCATGTCATACCTTCCCGCCGTGAAACAGACTCAGTTGTGAGGGGAGAAACGAGAACAGAAGCCGAGGGCAGAGCCGTGTAGGCTAGAAGGCCCTACGATAAGGGACACCCACATCGCCGGCCAAACGCCAAGAGCATCCCCAGCCCATGTTAAAAGATTGAGCCCTTCAGAAGAACAGTACAGATCTTACGAAAACACTAAAAGGGCCACACCAGCTGCAAGTTTTCGCGTGAGACCATATGCGTCTCTGTTTCGTAGCAAACATTAAAAAAGATTGCCCCACCACGAAAAGTTTAACGTTTCTCATTGGATAGACAGAATTTTTGTAGACGGAGCTTAAGGTTAACATTGGGACACTGATTGGTTAGTTGAAAACACAGCCAGATACCTTTTTCTCAAACCAACTTTAGTAAACAGTAGTAAGGAGAAGTTCGAGAGAGTTGCTACCGAGACGGCGAGGTGTGTGAAGCTGCGCCGCCATTCGACCTGACGCTGCCTAACCACCGACAAGGTAATGAACGCACGCGATGCGGTATAAGAGCGCATAAGGCTTCACTTATAACTGCAGAAGTCTCATATGTTACATCCCCTTTTTACGTAACACTAGTGTCGATCGTCAATTGAACTTCATGGTATTCACATTTGCCACTTGAAGTTAAAATCTGAAACGCGTTGATTTTTCTGTTATATAATTACTGAGAAGCCACATCAGCCACTGTAATTTACAAGTTAAATAAGTAATTAAAGATAATTGAGGGTCGCTGTAGACCATTTTGATAGTTTTCTCTCTTGTGAAACTTTACTTAAACCTAGATTATAGATGTGATATGGCATAGGTCATCCTTTGATCCATTGTAGAACTTGGAAACCCATTCAGGGAATATTCGTTCACATTTTTGTTGAACGCAGTTGGTTTTTATCATCCTGTATTAAAATATTCCCTTTTATCAATAGTGCAATTTATAAACAATGTTTTGTGAGTAGAATAAAAATTCCAATGGTAAACTTAACTGCTTTATCGACGTTATTTTAGCAGCTAACTAAAAATAGGAGAGCCTTGAACCCTTCCACTAAATTTAGTTAGTATTAAGATTCTTTTACAGGGAGTGCAGTGGAGCTGGCGCTGAAATCATTAAGTATTTGGTTATATCATCGCTAGTCTCACTGAACTCTTCTGAATTCTAAATGTCATGTGTGGTGTGGCGTCTCCCTACCAGCGACAGGTCCCAGGTTCAAACTAGTCAACTCCCTAAAAAACACGCTCAGAGCGTCGTTGCGTGAAAGTGGTTGGGAGACACGACTTAGAACAAGCAGACACCACGCAGAATGTTAGAAATTTATCTGATACATTCTGGAGGCTGAACACTGAAATTGTTGTATGAAATCAACCGCTTTCATATTACGAGGTTCTCGAAGTTTTATACCTTCCGATTACCAAAATCGTATACTTGCTTCCGGTTCTTCTAGGCGCAGAAAGCTAATAACACTGTCATCCCGTTTAAACATACATCATTATTTCATAGAGATCACCATCTATTGCCACGTTGTAGCGGCAGTCCAATGTTTTTGTCCATGGATACCGCTAGCAAAAAATGAAAATCCCCTGAATGTTCCATTGCTACAGGTACCAGACATCCCAGAGAGAACCGCCACACACGTTGATGTCCTAGAGCAGTCGCTGATACAGCCTCCTAAACCATACAGAGGCTCTGCCTCTGCTGAATGTCTCAATCCATTGGAGCCCGGCAGCTGCTCTACCATTTTAGGGCGGTTTAAAAAAGCTGTTACGCTTTCTGAGTCATTTGAAGGAACCATTGTTAATATGCTCCAAAACATGTTCCCACAAAGCAGACACATCAATTTAAAAGCATACATAGAATACAGGACCGAAATCATTCATAAAACAACAGAAAGCCCATATTTATCTACATTTTCTATTTTAAAACGCAAAATTTGATCTCAATAAAATTAATTTCACTAATTACGTTGGAGAATGACAAAGAATGTTACAAACACAAACACAATTCCCAGTTTCCAAATACCAATTGGAATTTCTTTCAAAGGTTAGACGGCCACAAATTTTTGTAGGTAACTTCTTCACATCAATTACAGACGCTTATTTTCCATAAATATCTAATACAGAACGGAATTCCACGTAGAGCTGTTAGTGTATTTCGTTGGTAATACTCGAGTTTAAAATCTCACCTTGGTTCCCCACTGTAACTGACGGTGAGAGAAATGGATTCAAATGGCTCTGAGCACTATGGGACTTAACTTCTGTGGTCATCAGTCCCCTAGAACTTATAACTACTTACACCTAACTAACCTAAGGACATCACACACAACCATGCCCGAGGAAGGATTCGAACCTGCGACCGTAGCAGTCCCGCGGTTCCGGACTGCGCGCCTAGAACCACTAGACCACCGCGGCCGGCGACGGTGAGAGAGATATTAACTTCTTGCACTATTAATTTTCTGGATGAACAGCATAATGTTCCAACATTTTCTCAACTATCAAATCAGTATGATGATTCCTGTTTATTTTAATTTCTCATTTCAATGTACGCATATTCACAGACGCTTTTATATGAAAGTGACAGTTTTGAATATCTGCTAAGTTTTCAGAGGTTTCCAGTTCTTGTGACCTGGTGTATTAAATGCAAAAGAATGCTATACTGAAGAAACATATTCTCTCTAAAAGAAATGTAATACATATTAACACAAAACGTTGACCTTAAATCATGTATTTTATCTCGGTTCCTGCACAAGAAAACACTAGTTGACACTTTCTATACAGGCAAACTTACACTGAGAGAAATATCACAAAGAAATTAATGTAGAGTAATGAAATTTCTGGAATACATCTGTCTAGTTACCAAATGTAAGTGATTAACATTACAAGAAAATAGATTAACGCAATCGCGAGATACGACATTGCAAATGTGAAATGCTGGTACAGTAGTAATAGGTGTAACTGCGTGAATGTTGCATTCAAGCATGCAAACGTGTTGTTCCCGGGCAGGATGTCTGTTTGTGAGATGGAGTTCCATGAATGTTGCACTCGGCCGGTCAACACAGGTGGGGTGATGCTGGAGATGTAGTGAAATGATGTTCAGTATGATTTCGATTGGAGACAAATCTCGTGATCGAGTAGGTCAAGGCAACATGTTTTGTTACAACAGTGGTGCGTGTGTAAGCGTTATCCTGCTGTACAACACCTACTAGAATGGTGGCACAACAGATCGAACCATCAGATTGGCGTACAAATTTATAGTCAGGTGCGTGGGATAACCACGAGAGTGCTCCTGGTGTCATACGAAATCGCACACCCGACCATAACCACAGGTGTAGCTCCAGTGTGTCTAGGCAGCAGACGAATTATATATACGAAGACAGTAACTTGTTCTCGCAAGAACAGTTACTGTTGATGACAGTGCAGCTTTTCCCTGGAATAAATGATGATTAACTGACAGCCTCAGCTGCCGACAGGTGTTGTTGATATACCTCGACGTGGACAGCTGAAAATGTGTGCCCCGAACGGGACTTGTCAGTTAATTATCATTTAATCCAGGGAAAAGCTGCATGATCATCAACAGTAACTGTTCTTTCGAGAACAAGTTACTGTCTTCGTATATATAGTTAAAGGCTACCCAGCCATTGACCTTCGTCTGGGCTGGCCGAAGTGGCCGAGTGGTTCTAGGCGCTACGGTCTGGAACCGTGCGACCACTACGGTCGCAAGTTCGAATCCTGCCTCGGGCATGGATGTGTGTGATGTCCTTAGGTTAGTTAGGTTTAAGTAGTTCTAAGTTCTAGGGGACTGATGACCTCAGAAGTTAAGTCCCATAGTGCTCAGAGCCATTTGAACCATTTGAACCTTCGTCTGTGCGAATGCGCACAGGTTGCCCAAACTCTTACGGGAATCGCCAAAGCGTGCGCGAGTAATGAGTGGGTGGGCAAATGTCTATAAGTTACAATACATATGTAGTATTGTGGACTGTTGAGAATGTGAGTCTCACGGGAAGCGTGCAAGGGATAAGTCCCTGCAGTCGCGCAATTCATCTGTGTCCTCGGTGGCTCAGATGGATAGAGCGTCTGCGATGTAAGCAGGAGATCCCGGGTTCGAGTCCCGGTCGGGGCACACATTTTCAGCTGTCCACGTCGAGGTATATCAACAATACCTGTCGGCAGCTAAGGTTGTCAGTTACTCATCATTTAGCAGACTAATTGGTTGAAGATGCTAACCTGGCCTCTAAATAACCAACACACGGCAGCGAGACAGAACTGACTTTCATTCTAAAACACAACAGACCTCCACCCTGCCCTCCAATGACCTCTTGCTTGCACCACTGAAGTTACAGATGGCGGTAGAATGCACGCTAAAGGGCGTGTGTCGTGGAGCTGTCCTTGAAGTGTAACGTCCTCTTAGAAAAATTTATGAATTACTGTGCTGATAAACCTCTTACATTATTTGATGTTCAAGCAGCCGAGCAAAACTGAACGTACTCATTCACTAAAGTGACACACAATATTTTTAGCGCAACGCAATCTGACTTTCAGTAATCCCTACAAAAGACTGGCCCTGACTAACAATAACCTATACCTTTCATGAATTCTTGCCTCACAAAAATCTTCGTTACTCGGAACTACTGCAATACAGCGAGGGCCAATACTGCCAGCTAAATAAAAGATTCTAACTACTGAAGACACTAACTATTGATAGGCATAGTTAGCAAATGAAAGATTTTGATAGAGAACAAACAATGTATTTACCTTAATAGTGTTCAAAAGTGATAACATATATCAGTTCATGACATCCAGTCTTACAAATTTACTGTCTCTGTCCAGATCATCCGCTCTCAAAACTCTGCCATCTCACTCCCCACATCTACCACTGCTGGCGGCTCACCTCCAACTGTGCAACGCTACGCGCTGTTAACATCCAGCTGCCCAACACTACAATAGCAAACAACAATGCAAACCAGCCACAGATTGCACACAGCACAGCCAGTGATTTTCATTCAGAGCGCTACGTGGCATTACCAATAAAAAACCTAAACAGCCTACTTACAGAAGCAACCGATTTGTAACAGTTCGTTGTCTCAGTATGCTGCCGACTCTTACTCCAGTGTCCAGTCTTCTTACTACTACACATTGTTGTGAGCACTGCTGCCAGAGATCTACACCTGTCATGTAAAATGTCTACCTTCTTGCCAAGTCTTTCTGCAGTACTGCAGACGGTACATCCACATTCTCGTAGCTCTATTACGTTACCTCACTCATACTCAGTGAGGTGCTGAAAATGGCGTCTTTGTCTTCTTAAAGGCATTTGTGACTAACATAAACTCGTCCAATCTCAAAGATAACTAACGCTCACGACCGTTACAGCGCGTATTTAAAGCAAACCTGATTCGTATCCTCATAATGGCGCTAGTTGTGCCACTCCTATGTGACATCTTCCTGATGTAGAAACATACCTGGTGTTGCAATGTGTTCCATCAGCGTAGATTTAGTTTATTTTAAACAAAACTAAAAGAAACTGTGTCACGGCCGATCCTAAATCACAAGAAAATAGCATGGGCGAAACTCACAACAAAATGATTTCTTGAACCTTCGCTTCTAATACATCTTCATTGTTACTTGCTGCAGCAGTCACAAATGGACATTTTGAGCAAAGTGTTTCAGTTTTTTGCTGAGACGGAGGTCGAAATATTCCGCATTTCCTAGCGCTTCAGGCTCTACGCCAAGTTTAAATGCACGATGTACACTTTTTGTAGACAGAACACTCCTAGACCATTCGCATGTTCCTTGGTATACTTTTCTTTCTCTCATTCAACTTACTGATGTACGCCTTCTTTCTGGATAGCCTATTATCTTATCTTGTACCTTACAGGTTCCAGAAGGCCAATTGTTTGCTGAATTTTACGACTAATGTGGAATTCTTTCTTCGTTGCGACACCTGTCTTTCTCCCTTTGCGAGACAAATATGAACCGAAAATTGATTGACTTTGTAGATCTCAGGAGTAAGATTTCCATCTATAGAAAGGATAGAAAAACTCACCTTCTTTGTCTTTTGTCAACGATTCATTTCAGCTCCTTCGCATATAGTCCAGTAAACCTGCTGAATCTCTGAACATCCAGAAAGTAAAGGTTAAACAGACATCTATAGTTACTTTGTGCCATGATTTTTTCCTGCTGCCGTCGCATGTTTCAAAAATTGTGGCACAACTGAGAAAAATAATGTGTTTTCATCTGCCTATCATCTCCATTTGAATGTGTGTTTCAGAATTTTGGTTGCACCGTAGATTTATTCGTTGAAAAATTATGAAATTAAAATGAGGCGGAGTGTATTATTATTTTTGGTTATAGCAAGCATTTCTAAGGGTGTAGCTCGTGGGGTCCAATCGAAATAATGTGATCCTGTGAAAATGATCGTTACAGTATCTTCTGTCCTCTGTACAACAAACTCTTCGCAGGGGATGCTCAAAGTGTGGCTCATGAGTAGTAATGCTTCCTTGAAAACTAAGCATGGACTGCCGAAGCTTCTAGTGAAACACCACCACTGCTGACTGTTTCTAGTCAACGGTGACAGTGACTGTCGTACCGTATGCCACAGATTGCTGTGTTCCCACAGCCAAACGTTCTGTGCTTTAGGGGCAGGAGGCTGGTAAGCTTTATCACACCACACATTAGGAACGATCGTATGATTACCATTTGACCAGAGCTGTTCACATAACTATGCGATGCTATCCCATCCAGATGTGCTCTCATCTCAGAAGACAACGATACGGTGTGCATGCACGGCGCTTCACTTCGAGCAGAACTTGTACCTCGTTAACAACGTATTGCGAATACGGGGTGGTTATCATTACACTGCAGCTACTCACAAAAGTCAATGATGGGCTGTAATTATCGTACGACAGTGGAACTTAGTAGATATACTAATGCGTCAATGCAAAACCGAATTACTCCAGGAAAAAATTAGATCGAACTTCTGCCACCTGGTGAAAACCTCGCGCTGTGAAATCAAGAAAGATTATGCAGTGGATTAGGATTGGTCGGTAGATTGGTTGAATTTTTTTTGGGGGGTGGGGGGGGGGAGAGGTATCAAACACGGTTATCGGTCCCATCGGATAAGGAAAGAATGGGGAAGGAAGTCAGCCGTGCCCTTTCAAAAAAACAAGTCCGGCATTTTCCTGGTGTGTTTTGAAGGGACTAGGAACAGGACGTGGGCAGAGAAGGTCAGACAAGTGAGTAAGGCATAATGTTGATTTTATCATTAACCACCGCTTACACAGTTTGTGCAGTACGAGCAGTGAAGACATGGACGAGACGCTGCATCCGGAAAACGATTTGATGAAGCAGTTTCCGTGGAACCTGAGCCACGTGTTCCTGTACACTGGCTTCAGATTAGGTAGAAACCGAAAGTGTCCCTATTAAACGCGTTCTGTTAGATACCCACAGAGTCAAAAGTCACGTTGATTCAGATCAAGTGATTTTGGAACCCATGCATCTGTAAAACACCTAGAGGTAACACGTTCATCGAAGGTTGCATTAGGCAGATCTTTCATAGGGCGAGCGACAAGAAGTATTGCTCCATCTTGCATCAAAACGGTGGTTTCCACACAGATTCGCTTTTACAAAGCGGAAATCACATGCTGCACGAGGAGGTCTCGTCATGTGCAGATGTCACGGCATACCTCATAAACCCTCTGGATATATTTTTATCCCAAAAAGAACGGACTGAGAATAAAGGTGCTTATGAATCCACGCCATAGCCACATAAAACGAGCACGCAGTTTAACAATACCTCAGATTCGGTAGTTGGGTGTATTCACTGCACTCTGTAGTGTAAAATGAGCATCGTCACCTCATAGAATTTTGCCCTGGCGCATGTTACCAGCTACGATCCCTGCCAGAAACCGAAGAGCAAATTCAGAACGTTGCGTTGGATCATGAGGTTTCAACTGCTGCACCGTCTGGATCTTCTACAGGTACCAGCGTTAAACAGAACGTAACTATTTTCGCACTGTAGAGCATGGAATGGGTAAGTCTCTTGACACCGCGTGACCACTAGCACATCCGAAGCGCGTGCTGGATGGTCAATTACAGCATCAGCAACCTCGTTAATAACTTCCACCGGGATAGGACGCCTTCCTCTTCCAGGTACCACACCAAGCTCACCCACGTTGTCGTATTTCATGATGACCTTCTTTGTTGTTGTTGTGGTCTTCAGTCGAGAGACTGGTTTGATGCAGCTCTCCTTGCCACTCTACCCTGTGCAAGCTTCTTCGCCTCCCAGTACCTACTGCCACTTACATCCCTCTGAATCTGTTTAGTGTATTCATCTCATAGTCTCCCTCTACGATTTTTATCCTCCACGCTGCCCTCTACTACTAAATTGGTGATCCCTTGATGCCTCAGAACATGTCCTACCAACCGAAGCCTTCTTCTAGCCAAGTTGTGCCACAAATTTGTCTTCTCCCCAATTCTATTCAATACCTCCTCATTAGTTATGTGATCTACCCATCAAATCATCAGCATTCTTCTGTAGTACCACATTTCGAAAGCTTCTATTCTCTTCTTGTCCAAACTATTTATCGTCTATGTTTCACTTTCATACATGACTACACTCCATACAAATACTTTCAAGAACAACTTTCCGACACTTAAATCTATACTTGATGTTAACAAATTTCCCTTCTTCAGAAACGGTTTCGTTGCCATTGCCCTTCTACATTTTATATCCTTTCTGCTTTGACCATCCTCAGTTATTTTGCTACCCAAATAGCAAAACTCATCTACTACTTTAAGGGTCTCATTCCATAATCTAATTCCCTCAGAATCACCTGATTTATTTCGACTAAATTCCATATACTCATTTCGTTTTTGTTGACGTTCATCTTATATCCTCCGTTCAAGACACAGTCCATTCCGTTCAACTGTTCTTTCAAGTCCTTTGCTGTCTCTGGTAGAATCACGTCACTGGCACACCTCAAGGTTTTTATTTCTTCTCCCTTGATTTTAATTCCTACTGCAAATTTTTCTTTGGTTTCCTTTACTGCTTGTTCAATGTACAGATTGAATGAAATCAGTCGTAGGCTACAACCCTGTCTCTCTCCCTTCCCAACCGCTGCTTCTCTTTCATGCCCCTCGACTCTTTTGACAGCCATCTCGCTTCTGCACAAATTGTAAATAGTCTTTCGCTCCCTGTATTTACCCCTGCCACCTTCAGAATTTGAAAGAGAGTATTCCAGTCAATATTGTCAAAAGATTTCTCTAAGTCTACAAATGCTAGAAACGTAGGTTTGCCTCTCCTTAATCTATCTTCTAAGATAAGTCGTAAGGTCAGTATTACCTCACGTGTTCCAATATTCCTACGGAATCCAAACTGATCCTCCCCGAGGTCGGCTTCTACCAGTTTTTCCATTCGTCTGTACAGAATACGCGTTAGTATTTTGCAGCCGTGACTTATTAAACTTTAAACCTTTTAATGGCAATGGGCCTCTACTCAGACTTTCAAGTCTGCGATACGCTCTCAACGCAGCACTGTAATTGCTGCCGATCACATAAAGCAGTTTCAGTGACAGTGCACTGTCTCTCTTCTCAATAGCCACACTGTAACTCACGTTATGGCTTTTGAACTGACAGCGTGAATGTCATACCGTCATACAACAGTGTACAGCGCCAGATTTGCACCTGGTGCCTATAACTGGAACCAATTTTTTCCAGCGTAAATCGGTTCCATATTAACGCGTTAGATTACCTACCTAGTTTCGTTGCCGTACGACAATTACAACCAACACTGATTCTCCATGAGTAGCTTCACTTTAAATGCAACCACCGGGTACGTTTCTTTATATTGCAAGCCACTCGGCGTTTGCTACAAACGTTAGGAAATCCCCTATACGTTTTACATTTGAAGCCTTTTGTGTCAGGTAGTTGGTCTGAAACGCAGATTTCCCTGGTGCTGGCGACGGCTATGCATGCGTGACGGATGGTACGTCCGCTGGCGTGACGACCTTCCTCAAGCCGTTACGTAACGCTGTCTGCACAGAGACCGCCGTTGCTGGTGCATTCCCAGGTGCTATTAACTGAGGTGACTCGGCGTCGAGATACCGCAGCGTGGCGTCACGCATCCATTACCCTTGTGCTGCAGTTACAACACATCCATTACGTATTTCGTACCACAGAAGCTTATAAACATACCTTCTCTGTTCTTTGTTTACATCTTTTATCGTGCATGGTATACATGGCATTCAAACATTCATATCACTTTCAGTTCTTTCACGCAGTTGTGTTTTGCAATACTTTTTGCTCTTCATCATCTTCTAAATTCTACTGACGCACCTATCTAAGTGTGATTATTCATCAGCTTAGCGTGTACCCTTTCGCTTTCACTGTACACTCAATTTATTGATCCCTTATTCGAAAATCTCAATTCCCTTTTGGTAGCGTCAGTAACTTTATCCTCTTCGTATTTTTTCCTACATTCCTCCCCTTTCTGTTTTTCCCTTCTTTACTGGATACCGTACCTGTATTTTTATGCGTTATGTTGACTCCTTTTTGTTCTCTCCATACTCTGCAGACAGCCGGGCACAGAGCTTGGGGTTATCACCTATGAGAAAATTAATCTATTACGGACAGATTTTCCACGACCTCACCATTGTTACTGAGAAGGAAAACGACAAACAGTTTGTTTTTTACATGATTCATCCGTGTAGAAATAAATCATAAAATGGTTAGCTATAAATAACAGCATTTTATGTTAGGCCTCACCAAATACTATTTCCTGTAGCAAGTCACATTTTTTCCGTTCCCTTACGTAATATGCGTCCAGCATCAGAGTCAATTAATCATGCGTGGCTGTATTCAATGTACACTTCTGGGAAACAGTGACCACAGGCTCCTTTCCCAGTTGTATTTACAACACATACGTATTCTACACACTTTACAGTCTCTAGAATACCTAGGGGCATTTGTGTTTCCGGTTGATATAAAGTCAGTGTTTTTCACTTATAACAGTGCGATAGATAAGAGTTCGAAACTGGATATTTGACTGTCATGTGCACTGCCTGGATTTAGCAAACTGCCATACTTCTCAAGTTTCCTTGCAACTTCAGCAACAGCAGGGCTGCGGATGAGCCAATTGAAAAAGTTTGACATACCTGATTTAAACTTTATAATCGAACTACCTGAATATGCCTTCGGCACTGTTTCCGCCCAGCAAAGATGCAGACTACGTTTAACTTGACGCGATCTCTTCTTCCACGTTGAACTCATTAGTAAGATCAGGCGCGTGCGTGTAGGTGTCAATCGGAGCAGAATTTCCCGTTTTCTTAAACACTGCACGAATTATATTAGTCAAAGACCGTCTATTAGTCAACAAGGATCAAATCCTATTCCCTACAATGAATTCAATGTGAACAACGAACCCACTTACCCGATTAGGAATCGAATGCGCCAATCCCTGAATATGAGCGAAATATACCACATTACATAGTGCACAATAATTCTGCACCATTTTATTCAGCAGTATTCACACACGGTTCAGAAAGCACGTAAGACATTTATTTCTTTTAGTCTCCAATTACATAGTAACTTTCGCACCAAACTTCCTCAGTTATTTGTCATATATATCCCAGTACCTGTCTTACCCCTACAATTTTTACCCTCCGAAACTCCTCGACGTACCTTGTACATTAGTTGTGTGCCCTCTTCTTGTCAATGATTGCCATGTTTTCCACGTGTTTTTTTTCCTCTTTGATGTTCTGAAGGATCTCTTCGTTTCTCATCGGCCAAATGATTGATCAGAGCGAAAACTCGGCTCCCTAGAAATTATACGATGGACATGTTTTCCAAATTTTCGTAGGACAATGTGTTGTAGCTTTCCAAAAATGTTTTAATTCCTCGAAAGTATTCAGGGTAATTAAGAGAGACTTTACTAATGATTTGACAAAGAAGTCTTGTTCGAATTTTTGTAGCTAAACTAAGAATGGTGAATGGGCAAATGAGGTATCAAATATGGAAGCGTGAGGTTTAGTTTTGGAAAAAAAAGATTTAATTGCCTGAAACTGATCAGAGTAGTTAATAAAAACTTAATAAGTAATTTCAAGGAAAATCTGATATATTTTAGAAACAGATTCTACGATCTATGTAAATGAAGTGCCAAAAAGTTCAGCCCTTCAAAGCGTAGTATTTTGTGCCTGAAAATAAGTGTTGCGGTACTGTAATATTCAACTGTCAAATTGCTACCTTCGAATCTAGTACAAAATTCAGGACATTCCGAGAACATAAGATACTAGAAAAGCCAATGAGGTATAACAGAGTTCAGCTGCATTTAACAATCAGCTGACCAATAACTGCTCACAAGCCACAAGACGTCACATTGCCAACAGGTGCGTTCTAACTGAGCAGACGAATAATGCTGGTACTGTCGATCTAATTTTGAGCAGATTTCGATGTTCGGACTGTTTTCTTCATTCTGGGTGACACTGACAAAAACCGACTTTTCTACAGTGATGCACGACCAGAAACTGTGGAAGAGCACTCACTTTTGAGAGACTTTCCACCGTTTGAAGCAGAGCAACACTGTAGAACTGAAGGACAGCTGCCATCGAACTGAATTTCCAGAATTCCACTTCTGATCAGAGTGAGAATTTTCCTGCTGAAAAATTAGATTACTATCAAATGACAACATAAACTGAAATTTCTCAGGTTTATCTTAATCTCTATACTCCTAATAATAATTCAATAGCGGTCGATATTTAAATACGCACTGAGGTGACAGAAGTCATGGGATAGCGATGTGCACAAATACAGATGGCGATAGTATAGCGTGCACAAGGTATAAAAGGGGCAGTACACTGGTGGAGCTGTCATTTGTACTCAGCTAATTCATGTCAACTGAATCCAACGTGATTATGACCGCACGACGGGAATTAAGAGACTTCGAACGAGAATGGTAGTTGGAGCTTGACGCATGGGACATTCCATTTCGGAATTCGTTAGGGAATTCTATATTCCGAGTTCCATAGTGAGAAGAGTGTACCGAGAGCACCGAATTTCAGGCATTACCTCCAACAACGGATAACGAAGTGACAGACTGCTTCCACCTAACTACCGACAGCAGCGGTGTTTGCGCAGAGTTGTCGGCACTGGCAGAAAAGAGGCACTGAGTGAGATAACCGCAGAACTCAACGTGGGACGTAGGTGAATGTATCCGCTAAGACAGTGCGGTGAAGTTTAACGTTATTTAGCTATGGCAGTAGGTGATCAATACGAGCGCCTTTCTATCAGCTCGAAACAGCCTGCCGCACCTCTCCTGTCCGCGTGACCATGTCGGTTAGAACCTAGAGGACTGGAAAACCGTGGTCTGGTCGGATGAATCCCAGTTTCAGTTGCTAAAAGTTTCAACAAGGCACTGTGCAAGACGTTGGTAGCCATATAATGGTGTGAGCCACGTTTACGTTGAACAGACTGGGTTGTCTGATTCAGCAGAACCGATCATTGACTGTAAATGGCTATGTCCGTCTACTTTGAGACCATTTTCAGTCATTCATGGACCTCCTGTTCTGAAACAACAATATAATTTTTGTGGAAGACATTGTGCCACGTCACTGGACCACAGTTGCTCGTGATTCGTTTGAAGAACATTCTCGACAATTCGAGCGAGTGATTTGGCCACCAAGATCAACCGACATGAATCCCATCGAACAATTATGGGACATAGTGAAGAGGTCTGTTCGTGCGCAAAGTCCTGCACCGGTAACACTCTAGCAATTATGGACGACTGTGGAAACAGCATAGCTCAATATTTCAGCAGGGGACTTCCAATGAGTTGTTGAGTCCACGTCACGTCGATTTGTTCACTACGCCGGGCAAAAGGTGGTACGACACGATACTGGGAGGTAGCCCATTACTCTTATCAGCTCAGTGTATTATATTTTATCATTATTGAACAAAGTTAAAAATGAAAAGCGATGATGAAACACGGTCAAATGTTCTGTGAAAGGAAGAACCGATAGAGGTACTCAAGGTACCCTCCGCCACACACCGTCAGGTGGCTTGCGGAGTATGGATGTAGATGTACATGTAAATGGTTTGTCGAAAAGTAAAAAATAAAATAGCCTAGATAAATATTTGGACACACCTTTGAATGATGCTCAAAATAATATACAGCAGATGAAGTGCTGATTGAGAATTCAATCTTTTTCATCTTTTTAAATGCTAATAGACGATATTTCTGTGGTAGAAGATGTAGATCGTGCAATGGGTTGATGTGTGGCCATATCATATTTCTATCATCTACACATGAAAATGGAAAAAGAGTTCAACAACTTTTCAGTTTAAAATTTTTTTCGTAGAGAACCCCTTAAATGTCACGAAAAAATGAGTGTGGCGTCTCCCTTGCAAGTGCTGTGGACATCATTCACCTTGCACGCTCGCTTTCCCCGACACAAGTATAAAAAGTAGAATAAAATCGGAAACGTAAATCAGAGAGCGGTTATAATGTACATTGTACTTGTTGTGGGCTGGCAGGAGAAATTTAGAGGAAGCCGAAAGGCACGCGTTTAAGCTCACGCAGGATGGCGTGAGGTCTGGAACAGGACAAGGAATTTAGAACTTAGAAAAACGAACACAGATGGTGGAATACTTAACTTTAATCCATTAATGTTGAACGTAGCTCTTGTCTGTACATTATTTACAATATCAATAGTAACTGAACATGGCGCCTTGCTAGGTCGTAGCAAATGACGTAGCTGAAGGCTATGCTAACTATCGCCTCGGCAAATGAGAGCGTATTTTGTCAGTGAACCATCGCTAGCAAAGTCGATTGTAGAACTGGGGCGAGTGCTAGGAAGTCTCTCTAGACCTTCCGTGTGGCGGCGCTCGGCCTGCAATCACTGATAGTGGTGACACACGGGTCCGACGTATACTTACGGACCGCGGCCGATTTAAAGGCTACCACCTAGCAAGTGTGGTGTCTGGCGGTGACACCACAGTACTTAGTGGTTTGCTACATCACTAAGGTGTGAGCGTTCCAACTGCAACGTCCTTTGTGTCTGATCTTAAACTTTTAAATACTTCACTTTTCACAGCAATGTCAACCATATGTTCGAACCGTGATATTCGTGGGTTCTTGGAAACATTGGAAATATTTGCCTCCTGGATATTATTCGCAATACTCAAGTCAACTGTGTGGGTATGACATTTTCCTCTGATATACAGCAATAGATGTGAAAAACTTTTACCTACGGAACCGTATAAATAACATAAAATTTATACGTGAAGTTAGAGAAGTAGCGCATCTCTTCCCACTGTTTACTATCAAAAACAATCTTGATCACAATTTATTTATTACGGTGACCAGTTTCGACCACTACTGTGGTCATCTTCAGACCAATGAGTAAGAACCTCCTCCTGGTGGTAGATCACTATTCCCACTGTGTTGACAACATTATTCTTGTTCACTAAACTTTGACACTACAAAAGTGTTGATAGATAAAATGCATTAAAACTGTAACCTTCAATCAGACAGCATTTCGAATCGATTACCGAATGACACTCTGTGGTATCCTTAGGTCGCTGACGTACGAGGATCTCAGCCGCTTTGGTTAATGTTCCCCTATTGGTAAAATACACCCTCAGACAAATAAATAAAGATATAAATAAATAAAGAATAAAAAGTAGCGCACCACGAAGGAGTTGTGCAATCTGGTCGCAAATCAATATTCATGCAATATAGATATCGACGAAGACGCAAAATTGGTAAGCTTTGGTGGCCGGTGAATGGATGTGTGAAGTTGCAGCGCAGTTTCATCGCGCAGCTGACAAAGATAGTAATCATGGGCATGTTGATACGAGGGCATAAAGTCTTTGCGAATTTCATTCCATGTACTGAGTTGAACAGTAACTGTGCCTCGCAAACAGGCGCCTGAACAATATACGTTGATGCCAGCACCTGAAAGAGGACTTGTAGTCGGGCTCAAGGAAGGCGGCTGGAGTAACCGGCGAATTGCTCGACATTTGGGTAAGAGCGATGCCGCTATTCGACGGTGCTGGTAAGAATGAGTGAACCATGGCTAAACAAGACGTTAAGAAGGAAGAAGTAGATCTAGAGCGACGACAGAATGAGTGGCCCGAGCAATCGTCAGAGACACAGTCAGAGCTCCGGATTCATTATTATCATCGATGTGAAGTGCAACATTGACCACAGGCACCATTAGTAGGCGGTAACACTCTAGCTGATGTCAGGGTGCTCCTCACACCGACTACCATTGACCTCCGTGCACCACATCCAGCCTGGAGTCTCGTTGACTGTATTAGAATTGTCTTCCGTGACGGGATCCGCTTCTCACTGAGCCCCGATGGCCAGTAAAGACGTATCCTGAGACGCCCCGGACACAGTGCTGAGATACCAACCTGACTATGGCCTGCCATACGGGCCGACAACCAGGAGTGATTGTCTGGTGTGCCATTTCATTTCGTAGCTGGACACCTTTCATAGTCATCTGCGGCACCCTTATAGTACAGCGGTACGATATTCTGCGTCCCATTTTGTTGACCTTCCTGGCAAGGCCGCCTGGGCTTACATTTCAGCACGATCAGGCCCGCCTGCGTACGGCAGGTGTTTCTGCTGCTTGTCTTCGCACTTAAAAACCCTGACGTGACCAGGTCGCCGGATCTCACCTCAAAATGAGGACGCAGGACCCTTCTCCCAAGCCGAAAATTTGACGATATAACGCACCAGTTGGACAGTATTTGGGACGATACCCCTCAGGAGCACATTCAGAATTTCTGTCAACCAGTGCCAATCTCGCATAAGGGCTATAGGTGGGCAACCGCGCTATTGAATTGCTCAGTTTGTGAAATATTTCTCTTCAATAAAACATAAAGTTTTTCTGAAATTGCAGTCATTTGTTTGTATACGTACATGACATTTATTAAAGATATATTTAACCATTTGACTTTCCATAGCGACTGTATCTCAACTGGAAAAACATTTTACCGGTTGACTTGACATGACAATAGTATACTATGTGTTCAAAAGAATCGGGACACCTGGCTGAAAATGACTTAGAAGTTCGTGGCGCCCTCCATCGGTAATTCCGAATTCAGTATGGTGATGGCTAACCCTTAGCCTTAATGACAGCTTTCACTCTCGCAGACATACGTTCAGTTAGGTGCTGGAAGGTTTCTTGGGGAATGGCCGCCCATTCTCCACGGAGTGCTGCACTGAGGAGAGGTATCGATGTCGGTCGGTGAGGCTTGGCACGACGTCGGCGTCCCAAAACATCGCAAAGGTTTTCTATAGGATTCAAGTCAGGACTCTGTGCAGGTCAGTATATTACAGGGATGTTATTGTCGTGTAACCACTCCGCCACAGACCTTGCATTATTAACAGGTCCTCGATCTTGTTGAAAGATGCAATCGACTTCACCGAATTGCTCTTTAACAGTGGGAAGCTAGAAGGTGTTTAAAACATCGTTGTAGGGCTGTGCTGTGAAATTGCCACGCAAAACAACAAGGGGTGCAAGCTACATATAAGAAAAACACTACCACACCATAACACCACCGCCTCCGAATTTTACTGCTGGCATTACACACGCTGGCAGATGACGTTCACCGGGCATTCGCCATACCCACACCCTGACATCAGATCGCCACATTGTGTACCGTGATTCGTCACTCGATACGACATTTTTCCACTGTTCTATCGTCTTTTGTTTACGCTCCTTTTACCAAGGGAGGGTCGTTTGACATCTACTGGTGTGATGTGTGGCTTATGAGCAGCCGCTCGACCATGAAATCCAAGTTTTATCACCTCCCGTCTAACTGTCAGGTACTTGCAGTGGATCCTGTTGAACTTTGGAATTCCTAAGTGATGGTCTCGATAGATGTCTGCCTATTACACATTACGACCCTCAGTCAACAGACGAGGTTGGCCTGTACGCTTTTGTGTTTTACGTGCCCCCTTCACGTTTCCACTTCACTATCACATCGGAAACAGCGGACCTAGTATAAAGGCACATTTGCATGCCGTGCGTGAGTTTCCTCGGAAACACGAAATTTTAATTAAATAATTAATCTCTGACAAATAAATAAAGCCTATGGCACAGAACTGCAGCGCTATGCCCCTGATAAAATACAATTATGACACTCTTATATTTGATTAACATGGAGGAGGTCGAGGAGCATAGCTGAGGCTGGAAGCACGTATATTTTATTAACTGGCACACCGCCATATTTGATGTTATATAAGAACACTGCGAGTTGCAATCTTACTAGGCACGCGATTCTGTAAAGAATTTGTGTTTATGAAAGTAAGTTGAATTACTTAACTGTAGGCTTATTCGTTGAATATATCTGATTTAACTAACTGTGTAAACATTTTTATGCTTAATAGACAGTCACCTCTGTACGACGTATTGACATGGCTGGCTAATTATTCTAATATTGAGATTTAGATTTGAGTCTGCACCTACCGCAGCAGTCTTTGGAAACGATTTAAATACGAAGTCCGATTATTTGAATCACATTTCACGGTCAACTACGAATAACATTGCATTTACGAAAAAGCCATTGTCAAGCGTTTGATACCAAATAATTAAACGTCCACGTTCCAGATAAGCAAATATTAATTACAACCAATCACTATCATACATATACAATAATTAATATTTATATTTTATTTTATTTTATTTATTTATTTGAAATCCAAGTTTTATCACCTCCTGCCTAGCTGTCATAGTACTTGCAGTGGATCCTGTTGCAGTTTGGAATTCCTAAGTGATGGTATCGATGGATGTCTGCTATTACACAATACGACCCTCAGTCAACAGACGAGGTTGGCCTGTACGCTTTTGTGTTTTACGTGCCCCTTCACGTTTCCACTTCACTATCACATCGGACATAGGGATGTTTAGGAATGTGGAAATCTCGCGTACAGACGTATGGGACAAGTGATACCCAATCACCGGACCAAGTTCGAAGTCCTTGAGTTCCGCGGAGTGCCCCACTCTGCTCTCTTCCGATGTCTAATGACTACTGAGGTCGCTGATATCGAGTACCTGGCAATAGGTGGCATCACAAGGCGCCTAATATAAAAAACGTATGTTTTTGGGGTGTCCCGATACTTTTTATCGCATAGTATATCTCAAGGCCACACAACATCAGGCTGCGCGAGCTACACAATCCGCCAGAAAAGTATCTTCTAGCAGTTTTCAAAATACAAAATTGTTGAGGCTTTCGTGGCCACTTGTTGACAAACTGCCTACTGGCTTCTGTCTCGGGTTCTTCGGCCGCCGTTCATCTAATGATTTTTCTGACGTTTCGCCAGCACGAGTGGCTGGCATTGTCAAAGCTTCATCCTCCATTGCCGGTGGTGAACTGGACATGGAGGGTGAAGCTTTGACGATGCCAGCTACTCGTGCTGGCGAAACGTCAGAAAAATCATTAGATGAACGGCGGCCGAAGAACCCGAGACAGAAGCCAGTAGGCAGTTTGTCAGTTTTCAAAATTCCGCATTAGACGTTCCAATTTAAATTTTCAGTCAGCTCTACATTTCCTGCATGTGAATTTGAGGACCATTCAAACGCGCGTTAAATGTTTCTGTAATCTATTTTAATTCCTACTTGTAGATAAATCATTTCATAAAACACTCCATGTAATTGTGAGCATCCTACTATAGAATTTTAGGAAGCATTCTTTCAATGGAGAGTGAAAAGCAATCGGTGTAAAACAATAAAAAAATGAGTAAAACAGTCTTGGTCGCAAAAGACGTTTATTTTGGCTGTGAATCGAATAGGGTCTACAATTTCGATAACCTTCAGGCCATAAGAACCACGATGGCGGCTGATGACAGGGTATTTAACAAGATTCTAAGTTCACTCACGTCACGTGCTGTGCGTTTATGACAGTTGTAGTAGTTCACCGTGTAGAATTTATATTAAAACTGTCAAGATCCTGAAATATTCTGCTAAAGGGGAGAAAAATTAAGTGACGATCTATGAATATAACTATGTCACTGGAATACTTACAACAATAACATTCTTAACAAGTGTTGTTAGTTGCAGTGGTAAGTGATAATTAATGAAGCTTTTGATTTCTTTAGTATAAAAGGATAAAGACAAGGCTGTAGGAGTCTTACAGTAAATCGTCAAAGGCTTAAGAAAACTAATTTTCCCTAAAATCAAGCTGTTTATTCAATAGCGATAGTGGTTTGTTTTTAAAGTACGTATCATTCTTCTCGAAGGTGTTAAGTCGTAATACGTTGGACGCGCTATGAAGAATGGGTTCAAATGGCTCTGTGCACTATGCGACTTAACTTCTGAGGTCATGAGTCGCCTAGAACTTAAAACTAATTTAACCTAACTAATCTAAGGACATCACACACATCCATGCCCGAGGCAGGATTCGAACCTGCGACCGTAGCGGTCGCTCGGCTCCAGACTGTAGCGCCTAGAACCGCACGGCCACTCCGGCCGGCGCTATGAAGAATCCTCAAACTATTGTTGACTTGGGTGTGTTATGAAGAATTCTCACGCTATTGTCATGGAAGCTTCTGAATGCTTATTCTGCGTCAACTGTTGACGGAATACTGATTAGATGCGAGAGTCACCAATTGCACATTTCTTAAAACGCAAAGCTAAATTTCTTCCTGTAGGGCCATTCTATTACGTGAAGTTTGTACACTGAAGTGGCGGAAATACTGTTCAAACATTATTAAATGACTGTGGCCCAAAAAATATGAGAATGTTGTAAGTAAACTGCTCGTCACAGTCTATGGCGAAAATTTGAATACTTATTATTGTACGCCAATCGTCTGCCTCAGTTTAGTTTGTATTAGAGTATTAGACTGTTAGTAGTGAATGCAATGTTTTTTTAAATAATCTATATGCTGTCTGAAATAGCTCCCATGGACTTCAGGAGTGGTGTTGGACTGCTGTAATTTACGAAAGAAAGGGTCAACCACATTACTGTTAAAACGATTGGCTGTGGCACTTGTCTTTAAAATAACTAATTCTCTCGGGATACAAATAAGTTCAATGGGCAATTTCCGTGTTATACGACTCATAGTTCCTATTCTTATGGATCTCGCTCCGTCCACTGCCACCAGCCGCCATCTAAGTTGCAGATCCAAACAGGTTACGAACCCGCTGCGCGGAGTGGCTGCACAGTTTGAGGCGGCATGTCACGGACTGCGCGGCCCCTCCCGTCAGAGGTTCGAGTCCTCCCTCGGGCGTGGGTGTATGTGCTGTTCTTAGCATAATTTAGTTTAAGTTAGTCTAAGTAGTGTGTAAGTCTAGGGACCGATGGCCTCAGCAGTTTGGCCCACAGGAATTCATAAATAGTTGAACATTTTGTTAAGAACCCAAATAAACTTTTGTTACGATCCAAACTGTTTTACAGAATTTTTAGACCTACTAACCCCTTCCCGATCGCTTCGATTTTCCCACTGTCCACGATTAATTCCTTGCAATGCTGTGCTCCAAACGTACATTCTCGGAAATTTGTTTCTCAAATTAAGAATTGTACTTGATATTAACAGACTTCCTTTAGCCAGGTATGTCATCTTTGCACGTGCTGGAACGCTTTGTGTATATCCATTGTTTCCTCCTTCAAAAATAAAAAAAAATGCTCAAATGTGTGTGAAATCTTATGAGACTTAACTGCTAAGGTCATCAGTCCCTAAGCTTACACACTACTTAACCTAAATTATCCTAAGGACACACACACACACACACACACACACACACACACACATGCCCGAGGGAGGACTCGAACCTCCACCGGGACCAGCCACACAGTCTTTGACTTTTCCTTCTTCATGTTTTACTCTGCTTCCAAATTAGCGTAATTTGTCTACTTCGTGTTTCCAAATTTTACTGTCAAATTTGTGACTAACCACATTTTTTCTACCCCTCGCTACTTTCGCCTCTTGTCGGTTAACCAGTAATCCATAATGTGTACTCATTAGCCTATTCGTTCCATTTAACACATCCTGAAATTCTTCCTGACTTTCACTGAGGAAAGGAATTGTGTACATAGTCCCGAGTAGTCAGCGCGTACACAACTTTCCCAATAGAGCGCGCCACGCTAAGCACAACAGCGCAGGCGCAGCGCTCGTCCGTCTCCGCACACAAGACGGACCAAATTCTGCTTCCGCCGATCCGCGTATTAATATGTAACGCAGCCAATGAGATTGCTGCTAAAGTAGAACCTTTTCTCCTCGCGGATCACACTCGCGCAGTGATACCTGAACGCTCGAGGTATTATAACGAGTGTACAGACCCCCGATTTGTCAGTCTGCATCAGTCTGCATTAGTCTGCATTTGTCTATAGTCAAGTTTCAGTCTGCACCTAATAAGATTATCATATTCCTGTACATAGCCATGAAGAGAAATGTATAGACACTTTGTCAAGTATCAGAGATATGTGAGAATAAGATTAACGTACCAAGACCAAAGGAACTTCAGATTGTGAATTGTAAACAGCATCCATAATAAAGTTACGTAATATCTATGCTTTTTATTATTTTAATAAATGTGTGTGAAAGTTAATCAAGTTCTGTTTGAAGTTGGTCACCGTCAATCTGCTACTCTAAGCGTGCAAGTGGCATTTCTATCGTCTGACTTAACGGCAGAAGATAAATGCGCCACAATAAGACCACGAGACATATTGCTGACACTCGCCTACTTCGCTAGAGCGAGAAGTCAAATAACCTGATGGTGTGTGTACCGAAGGTCTTACAGTATGCACACCACAGCAATGATATCAGTGATTCATTGATGTACTTTCGACCTCAGTTTTTATCCCACTCCTAAACTTTACTTTAGTCATTTCTCCTTTGATTTAGGGGGCCGGGGGGGGGGGGGGGGGGGGTCAATGAAGCGAAAGGCATAATCCCTGTACCATATGTTGCCTGATCCTGGCACGTATTACCGTAATATCGAAAAACTGTGCGACATTTTGCGTATAGCTTTTACATTATACCTTAGAATTCATTAAATTTAGCGATTCCCGGAACCAAAATTTCCCTAATAGCTTACATTATACTTTTGTCGTAATCCTTCAGAAGTTGGTCACTGTCTGCAACGTGTGTGCCGTCAAACAAATAAGAAGAGAGGGAATTTTATTAGGACGGGGACGCGACACGGAGCGCGAGATTTAATATCGGTGAAATATTGCACCGCGAAGGACAGCAATCGTGCCCGCCGCGCGGCGCACACTGCCTGCGGCATTGCGAAAGCAATAAATTTCTGGCCGCGCGCCTCCGGCTCGCCTCTAGCCCGCTCCTGCGACGGTAAACCGCTGCTGCGTGGGGCCGAGCGACAGGTAGTGTCTGGTGACCACCGCCGGCGGCGCCACCGTCGTCCGGCGATAGTCCGAGTTACTGCGTCCGCCGCCGCACGCGAGCAACGCGAGAGGGGCTTCGGCGCGCGTTTGCCGCTCGGCATAAATCGAGAACGCCGCACGGGGGCAATTTTTATTGGCCTCTCGTTCGGCCAATGCGGCAATTCTTCTTCTTTTTTTTTTTTTCCTCCTGCCACTGCGGTACACAAATGTGACCCATCGAAAAGAGATCGTAACGCCCCGGAATACCTGTTTTCTGCCGAGAGAGCGCATTCCAAAAACTGATTAAACAGATAAATTCGTTTTAGCGAAATGAGCGCTTGATTTGTGTCGCTAATTACCGCATCGACACGTGTCGGCGTCCGGCTGCAGGGCAATTTGGGTCTGCAGTCGATCTTGCGTGGCTGCACTGCGCCAATGTAGCGGCTGCGAGCTCAACGACGTGCAGTTTTGACGCCTGGGCGCTGCAGACATGTACGGACATTACTAGAGCGAATGCAATCGTCCATTATCGTATGTGAAACAGCAGCGTGTAAATGTAAGCTCCAGACTGACGTATTCCATCATGAGCGAAAGTGTTTATTCCCGCAAATAATAACTATATTCAGAATGAGTTTTTCACTCTGCAGCGGAGTGTGCACTGATATGAAACTTCCTGGCAGATTAAAACTGTGTACCGAGTTCGAGTCTCGGTCTGGCACAAAGTTTTAATCTGCCAGGAAGTTTAATAACTATATTACTAAACGGCTATCTCGAGGCACATTACTAATCGCAGGTTGCCTATCTAACGGACTCCAGAAAAAGAAGAATTTGTTTTACGTTTCAGACAATTATTGATCTAATTCAAAAATTTTAATTGCTTTATTTATCCATTCATAAGGTGCTATACTCTTATTGCAACGTATATGCAACCAACATGTGATGTTCCTACAACAAATATGCCTATGTGAAAATGATGGGCAACCTGAGCCATCAGTAAACGGAATCTAACCTGCACAACACTGCGTGCGTGTTGTATGAGTGAGAGTTTCACTGTCCCTTAAGCCCTCAACAGATCGTTATCTGAAAAACATAAAACTAACGTTTGGATAAGCTATCTGACTGCGTATTTGAATATAAAAATCTACAGGAACAAATGAACCTGTAACAATGAACACCTAAGCTATATGACTGCGTTTTTGAGTAAGAATTTGCAAGTGATACAGAATCTGACTTATGTAACAGGATTTACTGGCTTAGAGTACATGACATGTTGTGGTGTGTCATTTTCTCATTTTTGGCCCTAAGTTTTTGCACTCACGTCTTAAGATGACTGTCTTTTTCCGTGTGGTTTACAGCAATTCGCGGCAGGATGCAGCAGCAGCAGCTAAAGCTTATTGTTACTAAGGATGAATTTAACCAAAAGGAGTTTGGTTGGGTTCTGTTAACTACTAAATAACTTGTGCAAAAGGATTTCATAAATTAAGTCTAATTAAAACTTAACAGTCACAGTGACGAAGTATTAATAATGGCGAAATGCCTCACAATGACCGTATAAGTATCAATGATGGCTGAGAGCCAGATTAACAAATTACTTCAATGTCAAAGTTCCATTAACATTTACTAATCACAGTATTTATTTATTGATTAGATGTAGACAATTATTACTATTATTTGGAGGAGGAGGAGGCTTCCTTACCTGACAGGCAAAACATGGGATTTTTGCAAATTCGGACTAACACTCGCGAGCCTAACTGTGCACCTGCTTTTGCGCTATACTTGAGAAATTTTTACCTTGAATTGCATCTTCAAGCGTAGTTAAGCCATTGAAATCTCTCCCGGCTATATAAATGAAATCAGCCCTAGAATGTGTTAAGATGTGCCGTCACCAGCCTGAGGGCAGCATGACACGTCTTCTGTCTCCGAGCTCTCGACCGACACTACTACTCTTGGAGACAGACCTCGTCTCACAACAGTGCTTAGAATCGCGCTCCCATGTTTCGCCCTCAGATTGTTGCTATCGATATCTGAGTTCTTACACAATGCAAAGAATTGATTTTGGTTGACTAAATTGTTTTCAATGTAACCGAGAGTGCTGACACACTCCTTACATAGAATCCCTGTCGCTTCTTTAAGAATTTGAACGGGACTTATGTACAAATAGGACAAAAGGAGCTAAAAATTCTTAATTATGTATATATAAGCATGTGGGTTAGACCGCAAATATTGTTTTTACAAAGAATGTGGCTAAGCATTTCTTGCTTACTAAAAATGTTCAAATATTTAGACAAAATACAAAAAATGTAAAGGTTCTATTAATGTTAGGACTGTTCATTATTGGCTCAATTATCTCGTGACCGTTTTGTGAGCCATTTAAATTAATTAATTAGGCACATTTTAATACACGAAAAATTTCAACCTGCTAAGTCCAGAGAAAAACATGTACAGTGGTATTGTTTTGTGAAAAAGGGAATATTCACTGCACAGGGAGTTTTGTATTGTTTCGTACTTTGCACGCTTGTAGAAATATGTGAGGAGAAGCAATATCGTAAACTGTGTGTAGAGGTGTGTTTAGTGTCTATATCACTAACACCTCAACGTAGAGTGTGGTAGAATTATGCAGCGGTGTGTACAGTGTCTGGAGACACTGCATTTTTGGTGATACAGTAGCTTGAAACCGATACTCGTACTACACGCAAACAGCGTTATACAGGTTAGATTCCGTTTACTGCTAGCTCAGCTTGCTTATCTAGTCCATTTTCGTAGACGAACATAAGCATATTTGCTGTAGGAACGATACATATTAGCTGCATATACGTTACATTACGTTAAAAGTTTCACATAATGTGTCAGAAACTGTATTTCATTCCCGGGGCATCATATATGATACTACCAAGCCCTTATCTTTCCGCTGCTGCATCAGCAGCTGAACCTTTCCTGGCCTGTCGTATCATGCACAATACACATGGCACTAGCCACAGTCCACTTGTTCACTCATTTGTTCATTGTTCTGCCGAGCACCATTAAGTTGCAGCACCGATTGAAAACTGCAACTGCACATCATCGCTCGGCGAAAAAAGGTGAAGACATAAAGTTGTTGAAACTTTTGATGCAAAATATTTTGACGTATTTTGAAATCTACGGCAGATATGAGGAATATGTGTAACGTATGTGACAGTTTTTGTTTAATAAAGCCACATTAAGCTGCAGTGTTGTGTGTATAATTCTTCTGCTTCAGTTCCGAGGTATAACGCGATCTATAAAATATTAACTAAGATTTAAGAAATTTTTTGAGAGTAATTCTTTGTTAACTAGCATTAACACATAGCAATTGACACTATAGTAGTCGACTTGTACTTTTAATATGTACTCGGAACTGAAGAGGACGTGTCTTGAGGCCGCGCAACTCACGGGGTATCAGGTTATTCTGACTACATTCATCCAGTATTGAGAATGTGAGCACTTAGCGACTTCCAACAAACTTTACACGTGATTTCAAACCCTTACACAACTTGCTCTCGCTATCGACAGGGTTGTGCCTGTTACTATCTAGAGGGGATCTCAAACGAATTTTCCACCATAAGGCTTTTGACACCGTTTCTTACAAGCGACTTTTGATAAAATCGCGTGCGTACGGTCTCACTGTGTGACCCTAGTCGTGATTTTCCGACTGAAAGGCCACAGTCTGTGATGACTGACACAACGTCATCTAGTACAACTGAAGTGATATCTGACGTTCCCCTAGGAAGTGTTATACCCTCTCTGCTGTTACTAATCTATATGAACGATTTAAGAGAAAATATGAGCAAACCTCTTTGATTGTTTGCGAATGCTGTTGTGCTTTTCTGTCTCGAAAAACCACAGAAGAACAAAATTAATTGCAAAAGTATTTAGTGAACAATATGGTGCGCTTATCGGCAGTTGACTCCAAAACTGTGAAGTCATCTACATGAGTACCAAAAAGAATCCGCTAAATTTCAGTTACACTATAAATCACATAAATAAAAAGGCTGTCAATTCAACTAAATACAATTACCAATAAGTTAAACTTGAACGATCACATAGGTGGTATTGTGGGGAAAGCGCACCTAAGATTGGCCTGTATTAGCAGGGCAGTTATAAGCTGCTACATGTCTACTAAAGAGACTGTCACACATATTTTCCATCCTCTTCTGGACTATTGCTGTGCGGTATGGATTCCGCATCGGGAAAGATGGTCTGAGTTCAGACAAGGGCAGTTCGTTACGTACTATCGTGAAGTAGGTGAGACAATGTGACGTACCGTTGGGGGCGAGATCTTCTCACGAGATTTCAACTTCCTCCTCCGAATGCGAAAATAGTTTGTTGGTTCCCACATACATAGAGAGAAATGGTCATCATAATAAAACAAGAGAACTCAGAGTTCGCAAGTATTCGTTTCTCCCATGTGCTGTTCAAGAGCGGTAAACTTGAAGCTTGAAGATGGTTCGATGACCCCTCGATCAGACATTTAATTGTGAATAGCAGAGTAGTAACATATATGCAGACACGCCCGACAAAATGATGAAACGAAAGAAGTTCATAGTTTATTACATTTTCGCTGTTCTTGCTGTCAGATCTGAGCATATGCCATTACGTATTACTTTATTACTTCTTTAGTAATAATTCTATTCAGAACCCATGTTTGCACACAGTGTACACATATACTACTGCACATACCTACAAAATTATATCGTTATACGACTTGTAGTTAAAGGACTGTGACGTCATAAACATCTCTGGGCGAGAAACTAGGTTTTGCTTAAAACGGAGCTCCAATAATCCAGACTACACTCATCCACTGTTTGATAATGAAAGCATATGACGACTTCCAGCTAAATTTATACATGATTTGAAATAATTCCTATACTTTTTCATGCTTGACATCAAATATTTAAACAGCAACTCATTCGTGAAGTTCGGAGCTGTTTTGCACGTGGGAGTTCTTCTCTTCAATTAAAATGTTGGGAAGGTAAATGAGCTTATTGGTAGCTTCTTTTTAATGGACCGACACACAGGGAAAACAACAGGAACAAGTAAAAGAGTGGAACACGTAAAACAGAATACTGATAACGTTGACTGTAAGAGCGTAGTAGGTATGCAGAGGTGACAGCTCGTTACTGAACTTCTTGACTGACAACGTTCAAAATAGAAAAAAGAGGTATTGTATGTGATGTAACCTTCGCTTGTACTATATTCGCAACCCATATCCCCGACAAACATTTCTGCACCACTAGGGAATTATTAACAGTGTTGAGCACCAGACATATTCGACAGCTGTTTCTAAAAAAAAATCCTTTATTCAACAGTCTTTCCTCCAGTCGCACAGTTGATATGCTCCTCATGAGGGTCATTTGTCTTTCTGTACATTTCTGTAAACATTATAACACGGTATTTCCAATAATATCCTGTTTCAATTTTTGGTCACCAAATTCATGTCATATTCAGGGTGAACCAGAATTTCCACCACAATCTTTCAGAGGTGATAGCATTGACCAAAACAGGAAAAAAATGTTCAGAAATCTTTGGCTCCAAAATGCTTTTGTTAAGGCCTAGATGCTCTTGTTCAATAGACGAAATGTATTTCACAGAATCGAAGACGCACAAGTGCTCATAGCACTTACGCTTTGCATTTTAGAACCCATCTTTATTCGACGTTCTCTTCTTGTTTTGTACTTCCACCATGAAAGTTAGTCGGAGGAGTTATGGTTTACTACATATTCATTTTAAGAAGTATAAAGGGCACAGAGTTGAAATACGAAACGTACTGTGTATCTGATCAATGAATTATCCAGACGAATTAAAGCAACATGTAATTTATTTAACCAAGACTTGAAAACTGTACTTAATGTAGGTTGGTTCTTACAAAGAAGAAGACAGCAACCAGCCACTATTAATACTGCTATTTGTTTAAGTAAATAGCGCCGTAACCGGTTTCGAACTGGCAAGTTCATCATCAGACGGCTGTTCACATGACTTGCAAGATACACTTTACATAATCGTCAGTTTTCGATTTTTATTCTTCCACCGTGGCGAGGTATTCTAAGTATATTTCTTCTTCTTTGTAAGAATCAACTTGCATTAATTGTTCACAGCCACGGTCTCACTATGTCAATTTTAGACAAAATAGCAAAATTGTACTGGTTTATCAAAACATTTGTGAAATATCCAGTTTCTGAGCTGCACTGATTGCTTTGCGTTTTTACTTGCAACGATAGCAGTGATGAGCTCTGGGCAGAAAGTGCCTTACAGCGTATTGTCTCTAGGCTGATCAGCTAAATGAAGTACAGGTCATCTCCTAATGAGTTTGACTACTCAGCTACGTGTTCGACGTCACATTTAGGTTTCAGAAATCGCTCTCCTTACATGCTAAAAGGTGACACTAGAATCCTTCACAAATACGAAACACTACGAAAAAAATTGAAGGTTTTTGTATATTTGCTGTATCTGCTTAAACCATTCTTATACACGGCCCCAGTGTATATGGCTGACTTTTTGGGAGGAAAAGCTTCGTTATCACAATTTTGTAAGTAAAGAGAGATGCAAACGTAGAGTTATTACGAAGTAGACAAACCCTCATCGTCACACACTTAGTTTCAGATGCCTATTGTGGGCTCACGCATTACGCACTTCATAAAATTACACTTCTGGTAAGTCAGAAGTGCAAGGACAGTGCTTTGTCATCAGGCTACCGATTACAAAAAGTAAGTTGTCTTATTTTCAAAAGTTATAAGTAATAAATATTCCAGTGTACTTTTGTTGTCTTTATTTAGTTCTTTTGTTGCTTAGTGTTGGTCAGTTGTGATATTTGTAAACCTATGAATTTCTATCATGTTTGTTTAGTTGTAAAATACCTATGACGTTTTTAGAGCATGGTTATAACAATTTTTGCCCCAGAAGTCTTTCGCTTGTCTGTCCTTGCACGACAGATTTTCGTCTTACTCTAGTATCTTACCGTTTTATGAAAATTAGTGAATGTGTTTAGCCCACAAAAGCCTTCTACTGAAGTACTACAGGGTGATTTAAGTCGGTGTGTGTTAGTAAGGTTTCAAAAGTTTCACGACATGGATACAAACATTTCAGTAAGTGATAGAAAATTGACACATGAAATTACTTTTATCTTCTAAGATGTTACAGCGAAGTTGTTTGTTTAAAGACTAAGTTAACTTTCTAGTTTGTACATTTGAACAGTGACTACCTATTCACGTAACCCAAGTCTAGTTACATCCCATTAAGCGACTTCACAATTAATTAAGTTAACCATAATCGGTAATTATGTGTTGTAGTGCTACAACTATGAAAATTAATATTACGACGATGCCAAACCTTATTTCATGATTTAAAGAAGTATTCATGATATTAAAAATGTAATTATAATTTTATTATTTTCATTTTTGTGCTCAGTCTATCAAAGACTTTCTGGTGCACGGAATAAATTAGCATTGTTTGTGCTACGAAACTATATATGATTGTTAAGGGTTAAGCATGTAATAATTCGATGTAAGACATTTTGTTGAGTCTGAATTTTGTTCTCGTACTGGTCGGTAGAGAACGAAAAGTTCCTTAATCGATGTGAAGGTAGAAAGGATGTAAAAAGGAGAGAGAGAGAAGAAAAATACTAGTTATTCAAAACAAATATCTCCCAAGTGTAACGTCTTGTCATTTCCTATAACTAAAAATTGCAAGGTCTAATCTGAGCCTGTCCTGAATAACAGCGAAGAACATTTATGTTTTCATATATTTTCTTCGTTTGACCACGGTTGTGATTCGCATGTTTCTTTTTGTTACGCGACGTGTTATGGATATTTTCATTATACGCGCAAAAGTGCACACTGCTTTAATCGAACCTGCGTCTTTCGGAAACGATAACTTTTGATCAGTACGATTATGCGAATACCGTCTAAATCGCAACCGTGATCGCAAGTGTTTCCTGGACCAAATAATTCTTATAAAATGTGTATTATCCAAAGCGAGCAGCATTGCACTATCGCTGACTCGCAACAATCGAAAGAGTAAAAGCGGTGCTAAAATAAAATTGCCACATCTTAATAATTATTATTATCCCATTAAATAAATAAATAGCAATTCAGTGGCTATCCAATCAATAAACAGAAGGGGCAATTCAGTGGCAACCTATTGACAGGACTAGCTTATATGTGTGTGCTAATGTGTGTTTTTTTCTATTTGTTTCATGCTGTAATGAGCGGAAATCTACGAAGACCCTAAGCACGATATTTTTGCTGTACCACTCCATCCCAGCGGCAGCAGAACGTAGCACTGCGTAATGTAGGCACATCATCTTCTTCAACCTGGTGCTGTATGTTACTAACAAAAACAAAAATAAATAAAACAAACTAGACAAAGAAAAAAAATCTCTTAGGAAGCTGTAAGAGTCAATTATATTTAAATAACTGCGAGAAGGATCAGCAAAATACAGCATCAAGTGTTTTCAGTAGAAGTTAACTGAACGAGATTGGAACTGAATTTTAATCAAACGAAAGTGAACATTTATAGTACTGATTCCAATCTGGTGCAGTGTAGTAATTATTTTATGTTTTGTGTGACGGAATAATTGATGTATTGCGTGTGACGTGTTCCCGGTTAGACTTTCACCCAAATATTTGCAAACATGGTGAAAACAGTACGACGTGTAAGAGAAGCTACACAGCAGGAAGTAACTGTAGAACTTTCAGGAATAACTAGTGATTTAGAAATTGATAATATTTTTTCAGATCAGACAGAGGATATAGAACAGGACACTAATATTAAAGTCAGTGGTCCATCTGCTGTAGAACACTCAGGCAGAATACAGACGGTAGTTCAAGTGCATACTGAAGCAGAACCACAAGAAACACCAGTTACAGTTGATTTACCACCGGTAGAGCCAACACAAACAGTAATGGATCCATTTTCTCTCTTAATGACGAAAATGGAACAAATCTTTAAAATACAGGAACAATCACAGATACAGCGTGCAACTGAGATTAATAATAATTTAGATAAACGTATTAGCAGAGTAGATGAACGGTTTAGGACTTTGGATGAACGCATCAGTCAATTAGACGAGCGTACGCAGTTAAGGTTTTCACAGTTCTCAAAAGAGATAGATCAAAAGCTTGAAAACCGGTTAAAAGAACGCGATCGCCACCTGCGACAGCAAATAGATGCCCAGTTGTCTGCTATACAGAACAACATTTCAAGTATGCAACAAACATACCATGACTTACCACAGAATGTAAAGCAAGTAACCCAGGATGTGGACAAATTACAACAAACACACACTTCTTTGGAAGCAGAAATACGCAACATAAGTACACGTATAGAAAACCTTACGGTTGATAATCAAAACGTAATAGAACAAAAATGCAAAGAACAAGAAGAACGCGTTGTGACCACATTCAACACATGGCTAAATGACAAACAAATTAGTACTGTTATACAGAAGGAACTACCTGTGATGTTACAACGAGCAGGAACACAACTGATACATGAAAACAACACAAAGGTTCATGAACTCCAGACTGAATTACAAAACGTGCAGAAAGTGCTTAATGAAACACGTATGCAAACATCTCATAACAGTTCACCGGAGTGTGTTAGTATCACAGAAACACACCCTGATCATTATGAAACGCCTTTAACTGAAAGTAGGGGGCAGACGGGCAATAATTTCAATCCAACACGTGGAGTAACATCCGTTTATCAGGACCATACACAATCATTGGTGACTCAGGATGCTTTAATGAAGAATTCCCAGTTTCAGAAGTTTACCAATGATAAGAACGGACCCTATCCCATTGTGTTTATCAAAGGGATCCGCGGAATAATGCCAAAAAGCTGGAACGGACCATTACCCATATTCAAGGTGATCCAGCGTTGTTCGCGATATAGAAAGCTGAACAATGCAGCTCCTTCGATGAATTTGAACAAGCTTTTCTAAACAAGTATTGGTCGCGTGGGGTACAAGAACGATTAAGAAAAGAAATTTGTAGTCCTGAGCCATTTAATAGAAAAGGCGGTACTTTGCGGAAATATTTCGAAAAGTATCTGGACAAAGTGAAATATTTATCCACACCAATGCCTGAGTGTGATGTTTCAAAGATATTAAAGGAGAAGTTACCGCGTGATCTAAAGGAGAAATTGCTTCACATTCCTGAAGACAACGTGGAACATTTTCTATCTGTACTGGACTCTTTAGATTTGGTTATCGATGAGGACAGACACCATTATGGGAATAATTCATCGAATAATGGTAATGGTAATGGCAATGGGCGAAACCACAAGAACAATAGTAATAGAAACACCTACTATGGGAATCAAAATCATTGGAATAGTCCGAATTATTCAGGATGGCAGAACCACAATATGCACACAAATGGACAGTACAGTAACGCACCGAATCACAATTATCATCTACAGAACAATAGCGGACAAAACAATAACGGAAACTTTTCAAAGAAACGGAAACGAGATTTTAGAGCTAACGCCAATTACAATAACGGTAATTTTTCAAATAATCAGCAAAACATGCAACCACCACATAACTGGTCAACACAGAATTATGCACAACAACAATGGCAGCAGCCTAGGCCACCGCAATATCACAGCAACAATCATGTACAACCCCCGTGCAATACAAATATGTCAAACAACATGCAGCAGCATATGAATGCGCAGCCATGTCAACCACCGAATCAAAATATCAAGATCAATGAGGTAAGTGAACCGCAACCATCAACCAGTACCAGTCAGTCAAAGTAGATGCGACGACATTCTGCTCCCATGTGTCAATCGCAGGGTGTCTAGGGGGCACTTGCATGAATGATGTTAGTAATAACGATCAACCAAACGTGCAGACAACCAGCTGTAGTAACAATGAGAATGTGTGTCTCATAGAATCAGCAGCGATCGGGTCGAACGACGCAAAAGATGCAGTGTGTAGGAATAATTCTGTTGATGTTGCTCAGCAACGTAGTTCAACTATGCAGATGTTAAGATATAATGACGGAGTCGATATACGAGAGGAATTATGTCAAGATTTTCGGAAGAAGTGTAATTTGTTTGAACGGGAAGTTGTACAAGCAGCTGTAGTTTGTGATATTTATGGTATTCAAACTACGGTGATTTTAGATACTGGAGCATCTGTTTCTGTGCTGAATGAATCGTTCTTTCTTCACTTAAAGAAGATTAGAAAGATTCCGGTTTTTCCAGTCACTAATTGTCGAGTTACAGGAGCCATTAGTCAGAAAGCCCAACTAGTTCGGGAACAGACACGGATTTGTATTAATTTTGGAATGGGAGCCAAAGAGTGCACCTTCCCAATTGTAAAGAATTGAGCCGTGAACTGTCTCCTCGGATTAGATATTTTGCGAGAGACGGAAACTATAATCGATCTCGCAAAGGGTGAATGCAGCATGTGTTTCGGTGACATGAGAGTCTGGTTAGACTTGGTAAAGACCAAAGAATTGCATGTCAAATATTGTCAAATTTTAAACCGATTCGCGCACATTTATGGCGGCTTCAAGATAGTTTCAATTGCTGTACATTCCCGGTCATGTAAGATGTGAAGGACGAAGAGAAATCCACCTCTCTGAAATAGCAGAAAAAGTACAACAATCCTCTGGTCTTGACAGTCTGCAAAAAAAGCGATTATTGGACACACTTACTAATTATCATAAAGTATTTTTGAAGAAACCTTGACTAATTAAAGGCTACGTGTACGGCATGCAAGTGTTTCCCCATGAAATTTACTGTCATCAAACGAACTCAATACCCAGCGCGAAAAGGGAAGCAGTAACCAAAGAAATTAGACGAATGCTGGAATGGGGAATTATTGAGACCTCGTTATCACCATATAGGAACCCACTTTTACCGGTAATGAAATTTGATGGAAGGCTAAGGTTGGTTCTCGACGCTCGCCGGATTAATCAAATTATTATGCCTGTCAGGACGCGGCCTGAGAATCCAGAAGAACTATTACAGAAGTTCCATGGGATAAAGTATCTATCAAGCCTCAACCTCCGCGCGTTATACTGGCAGGTGGTCTTAACGCCAAGATCTAGGAAATATACAGCATTTATTTATAGGGGAAGAAGCTATCAATTCAGAGTATTGCCATTCGGATTGAATGTCAGTGCCGGAGTCTTTATTAATGCGCTTGACACTGTCCTAGGCCCGGATTTGTTACAGCAAGTTACTGTCTATGTGGACGATTTATTGATTGCTTCACCAACGTGGGACGAGCATATCAAACTAATTAACTTGGTGTTACACAAATTTGAACTTGTAGGTGTTACGGTTAACCTTAAGAAGTCCAAGTTTGGGAGGACGGAGATAAAGTTTCTAGGACATACAGTATCATCAGAAGGAATCTTCCCGGATAGTACGAAACTCGAGGCTATCAGAAATTGTCCATATCCGGCCAACAAAAGATAATTAAAGGCATATATGGGTCTTGTATTTTCCGAAAGCTCGTGCCTAATCAATGGCGTAACAGCGAACATCTATTGGGGCTTCTGAAAAAGAATGCGCCGTGGGTGTGGACTGACCAGTGTGCGAATGATTTCGACACGATCAAGAATTTCTTGTTAAATGCTGAAATCTTGCACCATCCAGATCTCAGTAAAGATTTTTGCCTAACCTCAGATGCTTCATGTACTGGGTTAGGTGCGTGTTTATTTCGAACAGAAACAGTAGACGGACACGAGCAAATAAAAATAATATCTTTCGCAAGTCGTGTATTATCGGAATGCGAACGCGCATATTCCACTGCAGAGCTTGAAGCATTGGCAGTGGTATGGGCGTTTCGAAAATTTCATCATTATGTTTATGGTAGACACGTTCGGGTATACTGTGATCATCAGGCTTTGAGTTTCCTGCTGACCTGTGAACTTCTCCATGCACGTTTGGCAAGCTGGACATTAGCCTTGCAGGAGTATGATTTCCAGATTATTTACATCAAAAGAAGTAATATTGTGGCAGATACTTTGTGTAGGCTACCCAAAGGTTTACCTCAATTTACTGAACTCACAGAGCAAGCATCGGAATTTAAAGTGTTACTAATGGCGGACAATGATAAGCGTAAATATTTTCTAGACATGTGTAAAAATATGGCACAAAAACAGGATATAGATAATATTTGGCACGAGATCAGGGATCAACTGAGGATGGATCCTACTTCGAAATTGCATAAATATTACAGGTTACATCAGGATGTGTTATTTTTTAGAAGACATGAGGATTCACGAAACTGGCTAGTATGTATTCCGCAGCAATGTGAGCAAAAGCTAATAATATATACACATAATGTTTGGTGTCATTTCGGTTCAAGGAAGTGCCTGGCGAAACTAAGAATGTATTGTCATTTTAATAACATGTATAGAAAGACCCTACGGATGACGCGAGCATGTGACATTTGCCAGCGCGTAAAGCCGTGAGCTTTATCATCGCAAACATTATTGCAGTCAATTGTTCCAACTGCATCGCGCCAACTTTTAAGTATTGACATCGCTGGACCTCTGCCAACTCAAATAGACAGAAAGGACTATACAATCACAAAGACTTGAAAAGTTATGTATCTTAAGTACACTAGATGACCTTTTACGTGTGTCTTAATGAGGTGAAGTCAAACATCAAAGACTCAAGTACTGTGTGAGTAGGCTAAGTGACAATTATTAGTTAATGAACTAGTGTATAAGTATTTCATGGACACACTGCGATGTGGCGTGTGGGAGAATAGGAACATACAACATTGGAAGCATCAGTACTGCTTGGAGGGAGAGACTCTCAGAATACCAATTAGTTGTAAGAAAATTTCAACTCCAGTTCGACGGAGAAGAGGACGCCGAGCTGCAGCAAGGAGAAGAAGAATTGCTTCAAGATGATTCCACCCTAAGACACTTAATCAAACATAATACAAACTTGTTGAGATACAGTGAACTTTCAGGAACTTATGCGTGTGAAACTACGAACAGTGAACAGAACTGCGTATTTCACACAACGGTAGGATGTAGTGACTTTAGAAAATAAACGTTTCATTTTGTTAATTGTTAACTATATTGAACTCACTAGGGTGAGCAGGTTATGTTCTTTTTTTTCAGACTGTGTACAGGATACACTTACAACATGTAAAGTTTACGTGAGTTACGTATAGGTTTAACAAATTTTCCACCGTAAGTTAGTGCTGGGACTTGCATGAGCTATAAACCAGGTCGAACAAGATGTTGTCCATGACTGAACAGATCATTACCCAGACAAACACATACAGACTTGTGTTTATCACTGCAGAATTCTTTGTAAGTCCAGGAGCACCTTTTCGAGAAAACATATGACTTAGGATTTGCTTTTATATTGTAAATGACTACAATTATGTACTTCATTTGATATGTACAATCATTCAGTTATTCATCGTTATGTAACTAGACTGTGTAAAGACATTCTTATGGGTAGCACAAGGACTTTAACTTGTCAGACATGATAACTGTGATCAAGTGACTACGTGGTGGAGTGAACATGTCACAGATGACCTATGAACAAAGACTTCCTGTGAACATTATCCTCTACGCGTACAAACTTTATTTCACTAGCGAAAGAGTGGAATTTAACACAAAAGTGGACGCTCAATGAATGCGTTGTGTTACCATGATTTCGTTTTCAAATTTTGTGCTACATGTGTTTAGTAATGCCAAATATTCAGAGTGTTATTGGGACCACATGCGTGGACGTAACATTCCGCCAAACTAAAACTCAAGAGCAAGTGTTTTTATCGATCAGTCAGCAACAGTGGTGAGCCGTAACAGTGTTGGGAACTGCTACTGACTATATCATTAAACCCGTTGAAGAACTGTATCAATGTTGGAACGGAATTACATGAACCTTTAACTGCAGATAGTCAGATGATGTAATTTAGATGTTAATTTATGGAACTGATACTGCTGTTTGAATTTCATGTGACTTTATGCTGGGATGCCGAGCACACGTGTCGGTGAGGGCACCATACTGCAGCGACATCATCCGTCATCCATTGCCGCACCCTGCCACGTCATCGCAGTCCATCGCAGACTTACCTGATGGGGCGAGACATCGGTGTTGCAGCACACCAAGTCGCCAGCCGTCGTCACCAGCAGCACTATCACGAAATTGTGCCATTATTAAATGTCATAAGAAGTGAATATTCAAATGTTGAAAATTAAGAAAGAGGGTATGGAAGATGTGCTCGCTCCGCCGTGGTTTTTTTCCGGGGTTTTTCCCATTGGCCTTTGGTCGAATGGGGAAGCGTAACTCAAAATCCCTGAGACTTAAAACTAAACAAAGCACATGCTTCCAAGTGAAAGAACACAGTGAACTTTAAACAGAACAAAGGAAAATAAGCCTGCTTGGATGTCCAGTCAAACAAGTGTGACTGTACATCCAAAGGGGGCAATGTAGTGCTACAACGATGAAAATTAATATTACGACGATGTCAAACCTTATTTTCATGATTTAAAGAAGTATTCATGATATTAAAAATGTAATTATAATTTTATTATTTTCATTTTTGTGCTCAGTGTATCAAGGACTTTCTAGTGCACGGAATAAATTAGCATTGTTTGTACTACGAAACTATACATGATTGTTAAGGGTTAAGCATGTAATAATTCGATGTAAGACATTTTGTTGAGTCTGAATTTTGTTCTCGTATTGGTCGGTAGAGAAAGAAAAGTTCCTTAATCGATGTGAAGGTAGAAAGGATGTAAAAAGGAGAGAGAGAGAGATGGAAAATACTAGTTATTCAAAACAAATATCTCCCAAGTGTAACGTCTTGTCATTTCCTATAACTAAAAATTGCAAGGTCTAATCTGAGCCTGTTCTGAATAACAGCGAAGAACATTTATGTTTTCATATATTTTCTTCGTTTGACCACGGTTGTGATTCGCATGTTTCTTTTTGTTACGCGACGTGTTATGAATATTTTCATTATACGCGCAAAAGTGCACACAACTTTAATCGAACCTGCGTCTTTCGGAAACGATAACTTTTAATCAGTACGATTACGCGAATACCGTCTAAATCGCAACCGTGATCGCAGAAGTGTTTCCTGGACCAAATAATTATTGTAAAATGTGTATTCTCCAAAGCGAGCAGCATTGCACTATCGCTGACTCGCAACAGTCGAAAGAGTAGAAGCTAAAATAAAATTGCCACCTTTTAATAATTATTATTATCCCATTAAATAAATAAATAGGAATTCAGTGGCTATCCAATCAATAAACAGAAGGGGCAATTGAGTGTTTTGCGAAGAGTTTACTAAGTGATATTTGAATTACTTTTCAATTGTTCATCTATAATTCTTTTAAAAGTTCTATTTCATTTGATTGATATTAATTAATGTTGTTCCTAAATTTGTGCAACGAAATATGTTATTAACATAATATGTAAAACTTATTTCGTGTCCCATTAATCTATTATTTAGATATATCTTAATCTTTTAAACATTTGTACCATTAAAGTCGGTTTTTATTTCAGAAACTATCATATTATACTTTGAGAGAATGGTTGGAATGTCCTGATCAGTGTACAGTATATTGTAACCAGTAAAATATAAGAATACATCAGTGCTAATTTATAGACAGGATGTAATGACTGTTTTGTATGTATGCTTTTATACTGAATACAGCTTTATGACTTTGTCTTCCATTGGATGGTATCACAATCCTATATTTATAAAGCAATTATCGACTTTGATTAACCGTTTTTTTTCATGAAATATATGACTTCATTAGTCGTGATAGCTGAACTACCATTTTGTAGTGGGGCGATCTCATTTTAATTGATATATTTTAATATACTGTATTCACAATTTGTGTACCTGGTTAAAACTTTTGTCTTGTATTTTCTTTATTTTCAATATGCTTCTAGGAGAAATTATTTCCATTTTATAGAACAGACAACTTCAATTTTTTCCTAGGTGCTTCAGCCCGGAACAGCACATGCTGCTACGGTCACAGGTCCGAATCCTGCCTCGGGTATGGGTGTCTGTGATGTTCTTAGGTTAGTTAGGTTAAAGTTGTTCTAAGTCTATGGGACTGGTAACCTCAGATGTTAAGTCTCATAGTGCTTAGAGCCATGTGAACCATTTTTTGTAGTCATTCTCGTTGTCGGCGCAAATAAAAACATTTATTCGATTTCACTGGCAAAAATTCGATATTTTGTATCTTAGGACTCCCCAACTACCTACGCATTCATTCATTCATTCATTCAATCGTTCATTCATTCATTCATTCATTCATTCATTCCTCGCGTATTTCTGAAGTTTGGTTTTAGGCACCACACTAACAACCTAGAGGGCCGCCGGTTTTCGCTACTTTGCGGTAAAGTAGCGCTTCTGTTACCTCTGATAATTATGTGTAATACGAGGAAAATGCCAGTTTGCACTTCAGTATCAGGGTGGGTAGGAAGGGCGAAAGGCAGGTGCGAACTATCTTTAACAGAACCAAGGTTATTAAAGCATTCCATAATTGACACAACCTTCAGAATGAGAGCAGCTCTAGATATTTCGAGCTGACATTTTCCAGAATTTCCTTTTCTTATTAATATATATTCATATTACATCTATTCATTCAGCTTATCATTTATATAATCTCTTATTTGTCCCTAATGTATGTTTTTGTGCCGTAACTATGTAAAATTAGTGCAGTCTCTGTTACTGCAGGATCTTTGCAAATGTACACTTTTCTTTCGGTAGTGGTGTTGTAATCTTGGAAATCCTGTGTTGTGTTCGTGGGAGTAGTTTGTGAGGTCCTTTTTTCCGCTCTCCTGTTGCACATGATTTATAGACTAAGTGTAGTTTAGAAATTATTACAGTTACTCGCCAAAAATATAAACAGTTTGCACGAAATATTGTGTCTTTACAGCAACGACGGAGCATCTCGATTTACTAGCTACTTTTCAGACGCGACCAAATATTGCCGTTTTAGTGGTATGTAGCAGATTACGTTGCAGCTAATGAACAGTAAAATGATAACCGAAAGAATTTCAATTTGCCACAGTCTATTTACGTCGAAGAATGTGAAAAAATAATTGTGTTTATATAATTACTTACGTCGTCTCTTATATGATATTAAAAATCTTCGTCGTGTCTAGTTAAATTTCTTCTCTGCAGTGTCCCAAAGAGCGAGGACATGTGACGTTTCTGATGGTGCTGATTCCCTGGGATCGTGACGTTAAGTTCGGATCATTAGACTTGTGGTTCTGACACACAGAGCATAAAACTACAGCAACATTAAAATAGGACTATCGAAAGCAAATACAGTTCTTCTAATTACAGTGGACTGGGAAAATCATCTCTAACCCCCTACTCCACGGTCGCCTGAAGTACTTACGATCAGCGTTTCGGATCTGTGGGTGGCAGAAAACACTTTGCATGTGGTCAAGGCTGCTCGTTGCTTAGTTTACACTGGCAAATGAGAATGGCCGCTTGTACACACAGCCTGCTGTTAGCGCTGCAGCCTGGCTTATGCATACAACGATGTTCGCCGTGGCCCGCTTGCGTTTGGTGAACCCTGCAGCCGACTGTGGAAAGGAGAGGCGCGGGACTGGCTCGTCCACGTTCAGGGATTGTATGCGACACATAGCCTGTCCTCCTTCGTGTCATGATCTCTCGTGTGCAAGGTCACTCAGTAATGATACTTCCATCACAGAGAACTTAATGTTGAGGGTTGAATAACACATAAGCGGTTCTTTGTTCTGCCGATTTTTATTTGTATGAACTAGTTTTCGGCTTATTAGGCCATCTTCAGATAACTACTGGCTATTGTTTACAAGCAGCCTGTGTTCTTACGGACCAAACATTCTGGACTAAGATATAACGCACTTACATACGATCTTTAGTTGTGGTATTGTCTTTGGAATTGTCAAACAAATCTTTTGACTTTTTGTTCTGTAAAACTGTTCTTCAACATAATAAATCACATTTTATCGTTTGTGAATACCATGTATGACAACAATTAGAATTATTTAGAATACACATTATTACAAAATTACAATTTTTTTGTATTGGTTGTGAACAGTTGCACTGGACACTAATTGTTGGCTGTACAACATCGATGTTTTCTTTGGGGGTTGCATTTTGTTATTAGAAAAATTGTGCATTAATAGATACCAAATACTTCATTGTTACAGTTGAGTTACAGTTAGGAACGTGAATACATAAGGGATATTACATTATGTTAGGGTATGTATTTGTTTACTATTACTTTGTGGTTAGTAGCGGGGTTTACTGTATTGTGTAAAGTTTAAGAGTGGTGATGTGCTCAGTTGCAATTGGTCATTTAGGACCAGCTGGGGATTTAGGGCTATGTATCTGTTAATTTCAAGTGCTTCTAGTAGGCGGAGTTTCTGCCTTTGTTGGCTACATGTAGCACTTCTGTCTGTGTTAGATATTTGTGTCCTTCTTTGAGCACATGTTCATCAAAGGTGGAGTCTGATTTATTTAATCTCCAGCTGCGTTCACGTTCAGTCAGCGTTGTTGATATTTTCTTAAATGTAGTGCTCTCGAGGAACGTGCACGGTGAAAATGCATAGGACTGCAGATATTTCGACATGGTTGCTTTTCGTGGAGAATTCACCAACTACACAGCTGAACTGCCACATGATGATTGAGAAAAGCGTCCGATAAATGTTGAAAAAAAAAAAAAAAAGAAACTTGAAGTTCAGTGACTCTTTATGCCGTGTTTTTTAATTATATTAAAAACAGCCTGTGCGTGGAAACCACTCACCGATAGCACGTATCTGTAAACTGATTGGTTGTGTGTATCCCATTTTAGAAAAAAACTACACACATCAAAAAAAGTTTAGCATCACCCTGGTTCCCAGAACTCCTGAAATAGACTAGACTGTGGATTTTGTATCACAGCCACAGTCACTTTCACTGTTCAGAGATGTCACTAAATCCGCCCAAAGATGTAAACAACCACGCATGAGCAGCGCCTATTAGACGGAGGGGTCCGACAGACGACCGGTTAAAGTCATTCCAACAGGAAGAAGGTACACGGCTCGTGTTGTCTGTAGTTCAACCATGCCTATTCGGTCAATACCGCGGTTCGATAACGTCCTCGTTGTTACTTTGTGCCAGGAAGGGCACTCAACAAGGGAAGTGTCCATGCGTCTCGGAGTGAACCAAAGCCTCGCTCAGACTACCCAAGGGATACTACTGCAATGGATGAACGATACCTACGTATTATGGCTTGGAGGAACCTAGACAGTAACACCACCAGGTTGAATAATGTTATTCGTGCAGCCACAGGACGACTCAAATTGTGCCCAATAGGCTGCATGATGTACAACTCCACTCCCGACGTCCAAAGCGAGGTCCATCTTTGCAACTACGACACAAATAGCGCGGTACAGATGGGCCCAGCAACATGCCGAATGGACCGCTCAGGGTTGGCATCACATTCTCTTCACCGATGTGTGTCGCATGTGCCTTCAACCGGACAATCGTCGGAGACGTGTATTGAGCAACCCGGCCAGGCTTAACGTCTTACACACTGTCCAGCGAGTGCAGCAACGTGGAGGTTCCCTGCTGTTTTGGGGTGACGTTATGTGGGGCCGACGTACGCCCCTGGTGATCATGGAAGGCGCCGTAACGGCTGTACAATACGTGAATGCCATCCTTCGACCGGTAGTGCAACCATATCAGCAGCATATTGGCGAGGCAATTGTCTTTATGGACGACAGTCCGCGCCGTCATCGTGCACATCTTGTGAATGACTTCCTTCAGGGTAAAGACATCTCTCGACTAGAGTGGCCAACATGTTCTCCAGACGTGAACCCTATCGAACATGCCTGGGACAGATTGAAAAGGGCTGTTCATGGACGACGTGACCCACCAACCATTCTAAGGAATCTACGCCGAATAGCCATTGAGCAGTGGGATAATCTGGACCGACAGTGCCTTGATGAACTTGTGGATGGTATGAAACGACGAATACAGGTACGCATCAATGCAAGAGGACGTGTTACTGGGTATTAGAGGTACCGGTGTGTATAGCAATCTGGACCACCACCTCTGAAGGTCTCGATGTATGGTGGTAGAACATGCAATGTGTGGCTTTCATGAACAATAAAAAGGGCGGAAATGATGTTTATGTTGATCTCTATTCCAATTTTCTGTAGAAGTCCCGGAGCTCTCGGAACCGAGGTGATGCAAAACTTTTTTGATGTGTGTATGTACAATCTTTCCATCAGTGAGGTAGACATTAGACATCACTGCTACGGGCAGTAACTTTAACAGGTATTTCATATTCTGTAATGAATTATCACTCTACAGCAGAATGTGCGGTTAAACTTCCCTGCAGATTTCGGTTGCCCTCGTAACTCGCAGAAAGAAGATATTGCAATACTAACCGCCAGTTTCTACCAGTGATACAGTCAAAGTGCAAAAAACGTCTTAAACAACATGGCGTCCATAAAACATAGTAAAAACAAGTTCTACAGTTGTAGGGAGATCACAACAGGCAATACGAACTAAAACATTAAGTATCGTAAATAAATTGTAGGTGGTTTCAGAAAAAAGCTTTAGGTGTACGGCGTAATACCTGTGAATGTTAGAAACACTCAGGAACGATGAGAAAGATAAATCTATCAGTTGGAGGTAAGGGACCATGGTCTGAAAACGATCTACTCCTAAATTATAGGAGAAAATCGTTATGATAGCTCTGACAGCGGGAGACGTTTACCGGAATCCTTGTTGCTAAGCCGGCCGAAGTGGCCGTGCGGTTAAAGGCGCTGCAGTCTGGAACCGCAAGACCGCTACGGTCGCAGGTTCGAATCCTGCCTCGGGCATGGATGTTTGTGATGTCCTTAGGTTAGTTAGGTTTAACTAGTTCTAAGTTCTAGGGGACTAATGACCTCAGCAGTTGAGTCCCATAGTGCTCAGAGCCATTTGAGCCAATCTTGTTGCTAAGACTGTACAGTATGGAAATGCAGAGGTGGCTGTTGTTGTTGTTGTTGTTGTGGTCTTCAGTCCCGAGACTGGTTTGATGCAGCTCTCCATGCTACTCTATCCTGTGCAAGCTTCTTCATCTCCCAGTACCTACTGCAACTTACATCCTTCTGAATCTGTTTAGTGTACTCATCTCTTAGTCTCCCTCTACGATTTTTACCCTCCACGCTGCCCTCCAATACTAAATTGGTGATCCCTTGATGCCTCAGAATATGTGTTACCAACCGATCCCTTCTTCTAGTTAAGTTGTGCCACAAACTTCTCTTCTCCCCAATCCTATTCAATACCTCCTCATTAGTTATATGATCTACCCATCTAATCTTCAGCATTCTTCTGTAGCACCACATTTCGAAAGCTTCTATTCTCATCTTGTCCAATCTAGTTATCGTCCATGTTTCACTTCCATACATGGCTACGCTCCATGCAAATACTTTCAGAAACGATATCCTGACACTTAAATCAATACTCGATGTTAACAAATTTCTCTTCTTCAGAAACGCTTTCCTTGCCATTGGCAGTCCACATTTTATATCCTCTCTACTCCGACCATCATCAGTTATTTTGCTCCCCAAATAGCAAAACTCCTTTACTACTTAAAGTGTCTCATTTCCTAATCTAATTCCCTCAGCATCACCCGACTTAATTCGACTACATTCCATTATCCTCGTTTAGCTTTTGTTGATCTTTATCTTACACCCTCCTTTCATGACACTGTCCATTCCGTTCAACTGCTCTTCCAAGTCCTTTGTTGTCTCTGACAGAATTACAATGTCATCGGCAAACCACAAAGTTTTTATTTCCTCTCCATGGATTTTAATTCCTACTCCGAATTTTTCTTTTGTTTCCTTCACTGCTTGCTCAATATACAGATTGAATAACATCGGGAAGAGGCTACAACCCTGGTGGTAGTATACGAAAAAAAAGGAAAATATCGAGTAAACATGGATTCTAAATTGCATATCTTGGGAGCTATAAGCACTTCGTCATCTCGATACTGTGAATAAGTGGCCGTACTCCTTAAGGCAAGCTTTTTAAAGCCAATATTCACTGGACACTCTGTCGTTGTTTTGGTTCATACTGGCTCCTCCTAAGATGACACCAAGGAGCTTGCAATAGGAGAGATATATTTCACAGCATCGAAGATAAACAAGTGCTCATAGCTCTTTAGGTATGCATTTTAGAGCGTATGTTTACCGGACAGTTTTTCTTGTTTTGATCCATACTACCATCCCTGTAAGATGTCTACTCCATAATCTTAGCAAGAACAGCACCAGCACGTGTGTTCTACTGTCATAGGAATCAGAACGGTTTTCTCTTACCAGTTACGACTCGGCCGTTTCCGGAGGAGGATCTCTGACCTAAAATTGATACTTTTACCGTTACCCTGTGAAACTAAACTGCAGTCTGCGACACGCAGTTTCGAATATTGATGTAATAGTTTGATATAGTAGATAGAAGAGGTTTTGAAAAGAACTGTTTGTTGGACAGAAACCGGATCGAGTACCGTAGAAGCAGGCCTGCAGCTGTTGTGTAGGTATCTATATGCAGCACGAACTGAAAATAAAATATGTTTCGTGAAAAATGTAAAGTAGGACCACAAAGTACCTTTCAACAATATAGCTCAAGTGGAGACTACGACAAACATTATGAATCTATGTATTATTGAGCAGTATGTAAAAATCGTTATCACATAATTAAGGACGTAGAATACTACCTAAAACTGAACAACCCTATACATGGCTTTTATACAGCCTGGACCTCCTTCCATCTGCGAGATTTTCGTATTCTCTCACTCGCTAAGTGCGATTTTTGAGTCATATGGGAAAAATGTAGGCACCTTCAAGTAGGAATTCAACGAAGCTATATTTTGGTACTGGGTTTAATTTTTTTTTCTTTTTCTTTAGATTCGAGATCTACGGGCTATGGCGAAAACGTACCCTAGTACAAAGTTTAACTGTATTAAATTTTCTACAAAAAAGGCTCCATTCACTTTTTCTGTAGCACTAATAATATGCATATGGCGGCCGAGGGAACATGAAAATATTCCACACGTTATTGGAAGATGTCGCGAGATCAATAAAACCCATAGGTAGAGGCAGCTGAATCACCCAGTATATGTGTGTATGTTAGTATACCCAAACCGGGCTATCAGAAAAAGAAAGAGATCCGAGTATTGCAGAAAATAAAAAACACACTACGTCTATTTAGGGACGACGTAAAGCCGTAGGAATTTTAAAAGAATCTTACCGTAGAAAAAGAGCTATAAATAGGGTAAATATCATAATTCATTCGTTCCGAAATAGAGGAGGTAATATTTTACTTCTCACACACAGCAGATATTAATAAACTACTGGCCATTAAAATTGCTACACGACGAAGATGATGTGCTACAGACGCGAAATTTAACCGACTGGAAGAAGATGCTGTGATATGCAAATGATTAGCTTTTCAGAGCATTCACACAAGGTTGGCGCCGGTGGCGACACCTACAACGTGCTGACATGAGGAAAGATTCCTACTGACTACTCATACACAAACAGCAGTTGACCGGCGTTGCCTGGTGAAACGTTGTTGTGATGCTTCGTGTAAGGAGGAGAAATGCTTCCCATCACGTTTCCGACTTCGGTAAAGGCCGGATTGTAGCCTATCGCGATTGCGGTTTATCGTCGTATCGCGACATTGCTGCTCCCGTTCGTCGAGATCCAATGACTGTTAGCAGAATACGGAATCGGTGGGTTCAGGAGGGTAATACGGAATGCCGTGCTGGATTCGAGGGTATCACTAGCAGTCGAGATGACAGGCCTCTTATCCGCATGGCTGTAACGGATCGTGCAGCCACGTCTCGATCCCTGAGTCAAGAGATAGGGACGTTTGCAGGACAAAAATCATCTGCACGAACCACCCAAGACAAAAACCATCTGCACGAACAGTTCGACGACGTTTGTAGCAGCATGGACTATCAGCTCAGAGACCATGTCTGCGGTTACCCCTGACGCTGCATCACAGACAGGAGTGCCTGCGATGGTGTACTCAACGACGAACCTGGGTGCACGAATGGCAAAATGTCAGTTTTTCGGATGAATCCAGGTTCTGTTTACAGCATCATGATGGTCACGTCCGTGTTTGGCGACATCGCGGTGAACGCACATTGGAAGCGTGTAATTGTCATCGCCATACTAGCGTATCACCCGGCGTGATGGTATGGAGTGCCATTGGTTACACGTCTCGGTCACCTCTTGTTCGCATTGACGGCACTTTGAACAGTGGACGTTACATTTCAGATGTGTTACGACCCGTGGCTCTACCCCTCGTTCGAACCCTACGAAACCCTACATTTCAGCAGGATAATGCACGACCGCATGTTGCAGGTCATGTACGGGCCTTTCTGGATACAGAAAATGTTCGACTGCTGCCCTGGCCAGCACATTCTCCAGACCTCTCACCAACTGAAATCTTCTGGTCAATGGTGGTCAAGCAACTGGCTCGTCATAATACGCCAGTCACTACTCATGATGAACTGTGGTATCGTGTTGAAGCTGCATGGGCAGCTGTACCTGTACACGCCATCCAAGCTCGGTTTGAGTCAATGCCCAGGCGTATCAAGGCTGGTATTACGGCAAGAGGTGGTTGTTCTGGGTACTGATTTCTCAGGATCTATGCACCCAAATTGCGTGAAAATGTAATCACATGTCAGTTCTAGTATATTTGTCTAATAAATATCCGTTTATCATCTGCATTTCTTCTTGGTGCAGCGATTTTAATGGCAGGTAGTGTAATATAATTTCTCTCGAAAGCAACGAAAGTAATTCAAAATCACCAAGAAGGGATGTCACAGCAGTCATTACCATTAAGTCATCGGTCAAGGGCGACGGTTATTAACGCAGTGGCAGAGACTATACGTTGTAGGGATCTGTCCCTTGCAATTCGGTAGTCTAAGAAATAGCATGGCGAGTGACAAACTACTAAGCGCTTTAGAATCCGTAAGTACCAAGGTCACCACAGTATCTTGTTCATAAGAAATCAGGGGAGTAATGAAGGGTAACCTAAAATCCCTAAAAATCTACACGGTGACTCCCTTACAAGAGCTTTACTTCTTAAGCATAATTCATCACACTTTGCACTTGGGGAGTAGATTAATTACACCTGAGTTAATAACAGTGTGTTCCACTTTTAGTTGGTTATTGCGGTTTGGCGCTGGAAAGGAGCCGAGATATGTCGGACGGAGGAAGCCTGGAGGGCTCTTGCTGCCCTTCCGCCTGCCGCGTGCGCGTCGCTGGCAACGGTCCGCAGAAAATTACGAACTTGTGCGTGGCGGAGGGCCGCCGCGGGAAGGCACCTCAAACGCCGGCCGCCAATAGCGGACCCAGAAGGGCAGAGACCTCTGTGGCTCTGGTGTGGGCCTCCGACAGGCGTGGCGCTGCGCGGCCGCTTCATTACTGAGATTGCTCGCAATCTTCTAAGACAGCCCCTCTGTCCGCCACTACACAGCTGCCGGGACTCCGTACTGAGCGACGCTGTGGTAACAGCCAAGACTAGCAGACTGGCGCACCGCTCATCCTCTTTGTTCCATGTAAGTTACATCACTGTTACAGACAAAGGAAAATTAAAAAATATACAAAAAAACATAAACTTTGTGAAACGCATACACAGACAGCCAGAAAAGTTGAGAGCGTTGTTATCTAATCAGTGTTGCCAACCGCTATTAGTAGAAACTCGACAGTGCTGCACTTCAAAACAGGTTGCCAGAGAGTTGGATTGGGGTTACGTTATTCTGAATTTGTTGTCCTAAAATTACTTCGAGCAGACAGAGGGTCCCATCTTAGAACTCCTACCCGCAAAGAGACCCAAACTTTACGAATCAGTTAACGTAAAAGAGAGCATCAATGACTGTGAGTGTAACAAGGAATATTAGGACCGATGGAAAATATTTAAGAGTGACAGGATCTGTACTGCAGAATACCTGAGTGGTCAACAACAACTATTCAGGTCTGAGGACGAAGATGTGGAGTACAAATGAATAAAATTGGAAAAGCATATTTCAATATCCTTAAAACAAGTGTGTTCCGAGCAATGTTTTAAGGGACGGGGAGGAACCACCGTGGTTTAATAGCCGTGCTCCAAAGCTACTGCGGAAGCAAAGACACCTTCCTCCCAGATTTGAGCTGAACGAAGCATATGTCAACGTAAGGAGACCAATGACAGAATGAATCTGAAAGTCCTAGGGTCGGCCGCGGTGTCCGAGCGGTTCTAGGCGCTTCAGCCCGGAACCGTGCGACTGCTATGGTCGCAGGTTTGAATCCTGTCTCGGGCATGGATGTGTGTGATGTCCTTAGGTTAATTAGGTTTAAGAAGTTCTAAGTTCTGGGGTACTGATGACCTCAGATGTTAAGTCCCGTAGTGCTCAGAGCCATTTGAACCATTTGAAAGTCCTTCTCAGTACTCCAACCCGGCACCTATCGCTGTTACATTCTAGAGAAAAAACGAACATTAAATATGGGATTGTTGCACCACCAGCATGTATGAACTAGAAATAATATGACGAAGAGTTCATTGCTGACTGTGAATCCGTCGTTGATGACTACACACAAAGAGACGTCCGCTACCGAATTATTCTCCACCACAGCTCCGAATAACATCCTTGAACTTACAGTGACTTCGCAAATAGTTCAATGTCTCACTGGGAGTCAAAAATGTCAGATATCGTTAGTGTTGACTACGAAAGAAAATACATTAAAAATCAAAATTATTATCCACCAGCAGATAGGTGTTCTGATGCTAGAGCTTGGTAATACATAATGAAAACTTTAGTGCCGGGCCAGGATTCTAATCAATTCACGCGCAATATGCGGAGATGTTGAGGAATCTGCAGTTTTGAACAAACAACACATTGTATTCGAGCTGTATTGTCACGAAGGGATGAAATTCCGCGTTAAGGGCGGACTGAGTTGCATTCCCAGTTCCGAACCAATTTTATCGACATACAGAAGCCCAAATAAAAATGGAATAAGTCTCCTGTGACCCTACATAGCGTTTGTTTCGTCACTAGCAACAAATAACTAGTATAAGAAAGGTTACTGGTGATACTGTTTCTAAATGTCGCCAGTCCTGACTTGATTGTCTTTCAACGTAACGTCTACTTGGTAGAGAAGGAATATCAAGTTTAATGCGAATTTCAGACTACAATGCCATTATACCTTCTTCACTTGGCGTAGTGAGAAGAGAAAAGAATCTGTCTCTCCCTATCAAAATTAATCAGGAGAAGTTGGAAATTAACCCAGAACATAAGTAAATGAACCTATCATCAATCCAACAACTCAACCAAATCCCCTTCTCTGTGACTCATTTTTCTATCTTAACGCCATTGCACCACACTGGATGAGAATTCTGACACATAGGCTCCCTGTAGTGGTTTGCAGCATGCTCAGTACACTTATTTGCTTGGTTGACCGAATCGGCATGAACTAGCTGCCTCGGCTACCCAATGCATACATTCGACTCTGTTTCGTAATCACCGAAATAAAATCACGTAACTGACACCTACGGAGAACTGCCAACAGTGTAGGACGCAGAAATTTATACAGGAAGTGTTCTTTTCCACTTGAGCTACTCTATTGCGCTATCTGTTTGTTGAAAACGTCGTGCAGTGCAAAAGAAAAGCTGTAACTGTCTGTCTCTCAGAATTCTAGATCCAGCCATATCCATTATCTCACAGCACTGTGGACTACGGAAGTTCTCGAGGAATTCTTGTTGATTTCTGGAGCTGCTCTAGCTACGTGTCAGCTAGTAGCATAATGGTAAGTGTCCCGTACTGTCAGCTGAAGTTATCAATCTAATAGAACTCTGAACATAATTCCTTTCACTTCTCTACGAAGAATAGCCGCATGTGGCAAAAGAGCTAACTTCCGCGACATTTTGATCTTTTCAGGTTTAATAGACGGCCAAGCAGCAGATGCATCTCGAAACTTTTGTATCATGTATGGGGAGAGCGCATCGTGCCAAAATACGTCAGAAAAGTATTTTCTACATTAGCTATCATGTGGTAGTGGCATTTTATTCTTCTTCAAACCTTGTTTGACAGGTTTAACTCAGAACAAGTTTTCTACATGCATGTAATCAATAAACTGCATATCCATTGTCAGGCTCTGTGCCCTGTATTATAAGAAATGAAATAAAACTACCCACGATAACCTTGCGACGAACTTCTGTTTTAATAAAACTGAGTATCTGTACACAATCATACCTCTATCGACACAAACTAGTAAATTACTACTCACTTACATTTCGACTGTGTCTGTGTTTGATTGGTATGCTGTGTCATACTCAAGAGGCATGCAAATGTGGCATTCCATAAATAAAGTTATGTATTCCTAGAAACCCAAAATTTGCATGTCAGCAGCGGAAAGAGGCGTTACCTGGTGTGCAGCATTGTAAGTTTTTCACCACTGCACTATGAGCCGAAAGTATTTCGTTAGGATTTACTTATCGATGTCTGATATGACTGATTGTAGCTCTTTCACAGAAGGGATAAAAACGTTACAGTCAACGAGACTAGAACCGCGAACCATGAAAGATGCTTTATCAAAGGTCAGCACGTTACCACAGAGGATGTGTCTTGGCTTTCTCTAACAAGCCAATAGTGGCTAGAACTCGTAAACCGCTTTTTAAAGGACGAGATTAGTTTCCACTTGCAACGACTTTCCTGCGCTGAAACCCGTAAATTTACAATTTTTTGCTACATCTTAAGCGATAATAACTCAGATTATTCAATGTAAGTGACAGGATAAAACAAGTGAACTTTGAGGCTTAATTCCGTGCTCACCAGGAAGTAACTCGTCGATCACAGAGTTGTCAAACATACCTTGCCTTGTTGCCAAATCTCAGTATCAGTACCACCAGGAAGAAGAAGAATCGATGAGATCCTACAGCGGGCTGGGAAGTAACTATAGCTGGCTTCTCAAAGACGCGGCTGCAACGGCCTGGAGTACGTAATGCATCTGATTCACATTTCTGTAACTAAGTTAAGGACTGGAGCGTAGTTACTAATAATACTCAGAACTGATTTCAAACTAAGAATCATAAATCAGTAACTCTCATAGTTGTTTTTATATTTCTTTGGTAAGTGTACTCAAAACTAAGGAACTCATTCACAGACGTTTCCGTGCGCCGCCGATAGTCGAGCACAGCTAGCAAATAAAAATAAAAAATAAATATATGTGTGTGTGTGTGTGTGTGTGTGTGTGTGTGTGTGTGTGTGTGTGTGTGTGTGTGTGTGAGAGAGAGAGAGAGAGAGAGAGAGAGAGAGAGAGAGAGTGAGAGACAGAAAGGGAGATAAATAAAAAAGAATGAGAGAGAAAGTAAAAAAAATGTTGTAAAAAAATTGAATCATGGTATGTAAAGAAATCATTCATTAAAATGGCACGTTCCACATCATTATGAAATGTCGTATTCACGATCTTTGGAGCAAGTATTAATCTAATCTAATCTAATATAATCATATCATAATGCTGACTAGCCATGAAGAGTCATGAATTACAGAAATTTTCGCCAATATCAGTAACCAAATCTAAACTTGTAAAATAAAAGACGACAGTTTTTGTAATGAGCCGGGACTCCTGTTAAGACCGTTTCGTCCCTGTTAACTAACCATGAAAGATGTCTGATATACCTCCACTCAGAAGTAACAAAGTATGCACACATTTAAAGATGAAGAGCATGATGTGGAGTTCTGTGACGGAGATACGAACCCAACACATAATCGGATCGTTAACTAAGTAAAATCAAATGTTACGTATCGGTTTTTCTTACCAGGTGTTAGGCGTTTGACTCTAAAGTAAGGATACAAATTTTTGTGCCTGAGCGTCAATCGAACCGCACACCTACCGTCTTTCTTTATCATCCACGAATATAGCTTAAGTATTAGTTGCTTACTCACCAACAGTAAGATTGTGTTTGATCGGAAATAACGACACCTATTGCGACTGTTGGCAATACATGAACAGACATTAAAAATGGATGGTAATTTTCACTAGCAGGCCTGTGTGCATGTGATAGGGCTTGAAATGAAATTATGAATATGTTTGTACTGGCTCAGGATTCGGACCCACATATTTACCTCTGGAGGTGTCCTAGAGAAGATTGTAGTCTTCGGTAAAGGAACGATATGACTGAACTATACTGTTCCGAGAGATTCAGATCCTCGAAAGAGGAGATACGAATTCAAATCACAGTCCAGCACCAAATTTTTCAACGTCTCTAGTTCAATCAAATACAAGTAAAATAAGAGCCATGTTCATTTAAATGGCTGTCGGTTCATCAAATAAAATAAAATTTCCTAATGTAAGTAAGTTTACCGCCGACAATATTTATGCTTACCATGACTTCCGCCTATGTCATTTCCCAACGTAAACCGGCTCTGCCCAGTTGGTAGTGAAGGAACGTGATGTTTGATAGGGATTCTGGATTACAACGTCTTTCTCTTGAGGTTACCAGAGGTAAAGTAAATCTGTTTGTGCCTCCTAAAAGTAAATGCCTGAACCCACGCATTGCACTTGTGACAGTTCGTTCGACCAGACCATTGTGACCACATATCCTGCCCCAGGAGTGTGCTGTAACTGGTGATGTGCTTAGCTTACAAAATTAGTCACGGTGGAAAAAATGCGAATCTGTTAAATGGTTAAGTAGAAGCAAGCTTCTGACGTGAAGATTATGCTGTTCTCATGTCAGCAGGATGTAAAGACCCTTCTAGGCATCAGAGCCTCGATGTGAAGCCATTTTACAATTTTCACTAATTCAGAAAATTTCTTAGCTCGATAAAATCCAGTGTGAAGGGTGAAGCTACGGGATATTTCGATTATTACCGTCATTATTACTATCATTTTCTTCATGCCGCTGCTGGAACACATGTGCTTGAAGATCATTTAATGCCTTTTGGTCATTATAGAAGTAGTTGCCCAAGAACAGGCTCTCTCTCTCTCTCTCTCTCTCTCTACGGATCCTTTTCATGTTAATATCAAATATAAGCCATTACTCGTAGATTACATTAAAACTGAAGTAATTGATGAAGACGCTACTTGATAATAAAAACGAGCTGCCCTTCTTCATTTACTTGCGCCTAGAAATGGCTGTCGAATACTGCCAAACCAAAAGCCAAGGGATCTTACTGCCTTCCGATGTACGTCGCTGTCAGTTCTTCCATATGATTTGGTCGACGTAACCTGTCTCAAGTTGTGTATGACAGAGAATATTTCACAAAATCAATTGTTTTTCCTTTGCAATAAACATAAAGATTTTCATTCTAAGCCATCCAAGTTCAAAATTTTCGCAATATTAGTTCAAATTTAATATTCGCCTCTATAATGTAGGAAAGTATTTCACAGTTGCAGAACCCGCATCCGATTCATTGACTTTACACTTAGTCGCTGACCATAAATTCTACCTCAGAGTGACACCAGTGTAAGTAACCTAACGTACCGAAGACTGTTTGCCACTGCTCTTTCTCACCGGAAAATACGCAATTCACTCATTGGGCTCCATAAGTACACTATAACAGTAATTTCTGTGTGTATGCAATGCATACGAATTGTAGAATTACACTTCTGTATACAATATGCCTGACCTAAACCGGCCCATTATCATTACAGGCCCTGGGCAGTGTAACATCATACTGACAACAGTAATGTGGTTACACTGTCAACCTCACTGTTCGTTTTACCTGATTTTGTAGTCATTTAAATAAAACACCCACGACCTTCCAGTGGGAGATATTTCTTCCTCCTTTTCCTTCTATGAAATTTGTCAGTAAGCTTTTTGCCTTCCAACCAGCGAATTGCGGCATAGTACGGCCGGTAAACGATTCACAAACCGCGATTTAGTGCCGTTAAGACGATATCTTAAAACATTGTCGTAGCTGAAGGAATTTAGTTTCTGCTTAAATCGTCTTATGCAGCAACGTACACAGATATCTCAAATAGGAAAAGCTCTTTACCCAGGTATGAAGGTTGTAAAACAAACTTCCCACAATTGGTGTCAGGTCGATCTTTACTTCTGATAGCACTGTATAAGTATTTTGCCTAAGAAGTATCACAAGTAGTGTTCCTGTAGCTGTGGGAATCATTGGTTTGAAAACGAGTTTAACACCAATGGGTACAGTACTACTAAATATTCAAAATGATTATCAACCTAAGTCTGAGTTCATCCAAAATCTGAGGCGTATTTGTAATATTGAAGCTAGACTGTGTATCCTTGTCTTGAGTTGGCATTGGAAGGTGTTTACACATACGTATACAATACTATGAATACTTCGAACGCTATAGTTAACTTTGCTCTCATAAACTAATTTTGTTTTTTTTATTCTTCTGGGCCTTCAGCCTGCAATATGTGTTGTAGATACAGCCTTAGACAAAAACATTGAACACCAAGTCGTTCACGTAAGGTGTACAACATAGACGTGCTCCCCTCAGACTTCTATGTTCAGCAATATGGTCGAACTGGCAACACTGAAAACTGCAGCACCTGCCGGAGGAAGTCTTGACTGCAGTCTGAGTACATCACTCTTGAGTATGACCATAGTCTTGAGGTAAAATGCGAGACTAGCTAATACAACATCTGGCAACCGAAAGCACACGTCGCCCCTCTCCTCTCGGTGATTCAAGCGAATCTACAATATATTTCACTTTCTGTCACATTGTTAATTACAGTTTGGTTCGACAATATTTTAGCGAGAGATTTCTTGTCTTACCATCTGCCTCTGAACACCACATGCGTCTGAGTTCTCTGGGACCCGTTTGCTGCCTACCGGGGAGGGCTGAGGCACTGCACTGCCTCACCTTCTGCCGATAACATCTGCTCCACTCCTCAATCTTAATGGTGTAATGCTGTTGAGTGGTGACCCATAAAACCTGTCTACAATTTGTGTTTCACACTCGGTAGCAACGGAGGCACAAAACCGTTTTTATTTGATGAGTATTGTATTACACTAGTATGAAATAAATCAATGTGGCACAGAATTAATTTCATTGTTTCTGATCCAGTGCGCTATAATTAGAGCATCACATCCTGTTCTTTTTCCTTTCACAGGAGATTCTTCAAATAATTTATTTTTGTCATGGAACAGGGAGTAAATGCAATGTAATGTGTTTTATTTCTTTCTTTGATTCCCTATGCTAAATGGATGCAAAACGCTGTGTCAATACCTTTTGGAAACTGCTCTATAGCTACTCAGGCAAATTTCTTGTTTTGAGGTCCATACATTAATTATATTAACTTACACAGCTAATTTTTATTGCTAAACCTTTCGTACTATACAACTGAGGAACACCTTTTTCGATCTACAGTGTGTTATCGTCCACGCATTCATCTTATTTTTTCTGCAACTAGATGGGATCAGATTTTATTGAATATTATTTAATGTCTAAGCTTGTCACTCATTCAGCAATGGTGGCGGTTTCCCGTTCCTTGTATTCAGTCAACAACATCTTCTGATTTTGACGGCTCATTTGTCCGAGAGTGCAATTACCTGCCCTTTCTCTGGCAGACATGGTAGGCCTATTTCCCATACTGTGTAAACTGAAGGGGACCACTGCTGTCACCTGCAGCAGAACATTAGGCGGAATCTGTGGCGACAGGTGAAAATGTGTACCGAACCTGGATCTCCTCTAATAGGCAGGTGCATCAAAGACTGCACCATCCTCAACACAGTGTCATCTGAACTGCGCGGATAACTCAGCAAGCCTCACGGCCGATTCACATTCCCACCGAACGCCATCTATCTGCAGCCCCTGTCAATTATTCTCCCGTTCGCTACTCTGACATTCCCAGGGGAGGTTGGACACACTTATGCATCCGCACTGAAGAAGGTAGACCCATTGCCCAGCTGGACATATCAATTACATGAATGCGTGATGCATGTTCTTTCAGAAATGCCCAAAAGAATGGACACTACGCAGAATCCGCAGCTGTAGATTGAAGAGGGTCACTTCTGTCAGCAGCGGGGGGACATAACGCGGAATCAGCAGCGACGACCGAAAATAAGTACTGGACTGGGATTCGAATCCAGGAACCGAAAGAACAGACGCCTCACAACGGATATACCTTCTACAGTGCGGATGCACAAATGAGTTCGACATACTGTGGGAATCTCAGAGTAGTGAAAGGGAGTATAATGGACAGGAACTGCGTAAAGGTGGCGCTCTGTGAGAATGTGGATCAGCCATGAGACTTGCCGAGATAGTCCGTGCAGTTACGATAACCCTGCGTCCTAGGTGGCGGAGTGGTTAACTCACATGCCCAATAAGCAGGAGATCCCGGTTTCGAATCCCGATGCTCGTCGCCGCTGTTGGCGCTTCGCTTAATGTCCCACTGGAGCAGTGACCCCCTTCAATTTAAATACCTCATTTCACTGCTGCGCATTCAAATAATTCCTCATACTCATTGTGAGCGACAATCACTAGGACTCGTAGATGCCGTCACCTGTCGACGACTCCCCGAAACTTGGTTGGCTCACTGAGCACAGTCTTCCAAGGCTGGCAAGCCTTATTGCAAAGGGAAACCAAGACGTTCCTATCACAGATTTACTTTGTACACTTTTAGTAGTCCATTAGGACAAAAAAAAGCGGAAGTAGTAAGGTCTACTTCTTAGACAATTTCTAGGAAATGGAAAGAGAAGTTTAGCCATCAGTGAAGCAATAGTGCGTTGTGACCCGAGCACCAGCTGGCGGCGGTCATGTGGTTGCCGCTCGATCTCCAAATTTGGTGGGTCGCTGGACTGAATCCAACTTTTTTTTAAAATCTATATTTTATCAACACTATTCCTGTTACTTCGTACATATTACACATGAAAGATAATACGAGGAAAAGACACGTCTGTCTATATGAACTTTTACTGAATTCCTCACGTTATTTGTTTGCTTACTAATTTTTATTGTTATAGCAGGTATTAAGCGAATTTTAATTCCATAGGAAAGTCAAATATTTTATGAAACGTCTTCAGACTTGCTCATATTAGATTAAAAACGAACGAGAAATTGCTTGTCCTGAGGATGCCATTAAAATACATTTAGTCGTATATTGTTAACTTTCGGCACCGATATTTACGAAAAAGTTACGTTGACACGTGTTCCATCCAAAGCGTCGGAAGAAAAAAAAAATTCTCAACACGTCAACGAGCTTCGCTTTTCCTGAGAAACTCTGAAGATTCCTAGGGCAGTCGTAAACATTGCATTTATTCGATGTAACAGATGCCGTTTTAATTTATGTTTTTCGTTACTGTATGAAAGATATGACCTTGCAGCTTGTAATGTCGAAAGCACACCAGACGATAATCGTACGTTATCCACATATTTGTTTAAAAACGAACGAGGAATTGCTTGTACTGAAGAAGCCATTAAAATACATTTAGTCGTGTATTGTCAACTTCGTAATTCACTGTGATACCGAATAAAGTTATTTACACCTACATTTATCGGTGTTAGATTTGGGCTTTCCAAGCCAGTCCCTCGTCCTTCAAACCTGTGACTGCAGAACGAAGCTTCCAGGTGGAATACAGTTTTCGATGCTTTACTTAACTGCAGATATGAGAGATTTTGGAAATCACGATGGGCATGCATTTTCGGGAAAACTTGATACTCTTGATCGTTTACCTATCGATGGATATACATCTAATATTTGTTGTGATAACAAATACAACCAAACAACCAAATACTTTGAAATTCAACACAAGTTGGTGCAAATACTCTTGGTTTTTCATCATAGTGAATAGAGTAGAAGAAAATACAACTTGAAGAAACCGATAGCGGGACTCGATCCAGCGAGTCACTGATCATGTAGCTTGAATTCTATCCACAAGATTGCCGCCATCTCATGGTCAGAACCTCAACGTACCGGTACATCAATGACGCATTAAACTTCTCTTGCGATTTCCTCGAACTCAACTATGTAGTATGCATTACTGCATACACATTTTATTGTCTTAATGAACTACCAGAAGTCAACAGAATCTGAAGTAAATCCGCGATCTGAACATCGTGGCTTTCTCTTGCTAGACGTCAAAACACGAGCACTGATCCAGCCGCGTGCATTTTATATCACAACAAGACGAGCGCTCAGCCGCTCCGGCTTTTTACATTTCGTATTCATTCTTATAGGGATTTACTATAACAGCATTTAATGTAAATTGTTATTTATTCTTTGTATTATTCAATACGGTGTCGTGTTGACACATGTAACATGTACAACGTTTAGTAAACATTACAACAATCGTTTTACAGAATATCGATTGCAAAACATGTATTTTTAGCACATTAATCTCCAAGCATCATCGTACACATCATATTACAGTCATTGTACAGTTCACAATAAATGTTCAAATATCCCACCGTCAACTTCAGTGCATTCGTGCAGTGTTCGGAGAACAAATTGTGTTACTCGTCTAAGTATCTTTGCACACTCCAATGTTAGGCGCGTAATGGGGCCCCTTAGGGATATGGCGGCTAAGGAGGGGAAGAAATCCAGTCTGCACTCCGTGTGCAGTCCTGGTGGAGTCATTCCTCATGTGGAAAGGGTCCTTCCGGATGCCATGAAGAGCACAGGGTGCAGCCAGCTGCAGGTGGTGGCACATGTCGGCACTAATGACGTGTGTCGCTTTGGATTTGAGGAAATTCTCTTTGGATTCCAGCGGCTATTTGATTTGGTGAAGGCTGCCGGTCTTGCTTACGAGATGAAGGCAGAGCTCACCATCTGCAGCATCGTTGACAGAACCGACTGCGGACCTTTGGTGCAGAGCCGGGTGGAGGGTCTGAATCAGAGGCTCAGACGGTTTTGCGACCGTGTTGGCTGCAGATTCCTTGACGCGCCATGGGGTGGTGGGGTTTCGGGTTCCGCTGAATAGGTCAGGAGTTCACTACACTCATCTGGCAGCTACACGGGTAGCGGAGGCTGTGTGGCGTGGACTGGGCGGTTTTTTATGTTAGAAGGCCTCGGGAAAGTACGGGGTGGGCTGTAATCTCAAAGGGTGTATGGCAAATACAGGACGTGCTTGGATCAAGGAACAGTCGGAATTGTAGTTGTAAATTGTTGTAGTTGTGTTGGGAAAGTCCCTGAGCTTCAAGCGCTAATAGAAAGCACAGAAGCTGAAATCGTTATAGGTACAGAAAGCTGGCTAAAGCCTGAAATAAGTTATGCAGAGATTTTTACGAAGTCTCAGACGGTGTTCAGGAAAGATAGATTAGGCAGAACTGGTGGTGGAGTGTTTGTGTCTGTCAGTAGTGGTTTATCTTGTAGTGAAGTCGAAGTAGATACTCATTGCGAATTGGTATGGGTGGAGGTTATACTTAACAGCCGAACTAAGTTAATAATTGGCTCCTTCTACCGACCCCCAGACTCCGATGATATAGTTGCTGAACAGCTCAGAGAAAATTTGAGTCTCGTAACAAATAAATACCCCACTCACACGGTTATAGTTGGTGGGGACTTCAACCTTCCCTCGATATGTTGGCAAAAATACTTGTTCAAAACCGGCGGTAGGCAGAAAACAACTTCCGAGATTCTCCTGAATGCTTTTTCCGAAAATTATTTCGAGCAGTTAGTCCACGAACCCGCGCGAATTGTAAATGGTTGCGAAAACACACTTGACCTCTTAGCCACAAACAATACAGAGCTAATAGAGAGCATCATGACTGATACAGGGATTAGTGATCACAAAGTCGTTCTAGCTAGGCTCAATACAGTTTCTTCCAAATCCACCAGAAACAAACGCAAAATAATTTTATTTAAAAAAGCGGATAAAGTGTCACGAGAAGCTTTCCTAAGAGAGAATCTCCATTCCTTCCGAACTGACTATGCAAACGTAGACGAGATGTGGCTCAAATTCGAAGATATAGTAGCAACAGCAATTGAGAGATTCATACCTCATAAATTGGTAAGAGATGGAACTGATCCCCCATGGTACACAAAACAGGTCCGAACTCTGTTGCAGAGGCAACGGAAAAAGCATGCGAAGTTCAGAAGAACGCGAAATCCCGAAGATTGGCCAAAATTTACAGATATGCGAAATTTGGCACGGACTTCAATGCGAGATGCCTTTAATAGGTTCCACAACGAAACATTGTCTCGAAATTTGGTAGAAAATCCGAAGAAATTCTGGTCGTATGTAAAGCACACAAGTGGCAAGACGCAGTCAATACCTTCGCTGCGCAGTGCCGATGGTACTGTTACCGACGATTGTGCCGCTAAAGCGGAGTTATTGAACGCAGTTTTCCGAATTTCCTTCACCAGGGAAGACGAATGGAATATTCCAGAATTTGAAACACGAACAGCTTCTAGCATGAGTTTCTTAGAAGTAGATCGCTTGATACGGGCAAGTCTTCAGGTCCAGATTGTATACCGATTAGGTTCCTTTCAGATTACGCTGATACAATAGCTCCCTACTTAGCAATCATATACAACAGCTCGCTCACCTATAGATCTGTACCTACAGATTGGAAAATTGCGCAGGTGGCACCAGTGTTTAAGAAGGGTAGTGGGAGTAATCCATCGAACTAAAGACCTATATCAAAATGGTTCAAATGGCTCTGAGCACTATGGGACTCAACATCTTGGGTCACAAGTCCCCTAGAACTTAGAACTACTTAAACCTAACTAACCTAAGGACATCACACACACCCATGCCCGAGGCAGGATTCGAACCTGCGACCGTAGCAGTCCCGCGGTTCCGGACTGTAGCGCCAGAACCGCACGGCCACCGCGGTCGGCAGACCTATATCATTGACGTCGGTTTGCAGTAGGGTTTTGGAGCACATACTGTATTCAAACATTATGAATCACCTCGAGGGGAACGATATATTGATACGTAATCACTATGGTTTCAGGAAACATCGTTCTTGTGCAACGCAGCTAGCTCTTTATTCGCACGAAGTAATGGCCGCTATCGACAGGGGATCTCAAGTTGATTCCGTATTTCTAGATTTCCGGAAAGCTTTTGACACCGTTCCTCACAAGCGACTTCTAATCAAGCTGTGGGCCTATGGGGTATCGTCTCAGTTGTGCGACTGGATTCGTGATTTCCTGTCAGGAAGGTCGCAGTTCGTAGTAATAGACGGCAAATCATCGAGTATAAATGAAGTGATATCAGGTGTTCCCCAGGGAAGCGTCCTGGGACCTCTGCTGTTCCTGATCTATATAAATGACCTGGGTGACAATCTGAGCACTTCTCTTAGGTTGTTCGCAGATGATGCTGTAATTTACCGTCTAGTAAGGTCATCCGAAGACCAGTATCAGTTGCAAAGCGATTTAGAAAAGATTGCTGAATGGTGTGACAGATGGCAGTTGACGCTAAATAACGATAAGTGTGAGGTGATCCACGTGAGTTCCAAAAGAAATCCGTTGGAATTCGATTACTCGATAAATAGTAGAATTCTCAAGGCTGTCAATTCAACTAAGTACCTGGCTGTAAAAATTACGAACAACTTCAGTTGGAAAGACCACATAGATAATATTGTGGGGAAGGCGAGCCAAAGGTTGCGTTTCATTGGCAGAACACTTAGAAGATGCAACGAGTCCACTAAAGAGGCGGCTTACACTACGCTCGTTCGTCCTATGTTAGAATATTGCTGCGCGGTGTGGGATCCTTGCCGAGTGGGATTGACCGAGGACATCGAAAGGGTGCAAAAAACGGCAGCTCGTTTTGTATTATCGCGTAATAGGGGAGATAGTGTGGCAGATATGATACGCGAGTTGGGATGGAAGTCATTAAAGCAAAGACGTTTTTCGTCGCGGCGAGATCAATTTACGAAATTTCAGTCACCAACTTTCTCTTCCGAACGCGAAAATATTTTGTTGAGCCCAACCTACATAGGTAGGAATGATCATCAACATAAAATAAGAGAAGTCAGAGCTCGAACAGAAAGGTTTAGGTGTTCGTTTTTCCCGCGCGCTGTTCGAGAATGAAATGATAGAGAGATAGTATGATTGTGGTTCGATGAACCCTCTGCCAAGCACTTAAATGTGAATTGCAGAGTAAGCTTGTAGATGTAGATGTAGAAGGGCAGCAGCGCCGACGATGCGACCAAGCAGTTCATCTCTCGTATTCACGTTTCGTTTGTACACCTCGAAGTCCATCCAACCCCATCAACAATAGTCTACTAGCGTAAGGTCTGGCGATTTTGGTAGCCAATTAATTGTACTATGACGACAAATCCCGCGATTAGGATATATGCGGTTGGGATGACCCCTCACAAGTCTGGTAAAATGAAGAGGAATTTCGTGCTGCTCGAAGCACATTGCAGTCCACGTAACCAAAGGAACGTCCTCAAGGTGTTGAACAAACGAAATGCAAATGTTACTGTCCTTCCATTCATTCTCTTAAAATCACTGGACATGTCGAGTTGTTAAAGATCACGCCGCGCCAAACACTGATCGAAAGATGAACTTGGAAATTAGTTTCCACTGTAGCGTGTGGATTTTCCTGCGACCATCGATGATTATTACCTATGTTGTTGTTTCTGTTCGGTGTAAACGAGGTTTCATCAGTGAATGGTTTAATGGAAGCGAAAACAATTTTCATTTAACCAGTGACGAAACTCAAGTCGTGTGGCGTTCCTGTCAATGTGAACATTGTTGAAATACAGTATGTGAAATGGGGACAAAGTTTCCGCATGTAATGTTTGCCGTATACGTGTTCGTGGGACACTAAATGAACGTAGAGAGCAGGTGCGAAAACGGTTTAATAGATTGAAAGTGTAGTGCAGAGGAAAACGATGGTTGCCTCGCTAGTAGGACAGTACGTCAACATAAGGCGCAAGTGTCGGTAAAACTTAACTATTCTAGGCGTAATATTATGGAAAGTAGCTACATGCAACAAGTATAGCTGATGAGGTAGCACCTCTAGTTTCATTGCGGCCGTCCATTAGACCATTTCCACAGCTGCTCTCCAGGTTTACTCGATGTACGTGTGACTCTAAGTTACTATGACTAATTCAAAGTAATTTACCTTATTTGCCTGGTCCCCCTACATTTAATTTTTTCCTTCATCAGTTTTTCTCTGGTTCGTATTTTTCTTGCTTATAAATCTGGTTTTGTTCCAGTTGTTCGACGGTTCTTCCTTTATATGGTTGTTACCATCGTTCTGACTAACCGCCCTACAAGCCGGTAATATGCTTTGCTTTGATGCCCTTTCGTGAGAGTTAATTTGCTTTGGAAAAGTTTATATAATTGTATCCTCGCGTTTGCTTTTCTTTTAGATACTTCTGATAAGGCGTTAACCAGACGAAACGCCTGCAATGAAGACTGTCTCATTACGTAATTGTGTAAACCGTTTGCCGTACCCATCAGCTTAACATTGTTCAAATGGTTCTGAGCACTATGGGACAACATCTGAGGTCATCAGTCCTCTAGAACTTAGAACTACTTAAACCTAATTAACCTAAGGACATCACACACATCCATGCTACCGTAGCAGTCGCGTGGTTCCGGACTGAAGCGCCTAGAACCGCTCGACCACAGCGGCCGGCGCCTAACATGGAATGGAATAAGCTTTGTAGTTATTAATTTCATATCCAGACCCCGTGCAATGTAGCACCTTGATATGTACCTCGGTTGATGAGTATATTCTTCTGTTCATACCACAATGGCCCATTAATACCTACATATACATCTACATGGATACTCTGCAAATCACATTTAAGTGCCTGGCAGAGGGTTCATCGAACTACCTTCACAATTCTCTATTATTCCCATCTCGTATAGCGCGCTGAAAGAACGAACACCTATATCTTTCCGTACGAGCTCTTATTTCCTTTATTTTATTATGGTGACCGTTCCTCCTTATGTAGGTCGGTGTCAACAAAATATTTTCGCATTCGGAGGAGAAAGTCGGTGATTGGAATTTCGTGAGAAGATTCCATCGCAACAAAAAAAGCCTTTCTTTTAACGATTTCCAGCCCTAATCCTGTATAATTTGTGTGACACTCTCTCCCATATTTCACGATAATACAAAACGTGCTGTCTTTTCTTGAACTTTTTGGGTATACTCCGTCAGTCCTATCTGCTAAATATCCCACACCGCGCAGCAGTATTCTAAAAGAGGACGGACAAGCGTAGTGTAGGCAGTCTCCTTAGTAGTGGCCTGCCAATAAAACTCAGTCTTCGGTTAGCCTTCCACACAAACATTTTCTATGTGTTCCTTCCAATTTAAGTTGTTCGTAATTGTAATACCTAGGTACTTAGTTGAATTTGCGGCTTTTAGATTAGACTGATTTATCGTGTACCCGAGGTTTAATGAGTTCCTTTTAGCACTCATGTGGATGACCTCACGCTTTTCGTTATTCAGCGTCAACTGCCACTTTTCGTACCATTCAGATATTGTTTCTAAATCGTTTTTCAGTTTGTTTTGACCCTCTGATGACTTTATTAGTCGATAAGCGACAGCGTCATCTGCGAACAACCGAAGACGGCTGCTCAGATTGTATCCCAAATCGTTTATATACACAAGGAACAGCAAAGGGCCCATAACACTACCTTGGGGAAGGCCAGATATCACTTCTGTTTTACACGATGACTTTCCGTCTGTTACTACGAACTGTGACCTGTCTGACAGGAAATCACAAATCCAGTCACATAACTGAGACGATATTCCATAAGCACGCAGTTTCAATACGAGCCTCTTGTCTGGTATAGTGTCAAAAGCCTTCCGGAAATCCAGAAATACGGAGTCGATCTTAAATCCGTTGTCAATAGCACTCAACACTTCATGTGAATAAAGAGCTAGTTGAGTTTCACAGGAACGATGTTTTCTAAACCCATGTTGACTATGTGTCAATACAGTTTTCTTCGAGGTAATTCATAATGTTCTAACACAATATATATGTTCCAAAATCCTGCTCCATATCGACGTTAACGATATGGGCCTGTAGTTTAGTTGATTACTCATACTACCTTTCTTGAATATTGGTGTGACCTGTGCAACTTTCCAGTCTTTGGGTACGGATCTTTCATCGAGCGAACGGTTGTGTATGTTAAGTAAAGGAGCTAATGCATCAGCATACTCAGAAAGGAATCTAACTGGTATACAGTCTGGACCAGAAGTCTTGTTTTTATTAAGTGATTTAAGTTGCTTCACTACTCCGAGGATATTTACTTCTACGTTACTCATGTTGGCAACTGTTCTTGATTCGAATTCTGGAATATTTACTTCGTCTTCTTTTGTGAAGGCATTTCGAAAGACTGTGTTTAGTAACTCTGCTCTGGCAGCATTGTCTTCGATAGTATATCCATTGCTATCGCGCAGAGAAGGCATTGATTGTTTCTTGCCGCTAACATACTTCACATACGACCAAAATCTCTTTGGATTTTCTACTAGGTTTCGAGACAACGTTTCATTGTGGAAACTGTTATAGGCATCTCGCATTGAAGTCCCCGCTAAATTTCGAGCTTCTGTAGAAGATCGCCAATCTTGGGGATTTTGCGTCTGTTTAAATTTGGCATGTATATGTCGTTGTTTCTGCAACAGTGTTCTAACCGGTTTTGTGTACCAAGGAGGATCAGCTCCGTCATTTGTTAATTTATTTGCTATAAATTTCTCAATTGCTGCCGATATTGTTTCCATGAATTTAAGCCACATCTGGTCTACAATTATATTATTCATTTGGAATCACTCGAGATTGTCTCTCAGGAAGGCGTCAAGTGAGTTTTTATCTGCTTTTTTGAACAGGTATATTTTCCGCTTATTTTTCGGAGATTTGGGGATTACAATATTCAATCTCGCTAGGACAACCCTGTGTTCACTAATACCTGAATCGGTTTTGATGTTCGTTATGAACTCAGGATTATTTGTTGCTAAGAGGCCAAGTGTGTTTTCACAACCGTTTACTATTCACGTGTGCCGGCCGGTGTGGCCGAGCGGCTCTAGGCGCTTCAGTCTGGAACCGCGCGACCGCTACGGTCACAGGTTCGAATCTTGTCTCGGGAATGGATGTGTGTGATGTCCTTAGGTTAGTTAGGTTTAAGTAGTTCTAAGTTCTAGGCGACTGATGACCTCAGATGCTAAGTTCCATAGTGCTCAGAGCCATTTGAACCATTTTTCATTTGAACTATTCGCGTGGGCTCATGAACTATCTGCTCGAAATAATTTACAGAGAATGCGTTTAGTACAATTTCGGATGATATTTTATGCGTACCTCCGGAATTAAACATGTATTTCTGCCAACATATCGAGGGTAAATTAAAGTCACCACCAACTACCGGGTACGTGTTTGAAATCAAACTCACGTTTTCTTAGAACCTTTCAGCAACTGTATCATCTGAATTTTCAGGTCGATAAAAGGATGCAATTTTATTTTATTCCGGTTACCAACAATGACCTCTGCCCATACTAACTCACAGGAAGTATCTACTTCAATTTCACGACAAGTTAAATTACTTCAGGCAGCAGTCCTTGGCGATAATAATATTTTACCGGAAATATAGATCGTACAAAGAAAATAAATACGTGGATCTTAAGCTGCAGAGAGATACGCAACAGTGTAAAGCTCCGTTTTCTATCGACAGTCGCCTGCAAAAATTAGTTCCCTCTCCGAAACTCCTGTTACAGTTATTGGAAGAATGTAGGGTGCGAACTTCGGGGAACAAAGAAAAGAACAGTAAAGGCGAAAGCGGTGATTCGGAAATAGGGCTCGTTCCATAAAAAGGCGAGACTCTCGGGAATGTAAGCGCGAACGGTGATTTCCAAAGAGGGGAAGCCAGAATTTTGAATCCTGCTTGTGTAAGCACTTCATCAGCGTAACCGGGTTTAAATGTCCGCAAACAGTAAACTTGAGAATCTGACATACAGGCTCCGCGCCTCTGCTGCCTAACGGAGCGAGAACGAGCAAGGGCAGAGGCGTCAAACGAGGCCCTGTAAAGGGTTGCGAGCGCCCTGCGAATGCGCCGATGGCGCTCCCCGCTTTCCGATCGCCGTGTTTGCCCATCACATCTGCATGCGGGCACAAGTTCTGGGCCTTTACAGAAAACAGCCTACATTCCAGAAATATTCTTCTCTTCTTTTATCTAACAGAAGTTGTAGATTACAATGTGGCACGCAACACATAACGCACATCGATTAAATAACGTCGATCAATTTCCGTAGCAAGTACTTCACGAACAAAGAATGTAAATAGTAAATATTACTAATTTTTATATTGTCGTAATTATTTAAAACATATGTTGGATTTGTGCATAAGTTCGTAGCGTTTTTTTCTATAAGTTTAATAAACACAACAGGTACACATAACAGAAGCTTTAGGTATCAGAAATATATTCTCTTTCACTGTTTACAACACTGGGACAACTTTTCATTTCAGCGACTGTAGAAATCACGTGGGTTTGAAGCGAAGAGCTATTCGTGCCATGATCAGAGCACATTTCCATCTGGGGACGAAGTTCCCTGAAGGTTGTTCGATAGAGAGTGGAAAAGGTAAATATCTGAGAGCACAAGACCAGATGAATGAGGTGGTTGCGGAATGACTTTCCAACTGAACTCGTGTGCAGCGCTTTTTATCAGTCTAGCAGAATGCGGGTAGGCGTTACTGTGGGATAGCATCACTTCACGCCATCTTCCCAGTCATTGTTCAAATGGTTCAAATGGCTCTAAGCACTAATGGGACTTGACTTCTGAGGTCATCAGTCCCCCAGGACTTAAAACTACTTAAACCTAACCAACCTAAGGACATCACACACATCCGTGCCAGAGGCAGGATTCGAACCTGCGACCATGGCGATCGCGCGGTTCCAGACCGTAGCTCCTAGAACCGCTCGGCCACACCGGTCGGCCGGTCATTGTTCCTAGGTTGCGTCTGGGTTTGGTTGTTTAGGGAAGGAGACCAGACAGCGAGGTCATCGGTCTCATCGGATTGGGGAAGGATGGGGAAGGAAGTCGGCTGTGCCCTTTCAAAGGAACCATCCCAGCATATGCCTGGAGAGATTTAGGGAAATCACGGAAAACCTAAATCAGGGTGGCCGGACGCGGGATTGAACCGTCGTCCTCCCGAATGCGAGTCCAGTATCTAACCACTGCTCCACCTTACACGGTGATTGCGTCTGGAACATGACACTTGTTAACAATAAGTGTCAACAGCGATGGTTACACCTTGCACTACGAGGAAGGAATTTGTAGTACACCACATCGTCGCTGTTCCAACAGATGCGTAACATTATCTTTCGTGGATAAGCGCAGGTAGTTGCTGCTTTGTTTGGTCTCCACCATTCCTTTCTTTTCCTTATATTAACATAAAGATACCATTCCTCGTCACCAGTAACGATATAGGATAGGAGTGGTCGGTGTTGTTCACGAGTCAATAGATGGCGTTCAAGCAGACATCGTTAATGTTGTGACTTTCGATGAGAGCTTGCGGTACCCATACAACTGAGTTTTTAACCTTCCCCATTGCATGTAAATGTCGCACGATGTGGAATGTTCACAGTTTATCACATTTGCCAGTCCTCGAGTGCACCGACGTGGTTCATTTTTGATTAATGCGTTTAAAAGGTCTTCATCAAACCTCGAAGGTCTTCCTGCACGTGGAGAGTCGCTAATGTCAGAACCATATTCCTTAAACCAAGAGAACCAGTTTCTTGGCGTGTCCTATCCAGTGGCATTGTCCCCACACACAGCGCAAAGTTTCTGGTTGCCTACGCTGCCGCATCCCTTTACTGAACTCAAAGTGAAGTATATGTCAAAAATGTCCCGATTTCTCCACTTGGCGCCACAATTTCCGGCGTTCAAAGCTCCATTCACTTATCTCCAAATGATGCAATGACAACATGTTGACTCAAATTGCTACAGTGAACAACAAATAAAACATGGCAATCGATAAATAAAACAGCAGTCGACAAATAAACTCATATGAACCACAATATCAATGTACAAATTAATACCACTACGAATTTATGCACCAACCTAATAATAAAAGGTGCAGCAGACAACGAATTTAATTTATGAAAGAATAAAATATAAAAATTCTGCAGTTGAGGCAAGAAAAAAGGAAAACGGACGTGTAGCATGAGAGTGATAGGAAGTGGAAACTGGCAAAGTAGGAAATGGGTAACCTGGAAATTCAACTCTGAAGAGGCACTCATGTCTTCGTGAAAAATGTATGTAGCGTGCTGGAAAAATAAATGGAGATTTGGGGAATAGGGAGTCACATGTATGAATATTAAGAGGTCATGTGCAAACACAAACTAAAGCGAAGAAGGGAGGGCTGGTTGGGGGATGGAGTATATAAATGTGCTGTACAATGTAAAGAAACTTTAAGACAGTATTATGGAACCTGACGAATAAGTAGATGAAGAAGTTGAAACCAGATGTGTGATACTGCGAGAACATTTTGATACACCATCAAAAGATCTAAGTCGAAAGGAGCACCTGGTGTAAAGGATAGACCTCAGAATTATTGACATTGGTGACAAAAGTATTTCACCTGATATGCAAGGCATATAAGACAGACCTAATGTCTTCAGACTGCGGGTGGATACAATTCCGATTCTACGGATGACACGTACTGACAGGCAAGAATAATACCGCCCATCAATTTAGCAGGTCGTATTTGCAAAATACTAACGCTAATATCTATTTTCTGATGAATGAAAAAACTGGTTGAAGCGGACCTAGGGGTGGATAAGTTACGGTTTCGAAAAATGCAAAGAGACACTAAGTCGTACTGATATTGAAGAAGGGCAAACTTACGTTAATAGCATTTGTAGAAATAGAGAAAGCATTTAACGATGTGACTAGAATACATTTTTCGAAATTATGATAGGAGCAGGAAAAACGTTATGTACAACTTTTACAGAAAGCAAACTGCAGGACTTTAAAGGGAAGCAGTAGTGGAGAAGGAAATGAAAGTTGTACCTTCTCCCCCTTCGTCAGTCAGCACAATGCATAAGCCATAAACGAAACCAAGAAGAAATCTATGACTCTAATTGAAATTCGTGGAAAAGAAATTAAAACTTTGTTGTTTCCTGACGATATTAGAATTTTGCAGAAACGACAATGGACTTAAGAGCAGTTAGCAATAAATAGTGTCTACTAAGAAGGTTATAAGATGACGTGTGATTATATAATAACAAATTAGGGATTTCCTGAACAAGTTATAGGCACTAAAGGTTATCGACGAACCCCTTCTTATTGGTATCAACAGTTGACATCTACACAAACTGGAGAAAACCAAAGAAGACAATTAAGGAACAAAGGAAGTGGAAGTTGTCAAGGTGTACCTTTCGGAAGACAGCAGTACAATAAGTATTTTGCAAACTCGGATGGAAGAAACATTAGTAAATTTGTAAACGGTAAAAGATTTGGAAGAAGAATGGAAGACTTAAAAGTAACTGTAACAAACATAGCTAATAACTAACGAAATTCAGAGATGAAGAAGAAATACAGGAAAGTTAGAATACAGACACAATAACTGGATATGCATTTAAAGAAAAATAAGAAGTAGACCTACTTAAATAACTACACAAATGAAAGCTATAATTATCACAAAGAGAAAGAAGATGTTAAAATTGTAACTCGGAAAGCATACTCAAAATCATGGGTATACTTTACTAGCAATATAGAGGATGATTTACCAACTTGTTTGTAAAGCGATGAAACACTGAAGCACAGGAGAATGAAATAGGAGAGAGAGAGAGGACACATCTTTATATAAAATTACAGAATATGACGGTGTAGTTCAGACATTACTCGAAATAAATGACACAGGAGGCCTGGGCGATATTAATGTGAGAGAACTGACGCAATCTCTGAAAGCTGCAAAGAATAGGTAAGCCACCGGTGTGGGTTGTATTAATATGGCACTGGGGAAATATGGAGTATTATTCCTCCAGCTACGAGTTATTCACATTTTTAATAAGTGTTGGATAAGTAAGAATGGCCAAAAGCCAAAGTAATGTCTACCTTTCAGAAGTATGAGAAAATATATAACTAAATAGGCATAATAGTCTGGATTCAGTCAATAAATTATGTACCAAAATCATGAAAGCAAGTATAAAAAAGGTTTCAGAAAGGGACCATCAAGTTATCACAATAATTTTGAGTATAATGAGTTAGGAAAAAGACATGAGAAATCAATAAGAAAACCCACTTAGCTTTGTATTTTTTGGAGAGGAATTTGAAATGCGAACAGAGCAATGGCGTGGAGTATAATGACTGAATGAGGTTGTACATCTCACCTCACAAATGCTGTTAAGACTCAATACACAAGCTCTTAAACTGTTATAGACACAAGAAACATTATTGCAAAACCAATTAATGCAATCAGAGAGGAAAGACACGGATTTTGTATTTCTCTGAATGTCTTCAATATGTGCGTAGATGAACAGTAAACGGAAAACGCTGGATAGTAAGGGAATACCGTAAAATGAGATGAATCCCATAAAAAACGGCAGTTTCTTAAAAAATTTGTCCATTTACTGTTGTGATATTGGGATAAAAATTCAGTATGTTAGTTTCACAATCTTTATAATGATATATTAATGTATTACATTATTTATAGTTTGTAACTGCAGTAATTATTTGAAGTTAATTGTTGATCGGTGTCAACTGCTCAGTTGGGGCGAATCCGATCACCATTATATTTTGTATGCAGGTGTGGAATCAGTCTTCCGGTGGACTGAATCCTATCGCTATTTTGATTTTTAAAAAATATATTGCTGTATTTGCAAAAAACTTTTACAATTTTTAAACATAAACTAATATTTACAAGCACATTAAACTTGATATTCTTGCTACAAAAACAATTGCATTCAAGAAATTTGACAAACAAATATTAACTTTTAGTTATTGTATGTCATAATCAATGTGAAAAGTATTTACTCAATGTCATAATCACCTGACACTTCAAAAATAAATTTACCTCGCCTTCTATGTTCTGGAACAACTCTTTTGATAATTTAGACTCTTTCTATCTCAGTTGTATCGTCAATTTCTGGAAAGACAAAATAAACATTACCATCAAGAACATTCTTTCTCAGAAATGTCATTCCATACGTGTATTAGAGATGCTTTCAATTTTACGAATACAAAACCTGAACCTTTTTTCGCAGGAAATTTTACTATGATGAAATCATATTCTTTAATTTCATGCCAATCTTTATCCTGCTCCATGTCCATTTCTTCATTTTCATTTGACTCGTGATGTACTAGGTAACTATTACATGTTCTGGATAGGGACTCCCTACCTGCAGCCCCGTCACTATCATTTACGTTGAAGTCGCTGGTAACAACTCCTTTTCCTGGAGTTAATGATAAATGCTTTGCTTGGTACGGCTTTCCATTTGCTTCATTAGAGCTGACATGTCTCAATTGCATTTCGGAGGTTGCTGCCTAAGAACCTTCTGATAAGCTGGTCCATGTGCATTGTTATTGGTTGCTTCTGAAATCTGTGAAATGACTTTGTCAGGACAGAAAGGAAAAATTCCTGCTTTTCTGAACCCAGATATTACATTTCATTTGAACGTTGTAGCTACACTTGCAAATGTTTTTTTCAACAACCTAGGAAATTCAGATTTTGGCACCACTCCTCTATTTTTCCCTTTTCAGTCATCTAGCACATTTATCCAAGCAAGTTTTAAATGTCTAAAAAGGGCCACATCAAGTGGGTTACACAAATGAGTAGAATTAGGTGGTAGAAGCACAAATTTAATGCCTGTTCCTAGCAAAGTTTAATCACATCATATGACAGATCACTAGAGAGATTGTCACCTGTGATCACTTTAGGTCCCTCTAATTGCCAGGCAAAAGGCAAGACAATTTCAACAAACCATGGTTCAAACATTTTAGGGTCAGACCAACCACTTTGATTCCTATTATAAACTGCACCAATTATGGTCCCTTCAGTCCATCTATCGTAGAGGTGTTTTATCCTATAAACTGTGTATGGTAGGAGGATTGAGCTGTCGGCAGCTGCTGCTTTCATGACAGTGATACTTGACTTAAAAGTATCCACTGTCCCTTCAAGATGTCTTGTGCCTCGCTTCACTATTACTTTCACTTGTCCAGGATCGTCACAACTCCCAGGTTTTTAAGATAATCCGTCACTGATTCCCAGGTAACTGTTGCCTTTGTGCTCTTCACATTTTCACTTACTCTTACCATTATTTCTTTATTTCTTCTACGAAAATATTTTATCCACTCGTGCCCAGGTCGATTGTCACGAAATCTTTTTTCATTCCTCCCTGCTCGATTGAGATATGCCTCAACAATGTCCTTGACATCATTATTCCTGAAAGGAAAAACACATTTCGCACAACACAATAATCCTTCAAACAGCCTTCTTTTCTCACTATTGGTTAACGTTGGTTGGCTGCCTATTTTGTATTTGTACCTTTCCTTGAGTTAGTCATTTAATGTGGTATGGAAATTGCGTATTGCTCTGAAACTTTCTGGGTACTTAATTTTCCTGATTTGACAGCTTTCACCGAATTTAGAAGAAATTCTGGTTTGTAGCTAGATTTCCATGTTGGTTCCAGAACCTTCTGGTATACTCGCATGATCGGATTCAGCCGACAAAAATGCAATTTGGTAATTAGGTCTGTGTATTGACTAAGCAGTATCAGCAATGAACAAATATAAACGAAACTGTATCAGTTAAGACGTTCATATACAAGCAATAACATTCCAACTTACCAGTTACACTTCGGAAGTAACAGGCGCCAGCAGAAGTTTTCCAACTGTTGTGTTGACTACACGAGTGTAGCACAAGAATCACACACCTACTAACAATGCAATTTGTAGGTTGTGCGCACTCCAACACTCCATTATCGTTGATAGATTAGTCAAGAATTCACGGCAATGGTCAGCAGCAATGCAATTCTTAAAATTCTCTGCTCAGTTATCCAAACGTGGAAAAATCTGTAAATGGTCGTACTGACGTCACCTCATCGGATTCATCTCATTTTATGGTACTTTTAAACTATGATACAAGAGTAATGCCATTCTGTACACATATACTTAACTGTGATTCTAGTGAATGAAGATGACATTCAGATGGAAGTCCTCATGTTGTAGCAGACAGCCTCATAACGTAACATAAAATCAACTGCAAGTAGAACGAAACCGATAGTGTTTCGAGGCGTACAACCAGTAAAATCAATAATAGCTTTGAATAATAATATTTTCTAGCAAGCAAACATTTTAAACATCTAGGATGTGACATCATATATGAATTCAGTCATGACGTAGACCAAAAATTAAATACATTTCCTTCCACATACGGAATGATCGTAATAATTAACAAGACAAACCCAGCAAAGAAACCCCGCTTAAATTTTACAAAATCACAGCAGTAACAACTTACGAAAATGAAACATGGGCAACAACAAGGCACCTAAGCGTAGAATACAGAATTAAGAAGAGTGGATGGATGTACAAGAGAATTTCGTAAAAGAAATGAGGGGTATTAGAAAAGATTTAGGGATTTAGGAATATATAACTTAAAAAATAGACTCCTGGTAAAGGCTTTCAATTATAAATACACTGGAAGTAGAAAAGTAGAAATACCACACAAGAGACGGAGTACCGCGACAGGCTATTTGTCTGATACATGATTTAAAGGAGCCGAAACTCAACAAGGGCGATGGAATGTTGTCGAACTAAATCGGGCGACGCTGAGGGAATTTGACAAGGAACAGAGGCACTGAAAGCACTCGATGGCTTTCGTTATTGCGACAGAAAAATACCCAATGAGAACCTAATTAGAGAGAATTTACTCGTAATATGCAGACTGGTAGTAACACGAAAAATGTTTCTAAAAAACAAAAACTGTAACAATTGAATATAATTTTCTCAGGGGGTCTTTATGGAAGTATTTGGATTACGTGTAGCCTTGTACTAAAATGAAACACAAGCAGACCGTACAAGAAGCTGCGATAGACCAACGTTGATAACTTCAGAATCTAACTGTGGAAAATAGAAGTTTGTGACACAACTATAGCGTAACAAAAAATCTACTGATCAGACGTGATCTGAGACATCAAGTAATCGCCAGTTTGCTAATGGAAGGAGCTGCTTATGTATGGGTGAGGGAGGGGGTTCGAATTGTTCCAATAAATGCAGATACTCTTCTCATCTCGTCAAATACTGAAAAAGTCTATATGAGTCTTTTAACGGGTAAGGTAAAGGCGAGGATAGTTATAATGATGATTGTAACTTTCTTTGGGAATAAAACATCGAAGAAAGTAGATCGCTTTCCAAAGTTTCATGTGGAGAATTTCGTTAAGAGCTACTAAATATAAGTTTAATCCAAACGAAACATAATACTTACTCAAAGCGGTTCATGGCTAGCTGTTAAAATCATTCGAAAGATTGCCTTTCATAAAACAGAGTAGCAACAGGATGTATACAGACACACGATGAGACAAATATAGAGATGGAAAGGAAGAAGCAGACATTTCAGAAGACCACAGGTATTACGTAATGAAACGATACTTTGCCTCCAAGTAGTAGAGAAATCCTTGAGATTATAGGAAATGGCTATGGTACAGGAGGAAGACTGTCGTATAGCCGTGGAGAAAGACTGTTGTTAGTCGTCTTCTGCATGGTTAGCTTTTCAACCACTGAATGACTTCTCCTGATCCCAGAATTTCACCAATATTACAATTTTCTACTGTGATTACCCATATGCATTAAGGAAAGAGATTTCTTTGTTTCAAAAATAATGTGGTACAACCACAGATAAAGTGAATAATGTATTACGTGTTTGGGCTTCCACCGGCAGTCTTCTGATCAAAGGACCGATGCCGTTGTTCACTCTGTCTTATGAGCTGAAGATGGCTGAAAGCGATAATTGCGTACTGAAGTGGTGTACGATCGTGAGGGAATACACAAACTGTTTCAAGATAAGCGTCTCAGCATTCACTTGCGTCACCAAAACGAAAAATGGTTCAAATGGCTCTGAGCACCATGTGACTTAACTTCTGAGGTCATCAGTCCCCTAGAACTTAGAACTACTTAAACCTAACCAACCTAAGGACATCACACACATCCATGCCCGGGGCAGGATTCGAACCTGCGACCGTAGCGGTCATGCCGTTCCATGCTATAGCGCCCAGAACCGCTCGGCCACTCCGGCCGGCGTCACCAATACGACTCAAATATACTTTTTTCCAAGAAGATATTTTTTGTTGCTTAATTAGACGCAAATTGGAAATTTGTGGTAAGATCCTATGGGACTAAACTGCTGAGTTCATCGGTCTGTAGGCTTACACACAACTTAATCTAACTTAAACTAACTTACGCTAAGGACACCACACACACCCATGGAGCCTCGCGAACTGTGGCGAATGACCGCGCGGCTACCCCGTGCGGCAATGAGACGCATTATTGATCATTCTGTGAGTTTTATAGTACAATATCTCCGAGTGGATCAGATTGGGAAATGAAAGTAACGATCTTTTTCTTTGGGCCCAGAACATCCAAATTTTTATCCGCCGATTCCAGTGATGTAGCGAATATGGTAGAAAGGCTTAAAGATTCAATGAAGGGGCCGGAGGAAGATATTACTAAACCTCAATTTAGTAAGGACTAGGCTTATCACGTTATCTGATGTGTTTTCAACGTACGGTGCGCTGATGACGAAGAGCTCACAACAATATAATTCGTTTTGTCTTGTTTTGTTTACGTTCTTATGTTTTAGAACGGCGCATAAATCTAGTACATTCTCAGATATCAGTGGTACAGGCTGCTTGGATCTTATCAGACAGATCCGCTTTAATTCTGTGCAGCAATAACTTTCGGTAAAAATCCACCGTTGAAACATCATAAACGATTGCTTTTCCAAGAACGTCGATGCAGATTAAAGTGACATGACTGGGAGAAAGGTGTGCTGACTGCACGCTCCTCCTATCCGCATCCTAACTGAGGATGACACGGCGGTCGGATGACCCCGATGGGCCAGTTGTAGCCTGAAGACGGAGTGTGCTTTGCTTGCTTCATATCTATTGATTACTGTCATATTTATTCCCGGACATTTGTTTCTTAGTTAGCGTACTCTATCTAGGATCCTCTACAATTCATATATGTTGACTCGGAGTCGATTGTTTTTCGATGCAATGCATCAAATGTTTGCTATCGGCGCTACGACATCTCGAAATATATATCGACGTCTGTAGCAAAACTATTGTTTCGAAACAAATCGACTACACTGTTTATAATACCAGGACGCCACCGTGCATATCGATGCACCGTCAACAACCGGGTCGACTGACACATTATTATGGGCTATGCGTCACGTTGTGGTTATAGCTGTGCGAGGTGCCGGGGCAAGCAGTGTATTTAACACTAAATTCTTCTAGAATCTACATATGTAAATGATGCTCTAAGCACCCCCTATTCTAACTCCGACTTTTGCTGTTGCACATGGATTAAAAAATATACGCGAACTGACTGTAATCAACCCTGCAAGTGGAGTAGAAAAGAGTTTGGCACCTGCAATAATTTAATTTGATAAATAAGTTAAATAAAGGAAGGTTTCATTAACGTAGTGGGAAATGATGGGTTTCTCTACCGATTAACAGAATGAAAGTTCTGTCCAAAATAACAATATGATTTATTAAGACTAAACACAAAATAATAAACAAAAACACATGAAACATTTATAATACATCAAATTGGCTCAAATTGGATACTCAAACAAACGCTGTGAAGGTGAAGTTGTCCCTAAACTAGATTGTGAGGTTTATGACGAAGTGGTGTGTGGAGCCAATTCCTTGCCACTCAAATTTTAAGAGAGACACACAGCTAACCCAACATTAATTGCTGCTACTCAAGACAGAACAAAGTTAGAAAAAGACGAACAGGCGCGCTCTGCTGAGCTCTGATTATCACCTAGGAAAATCCCTATCTGCTGGTGCTGCAGACATACATTACCAAACTGTCTTCTTAACTGCCAGAACACGATCTGGCGTACTGGAGGCGATGGCTGGTTGCTTCGACGTCCTCGACCGAAAGGCGAGAGCCGACTCTCCACAAGAGCACCCGTACAGGCCGAACACACAACATTCCCGTCCCCACGACAGTGGCCGTGGTTAAACGTTCCAATCAGCAACTCGAAATCCGGCGGAAAATTCCACTCTATTGCCGGAGCACTACCATTCCACCAATGGAGATTCTTGGCGCCAATTTCTGCGCTGATTTTGCTACGTCACGGAGCTATGCCCTGGGCAAGCCAATCACAGTTACTATTTTTCAGAAAGCGCGGGAATTTTCCCGCCACAACTGCCTGGGTATACAAGTCATTCCCACGCCTCGCTGGTAGCCCGCCAGAAAGTGTTTTTGCTAAGTTTCTGCGAAGTAACGGAACCTCTGGCCAGCCGCTGCTTCAGGACCCTGCGGGCGTGTCTCTTGACAATGTCGGCGTCTGGAAAGCATTCACTCGACCCCCTCACACTCGTCGGCTTAACCCTCTCGAGATCCGCAGAGCCCGCCTGTCACCGGACCACCTGGGTGACGAGAGACGCTGCGTGGGAAGTCGGCGTGTGAAGGAATAGCAACTTTTCACCGCATGCAATTAGAGACGATAATCGTAAGATAGAAATATGAGAGGGGGCTCATGCCACCTCTCAACTGTATCAAGACATACCAGACGGGCCAAAACTGATGCACGAAAATCGGTCGGAAGTCGGATACCTGTTCAGAAGGAATAATATATCACCTGATGACATTAAGTACTGCCTTTAGAGGCGAAAATATTTAGTTATTCGGTTGTACTTTACTAACACGCTTATTCCAGCACACATTGCTGTAAATATGAATGAACTATCAAAATTCAGAAAAATGTATGGTTCTCGTTTCTGTTTCTTACCTTCGTTTTCGTTTGACACAAGCGGATTTAGCCAAGAGATTGGTTCGATTGAAGTGATGCATGAAATAAACTAGTAGCTGAACTGCCTGTGCCATGACCTCTCAGAGTGCCGAAACCGATTAAATACAACGAAAGGAATATGAATTTAGGTTTTCCCACTCGAACAGGAAAAAAAATAAAAAAAGAAATCGGAATATCACATATATCCGAGATTATAACCACATATTTTCAATTCGAAGTATCGATAGTACGCATTGGGTGGTTTTCACACATCGATATATACTATCCATCCCTAATAGGGTTACACTATAGTACCAGATTCGTTTAGTAAGGATGCCTCAGTTCGAATCTTAACTGGAAACGAAGGGGAAAAGGAAATCTGGTGAAAGTCTGCATATGCAGAACGGTTGCGTAATCATAACTGTTAAGGCGTTCACAGTCTGCCATAAACGACATAGAAAGACCATGAAAACGACAATAGTCATCACGTGACCCTTCACTCTCAGCCCGTAACATAGCCACAACGAAAATAGCGGTGGGTGTCGCTTATGTATGTTTTCACTACGTATTACATAATTCAGTAGCCCAGCGTTTAGTCTAAGCTGTTGAAACTTTTGTAAAAGCATCAGTCCTTTTAAAAGAAAACTACCATTCCCAGTAATGAACAGTTGCAAATAACGAAGTCTCACACAGCGTCAGAATTGGATACAAGTAAATAGCTATTCTCTACACAAACATATCACTCGCTCTATGGTATCAGGCTACTATGTCTCCAGAACAAAATAAGAATCTTTGAAACAATATATATCGATGTCTTAGACCCCGTTCTGTGCACAGAAAAAATTCTTACATTTGGGAAGTAATGCGGCATGAATGAACCAAATTAGGATGCCTTGATCTGTATGCAACATTCACGTTTTCTATTGTGGATTTAACCTATGTCTTAACAACTCCATCTGGAATCTCATTGACATGAGTAAAGTTGTCTTCAGTGATGAGTACCGCTTCGAACTGAGCGCTGATGACAAGCGAAGACGTGACTGGAGACGTCGCGGACACAGGTGGGACACATACCTGACTGTCGCTCGCCGTATGGCCCAACAGCTGGAAGTTACTGTCTTGGTTGCCATTTCGTTTCACTGCAGGACCCCATCGGTTGTCATCGGCGGCACCCTTGCAGCACAGCGGTACGTCGACGATTTATACGCCCAGTTTTGTTGACTTTCAGGGCAAGCCATCCCGAGCTTTTATTTCAGAAAGATAATGCCCGCCCGCACACGGCGAGAGTTTCTACTATCTGTCTTTGTGCTTGCGAAACCCTACACGGGTCATCATGGTCGCCGTACCTCTCCCCAACTCAGAACTTTTGGAGCATTACAGGCAGGCCCTAAAAACAGCTCGGGATTTTGACAGTCTAAGACGGCAATTGTACAGAATATGGCACGATATACCTCAGACGGACGTCGAAAAACTCTGCCAATTAATGCCACCTCACTAACTGCTTGCATATGGGCCAGAGGTACACTTAATCAATCTCTGAACTTCTTTCTTCTCAATAAATCATCCAATATTTCTGAAATTGTATCCATCTGTTTGGCTGTACATGTCCATCCATCCTTGATTCTGTATTCTACGTTTAGGCGCCTTCTTGTTACCCATGATTCACTTCCGTAAGTTGTTACTGCTGTGGTTTTGTAAAACTTCAGTGGGGTTTGTTTGTTGGGTTTGTTCTGCTAAATTTTTACGATCATTCCATATGTGGAAGGAAATGTATTTACTTTTTGGTCTATGTCATGGCTGTATTCAAATATGATTTCGCATCCTAAATAATTAAAATGTTGGCTTGCTAGAAAATATTTTTGTTGAAAGCTACTACTGATATTACTGGTTGTATGCCTCCAAATGCAATCAGTTTTGTTATACTTGCAGTTGATTTTATGTTACATTATGAGGCTGTCTGCTACAACATGAGGACAGCCATCCGAACGTCGTCTTCATTCGCTACGATCATAGTTAAGTATATGTGTGTAGAATGACGTTAGTCTTGTATCATAGTTTAAAAGTACTTTAATATGAGATGAATCCGATCAGGTGGCGTCAGTCCGATCATTTACAGGGGTTCTCCACGTTAGGATAACTGAGCGTAGAATTTTAAGAATTACATTGCAGCTGACCATTGTCGTGAATTCATGACTGATCTATCAACAACAATGGAGTGTTGGAGTGCGCGCAGCCAACAAATCGCATTGTTAGTAGGTGTGTGATTCTTGAGCTACACTCGTGTAGTCATCACAACAGTGCGAAAACTTCTGCTGGTGCCTGTTACTTCCGAAGTGCAACTGGTAAGCTGCAATGTTCTTGCTTGCACATGAACGTCTTAAGTGATGGATTTTCGTGCTAGTCGTTTAATCATTTCTTGGTGGGTCACTTTTTGCCTTCGAGAGTACGTAATCAATTCATTAGGCTCAGAATGTTACTGTGAAGAAACTGCTATATATTTTTAGAACTAATGATATAACATATTGACAGTTAGGTCACAATTCGTCGGTCGTGTTCAATCTTGTACCCTGAATCAGAAAAAGCTCTCTTACCATAGAACATGTGATAACAGCAAATGAACTAAGTTTCTGTAATGTCTTAACAGTTATAACTGGCTTTAAAATGGATATTCGAGTTACTTTCCAATTTTTTCCGCTTCAAAACGTATTTAATTTGTAATTAGTTTTTGATCATACTTCTGTTTCATTTGATTTTACTTAGTAATTAGAGATGTAGAGCAACAATTTAATAAAGAGGACAATATAATACACTATAACGCTTTTAAAAGGTAATAGAATATTTGTTCCCACGTTCTACCTTGGAACATGTGTTCACATATGGAAAACCTTAATTTTCCGGAGCTGGTGTCGTATTTTCAGAAAACGACTACTGCACATAAAGAGTGAATTCTATCATTTAAACATGGAATAAGAACATATATTAAACTTCTAATAGAGAGCTGGCTCGAAGCGGAAGTCTGAAAAGTAGAAGAAGGTATAACACTCTACTCTAATGTTGAACCATTTCTACCACAGTACTTCACCGAAGTTATTGACTCCTAGTCGTATTTCCTGCAATCTTTAAGTGGATAACATAGTTCTGACACAATCCTGAAAACCTTAGACGCAGAAAATATTGATTCCTATCCATCCTAAAACTTCCTCACGAATGTTGTAACTTTCTTGCCAGGAATGGTTTTAGTTTTGATTAGTATTAACAGTAAAAACACTCATCTACTTTGAGAATTGCATTTTCCAAGATATATTTCAAACCCTGTCTCGTTTAAAGAAAGGCGGGAAGAAAACCAAGCTCTATATTGCCAGACCAGGATGTTAACAATCGAATACTAATACGGCGTCTTACCAACGCTCCGCGTCTCCTTTTCAATGTGTGCCCATTGTTTTGTACTAAACAATGGGAAACGAAATACAGATATTTGTAAGTAAACGCGACAAATACAAAGAGAGACAGTAGGACACTGATTCCAAAATTGTACGAACACAAAGACTAAAACATTTAGAACGTATTCTAAGAATTTTTCGTAAACGGAATAATAAAAAGGTTTCCAGTCTCTCACATTATCGAAGAAAATATGTTACAGTGTTCCACCATTGATTAATTATCAATAAAACAGAAGACGATATCATTGCCACATGCTTCACTGCAGTCACTCTAGTTGCTAAAGCATTTTTCGAAGGAAGTCCCCTTAGAGTCCTTCTCGCTATCTCCCCTTCTTCTGTCTTGCTGAATGTGTGACCGCCAATTTTGTAGCTGTAAGATAATTGTCAATAATAACGTTGCTATTAGTCAAAACGACGTATTATTTTACTAAAAATGTATCTGAAACATTATTTATTATCTGTACAGATTTATTGTATGTTTCGGCAGCTTAATGCTGTTGGCATGTGAAAGTTTCGTGATGTGTCGATTACGGACCGTCAGCGTGCTATCATACGCATATTTGTATTTTTTCGCTTAGCACCTACAATTTAAACTGTTCATTATACCAAATTAGATTACACTCGCAGCACACTGTAACATACAACCATTATCGCATTGTGCTGTATTTTAACACGATCAACCATCACACAACTTATCACTCTCCTGCCATCATCTCTGTGCCTAATTTCTTCATATCAGGGAACTTAAGGGGCAACAGAGTACAGAATCAGTGGGAGTTTTTCTTAAATTCTATCAATACCGCTATTAAATATTAACGTTTCCACTTCCAATGTACCTACTGTGTCTCTTCTCCACCTCAGAATAGTCAGCATGCTGAGGTAAACGCATGTTCCGGCATTTCGATTTTAATGTGGCCTCTCCCATGTACATATATTTTCTTAAAGAACCACATGATGTACTTAGTGTTGAACTTATTTCCTTTCCTGATGCAGCTAGACAAATCATATCAGAGTGCTGATTATTTTACAAGGTTATGACTAGGAAGGTATGCAAGATGAACCAATATGCGCAATAGAGAAAGACATATTGGCAACCCTGCAGTCACATGTACAACAGGCATCAGGTAACTTTGTACATTAATGTGTGCCTCATCTGCACAGTTAGTGCACTCGTTAGAATTGCGGCAGGAAAGAGCATTATGTTATAAAAAGAGGCTTTGAGTTCTCATCGTAATACATGAAGGAATAGTTAAATTGGTAATGGAGGGAAATGTCGGGAACAAACTGTTGTGGAAGACCAAGGCTTCACAGTAGCAACAAGGTTCAAATGGCTGCAGGCTGCAGCAGTTATGTAGTCATAGGAAGGCTAGCAAAAGAGAGACTATCACTGCATCAAACCAACATTCTGGCTGGTGGCTACAACAGCAACATGACAATAATCTATTTAACAGTTAATCAACTAAGGTTTCTCCTTTTTATTTCCTTGTGCAGATTCCTTTACGAAACACTGTATATCAACGGTCAGGAACAATAAAACGTCTTAAAATTGATAATCATTTTTGGTGGCCATCACAAGTCACACACAAAAGAAAATAGCTCCGAGCACTATGGGACTTAACATTTTTGCTGCTATGTAGCAGAATTCCTTGACTTCATCTACTTTGTGATCACCAACCCTAATATTAAGTTCTGCACCGTTCTCATTTCTGATAATTCTCATTACTTTCGTCTTTCTTTCATTTTCTCTCAATCTATGTTCTGTACTCTGTCTTGACCTTTTCTTTTATTTCTGTTGTTGCTTCTCCAATGACTGCATCCCTGTATTATACCACTTTTAATCCGAGCACTTCGTTGCTGGTCTTCTAGTCTTATTGTTCCCACTTCGTTCTTGTACATATTGAATACTACTGGTGTTTCCCAATAGCTTACCCCTATTTTTTTTACAATTTAGAAAAAATTGCACACTTTGACGCAGTCGAATGCTTTCTCCAGGTCAACAAATATTATGAATATGTGTTGACTTTTCTTTAGTCTTCCTTCCACTGTGAGCCGCTATGTCAGAACTAGCTCTCTGCTGCCTTTTCCTTTTCTAACGCCCAACTGATCGTCATCTTACATGTCAATTTCATTTTCCATTCTTCTGGAAGTTATCCCTGTCACCAGCTTGGATGTGTGGGCTGTTATGCTGACAGCGCGATAATTCTCACTCTTTTCAGATCTTGCAATTTTCAGAATTGTGTGAATGATGTTTTCCCGAAAACCACATGGTATGTCGCCAGACTCCTAAATTCTACACACCATCATGAACAGTCGTTTTTGTTGTAGCGGCCCCTTATTAGTTCGAGGGCCTGCACAACCGACATGCAAGACGGGTTGCCGACCTCCTTGCAGGAGCTTGGAGAGAGACATCGCCAGCTGGTATAAACAATAACAGGATTTCCAAATAAACATGGAACTACTACTCAAGACAACATGTGATACTATTCCACCAATTGGAACTCATAAGATGCATGTAGCACTCCACCCAACTGGCTTTATAAGCATGCCCAGACAGTCAGACCGGCAGTGTTTACCCACCACCAGAAACAGCCCTGACCAGTACTTGTGCTAGCCCTAGCATTGTATAGACTCGCTGTCGCATTGTAGTAGCACGTTATATTTTGTTATTAGTAGAGTAGATTTTGGTCAGTATTTTCTTCCATTGTCTTGTTTACCTAGTCTGCCACCACAAGAGTTGTGGGGTTTTCTTGTTGTTCTCGCTTTTGAAACTTAGTGTATGCCAAGAAGGTGTTTTTTCTTTAATTATAATAAAGTGAGTTCAAATTGACTGTTAGTTCTTTCCTACCAACCACAGTACACAACAGTTATTGGCGATGAGGATAAAGGTTTCATTTTCGAAAGAGATGGCCCCCTGTGAGGAACTGCAATCCTTGGTGGAAACTCTACAGCAGATTCAGGCAGCGCTCATGCGTTCATAACTTCGCCATCACTCACCAGCGTGGCAAGAAGTAGCTCATAGAGTTGATTCCATTGTAGGTAAACTGAACACTTTGCACATGGCTCCACCGATGTTGACAGCTCTCGGAAGATCTGTTAAACCATGGTCAAATTATGTCGAATGGTTGGAACAACATTTACTGGCACATAGGATCCAAGACGAAAATCAGAGTCAGGCCTTTTTTTTTTTTTTAGCAACACGTGTTTCGTTTAGTTTAACAACTGAACAATGAGCAGTCCCCTCACAATCTCTTATTTATCATATGAAGGGCTGCCTTTTTGAGTACTTTGACGCACAGATACATTTCACCTTCACCTGTCAGACTTTCTTTCCTTGTCGAAAGTCACCAGGTCAGACTAATCAGGACTGGATTACGACGCTCCAGGGTCTCTCCTGCGACTGGAAATTCCAGTGCGCCAAAGTTGCATGCAAGCAGTCTTATGCCTCTGGGTTTATTCGTGATATGGTGGTGTTTCATGCACCAGATGAGGGTCTTCGAACTGATATTTTGATGCCGATCATTCATGAGATTGAACAGTCTCGTTGATCCATTTGTCCTTTCCGTGACAGGAGGTCTTTCACCTGGCTTCCATCCTGTCTGGACTGTTTCTGGACTCACGAAGGCCGAGCCAGATGCCTGGTTTGCAGCTGAGTGGGCCATATCGCCGTGGTGTTTCAGGCTTTGCAGAAACATTGCATAGATGCCGCGCTTCCTGCGGACGCACAGGCTTCTCACCAATCGTCACCTCAATACCTGGAAGCCTCGCATTCCATTGACAGCAAAGTATTATCAGCATTCCCCAGTCAAGTGCCTGTTTTCTCCTCACCTTGGAGATCGCACATATTCTGGTGGTCTTCTAAACTGACATGGCATCATCTGTTTCTATTGCGTAGGGTACCACGTACCAATGCTTGGGCTCACTAGATTTATCCCCATACGCTCGCACCTTGTGCAGTTTCAGTAATCACTCTCTCAGTCGATGGCGTCTATTCCACAAAAATCTCTTACAACAGTCGTTCCTCCACCGCTTAGTTTTTGGTGGTCGGATCCCCCGGCACTACTAACCTTCTGTTTGTGGACATTTGTGGCCGTCTGGGTTTATCAGTGCAGGATTCCTTCATCGGATACCCTCTTTGCCCCATTGCTCAGCAAATACGAAACGTTTGTGCAGTTTCAGTAATCACTCTCTCAGTCGATGGCGTTTTTTCCACAAAAATCTCTTACAACAGTCGTTCCTCCACCGCTCAGTTTTTGGTGGTCGGATCCCCCGGCACTACTAACCTTCTGTTTGTGGACATTTTTGGCCGTCTGGGTTTATCAGTGCAGGATTCCTTCATCGGATACCCTCCTTGCCCCATTGCTCAGCAAATACGAAACGTTGTTCTCATCCTCCACACCATGGGTGAAGGGTTTTACCGCGCATGTTCAGCTTCTTCCCTCTGCTGTTCCTCGTTTTTATAAGGCCAGCCCGGTTCCCTTTGCTCTCTGAATCCTTTTTGCCACCTCGCACAGCCGCTGGGCGACGCCTATCTTGATAGGCATGTCCTCTCCCGTCAGTGGATGACATACTCACACTTCTTGCGGGCAGGACCTTTTACGCCTAAATTGATTTGAGCGATGCTTATTGGCAGCAGATCCTAGTCATCAATACTCCGTGTGGCCTTTTCCAGTACAACCGCCTCCCCCTGCAATTTTCTACTGTTATTTGGGATTCCTCAGAAGCCAGGTGCCCGGTGCGGCCAATTATCTAGACGAAGTCATCGTCGGTGGCTTATCCGCTGTGGACCTCGCGGACAAGCTAGATCGGCTGTTTGGGGCTTTTTTCTGATGGTAACTGCATTGCCAGAAGGAAAAGTGTGATTTTTTGCGGGAGAGGTCGGTTATCTCGGGCTCACGATTGATGCCTGCGGCACACACGCATCTAAGGAATATTTCGAGGTGATTCATCACCTGCCTCCTCCCACCAATGTGAAGCAATTAAATCTATCCTTCGTCAAATCAACTATTATGGGCGTTTTATACCCCACGCCGCCAGGACATCGTCACCCCTCATTGGGTTACTGCACAATGGTGCACGTTGGGTGTAGGACACAGCGATTGAGAAGGCTTCCACATGTCCCAAGTCTGCACTCTCCCGCCCTCCTTGTAGGCCACTTACGATCCTCCTCTGCCTCTCATCGCCGCCCCCGATGCCTCCGACTATGGCCTGGGTGCAGTCCTCTCCCAAGTCGTCGACAGCGTTGAGAGGCCGGTACCTTTGGCGTCAAAAAAATTCACCTATGCTCAAACCAAATATAGTCAAATTAAAAAGAAAACATTAGAGCTGGTTTTCGCCCTGACGAAATTCCACCATTTCGTGTATGGTCGTCATTTCACTCTGCAGAACGACTACAAACCTGTGGTTTCATTCTTTCACCCAGATGCGGCAGTGCTACCTGGATGGCCCTCTGCCTCCAGAGTTGGGCGCTCTTTCTGGTGATGTTCGACTTTGATAGTGTCTATTGCACCTCTGAACGGCACACCAACGCAGATTTTCAGTCCTGGCTGCCTGCCACGGCAGACTGTGAGTTTGATGGCTCACCCTTGGTTTGTTTCCATGTGGAACTGGACGTGGACGCAGCTCTGGACGCGCTTCCATTGGATACCGATACAGTCCGGCATGCCACTGCTCAGGATCAGACACTGCAAGCTCTCCGCCGCCACATTACTGAGTTTTAGCCTACCAGCCTTTGTAGAGTCCATGATGCTGAGGACCAGCATTTTTGGCATCATCAGCACAGTCTATTTTTCCACAGAATCGCCATCCTTTTGCAAAGAGATCCCAGTGTTCCCCAGGTGGTCATAATACATGCGCTGCGCCGCCAAGTCCTCGATCTCCTCCAACCAGGCCATTGGGGGCATCGTCCTCACCAAACAGCTGGCCTGGCGACACCTTTATTGGCGTGGTTTGGGTAAAGACATTGCCTCCCTGGTGTCATCCTGCACTACATGCCTATCACGCCAGGCAGCATAACCTCGCCTGTACTTTTTGTGGCTGGATGCGGCTGCTCCATGGGAACATCTCCATTTGGAATGAGATTTTCACTCTGCAGCGGAGTGTGCACTGATATGAAACTTCCTGGCAGATTAAAACTGTGTGCCCGACCGAGACTCGAACTCGGGACCTTTGCCTTTCGAGGGCAAGTGCTCTACCAACTGAGCTACCGAAGCACGACTCACGCCCGGTACTCACAGCTTTACTTCTGCCAGTACCTCGTCTCCTACCTTCCAAACTTTACAGAAGCTCTCCTGCGAACCTTGCAGAACTAGCACTCCTGAAAGAAAGGATATAGCGGAGACATGGCTTAGCCACAGCCTGGGGGATGTTTCCAGAATGAGATTTTCACTCTGCAGCGGAGTGTGCGCTGATATGAAACTTCCTGGCAGATTAAAACTGTGTGCCCGACCGAGACTCGAACTCGGGACCTTTGCCTTTCGCGGGCAAGTGCTCTACCAACTGAGCTACCGAAGCACGACTCACGCCCGGTACTCACAGCTTTACTTCTGCCAGTACCTCGTCTCCTACCTTCCAAACTTTACAGAAGCTCTCCTGCGAACCTTGCAGAACTAGCACTCCTGAAAGAAAGGATATAGCGGAGACATGGCTTAGCCACAGCCTGGGGGATGTTTCCAGAATGAGATTTTCACTCTGCAGCGGAGTGTGCGCTGATATGAAACTTCCTGGCAGATTAAAACTGTGTGCCCGACCGAGACTCGAACTCGGGACCTTTGCAAAGGAAGTTTCATATCAGCGCACACTCCGCTGCAGAGTGAAAATCTCATTCTGGAAACATCCCCCAGGCTGTGGCTAAGCCATGTCTCCGCTATATCCTTTCTTTCAGGAGTGCTAGTTCTGCAAGGTTCGCAGGAGAGCTTCTGTAATGTTTGGAAGGTAGGAGACGAGGTACTGGCAGAAGTAAAGCTGTGAGTACCGGGCGTGAGTCGTGCTTCGGTAGCTCAGTTGGTAGAGCACTTGCCCGCGAAAGGCAAAGGTCCCGAGTTCGAGTCTCGGTCGGGCACACAGTTTTAATCTGCCAGGAAGTTTCATATCAGCGCACACTCCGCTGCAGAGTGAAAATCTCATTCTGGAAACATCCCCCAGGCTGTGGCTAAGCCATGTCTCCGCTATATCCTTTCTTTCAGGACTGCTAGTTCTGCAAGGTTCGCAGGAGAGCTTCTGTAAAGTTTGGAAGGTAGGAGACGAGGTACTGGCAGAAGTAAAGCTGTGAGTACCGGGCGTGAGTCGTGCTTCGGTAGCTCAGTTGGTAGAGCACTTGCCCGCGAAAGGCAAAGGTCCCGAGTTCGAGTCTCGGTCGGGCACACAGTTTTAATCTGCCAGGAAGTTTCATATCAGCGCACACTCCGCTGCAGAGTGAAAATCTCATTCTGGAAACATCCCCTAGGCTGTGGCTAAGCCATGTCTCCGCTATATCCTTTCTTTCAGGAGTGCTAGTTCTGCAAGGTTCGCAGGAGAGCTTCTGTAAAGTTTGGAAGGTAGGAGACGAGGTACTGGCAGAAGTAAAGCTGTGAGTACCGGGCGTGAGTCGTGCTTCGGTAGCTCAGTTGGTAGAGCACTTGCCCGCGAAAGGCAAAGGTCCCGAGTTCGATTCTCGGTCGGGCACACAGTTTTAATCTGCCAGGAAGTTTCATCTCCATTTGGATTTCACATCGCCGTTTCATGGTTCCCAGTGGCTCATACTGGTCAACTCCAGGTCGGGATACCATTATGTGTCCCACATGATGAACACCACTTCTGCTAAAACTATCAAAATTCTCCAGCGCCTCTTTGGTGTCGAGGGACTTCCTAAAACGATTGTTACAGATAATGATCCACCATTTACTTCAACCAAGTTTAAGCAATTCAGTACTGCCGGTAGAATTTTCCTCGTCCAGACTGCCCTTTTCAACCTGCGTCAAACAGCCGGGCAGAACGTTTCATGTGGACATTCCAGACCCAGCTCGATAAGCTGCTTAGCTATCACCTGCTGGTGGAGGTTGTCCATTTTTTGGCAACATACTGCGCCGCCGTCCATGCCAGTAAAAGTCCAGTGGCGATGCTTCACGGTCATACATTCTGCTTCTCACAGTCCTGCCTGCACGCCGGCGCAGTACTTCCGTGTCGGGCAGGAGGTCTGGGAGCAGATCTTCGCTCATCGATTGGCGTACTGGGTGCCTGCAGTCATCACCAAGCTCTGTGGCTGGGCGATGGTGTTTCTCCGGTGGGCTGATGGTTCCGCCACCAGCCGGCACGTCAACCAGCTCCGCCCCATTTGGTGGACCATGACACCGTGGAGGATCTAAAGGTGACTATCGCTGGCTGCCCTGATTCGAACCTCCACTACCGCCTCTGCCTCAGCCTCTGTTTCTGACACTAGCTGCCTGTGCTGCATCGCTGCTCTGCGATGAACGCATGGACGTCGACCAGGATGCCCCTGCTCCTATGGACGTTTGTGGTGCTGAATTTTTTTTTCACAGGGGGAGAAACGTAGTTAGAGGACCTGTACAACTGACACGCAAGATGGGTTGCTGACCTCCTACCAGTAGTGCAGAGAGAAACGTTGCCAGCAGCTATAAACAGTAACAGGCTTTCCAAATAAACATTGAACTACTTCGCCAGACAACATGTGACAGGGGTCGACCTGTCGGAACTTATATGGCTCATGTAGCTATCTGCTGACCCAGCTTTATAAGCAAGCCCAGACACTCAGACTGGCAGTGTCTGCCTACTGCTCGGAACAGCTCCAGCCGCACTTACGCCGACCCTAGCAAGGTATACACTCGTCGTAGCATTGTAATAGCATGTTATACTTAGTCATGGTAGAATAGATTTTGATCTTTTGGTCAATATTTTCATTCATTGTCTTGTTTCCTTATCTTGTCTTGTTTCCACAAGAGTTGTGGGGATTTCTTGTTGTAATTGGGTTTAAAACTTAGTGTACTTCAAGAAGGCAGTTTTTCATTGATAGTAATAAACTGTGTTCAAATTGACTGTTAGTTATTTCGTTGCTGACCGCAGGACACTACAGTTTTTTTGGCTCTTCCTCACAGTGTTTACAAATACTGGTGGAATCTCTGTTAGTTGAGAAAAAATACGTTCTTCTGTAGCTACATCAAATTTTCGACAAGCAGTACATGTTGCTGTGTCCAGTTCTCGATTGCCATAATAATGTTTGAGATATTTGTGAATACCTTGTTGGCACTAAAACGTGAAACTGATAATATAATGGGAAGTTAAATGAAAATTATATAAAAACCTAAGTAAGCTGTTCATTATTTTAAAACTAATCATCACCACTATTAATATATTTATACCACTTTCAGACAAGACGGTTAATACCTTAATGGAAAAAAAGTTTACGGTTGCCTGTGGAACCACGGTTCCACCAAGCTCTGCGTCTCTTCGGCCGCAGAAATCGATGGCAATGAATGCCTTTCTTCAGGGCTCCAAAATTATGGAAATCGCATGAAGAGATAACGAAACTGTATGGAGGAAACAACTGTAGTGTACTCTTAACAGCGACACATGTTGCCGGATAGCCATTACACATCCTCCAATCAATCCTAATGTCTGTCCATCCGTTTTCCATATTTATAGAGTCCTAGCGAAAGAGTCCTAGCGAAAGACATCCGTTGCCATCGATTGCTTCGGGGAAGAGGTGTATGCTTGGTTTCAAGCATGGTTGCATAGTCATCCGCAAACATCCATGAAGGCAGTCAGCGTCTTTTCACACAGTGCGATGTATGTATTGACAGACATGGCGATTACTTTTGAAATAATGAATGGTTAAGTTACGTTTCTGCGATCTGCCTCGTTTTCATTTGACTGCCCCTTTTAGAACTGCGTCGAAACTTAGTGGCATGCCGATAAATAATTACATATCTGGGTCAAATGCACCACAATTAAGCATTTTAAAGACAGACACAGAGTCGCTGTCATTTGGATCAATATGTTCTCTGGATGCAAGTAGAGCAACGATGTAATTGGCGAATGCTCATCAATATTTATTAAATAACGGTAGTTACGATTACGGGCTGGAAGAAAAATTTTTATTAGCCGTTTTACTTGGAAACACTTTGAACTTATAAAGATCTTTCTTCCCATCCAACTCTGATGGCAAAAAATGCATAACACTTGATGCACACGAAGAGGACGAGGGTTTTACATACTGATTTGTTCAGTGGACTGCCTGGGACAAATGTTGCACCCAAATTATTTGCGAACGTATTTGCTCTTCAGTAAACAACATTCATGAGGGCAACTGATTTAACTTTTTAGAGTTACAAGATCCTAATCTATACAAAGCAGATATTCGCAGAATGTTATTAGTGTGTGCCACAGGTACCAATCTTTAACTTGTCAATCATCTCACCGTATTTTTCTCTGTTCCGTATACATATACGCGGATTATTGCGTAGACGCTGTACAAACGAATGTTTTCTTCACAGTCAACTTTCTGAAAATAACATTAGCTAGAGGCTACTGCAATATTAGTCTGAATGTAATACATTTTACGTAATATTTTTTTTTTTTTTTATAACGATTCCGTACAGGTTTTAGATAAAGACTATCCATTAAACTGTGCAGTCCAGCAGTGCCAAGGGCGAGTTGATTATTCATACGATAAAGTGTTCCACATCAGTGTAGTGTGGTGTTACCAGGAAGAAATACACTGAGTTTACAGAAGTCATGGGATACCTCCTAATGGCGTGTCGGACCTCCTTTAATCCAGCAAAGTGCAGCAAATCGATGTTTCATGGACTCTACAAGCCGTTGGAAGTCTTCTGCAAAAATGTTGTTGTTGTTGTGGTCTTCAGTCCAGATATTGGTTTGATGCAGCTCTCCATGCTACTCTATCCTGTGCAAGCTTCTTCATCTCCCAGTACCTTCTGCAACCTACATCCTTCTGAATCTGCTTAGTGTATTCATCTCTTGGTCTCCCTCTACGATTTTTACCCTCCATGCTGCCCTCCAATACTAAATTGGTGCCTACCATCCGATCCCTTCTTCTAGCCAAGTTGTGCCACAAATTTCTCTTCTCCCCAATTCTAGTCAATACCCCCTCATTAGTTATGTGATCTACCCATCTTCAGCATCCCTCTGTAATACCACATTTCTAAAGCTTCTATTATCTTTTTGTCTAAACTATTTATCGTCCACGTTTCACTTCCATACATGGCTACACACCACACAAATAATTTCAGAAAAGACTTCCTGACACTTAAATCTACACTCGATGTTAACAAATTTCTCTTCTTCAGAAACGCTTTCCTTGCCATTGCCAGTCTAAATTTTATATCCTCTCTACTTCGACCATCATTAGTTATTTTGCTCCCCAAATAGAAAACTCAATTACTACTTTAAGCGACTCATTTCCTAATCTAAATCTCGCAGCATCACCCGACTTAATTCGACTACATTCCATTATCCTCGTTTTGCTTTTGTTGATGTTCATCTTATATCCACCTTTCAAGACACTGTTCATTCCGTTCAGCTGCTCTTTCAGGTCCTTTGCTGTCTCTCACAGAATTACAATGTCATCGGCGAACCTCAAAGTTTTTATTTCTTCTCTATGGATTTTAATTCCTGCTACGAACTTTTCTTTTGTTTCCTTTATTGCTTGCTCAATATACAGATTGAATAACATCGGGGGTAGGCTACAACCCTGTCTCACTTCCTTCCCAACCACTGCTTCCCTTTCATGCCCCTCGACACTTATAACTGCCATCTGGTTTCTGTACAAATTGTAAATAGCCTTTCGCTCCCTGTATTTGACCCCTGTCACTTTCAGAATTTGAAAGAGAGTATTTCAGTCAACATTGTCAAAAGCTTTCTCTAAGTCTACAAATGCTAGAAACGTAGGTTTGCCTTTCCTTGATCTGTTTTCTAAGATAAGTCGTAGGACCAGTATTGCCTCACGTGTTCCAATATTTCTACGGAATCGAAACTGGTCTTCCCCGAGGTCGGCTTCTACCAGTCTTTCCATTCTTCTGTAAAGAATTCGTGTTAATAATTTCCAGCCGTGGCTTATTAAACTGATAGTTCGGTAATTTTCACATCTGTCAACACCTGCTTTCTTTGGGATTGTCTTCTTGAAGTCTGAGGTTATTTCGCCAACAGAAGTATTGAGCCATATTGCCTCTATAGCCATCCATAATTGCGAAAGTATTGCCTATGCATGATTTTGTGTATGGAAGGACCATTCCATTATGTCCCATAAATGTTCGATGGGATTCATGTCGTGCGGTCTGGGTGGCCAAAGCATCCGCTCGAACTGTCAACAGTTACTTCAAAACAGTCGTGGAGAATTGAGGCCTGGTGACAATTTCATCTTTGTTTCGGAACATAATGTCAATGAGTGGCTGAAGCTTGTCTTCACGTAGCCGAACTTAACCATTTCAAGTCAAGATCGGTTCAGCTGGACCAGAAAACCCGGTCCATTCAATGTAAAATACAGCCCACACACCGGAGCCATCACCAGCTTGCACATTGCCTTGACAACTTGGGTCCATGGCTTCGTCGGGTCTGTACCACACTCGAACCTTGTCACCAGCTCTTATCGACTGAAATCGGGGCTCATTTGACCAGGCCACTGTTTTGCAATTGTCTGTGATCCACCTGATATGGTCACTTGCCCATCAGAGGCGTCGCAGAAGATGTGCTGTTAGCAAAGGAAGTCGCATAGGTCATCTGCTGCCATAGCCCATTAACACTAAATTTTGCAGCATTGCCCTAACCGATACTTCCGTAGTACGACTCGCATTGATTTCTGACTATTTCACGCAACACTGCTTGTCTGTTAACACTGGAAATGGTTTTGTTAACACGAAAATGGTTTTACATGAGTCATCTGAGTACAAATGACAGTTCCGCCATGCACTGTCCTCTTATATCTTGTGTACACGATCCTGCCGTCATCTGTATATGTGCATTTGCTATACCATGACTTTTATCCCGTCAGTTTACGCCACAATAGTACCTTGAACCCTAAAACCAGCTGATCTACAAATATTATTCTCTCCCGCAACAACAGTTAAGTAGCACTGGCCACTGAACGTCTTCCCACCCTTTTCTTCTCTTTTTCGTACTGAACATTCTCAGTAGTTTGTACGACATTTTTTCGAAGTTAATTGTCATTTATTTGGGTAACTGCTGAATGTGTAACTTACATTATGTACCAAGAATTCTAAACTTGAAGACACACAACATTCGTTGTCCGCCGTAGGAAAACACTGCTGAAAGGTGAAAAGTCGTTAAAAATCTGAATGCACGGATCCCAGTACAATACGGTGAATGGGGTTGCTTCTCCGGTCTATACGCAATCGCAGAACAGTGGACGCGGTAGCGCGCTGTCTCTTACCGCCTAGATCTGAGGCCTCAGAAAAGCGATACAAAGACTTTGTCTGTAAACACACAGAGGAGAACAAACAGTTTTTACAGTCAGTTGCAGTACAAAAACATGAAGTAGAACAGCAGTTACTCACTAGTCTAACAATCCATGTTGACGCTGGCATAAACTCCGCTACAGACGAGGTTAGCACAGTAAAACAATCACAGAACCAAATACAGACAGATGTAAGCGATTTCAAAGCCACTGTTGACTCACGAATCCAGAAAATTACAGAAAAGAGCACAGATGACATTGAGTCGTTAAGCTCCCGTCTTGAACAAATGCCGGTACAGGACCCTGACACAATTAATGCTGATTTGAAAAAGATGAACAAAACTACACGCAGACTGCAGAAGCAAGTCGGCGCTAGATACAAACAATTCCGCTAGATACAAACAATTCCACAAACGTTCTTAACCTCACGGAAAGATGTGATGAGCTATCAGCAAGGTTAGAAACACTTGAAAACAAACTGAAAATAAATCAGACGACACAGCTCCCATTCCATTTGCTGAATCTCAGGAATATCAGTCCCTGCAGCAAAAATTAAACCATAACAGTTAGCTACATAGGAAGACTAATAGTTTACATCGGGAAGCAGCCCATATTAGAAAGTTTTCTCCATGTAATCAGTTTCAGACTAACATGCAGCAGCAACAGTCACCTACTTTTCAGCCTAACAATAATATGAGTAGACTAATAAGAGTGCGTGTCACTGATGCCAACCAGTCGTCTCACAATCAATTTTTTTACGGCGCCGTACCTTCTCAAAATCTACAACACGAAGGATTTGACTATAAACATTTCCTATCTGAAGGAAATTGAAGGTAATTCGAAATAACCGCACGGACGTGCATCCCCTCGATTGGGTGCAGCAATTTTAATTTTCACTGCCTCCAAACTGGGCAGTGAGGCGTAAGCTCGAATTTATCTGTAGCTTTTTAGAGAGAGAACCGTCGATGCGTATGAGACTCATAGCAAGGCAATGCCACTCCGTGGAAGACTTCCAAAATGCATTTCTATCTGATTATTGGTCGGAAACGACTCAGCGAGGCATTAAAGACCAGCGAATCAGGGTACCCAATTCCGAACAATTCAGTTTTCTCACTATCACCCAGTTCTTTGAGTATACGGCCCAACAAAACCAGTACCTGACCGAACCGTATAGCCAATCTGCGCTCATACCATTAGACATCTCAAAACGTCCGCGCTCATTACGAGTTTCCCTTCTAACTGGACAGCAAAATGAAAGTATTTCAGCATTCAGGGATTTACTGCAACTGTTAGAAATTCAGCATTGGACTACTCATTTGCCAATAAGGACTTTAATAGCAACAATCAAAGTAACAACTCGTTCGGTCACAACGAGCAGTCCCGCCCATTCCATAACAAAAGAAACAAAAGATAAGGTTCCAATAATGACTTTCTCGGACATTTTAACAAGAGACAACTTTTGGTAACCAGTACATTCAGCAGCAGCAACAACATCAGAATTCCGACGCCAACAGTCACAGTTCCCCGCCGAAATTCTTGCCGCAGCCCCAACAGCCGGGTGATATTCAACAGCAACACGGTCTACAAACTCAACCGGACGTCAGTGTGCCGCCGCTTCCCAGTAGTTTTACGCAACTGCAAGGGAATAACTTCTCCCACAAAAACCAATGGTCGCAATCACATCGAAACGATCATCTGCAAAGTAATTTTCACCACAAACGTAAAGGGAATAACCACCAATGTAAGGGTAATTTCGGCAACAGCAACTTTCATCAGAATCAACCTCGGCAGCCTCAGTTCATTCTTAATGAACCTAATGTTCCTTTCCATTCACCGCGGCATTCTGCAGACCAAAGCAACTGCTGTCAAACAATCAGCCTACTTGTAATGCATGACTAGAAACTACCGTCGTTATTCAATCGGACCATGTACAATACCGTTCTGCTACTCATGATCCCGTTTAGGAAAATGTCATAACTTTCGATGACATTAGGGGCAGACACCGAACTCAAAAGAAAATTTTTCACCTCATAGTTGAAATTAAAATTGGCTCGTATTTAACTTCTGCAGTGATCGACATCAGTAACAATGATAAATGAAACAGCATTTCAAAAGTGCAGGGCCGGCAATACCTGTGCTACCTTTCCACTTAGTGAAACGAAAGTTCGAGGCGCATTCCCAGCAAGGGAGTAGATGTGAAACTGCAAACACACGTATCTCTTCTATTTGTTGATCACACATTTCATGTTAATTTCAGGATCTTTTCCCTCTTAGCAACCGACGTTAACGTTGGCATGGATTTCCTTGTCAAACATGATGCTGTTATCATCTTTAAGAAGTCATTGCTTATACTGAAATCTGATACGCAACAAGTAGCTGTCACTTTTCAGAATAATTTGATCGCTGAGGATCGAGGCATTAACAGAGTAGAGGTCATTTCAGCATCTAAGAATACTGATTGGCATACAACATGTTTTACAGAAACGTATTTCGGTAGTAACAATATCCCTAACGAATTTGACTACAACGTTGTGCAGACGCTGAACAGAAAGGTAAATAAATGTAAAGCTTCGACCGACGATAAGCGCCAACAGCTACAGAATATTCTTTTACAGTACTCTGAAGTATTTAAAAATGTACCAAGAAGCATGTCCAGTTTTGTTTACGAATTCCAATTAAAACCGCATGATACATTTAAGGCAAAACATTATTCCATTTCGTTTGTCTATAGAGATCAAGTCAAACAGCAACTTCAGGCTTTGTTAGACCAAGGTATCATAAACCAGCTGTTAGTCAATATATTAACCCTCTTTACATTGTTAAAAAGAAAGATGGCTCACTTCGTCTTGTGTTGAATTCACATCAGATCAAAGAAATCACTACTCAAAATTGATCGTCTGCAAACGCTGGAGGGGCTCTTGCAAAAATTTCACGGAACGTCAGTCCACTCTACTTTTGAACTAAAATCTGGATTCTAGTTAATTCAACTGCATCCTAACTGCACGAAAAAACATTGCTTCCCTATGTTTCGGTAACTGCTACAATTTTATAAAGTGCCCTTTGGCTTAACAATTAGCTCCGCTGCATTCATCAGTGCGATAAACTCTATTCTTCCAAATGAATTAAAAGACAGAATCACTACATACATTGACGACGTTCTAATTGCATAACCTTCTTGGTCAGAACATAATTCTGTTTTTCGCATGCTATTGCGGACTTTTCTTACAGAAGATGTTACTGTGAACCTCAGTAAATCTCATTTTGTCAAGAATTCCATTAAATTTCTAGGTCGCGCAATTTCGGCAGACAGCATTACGCCCAATTCTGACAAACTACAAGCCATCCGCAGAATTTCAATTCCGTCTACCAAAAAAGAAGAATTTTTCGATTGCTACAGACAGCTCCAAGACTGCTCTTGGTGTCCATGTATTTCAGGTCATGGAGGAAAATGGTACAACCGTTAAGAAAAACATCGCCATTGCTAGTCGCATCCTCACATCGGCTGAAAGACATTATTCTATCACCGAACTAGAAACATTTCGTGTTGTTCGTGCTTTTACTAAATTTCGTCACTTTTTCTACGGCAGACACACAACAGTTTACACAAATCACAGAGCTATTCAATTTCTTTTATCGGCTAAATTCACAAGTGACAGACTTAGGCGTTGGAAAATTTATTTGCAGTAATTTTATTTTATGACTGTCTACATGCCAGGAACCTTTAATACTGTAGCACATGCACTTTCACGCTCTGTGCAGTAAACAGAAATCGCCGCTAAATCAATTTCCGCCTTCTTTACATTAAACGGGTGGCTTTGTAAAATTTTATTTCAGCGTCATTAAAAGACATTGCCAGAGAACAGAGCAAAGACGACGTCTATCAAGAGATCAGACTTCGGTTTCGTAACACTAGCCAGACAACAACCAGGACTTACTGCACCGGGCACAACAATAATGTGTTTCGCCGCGCTAGCACAGACAGCGACGATTAGACTCTCTGCATACCTGAAGAACTTATTATCTGGTATACATACTTGAGTTACGCTCATTATGGTGCTCGCAAATGGTTTTGATACTATGACGGAACTGTTATTTCACAAATATGGGAAAGCGTAATCGACAAGTCTTGGCGACTTGCAAAATTTGCCAAACAGCTAAATCTTGTACTGTATCTCACACTGTCCCTCTGTATCCCGTTGTATCCGTGAAATTAAGACCTATGGCAGCTGTTGGTCTATTTGGATCCATTCCGGGAACTAATAAAGATTTCTTTACATATTCGTTGCTGTACAACCAACTCATTTCACTCCTTTACGAAACTGTTTCTAATGCTTTTACAAAACATTTTTTGCCTCATGTCGAGCAGAAGATAATCTCCGACAATGGACCGCAATTTCGATCAGTAATATAGCAACGTAACCTGCAAGATAGGAATATTACATCCATTTATATGTCCAGGTACCATACTTCCTCCAACCTACCAGAGCGCATGATGAAAGAAACTGGAAAACTTTGTCATATCTACTGTCACAAAACACGTATTGATTGGGACAGGAACATACCAGATTTTCAGGAGATCATCAATTCCATAGCAAATGACTCCATCATGCTTTCGCCGTATCTTGTGTTGAAAAATATAGATCCTCCTAAAAAAAAACGTCAAATTGTTTCTTTTCCTACTACAAGAAGACTATGTCACCATGAAATAATAAACATCACACTCAACAATATAAAGTGCGCAGCACAGCGCAGCAAACGTCAGCAAAAACAGGTGGGTTACCACCAGGAATTTCGCATAGGACAAAAGGTGTTCGCACACGCTCACTACCTATCCAGCAGAGGAAAACATCGTAGCAGTAAATTTTAACTTTTGTATTCTGGACCTTTTAGGATACGTAATCTTCCCCATCCAAATGTGGTTCATATTGAAACTTTATGGGCGAGAAAATAGCGAGGCAATCGTCACATCAACAATGTCAAGCAGTTTATAGAATAACTTTCGCTTTGGTTCACGTCACGTAGCTAGATAGAATTTTGATGGTCACACACGACAACTACACTAATGCCCATTAAAACTGCTACGCCAAGAAGAACTGCAGATTATAAACGGGTATTCATTGGACAGATATATTATACTAGAACTGATATATGATTACATTTTCACGCAATTTGGGTGCATAGATCCTGAGAAATCAGTGCACAGAACAAACACCTCTGACGTAATAACGGCCTTGATACGCCTGGGCATGGAGTCAAACAGAGCTTGGATGGCGTGTACAGGTACAGCTACCCATGCAGCTTCAACACGATGCCACAGTTCATCAAGAGTAGTGGTTGGCGTATTGTGACGAGACAGTTGCTCGGCCACCATTGACCAGACGTTTTCAGTTGGTGAGAGATCTGGAGAATGTGCTGGCCGCGGCAGCAGTCGAACATTTTCTGTATCCTGAAAGGCCCGTAAAGGACCTGCAACATGCAGTCGTGCATTATCCTGCTGAAATGTAGGGTTTCGCAGGGATCGAATGAAGGGTAGAGCCACGAGTCGTAACACATCTGAAATGCAACGACCACTGTTCAAAGTGCCGTCAATGCGAACAAGAGGGGACCGAGACGTGTAATCAATGGCACCCCATACCATCACGCCGGGTGATATGTCAGTGTGGCGATAACGAATACACGCTTCCAATGTGCGTTCACCGCGATGTCGCCAAACACAAATGCGACCATCATCATGCTGTAAACAGAACCTGGATTCATCCGAAAAAATGACGTTTTGCCATTCGTGCACCCAGGTTCGTCGTTGAGTACACCATCGCAGGCGCTCCTGTCTGTGATGCAGCGTCAAGGGTAACCGCAGCCATGGTCTCCGAACTGATAGTCCATGCTGCTGCAACTGTCGTCGAACTGTTCGTGCAGATGGTTGTTGTCTTGCAATCGTGCCCATCTGTTGACTCAGAGATCGAGACGTGGCTGCACTATCCGTTACAGCCATGCGGATAAGATGCCTGTCATCTCGACTGCTAGTGATTCGAGGCCATTGGGATCCAGCACGGCGTTCCGTATTACCCTCCTGAACCCACCGATTCCATATTCTGCTAACAGTCATTGGATCTCGACCAACGCGAGCAGCAATGTCGCGATACGATTAACCGCAATCGCGATAGGGTACAATCCCATCTTTATCGAAGTCGGAAACGTGATGGTGCGCATTTCTCCTTCGTACACGAGTCATCACAACACCGTTTCACCGGGCAACGCCGGTCAACTGCTGTTTCTGTATGAGAAATCGGTTGGAAGCTTTCCTCATGTCAACACGTTGTAGGTGTCGCCACTGGTGCCAACCTTGTGTGAATGCTCTGAAAAGCTAATCATTTGCATATCACATCTTCTTCTTCCTGTCTGTTAAATTTCGTGTCCGTAGCACGTCATCTTCATGGTGGTGTAATTTTAATGAGAAGTAGTGTATGTATTTTCCGACTTCCAGCCTGATACATAAAATATTTTAATACTTTTCAGGAAATAAGATATTAGGTTTTTGTCTTGGTGAAGTCGTTATTTACATTACCAGTAAGTCTTAGTTTATGCTTACTTTGCTCCTACATGCGAATCCACATACCTGTAAAACACACCAGACTTCTACTTAACACATTTCGCATGCTTATACAAATTCTATTGGTACCTTGTTTTCACGCTTCCCTGGTAATTCAGCATTTTAATAGGTGACGACCTGCCCAGTAGGAAGAATTTTTCGGGTCGGTTCTCTTACAGTAAGTTTTGGCCTAGATCATTTATTCTGTTTAGATATGCATTTCGATGAAAGCAACAACTGAAAGAGACACCATTTACTTTGACATGTGTCCAGCGGATCACATCTCTTGGATGGTCTAACTACTGTCAACTGTGACTCAAACATTTTTTTTATAAAAAGAATTTGTGTCCTTTTGTATATAGATTCCATATATCTTATGTTCATCTATTCCTGATGCAACTTTGTCTTTACTGATACCTTGTAATGTGCTTTTTTTGTAATGGTTTGCTACTCCACATTGCCATTATTGCACACGCTCTGCAAGATACTATTACTACTGAAATTTATGCCATTGTCAGATGAACTATTATTAATTTTTTTAGGTTAGTCACACTTTGTATTTTATGATGTTGCCATGTTTCACTTATTCCAATTCTTGTGCTCTAATTTTACTATATATTTCTTGTACTTGATGATATTACTAATTTACTTGCTTTCACCAACATAGAGTTAAGAAATCAACGACCCTGTAACTCAAGTATATTGCATATACTCATCCATTTAGTATATTTTGGGGAACCAGTGTAGTGAAGTCTCATTGTACCTGAATGAGCCGCTATGTTCATAAATAGAAGCACACGAAATTTTCAGATGTGCCATCTGTAAAGGTGTGCAGGAAATACATTACATAGAAAGCAAGACGTAAGCCACTTATATGGAATACTAAACACCACTGAAACTTCTCACACTGTTTCCTGGCAAGGGTTCATAAACCTTTTCTTGTTTCCTGTTAGTGTACTAGGTAAAGTAGGCAAATTGCCTCTAAAGATTTAGGATTGAGGATATTTTTTATTTGGATTTTGTGTTGGGTATAAGAGTATTTTAAAATATTTAATGAGTCTTCATGGCCCGAGCTGCTCCAATTTCATTTATTTATTTATTTATTTTGGAATAATGATGGAATGTTGACGCTTAATGAGTGTTCATACCCTGAGCTGCACTCCAGTGAGGATTATATTAATATATTGATGATTCTACTTTAATGATACTATATGATGTTATATGTATTTAGTTTATGTTGTGTCCTATCTAGGAGAATCTGTGTTACCTTGAGTCATTGATTGGAGTTGTTTGTGGGAGACTGTCGCAGAAGATTTGTACTTTAAAACTTTTTTGCCATACCTTATGAGATTGCATAGGATACTGCCTTCTTAAGTTGGCATGCATGAGTGGTTTTTTTTTCAGGCTAGTAACCGCATTTACAGCTTCCACTATTTCTGCAATTCACCCTCATCTTTGCATATTTATTTCATGATTTATTGTGATAGGTTACATTTACCTAGTTAGTGAGCTACATTGCTCTCAGTACTCCTGTCTTTATGCTTGCATATACTACCTAATCACATTTCTTCTTTGCTTTGGCCATAGCAGTTCTTGACTCAAGATGAATGACAATTGACTGATAACCATTTTCTTTACAGATAAAGTGCAATGCCCTCATCAATCATTCCCATACCTTTCCCTGCAGATATGCGCATTGTTACAGATATAGATCATTTAATAGACTGATATTTATGAAGCCCTGAGGGTGCTATACAATCTATAAGTACTGCGTCTTTACTCATAATAGTCTTAGTTTGTTTTTATGATGTTATTATCTAATATGGACTCATACAGGTCACACAGAGCCATAATTTTATGTACTAGAACTATTTATGCACTTTGTTTTGTAAAAGCCATGTCAAGTTATATTTTCTGCTTATAAATTATGCACTGGTCGCTGAGTACCATATAAAGTTATAAGAAACAGATTTTTTAAAATACTTTCTTAGCTTTGATGTTCATCTCCTGTAAAACTATTCCACTTTCAGCCACAAAGATGATATCTCTATATATTTTAGCTATTAGGGTCAGCATTTATTTCATGTACTAGGCCACTTTCAGCCTCAATCATTTTATAGCTATTAAGAGCAGCATTTATGTATGTAGAAAGGCCACTTTGAACCTGTGATTGATATTTTCTATTTAGTTGTTCTAGATATTAAGATTTACTTATATTCCAAGCATAAGGCCACCTGAAGCCACTCAGTTCTTTATTTTAGTCTTAAGCAATTACGTCACAATATTGTACATACAATGCCACTAGGAGCAGTAGAATATTATGAACCAGTGATGTCCTCTGTTATGTTAGATTATTCTATGTCTAGTTGGTAGGTTGATGTAACACTTGTTGATTTTGTCTTATTCAAAGTTCCCTTACAATATTGCACACTCTGATGTAAAGCACTGTTAATCTTCCAGTCTGTAATTTCATTAGGATACTGAACTTTTCCTGAAATGATAGATTACTCGATGTTGACATAGGTAGAAACTGTCATGTTCCACTACATTACCTTTGCTACCTTTTAATACCTTCCTTTCTCCAGTCTCCTACCTCTGTTCATGGTATTGAAGTAATTTATTACAGATATTCATATTTCAACATAAGCGACTATATATGTTTTTTGGATCTCAGAAGAATCTGCACTATGCAGAACAGTGATGATGCAGATCAGCACATTACTGATATTGTGATGATATCCAATTATGATTGTTGGTAATTTGTTGCTGAGTACCTGTTGTATCTTTGCATATGACTGAAGCCTATAACAAAGAGTTCAGATGTCTTGGTACACTGAATGCAATCCACATGGGTGACTACACACTTACTGAAGGTCAAAAAGAGAGAGAGAGAGAGAAAGAGAGAGAGAGAGAGAGAGAGAGAGAGGGAGAGACAGAGAGAGAGAACTTAATGATGCAGTCAGTTCAACTTCCTCATAGGCTTCAGCCATGACTCTTCCTTTCCTTCGCCCAGTCCTCTACCATTATCTTGACATTTATTTTATTTGATTTAAAGTCAAGTTCCATAGAACCAAATTGAGGAACAAATCTCCATGGAACGTGTCAATATATGAAATTACAACATAAAAATAATAATAGATAAAAATAAATGTTTATGAACCTAAAAAAGTCAGTCCATAAGTTTTGGTAAACGCAATCAACAATACAAGAAAAATCAGCTGAATTTTTCAAAACACTCCTCGACAGAATAGAAGGAGTGACCCATGAGGAAACTCTCCAGTTTCGATTTTAAAGCGCTTGGATTACTGCTAAGATTTTTGAATTGAAGTGGTATCTTATTGAAAATGGATTTAGCAGCATACTGCACACCTTTCTGCACTAGATTTAAAGAAGTCCGACCCAAATGCAGGTTTGATATCTGCCGAATATTAACCGAGTGAAAGCTGCTTCTTCTTGAGGATAAGCATATTATTAACAAGAAATGACAGGAATATATATATTGAGAGGCCAATGTCAAAATACCCAAACTCTTGAACAGGGATCGACAAGAGGTTCATGAATTCACACCACTTATTGCACGAACTGCCCATTTCTGAGCCAAAAATATCCTTTTAGAATGGGAAGAATTACCCCAAAATATGATACCATAGGACATATGGGAATGAAAATAAGCAAAGTAGACTAATTTTCGTGTCGAACGATCACTCACTTCAGATACCATTCCAATAGTAAAAATGGCAGTACTAAGTCTTTGAACAAGATCTTGAATGTGGGCTTTCCACGACAGCTTACTATCTATCTGAACACCGATAAATTTGAACTGATCCGTTTCACTAATCGAATGCCCATTCTGTAACATTAAAAGGGCAGATTTTGTTGAATTGAGTGTTAGAAACTGTAAAAACTGAGTCTTACTGTGATTTAGCGTTCGTTTATTTTCTACAGGCCACGAACTTAGGTCATGTTCTGCACTATTTGAAAAGGAGTCCGTGTTGCAGACAACATCCTTTACTACCAAGCAAACAGAAATATTTTAGTTACCTGCAATACTAGATGACATATCATTTATACGAATAAGGAACAGGAGGGACCCAACACTGATCCCTGGGGCACCCCTCATTTGCTTGTACTCCACTCACGCCCCATATCACAGCCATTGTCAGCATTGTGAATAATCACCTTTTGCTGTCTGTTGCTAAAGAAAGAGTTGAACCAGTTGTGAGCTACCTCTGTATCTGGTAATGGTCCAACTTCTGGAGGAGTATTTTGTGCTCAGCACAATCAAATGCCTTAGTTAAATCAAAAATGTGCCAAGCGTCAGATACCGTTTCTTTAATCCATCTAGTACCTCTCAGAGGAAAGAGAATATAGCATCTCCTGTTGTTAAACGACTTTCTTGATAGCAAATCCTGTGATATAAACTGATCAATTATCCTTACATACACAGCCTTTTCAATAACTTTTACAAACACTAATGGCATAGAAATAGGTCTAAAATTATCTGCATCACCCCTTTATTCCTTTTTATAAAGTGGCTTTACTACTGAGTATTGTAATCGTTCAAGACACTGACCATTCCTAAAGGAAAAATTTCAAATATGGCTTAATTCAGGGCTAACATGTGCAGCACAGTACTTAAATATTCTGCTACACACACCATCACAACCATGAGAGTCCTTAGTCTTCAGCGATTTAAAATTTGACTCATCTTCCTCCTGTCTGTATTACAGAGGAGCATTTCAGACATCAATCTCAGCCAGGCATTTGCCAAGAAATTTATATTATTTCCTGTAGAAACTAAACTTTTATTTATTTCACCAGCAATGCCAGGAAAATGATTGTTAAATGCTGCACATATATCTGATTTATCAGTAAATATTTTTACTACGAACTGACTTTATATCGTTGACCTTTTGCTGCTGACCAGACACCTCCTTCACAACTGACCATATGGTTTTAATTTTATCCTGTGAATTAGCTGTTCTATTTGCATACCACATACTCTTTGCCTTCCTGATAACATTTTTAAGCACCTTACAATACTGTTTGTAATGGGCTACTGTAGCTTCATTGTGACTACTTCTAACATTTTGATATAATTCTCGCTTTGTTCTACATGATACCCTTATCCCACTAGTCAGCAACCTGGGCTGCCCATTACTGCTAGTACCCCGTTTAGAATCTTCTAATGGAAAGCAACTATCAAAGATCATGAGAAATGTGTTAAGGAAAGCAGTGTATTAGTCATCAATGTTATTGGCACCATAAACAACCTGCCACTCTTGTTCCTTGACGAAGTTTAAATAACTCTCTGTTGCTGTTGGATTAACTTTCCTACATATTTTGTAATGAAATATGACATTTGTTTGAGTACTAAAGCCTTTTAGTGTTAGAATTTGTGTATCATGGTCTGAAAGCCTTTCACCCTTTTACTGACAGAATGCCCGTCTAGTAATGAAGAATGAATAAAAAAATGTCTATGGCTGTGGTACTGTTCCCCTGCACCCTTGTTGGAAAGAATGTAGTCTGCATCAGATCACATGAATTTGTGAGGTCTACCAACATCGTTTTTCTTGCACCATCGCATACAAAATTAATATTGAAGTCACTACATATTACTAACATCTGGTACTTTCTGCAAAGTGAAACAAGAACCCTCTCTAACTTGAGCAGAAATGCTCTGAAGTCAGTGTTAGGGGACCTATAAACAACAACCATTAGAAGTTTAGTTTCACTGAATTCAACTGCATCTCCACAACATTCAAATATCTGCTCAGTGCAGTGTTGGGATGCGTCTATGGACTCAAATGATTTTTAGGTACATAGCCACTCCCCCACGCCACAAGGAACTCCTTGAAAAAAGCTAGCTAATCTGTATCCTGGTAAAGGGAGCATCTGAATTGTAAATTATTGAAGTGCTGCTTTGATATACCAATATTTCATAGTCAACATCTATAAGCAGTTCACTAACTTTATCTCTAATACCTCTTATATATTTATAAAATATGCTAATTCCTTCTGTACTTGAAAACATTACATCCTCAGAAGAAGCTTTCCCAGTCTCCCCACCCCATACCTATTGAGGTGCAGGCCATGCCTAGTGAATCCCAATCTACTGATAGACCCAACTGGCGCCACTGAGATGTGACCCACGCCCTCTGCCACCAGCCCCATGTTAATGCTCCTAAGAGTCACATTAGTAGTTGCACGAAATGCAAATTAGTGTCACCAGTTTGAGTAGCTATCTTTATCAGGTCACCACCTACATCATATACCCCGTCCCTATCAAGACTGTTCCCTGCTTCACCCACTACCACTACCTGAGCCTTCGTAAAATTCCTACGTAACTCCCCTAAGCTGTCAGTCACTTGAGCCAACCCTGCACTAGGCTTCACAATGATAGTGACCTGGTACCCAGTCCCCAACGCTTACTGCAACTTCTGGCCCACACCTCTACTGTGAGAACTACCTAGCAGGAGAACCTTCATCCATCTGTTAGGCTTTGAAACTGACCTAGGCCTCCTAATTGCTGACGACTGCTGCATGTTCCCTACGTCTACAGCTACACGAGGCTCCTCTCCTCTCCACTGAACTCTGACAGTTTGTCAAATCTATTGCATATACGCAAAGTATAAATGTCTGAATACCTTCTCTTCCCAACCACCTTTTCACCAACTGCCATTCCCCACCACCCTTCACTGTCCTCAATCTATCCAGTCCCTCCTTTGAACGTTGTAAGCTGCACCTGAAGGGCACAAGTCTTACGCTCCTGCTCCTCTATCAACTTACTACAGATTCTGCATTCCCAGGAGAAAATCCCGCTAGAGTGCCCACTGGCTTCCCCGCTGCATTTAGGATACTGACTTTGCTTTACATGATTTTTCAGCAACATTGTTTACAAGACAATGTACTCATAATACAACCAGAATATGATTCATAGTAGTGCACCTGAGACTATCAATATTTTCAAGTTTAATGATGTTATACAGTTAGATTTTTCTTGGTGCAATCATGACATGATACTTGATAATTGTCCATAGGACTACACTGTAATGTTTCTATACTACTGAAGATTCCCGCTTATCAGTAATGAGATAAATTTACTATACATTTGTTGTACAATATACTTTCAAATATGTGCCAAATTTGTTAAACCATGGTAGAGGAATGTGAAAGGAGTCCACTGGGCTACACTTGTATGTGGCACCCGATTTGATAATAATACTAATGTAAACTAAAATGGAACTGTTATATTATAAACGATGTATGAATCTGATAAGCTTTATAAAGTGGATCGCAGACTGTGCCCGATCGCAGAGCCAAAGGTACTTTTTCTGGTCTGAGATTATAGTGTTGGAGTAAGAGAGCACTTGGCGCACAGTTTTGGGTAGCTGTCTGTGAGCGAAAGAGGACGGAATAGGCAGTTTTGTGGCGTGCGCTGTGAAGTCAACAAGTGTTAAATTATAATTTAGGAATAATTAACTTTCGTTTTGCCAGCGCTTTAATATATATGAGTTGACTGATAACTTTCATTTGTTGAAAAACCTCAGAATGTAAGCGGCCTGATATGTTATAAAAATTAGTTAGATATTTCCTTTTTTTGAAAGTTCTACGATTTGTTAAAACACATATACATAATCTGATGGTTTGTACTTATGCTTTTTTAATGAAGTTAGATAATACTTGCTATATAAATCTCATTGTTTGTAAATCAATTAGTAAAAAGGATGTAATTCTTCTGAGTAATGTAATTTCAATTAAAAGATGTTTTCAATGTCCAAACTTAACTTGGAGCACAATTTCACTAAAAAGTCAGTGTTACTAATTCACCACAATCAGTACCGCCTCCATGTCCAAGTCATATGTTTTTCAAACACGTTGGAATTTTCTTAAATGTTTTCATTTATCAGCTGAAAGAATTTCGTGTACATTTAAAAGTACTACGGCCAGCACTGCACACCGCTGAGCCTGTAGCTAGCATATTTTATTTTTTCAGGAGACAGAAAAACTACTCGCGTTCCACCGTTGCTGCTTTACAGTTAAGACAATTTAATTCATTGGTTATGTGCACAGGGACCACAGGTTTTGAACAGGTCCGGTGGATTCAGTGTTTAAGGGGGCGAATGTGGTTTTCGGTAATGTATTTCTTTACTGGTATTGGGAGTTGCATTGGCCAATTAATTTGTATAAATTTGTATAAATTTTTGCTAACAATAACACAGGGTGCACCACTTGCAGTTACAATACGATAACGACAGATTTGCATCAATTCCTCAGTCACACATTCATTCAATGTACCACAAAGCAGATCAAGTAACACAATTTCATTCATTTATTATGTGCACAGGCACTCACTAAAGCATCACAAAGCAAATTATTTTAAGGAACTTTACAGGGTTTTCCGATGTGTAGCAAGGCTCACCGTAAACAGTCGCTAGAACTGGTCCCATTAGGTAGCGTACATAGTGGTATCAACAGACATGAAGTCATCACTTCACAGCTCCACGACCCATTTCAGCGAACGACAATCGTTGCCGACCAAGGCAGCACTAGCCGAGTGACTCCGGGCCGGACTCCATACCCCGCGCAGGCCCACAGCACTCCACTGCCTCTTGCGACTGCTGCCCTCACGCATCTCCTCGTTCATCCCCCAACCCTGACCTCTTGCGGCTAGTTTATCAGTTCGACCTCTCAACATTTTCGTAAAGATCTTCTTGCCAAAGGAAAGTGTCACCTTACATTGGGCGCCATTGCTCAACTTCCCACACTAAAAATATAACACAACCGTTATCGGGACTGGAGGCTTAGTCTCCGGGAACACAAATAGGTTAACTGCATTATGGATCTCAGTTACCTCAAAAGGCCCCACAAAACGAGGAGCTAATTTATGGGAAGTAGGAGCCTTCTCCAGATGGCTCAGCGCAAAATTATCGATGAAGACTCTCAGCTTAACTTCAAACTCCCGACACCCCTGGTTGTAACGGACCACCTGCCTCTGATGAGCACTACTAATGGTTCGGCATCCTTCCCCCTGTTCTCCTGTATCAGGCCAGGTGTCACCTTTTCAGGAAGCAAGTCAATAACAGATCACAAGTTGACTAAATGTGAATTTAGACAACGACCAAATATTAAGGCAGCAGGAGTGGTCTCCAGGACATCCTATGTGTGGAATTAAACACCAAGTTCAACAATGGGACTGAGAAGTGTCTGTGTCTTTGTGTGTGTGTGTGTGTGTGTGTGAAAACCTACGTGACCAAACTGCTGAGATCTTCGGTCCCTAGACTTACACACTACTTAGACTAACTTAAACTGACTTATTTTAAGAACAACACACACACACGTACACACACACACACACACACACACACACACACACACACACACACACACACACATGCCTGAGGGAGGACTCGAATCTCCGATGGGCAGGGCCATGCAGTCCGTGACATGGCGCCTCAAACCACCCGGCAACTCCTCGCGGATACGGAGCAGTCCCACTCGTGGCGTGATAGAGAATTACATAAGATCAGTGCAACCTTCAGGTTTCTATTAACGTTTTTGGCGAAGGATGACTCGAGATAGTATGGAGTTGTGGGCGGAGTGGGTTATTGCATTATCAAAACAGAATTTCTTAAACCACTCAGAGAGAAATACAGGTGCGTTGTCACTAACAAGGACCCATTGAGTGGTGAATTGGTAACCTTGTAGTGACACCACAACCGGTATCAACCAAACGAAAAGGGAGAATGCAGCAACGGCAACGGAGATGTAGTGATACCCATCAAGAGTATTCGGCAAGAGGCCGAAAAAATAAAAAACCTATCCACTGAGAAGTCATCCCTAGATGATTTAAAAACCCACTGTGGGTACTTAAATTGGGCTTAGCCATAATTCATTTATCACACTCCGTCACTAAAAGGCTAAAATCTTTGCATGAAGGGGCCCACCTGAGAAATTCTCTGATATCACTTAGGTTACACTGGCCCCCAACGACACTGTTGTGAAAGTAATGAGAAATATCCGCGACCAAGTCTCTGCGAACACAAGTCCTGGCTTGAATATTACGTTTCCCCTGATAACACAATTCTTTTTTTGTAAAGGGTATCGAGGAGTAGCTTTCTCACTCAAAATATTTTGCATGATATTTCTCAGAATACGATCCTGCTCTTGGCTCTGCTTCAAGTCTCTGACCCCCACTATAAAATGGAATGCTGAAATGTGCACAGTTCATCAGGCAATCCGGCCAGTTTTCCTGAGCCTCGCCACCACCCAGCTCAATGTTTGACTCTCTGTTTCAAGACAAAACACGTTGTGCTTGAGATTAAATTTAAAATTTTCATCTGAAAACATTACCCCTAAGGCCTTGCACTCATAAACACAATACTTCTGCTCTGTAGCTGAAAGTTATCTTAAAGCATAAGCAATGGTTCTGTGCTCCCCCTGGTCTTCCTGAAGGAGAGCAGCAGCAATCCCAGAGTTTGAGGCTTCGGACTGGAATATGGAAAGTTAATTGGAGGCATGTACCCCAAGTACCAGGTCATTACGCAAATCTACCTTAATGGCCTCATATGCAGACTTCTGCGATTCTTCCCATTCAAATTCCTTGTCCTTCCTATGTGGCTGTTTCAACGGTGCAGCTAACTGGGAAAATTGTGGAACGAATTTCCTAAAAAAAATTTGCCATCCCTATCAATTCGGCTTCTCTCTTCTTGGTCTTAGGGAGAGGGAACTTTTGCAGAGTCTTAGTACGTTCAGGATCAATACGAGTCCCCCCAGAAGAGACGAGATGTCCAAGGACGGAAATTTTTTCTTTAACTAAACTGACCGTTGACATCTTATTTGTAAGCCGGCTATGGTGAAAGTAGAGGAGAACCTCCTCAAGATGATATAACTGCAGTTCTAAGACAACACTATAGGCGATCGCATCATCTAAATAATGATATTTACAATCTCAGCTCACGACAGCATTAACACCTGTTAACAACATCCACTGACACAGCTTAAATTGTTGCTGATGGCAAAACAGAAAGGAAAACCCTGTCTTCAAGTAACTCAAAATTAGACCAGTATTCTGAATCCATTCACGTGCCAAAATAATTTTCGAACATCATTGCCTAGTGACCACAAAGTGGAAAGGCCAAGAAAAACTCAATATAGAAACACTCGCCTTGCAAAGACCCCCAAGATGCAACAGCTGCCCAATGGCAGTATGCCATACCTGCCAAACCGATTTGCAAGGATGGAAGTTGGCAAACATTACGATTCCGAACGTACCAATCACAATGCATCAAGCATAGATTAATTGCTCTTTTCTTAAATAACTCTACCTGAGGCATCCACGTATTTCCATGAGTCAGTTCCAGCCTCTGCGCCTTCCTGCAACATAATGACTAGACAGAATCGTAACACCTACCGTACAAGCCAAATCATTTAACACTAGCACTACAAGACAACTGTGAATTATCACTGCCCCCAGTTCCCTTCCTAGCACAACCAAGCTCTCTGCTACCACTGAAACTGGTTTACCAGGGGAGAGGCAAGGCCAGCACGAGAGCTGTGGTGTGGAAGTGGAACACAAGGGCACACAACAGCAACACCATTCATAGTAAAAAAAATTAACAGAAAATTTATTTATTAGTTGGCAAGCTTGATTTGATACAGCATGGATTTATGATAGTGAAATCTCCAGGAAAATTTTTTTTCTGATCTCACTCAGCTTCAACACTCTGAGGTACATTTAAAGTAATGAGCTCTTAAAAATGATAAATATTAACTTTAACGAATCCTAAGAAAATGGTATTTTAAGTACGATATTTCCTTTACATATTTAGAAATTGTTAAGGCAATAAACACCTTGAACTATTAGCAACTCCTTGAAATCATGCTAAAACGTGAGGCTAACAAATAGTGTTGTTGAGAAAATGATTGATTAAATTTATAACATCAAGAATGCCAAGAGAAATAAGACTGCTACTCATTTCATTTCAGAAGCAAACATTCCTCAAAACTTAAAACTGGCTAAAATCATAAAACCAACATTAGTAACTGGCTAGTAAGGATTTACAGAGATTAAAACGCGATTAAATGAAGTTCGTGCACTCACACAGAATGTAAGAAAATTCTGCTAGGCACGCACATAAACACAGTTCAACTTGCAAGTGGCAAGCAAATTAAGGGAGGTACTTTGTCAAATCTTTGATAACTATACACAAATGATATGTCCGTAACTCAGTTCATAATAATCCACGACCAAGGTGCTGGCCCATTCACCTTTGTCACAGGAATATTTCAAATACGATTACTGCATTGTGCGGTTTCCTTCCTCCATCAACTGATCAGCCCAAATCATTTGGACTAGCGAACAAGGTGAATTGCTTGCCCAACAAATTGGAGGGAAAAGCCATTAATTACAGGTCTGAGGAGTGGAGCAGTAAAACAGATTAAGTTAATGACATTACTAAGAAGCAATAGTTCACCATTCCAAAACCTTACTTTGCTTAAAGGGACGCTTGGCACATGAGCATGAGGTTAAACTCTGTGATTTGACAAGAATGAAAACAATGTACCAATTATTGCCAGTCTGCACTAAGAAGGTTCAAAGTATTTAATAACAGTAATCAAACACAGCAACGAAGCGTTTACAATTGCAAATGCTAAAAGACTAGATAATGTAATTCTGCTCACCATGCTATGCCATACAATTAGATGCGTATGTATGCTTGACGCTATTACGCTTATCAGATCTTTAACCAGCGTATCCAGTTCCAAGCATTATCCTCGACTCATAATAAACATTCTCAGTCACCTTGTGATCCAACAAGCAACTTTATAAACAGGTGTTACACTCAGGTTTGACCGATGTGCAGCAAGGCTCACTGTTTTCAATCGCCAGAATTGATCCCATCGGGCAGTGCTCCATGGACCACTTACGCGAACGACAATCGTAGCTCACTAAGGCAGCAAGATCCGACTGATTCCAGGCCAGTCTCCACACCCCGTGCAGCCCACAGCACCCCTCTGCATTCCGTCTCACGAGCACCGTCCACAAGCGTCCCCTCTTTCACCCTCAACAGTATGGAAGCCCTATGTCAGGATCTTCCAGAAACAAAAATGTTTGACTACACCTTGGAATTCGTCATGAAATCACTCACTACGGATACTTCTAGTCAAAGAGGCGAAAATAAGAACTGTTACCTTGTGGCCAAAATAACCAACAGATTACTCCACAATTTCTCATAGAAGAGGTGCACATACAGTTGCCAGCCTAGTCGATATTCTGGATCTTGCTGTATTGTATAGCTGACAAGCATTAGACTTTTCACTGGACTCGCATTCGGGAGGACGACGGTTCAATCCCGGGTCCGGCCATCCTCATTCAGATTTTCCGTGATATCCCTAAATCCCTCCAGGCAAATGCCGGGATGTTTCCTTTGAAAGGGCACGGCCGAATTCCTTCCCCATCCTTCCCTAATCCGATGAGACCGATGACCTCCCTGTCTGGTCTCCTTCCCCAAACAACCCAACCCAACCCAACCCCATTCGACTTTTAAAGGTGAACTGCTGTAGATGTGTGCACTGTCTGACACTATATATTTTAACTCCTCCTGGAATGTTTCCTGAAGAGATGATGTATCCACCCAATATCACAGAGGGGGGGGGGGGTGCACGGTTCTATAAAACAAAACAAAAAATAGCACTGTGGCAGCACATAGATGAATCTACTGATCCAGGGGAAGTATGACCTTTGCATTACTAAATTGTGAGTTTTCAAATGCCACCATCAGATAGAATTCATAGTGAAACTTTATATCTACACTGACATGTTTAGTGCCACATATGTTTAAACTGTGGGTAAGATTATGTACCATTATTTCCACGTCAGGTGATTACTGCTGCGATTGTGGCGCCATGTGTGTAATGAGAAAGAAGAACAAATAATTAGTTAGGCATAATATTTATTACCAATGACATTTTTATTCATCATCATCAGTACTCATACTTAGATGGTAACTGTCTTGCTGCTATATTCGTCACGGCACCACTTGATAGTTCTTACCTGTCTGATTGTACGCTATATTAATAACTGTAAATACATAGAACTTTAAGTACCGCCACCTTTGATTTCGATATAATGAATATGGTTTTCATCTTTGATACTTATTGATAAATTGTGTATGAGTAGCAAGTATATTTAACCACTGATGCTTCTCTTCATTCACTATTGATTGCATGATTTTGGTCTACCATCATAGATGCCTTCTATATGCTCCAGTGATTAACCATTTTTAGAGGAATCTTGAAGAAAGACGTCATGGCTTGAATGCAGTTCACAGATTACACCATTCGTCTTAAAGACTTCGAGTTTCAAAACTGTTATTCTGCTGCTAGTAGGCGGCTTGTGTACTGTGATATGGCGCAGCTTCATGCTGATTTCGAGGTTTGGCAAGGTGCAAATATGTATGCTAGTGAGATAGCGTGTCTGTTAGCAAGAAACAATATGTACCAGCGCATGTGGGCTTGCAGTCATGTACTGAGCGGCAGCTACCATGCCTCAGAGATATAGCAGCAAGCAACTCGAGTACATCACACATGTAGCATATGTATTAGATGTGCCTGGTGTCCATGGCACTGCGGCGATATTGTGGCAATGCATTGTAATTATGTGTAAAAAATGCTAAAAATCAGTCATGCTTGTGTGGTTATGGGGTAAGTACACACTTTATAGATTAGTCGTGGGAGTGCACACATTTCCAGCTGCTGTTGCCTATAGTGGCCAGGGAATTCTCTCATGGTAGTTTACCATCAGCTATCCTTACACATCCAAGAGCTATCAACACTAGAGTATTCTCTGCTGCCTGTTAAATAGCAGCTACAGCGTTCCCACACACACATCTATCAGCTATTGACTACACCAGGTAGGGTACTCCCTGAAGATATAACGGTAGCAGTTACTCTCCCACGCTTCACGAAGTCAAAGGAAGAAAAATTATTAGTTAAGTATTTTTTGTTCCCATCTATATTCTCAATGCTCACATGATGGATGTCTTCCATTGGGGAGTGCTGAGAGCTGGTACATCACGTCGACTTTTTGGTAGGTAGCAGAAGTTTGTTTTCTCAAATATACGTCTTAGTTCTGAAAATTATGAAGAACATGCCCCTAATCATGTTAAAGGAAGCTATTTTCAGCAGAATACTCTATATTTACATAAAATGCCAATCTGTTCACTACAGAGTATATAGATGCAGTAGCTCATAAGGCGGTGTTTGAATTAATTTGTTATATTAACGTCAGACAGTTGAGTTTCTGTATTTTTTGGTCTATTCTATAAATATGCTGCCCGTTTTGGTCCAGGCATCACACCAAAATTTTTGCTTGTGAAAGTTCCAACACACACATTCATGGCAGACCAAAGTATAGCTGACGATCTCTATTTAAAAATTAGATGCGCGACTGTGTATTTAAGGTGATATGGGTATAAAAATTGTGTTTTACCACCGCCAGAAGCTGACAGTTATGTGACTGCACCGTCTTTAGAGTTTTTTGCAAGTTTAGTTAGCCGTTACTGCTGGCACACACATGCGTACTTCACAGTCCCTTTATAAACCGCAAGTTGATGGAGAGGGATCTGAATACGCAATTACTTGTACACTGTTGCCACTACTGCTGCAGCTCAGGCAATAGTAAGTCGTGGAAAACTTTTGTGTCCTGGTTCAGAATCAGATCTAGGGGATCCTGTTCTGTTGTGGACTGTTGTGACCTTTGTGATGGCTCACACAATAGTAAACTGTTCAAGATATCTAGTACTTTCACTGTTGCTGTAATAATAACAACGCACTAAGTATAATGGCACACACATATAAAACTACTGCTATTACTACTACTACTACTGCAGATAATAATAATAACACACAACAGTAATAATAATAATTAGAGGTAGATAGTTGCTTAGTGACGGGTATTTGTGCTTATTGTATTGGAGGTCTCAATCAGGTAATGTATTGCTAACAGCAATATTTATACACTGTCACGAAACTCTTCTTATGTGGTGGGAGACTTGGCAGACATTTTAAAAAGTGGTCACAATTCCAGAAAATGCAACGTGATGTGTTGGAGGACCCAGTTGTGTTGCAATGGTATTACTTGTGGAACAACATTGCTGGTTGCTGGTAAAATGCTGAGTAAAATGTCAGACGCTCCAACATTATCGTGCATCTCCAGTCTTGATGCAGAAAACTGTGAATCCATTACTCTACTGGATGTTTGCAACAAACAGACCCGTTTAAGTCTTCTTGGCCCAACCCAAGTGTCTCGTCGATTGAGTATATGAGACCAGGACGTATGTACAGAGAGTGATCGACTGATGACGTTCACGCAGTCGAATTCTACAAATCAAAATTGCCCGAGGGGAGAGGGCTGAGCTTGCATGTCATTGTCCGAGATATTTGTGCCTCAGGGCCAGACAACGATTGGCAAACAGCCCAGTGACGTAGACGGCACACGTAACATTATTGGCCATGGGGTCGTTGTGGTGGCTGGTGGGGGGGGGGGGGAGGGGGGGGAGAGGAAGTTGTATCACTCACAGGTTATTACCCAGACAGCAGCTGTGTTTCTAGGCCAATCCATGTTATGTTTACGGCCGTTTGCCTTTTATATAAGAAAAAGCACCACAAGAAATGTGTTACAACGTCAGGTTAAATGACAGAGAATTTTCAGAGTAATAAAAGGATGAAACTTGTCATGTCTCAGTTGGTTGACAAGATCCCTTGTCCTAGTGAAATGTCTTAAGAGGACTAAAGACCCTCTATCAATATATGAGACACAGCAGCACCCCTGTCTCAAGATCACACACAAAATAAGAAATAAATATCTTTCCAAATAACGCATATCTGAGGCGTAAAAATTTAAGTTTTCTCACCGAAAACTGTTCTTTTAGCTCAAGGTCAGTGACTAGAAGAAACTGGACTGGACAGCAAGAGCTATGATGCTGACATGTAGAACGTTCAGCGCCACTTCTTTAAGTAATGCAGTTCTTAGAGTTGAAATAGCTTGTGGTGCAGAACTATTTAGAAGTTACCCTGCCCTCCTATTGCCAATGTGGATCCAGTTTAAGAATTGAGAAGTAGGGAGCAATCGTTGGCATCCGGTAGATAGTTCATGTGACCTCTCCAGGGCTCGTCGTCCGTAAAATTTTGTTCGCTGCAGCAGTTTTCCCACTGCGAACTTCATCACGAACTCTTTATCATGAAAGTGCCGTAAAAATGTCAGATTATCCAGCAGCTACACTACTTGGACTTCGAAATTACTCATCTGATGATGGTATTCGGGCCACTGTCGAGGAAACTAAGACGTGATGCCGTTCAGTCAAACAACCACGACCATCGCGTAGCACGGTTTCCGTTCTGCGATGAAGGAACAAGTGATGTACGTATAGTCTTAATTAAATAGTGAAAGACTCAGACTGCTTTTCCAGCCATTGTAGCTCACGGTTGGATTCTGTGATTAGGGAAGCAGTGCAAAATAGACTACTGAGTGAGGTAACCAGTTCAGTAGATTATATTAGATTAGATTCGTACTTGTTCCATAGATCATGAATACGACCCTTCGTAATGATGTGGAACGTGTCAGGTTAATAAAAGGGGTCTATACAATATATTACATTACGCAAAATATTGCATGACACATAATATTTTAATTTTTTTTGGGGTGAGGGTGTTGAAATTACCCTCTTACTATATCCAAAAATTCATCTAATGAATAGAAGTAGTTGCCATTCAGAAATTCTTTTAATTTTCTGTTAAATGCTGTATGGCTGTCTGTCAGACTTTTGATGCTATTAGGTAAGTGACCAAAGACTTTTGTGGCATCATTGTTTACCCCTTTCTGAGCCAAAGTTAGATTTAACCTTGAGTAGTGAAGACCATCCTTTCTCCTAGGGTTGTAACCATATACACTGCTATTACTTTTGAATTCGTTCGGATTGTTAATAACAAATTTCATAAGTAAATATATATATATATATATATATATATATATATATATATATATATATATTGTGAGGCTACAGTGAAGATCCCTAACTCTTTTAATAAGTGTCTGGAGGATGATCTTGGATGAGCTCCAGCAACTATTCTGATTACACGCTTTTGTGCAATGAACACTCTTTTACTAAATGATGAATTACCGCAGAATATGATGCCATACGAAAGCAGATAATGAAAATAAGCGTGGTAAGCTTATTTACTGAGATGTATATCGCCAAAATTTGCAGTGACCCTAATAGCATAAGTAGCTGCACTCAAACGTTTCAGAAGATCTTCAGTAGGCACACCGGCTACGCATTTAGCGATATATGTAAGTGTGCACCTGCAGAATTAGCACAGAGAAAGACTTTATGTAATTTACCGCCTGTTACGAGCTGTAGCGCTGAAAGCGACGCTGGGAATGAGCACAAGCACACTGCACGGACGCAGAGGGCGTCATTTCAGTATTTTCGTGATGTAATGTAAACAGTATTTTGTTCTCTGGGCATAAAACTGGGAATGTCACCAGGTCTCCGACAGTAAACTGCTGATGCTGATAAGAGAGGCTGTCATCGTAAACAGCATTTCTCGAGGCAAGTTAAGCGATAACATTTAATTCAAGCACTCCGTTGTAAAGCTCAGATTTAATTTTAAAAATGGTTTTACTGTCGAAGTTTGTTATTCCGAAATGCAGTTAATGACTACCTGTGGGTTAAATATCTTGATACGTTCAAATGTTGAATCCTCAGTTTGGGACAAAGAGGACCAGGCAGCGCAGTTAAAATATATATCTAGTATAGAACCTGATAAGTAGTAAATCGGCTGAGACGTTTTGTAAAACACACAGGCTAACAGAAAAGAGTGAAGCATCGACGAGACTACAAACGAGTAGAATTATAGTTATCTGCAACGGGTAAAAGACTCCACCAGAGTACATTGATATTACTCGAGTTCATTGTTCCGCTGCCTGGTCCTCTTTGTCCCAAACTGAGGATTCAACATTTAAACATATCAAGATATTTAACCCACAGGTAGTCATTAATTGCATTTCGGAATAACAAACTTCGACAGTAAAACCATTTTTAAAATTAACATAACTGGGAGAACATAACAATGTACATAAACAGCATGAGATGTTGAGTGATTACCGGGAAGGACACAGAGTTGGCACGAAAGCATTTGGGACAGCGTTATCAGCAAGTGACAGATTTTCGTATGTAAAAGGGGGAGTAGTGTCTTGAATTACAGATAAATCAGATATAGTAAAAGTGTGTCATATCTGAGAATCCTGATATGTTTACATAAAAGGTAATTTGCGATTTAGAGGGTTATGCGTAAGTTTGCTGGGTCAAATCGACGCCCTCAAAGAGTATTGATGAAACAGGAATATCAGAGGCATGTGAGTATCCAGATATAATGAGGTTGTAAATGAGAAGTGAGAATAGAAATGCACCTTGCGTGGGGTACTGTTGCTTGGAGAGATGGCTGCTGATTCATATCGTATTTGTATTTTTAAGATTTGCTGTGACTGTCCTGAGTTGGAAGGTAATGTTTCAGTAGTGCTTATATGTGTTTCGTCCACATCGATGGAGCGATTTCGGACGGCAGTTATTCTGAGTATAAATCTCCTCCAAAGTTGCGATTCGACATACTTTTATGGGGAAGAGAGTTTATTGTGAGGTAGTTTAGCGTCAGGGTACGTTCCAAAAAAATGGTAGTTCGATGAGGACATAATTTTTACAAGGGCACGAAATGTGTGTGTTACTATAGGGTGAGGAGAGTTTCTTGGCTTGAGAGGGACGGAAACGACGAACTACCATCAAAGGTGTCACACATTGTAGAGTTAGACGGACATCAATTAATGGCTGTCCTATCTTCAGGATATTGCAATAATGTGTTTTGAGTATTTATTTATTAAAATTTCAGGAGAATGGAGATGCAGGAGAGGAAGGACATAATGTTGGTACAGAATGGTCGCAGACACGACAAAACTTCGCAAAGACAATGTTCAAAAGAGAATTAACACTGAAAGATAAAACGCAAGACATAATAAAGGACGTGAACTATTAACATAATATTCGAGGACGGCATAAGCGCTACTGCTTTACCACCTCTGCGACTAAGAAACATAATTTTGAATTGTGATGCAATAGTTCAAATGGCTCTGAGCACTATGGGACTTAACTTCTGAGGTCATCAGTCCCCTAGAACTTAGAACTACTTAAACCTAACTAACCTAAGGACATCACACACATCCATGCCCGAGGCTGGATTCGAACCTGCGACCGTAGCGTCGCGCGGTTCGAGACTTTAGCGCCTAGAATCGCTCGGCGACCCCGGCCGGCTGCAATAGTCTCTGTTGTGTTTTGTGTGAAGTACCGTTCTCAGGTAAGGAATAAGGTGCGATCCCTGCACCAGAAGAAACAAAGAAGACAACAGTGGAATTGCGGAATGGAGTAAGCATAGGGCAAAGAGAGAAGTAAGAGAAAACGAAAGAAGATGGAAGAAAAATAGGAACCACAGCTTGATTACACGAATTATTGGTGTTGGTGTCATTATTTATCGATATTTTATTTCTTATTTGCTTGGGAGGAGATAACTAACAGGCGTATTGGGAGCATGGAACTAATTACGCTTTGCTGGTCCTAAGAGATCGCATGAGAAGAGCTGAATGGAAATGGAGCTAATCAACTAGGAAAGCGAAAGGAATTGCCGCTTTTCAACTGAAATCGAAGACAATCATACGGAAGAATCAGTTTGAAGGAAGTGGGATACTGAAGTGCCGAGGAACGGTAAGGAGCGTTTCAAGTTCGCCAAGAATGTAGATACGGCGATAAGGAATGCCACAATAGGTAATTCAGTTGAAGGGGAGTGAACATTCCTAAAAAGAGTAATCGAAGATCTTGGAAAGAGAAACATAGGTACTGCAAAGGTAACAGCGAAGACACTTTGGTTACGGAATAAATACTTTGACTGACTGACGAAAGTTTGGGATAGACAGGAATACAGCAATACAAAACACTTAGGAAATAAATAAGTAACAAGAGAAGGAAACCAAGGCGAAACGTCTGCAGTAGTAATAGGAAGAAAACGAAAAAGAAATGATAGTTGGAAGACCTGACTCAGCGTACTGGTAAAATTAAATGCAAGAGGAATTAGACTGCTGAACACGGAGAGAAGAGGGGACATGTGGAAAAAATACCTTGGTGGAGAAATTGTCTGATGACGTGATAAAAGAAACTGGAGTAGATGTGAAAGACAGAATTGAAAAGAGTTTTGGGAGACATGAAATTAAATAAGGCATAAGGGACCGTTAACACTGCATCAATACGTCTAAAATCATTGGAGACGTGGCAACAGCTATTCAGGTTGGTGTATAGAAACTATAAAGTTCTGAAAATAGCAAGAGTTGATAAGTGCGAGATATGACGTACAGTCTGCTTAACAGCCCAAGCGTATAAGTTGCCGACAACAGTAATATACGAAACAATGGAAAAGAAACTTCAGAAATTGTTAAATGTGAAGCACTTTGGCTTCAAGACAAAGGTATACCTGGTGCAAGGATATCGTCTTTGACTAGTACACATAACATCCTTGGTCCCGAATTCGAATCGAGCCCCGACTTAAATTTTGATTAAAAATCACCAGTGTCGACCGCCGAAGACTTCCGCAATAATAAGTCACACTCGTTCAGCCAACGGGTCTTGTCAAAGAGAGAGTAGGAGCAGACAGACCTGCAGGCCACTCTATTGCCCTTGGAGTGGGAAACGGAAGAATCAGAAATCGAGCAGCATGAGGACGCAGAAGGAGGTGAAATGCACTGCATTAAAGTCGCATAACATGTAACCTTCGGTTATGTTGGCCGGTAATTGAGAATGTGTTACGATGACCTCTCCAGTGGTAAAAAATTCCGGAATATTCCCCATCTCGGATCTGCGGGAGATGAATGCCAAACTGAAGGTGATCATGAGGAAAAATTGGATAACCAACGAAAGAATAACGTTCTACCATTTGGGGCGTGGAATTTCAGAAGTGTGAAAGTGGTGGGAAAGCTGGAAAATACGAAAAGGGAAATTCAAAGGCTCAATCTAGATATAGTGGCTACCGGGAGGGGGGTGGGGGCGACAGGTCAGTGAAGTGAAATGGAAAGAAGTCAAGGATTTATGGTCAGATAAGTAAAGAGTAATTTTTACAGCAGCAGAAAATAGTTTAATGGGAGTAGGATTCGTTATACATAGGAAGATGGGGCAGAGAGTGTGTTACTGTGAACTGTTCAGCGATAGGGTTGTTCTCATCAGAATCGGCAGCAAACCACCGCCAACAAGGACAGTTCAAGTATACATCACTATGTTGGAAGCAGAAGAGGAAGAGATAGAGAAGGAATATGAGGATACTGAACGGGTAGTGAAGTTCGTAAAGGGAGGAGGACCGGAATGCGATGGTAGATAGTGGATTAGAAGAATGTATTACATGAGAATATGGGCCTAGTACAACGAATGAAAGAGCGGAAAGATAAACTGAGTTCTGTAATAAATTTCAGCTAGTAATAGGGAACACTTTGTTCAAGAATCACAAGAGGAAGAGGTATACTTAGAAAAAGCAGTAAGACGCGGGAAGGTTTCAGTTAGATTACATCATGGTCAGACATGATCCAGAAATCAGATACTAGTTTGCGAAGTGTAAACAGAAGCAGATATAGACTTAGATAAAACTTAACAGTGATGTAAAGTAGGCTCAAGTTCAAGAGACTAGTCAGGAAGAATCAATGCGCAAAAAAAGGTAAAGAACTAAGGAATGAAGAGCTGTGGTTCTCTGAGGCTATGGACTCTAAGATAAAGAACAGCTCAGCACGCAGTTTGATTAAAGAGAAGCGGACATCTGTAAAAAGGGCCTGCCCCAGGCCCTGCCCCAGCAGATCCTGGGCCTTATCTCAATGAAGAACCGCCTCAGGAGATACTGGCAGCGTACCTGGCGCCCGTTCAATAAACTGCACGTCAACAGACTCCAGGGCATAATACGGAATAAAATACAAACATTCAGAAACGAGCAGTGGGGACAGAAACTCGCTGGGCTGGATACCACACGTCCTGGTGTGTGGTAGCTGGCCAGACACTTCACCAGGGAGAAACTTTACATTCTCGTCACAAGGACCAGACGGCCCAGCCTACTCCGCGACGGAGAAGGCAGAGCTTATGGCCACAACACTTGCAGCGTCTTTCATGCCGAATCTGGTTCCCTCAGACCCAGTATTCACACTTGAAACGGACCGGGAGGTTACACGACTTGTAGCCCAGACCTTGCGCAACGAAATTAGACGTACTAGCACAAATGAAATCACATGGGCTATCAAGCACACCAACGCTAGAAAAGCCCCTGGGCCTGATGGCATTCAAAACCGTGTCCTCGAGGAGTTCACGGATAAAGCCGTAGAATACCTCACACACTTAACGAATGCCATCCTGAAACACCAACACTTCCCTGACTTTTGGAAGGTGGCCAAGGTCCTGATGTTCAGGAAGCCAGGGAAAGACCACTCCCTCCCACAAAATTACCGACCCATCAGTCTGCTGTGTTCTCTCAGCAATATTGTTGAGCAGGTAATATTGAAACGTATCACTAGGCATTGCATTGCCAATGACACCCTACAATTCGGCTTTAGGAATCATCACTCGACAACACAACAACTCCTCCGCGTAGTCGAATATATAACACACGGCTACAACACGAACAAAGCCACAGGGGCCGTGTTCCTGGACATCGAAAAGGCTTTCGACCGTCTCTGGCACAACGGACACATACGCAAACTAAGCGAAGCTGGTTTCCCGGACGGACTCGTACGTCTCATACACTCATATCTCACGAACAGATGTTTCAACACTAACGTGCAGGATAAACAATCAACACAACACGGTATCCAAGCTGGAGTATCCCAAGGAAGCAACCTAGGGCCCATCTTGTTTAACCTGTACGTTAATGACTTCCCAGAGACACAAAACACGTCGTTAGCCGTCTACGCGGATGACACCGCCATCCTTGCACAAGATTGGAAACCGTTGAACATCAATTCACGAATACAGACAGCACTCAGAACAGCTGAGCCTTGGCTGGAGCGATGGCGTATTAAAGTAAGCGTCGACAAGTGCGAAGCAGTTCTGTTCACACGCAGACCGAAACCACTGCGCAAACATCAACATTGTAGACCAACAACACTACATTCACGCCCAATACGTTTCTGAGAGAAAGTCAGATACCTTGGTGTCTGGCTGGACCGGAAACTTACATGGGGGGACCACATCGAATACGTTGCCAACCGAGCGCACGCGAGGCTCAAACAGCTCTACCCAATGCTCAACAGAGAAAGCACACTGAATAGGAGGGTGTCGAGGTCCATATACATGACACTGATTAGACCTCTGATGACGTACGCAGCTCCCGTCTGGGGATATGCAGCTCCTACACGACTGCGCCGCCTGCAGATCATACAGAGCAAGGTGCTACGAATCATTAGCAACGCTCCACGCTACACACGCACCGTGGATCTTCACCATGAATACCGCCTTGATACCCTCAAGTAAATATTCAAAAAACACGCCACACGACTATACAGGAACTCGAGATACTGGAACAATCCTTTCATCCTCACTCTGGGAAACTACGATCACAACCACAGGTGGGAGCACAAGCGGCCAAAGACACTGCTAGCTAGGGCATAGCTACCTATGGTAAACTAACATACTCAAACAAGCGACAAACGTCGGCAAGCCCCTGCATATCGGCAACACTGATTGATAACTACCAGCTGCTATTAGAGCCGACCAATGGGCCACAGCAGGGACACCGACGAGTTTGCCCACAGACGCACAAACAATCCGCCACACTGTGCTTCCGGTATATGACCTATCGGAAACAAGATCGATAATAAACCTAACTGTTGCAGGTTGCTGACGCTGAAGGAGGACTCTATATCAGCACCCAGCGCCAGCCGCCGAGCTGCACAACCGCACAACGTCAAGGTATCGAGATGCATGATACCCACTACTAACAAATCCTATCCTTGCACAACGTATCGCTGGCAGCAAGACAACCGCTACTGCTCTTACCACCCGACCTAAATATCGCAGAGGGTTTTTTCCCTTGGCTCTTGCCTTGGCACGTTTTTCCTCTGCCCTTCAAACCGCTACCCTTCGTTCGATTTCGACCCAATCTATCTCCAGATGAGCGCGTATTAATGGTTAACCCTAGCCAGACGTACGCAAACAACGCAGTACCCACATCCTGCGAAACCTCACCTTAGTGAATACTAACCCTTATGCAGAGATGGCAGTAGACCTATTGTGTTGGACATTATGCCGGTGTGGGCGTGGAGGGGCTCCACCTCTTGAAAAAAAAAAAAAAAAAAAAAAAGTAAAAAGGGCAATCACAGAAGCTGGAAAGAAAGACACAGATACAAAGAAGGTAACTGCGAAGACACCATGGGTAACACAAGAAATACTACAGTCAATGGATGAAAGAAGAAAGTAGAAAAATATTATGGAAAATTCAGGAATAAAGGTACAAAAGTCCCTGAGGAACAAAATAAACAGGAAATGAGGCTAAGACGAAATAGGTGCATGAAAAATGTGAAGAAACCGATAAAGAAATGATTCTCAGAAAGACTGTCTCAGCATATAGAAAAGTCAAAGTAACATCCCGTGAAATTAAAATGAATATCAAGAGTGCAATAGGAATTTCACTGTTAAATGCAGGGGAAAGAGTACGTTGAAGGCCTCTATGCGGGTGAAGGTTACTCTGATATGATAGAAGAAAAAACAGGGGTCTATATAGAAGAGATAGGTGATCCGGTATTAGAATCAGAATTTAATAGAGCTTTCGAAGGCTTAAGACCAAATAAAGTGGAAGGGATAGATAACATCCCATCAGAATTTCTAACTCACTGTGGGAAGTTGCATTAAAAGAAATATTCACTGTGGTATGTAGAATGTATGAGCTTGTTGATATACCATCTGACTTTCGAAAAACATCTTCCGCACAACTCTGAAGACAACAAGTGCTGGTAAGTACGAGAATTATTGTACAATCCGCATAACAGCTCATGCATCCAAGCTGCTGACAAGTCTGATATACAGAAGAACGAAGAAGAAAACTGACGATGAGTTAGATGACGATCAGTTCGGCTTTAGGAAAGATAAAAATACCAGAGAGGCAATTCTGACGTTGCGGTTGATAATGGAGGCAACACTAAAAGAAAATCATGAGATATTCATAGAATTTGTCGACCTGTAAAAAGCGTTCGACATGGTTAAATGGTATAAGATGTTCGATATTCTGCGGAAAATGTGGGTAAGCTACAGAGAGAGACGGGTAATATACAATATGTATAATAGCCCAGAAGGAATAATAAGTGTGGAAGACCAAGAAAGAAGTGATCGGATTAAAATGGGTGTAAGACAGGGAACCAGTGTTTCTCCTCAACTGTACAATCTATGCACCGAGAAATCACTGATGAAAATGAAAGAAAGTTTCAACAGTGGAATTAACAATCTAAGGTGAAAGGATATCGATAATAAAATTCGCTGATGACATTTCTATCTCCAGCGAAATTGGAGAAGAATTACAGGATCTGCTGAATGGAATGGACAGCCTAATGAGTACGGAATGTGCATTGAAAGTAAATCGAAGAAAGACAAAAGTAATGAGAAGTAGCAGAAATGAGAGCAGTGGGAAACTTATCAGGACTGATGACTTTTTTTTGGTCGTCAGTCCTCTGACTGGTTTGATGCGGCCCGCCACGAATCCTGTGCTACCCTCTTCATCTCAAGCAGCACTTGGAACGTACATCCTCAATTATTTGCAGGATGTATTCCAATCTCTGGCTTCCTCTATAGTTTTTTGCCTTCTACAACTCCCTCTAGTACCATGGAGGTCATTCCCTCATGTCTTAACAGATGTCTTATCATCCTGCCCCTTCTCCTTATCAGTGTTTTCCATATCTTCCTTTCCTCTCCGATTCTGCGCAGAACCTCCTCTTTCTTCACCTTATCAGTCATCCTAATTTTCAACATTCGTCTGTAGCCCGACATCTCACATGCTTTGATTCTCTTCTGTTCCAGTTTTCCCACAGTACATGATTCACTACCATTTAATGCTGTAATCCAGACGTACATTCACAGAAATTTCTTCCTCAGATTAAGGCCTGAAACGTCCCCTTGGAAAACTTATGAATTACTGTGCTGTTAAACCTCTTATGCTATTTGGTTTTCAGACTCAACGTACTCAAACAGTTCTCCCTTCACTCATTCTGATCATCACTAAACTGACACACATAATTTCTAGCGCCACGCAATCTGGCTTTCAATAATCCCTACAAAAGAATGGCCCTGGCTAACAATAACGTATACCTTTCATGAATCACACACCTCACAAAAATCTTCGTTACTGGAACTACTGCAATACAGCGAGCGCCAATACTGCCAGCTAAATAAAAGATTCTAACTACTGATGACACTAACTACTGACAGGCATAGTTAGCAAATGAAAGATTTTTATACAGAACAAACAATGTATTTACCATAACAGCTTTCAAAATTCATTATATATAATTTTGTGACATCCAGTGAAACAAATTTCCTTTTCTCTGGTGGACACAAGCCCAGATCGTCCGCTCAAAAATGTGCCATCTCTCTCCCCACATCCATCACCGCTGGCGGCTCACCTCCAACTGGCCTAGGCTATGCGCTGTCCACATCCAACTGCCCAACACTACGATAGAGAATACTCCAACAATGCCAGCCAGCCACACACTGCACACAGCAAAGCTAGCAATTTTCATGCAGAGCGCTACCTGGCGTTACGGACATAAAAAACCTAAATACCCTAATTACAGGTCATTATTTGATATTAGTAGACTTCCCTTGGTCAGGAACGCCCTTTTTGCTTTTGATGTCGTCCTTGCTCCGTCCATCATTGGTTATTTTACTGCCTAGGTATCAGAATTCCTTAACTTCATCTACTTCGTGGATATCAATCCTGATGTTAAGTTACTTGTTGCTTTTATTTCCACTAATTATCATTACCTTCGTCTACCTTCGATTTAGACTCAGTTTATACTCTGTACTCATTAGACTGTTCATTCCTTTCAGGAGATCATGTAATTTTTCTTCACTTTCACTCACGGTAGCAATGTCATCAGCGAACAGTATCATTGATATCCTTTCATCTCGAATTTTTATTTCACTCCTGAACTTTTCTTTTATTTCCATCATTGCTTCTTCGATGTTCAGATTGAACAGTATGGGCAAAAGGCTACATCCTTGCCTTACACCCTTTTTAATACGAGCACTTTGTTTTTGGTCGTCAACACCTTATTATTTCCTCTGGCTGTTGTACATATTGTATATGACCCGTCTCTCCCTGTAGCTTACCCCTCCTTTTTTCAGAATTTCGACCATCTTGCATGATTGTACATTATCGAACGCTTTTTTCAGGTCGACAAATCTTATGAACGTGTCTTGATTTTTATTTAGTCTTGCTTCCATTATTAATGCAATGTCAGAATTGCCTCTCTCTTGCCTTTACCTTTGGTCGTCTAGCTCAATTTTCTTTTCCATTCTTCAGCGTATTATTCTCGTAAGCAACTTGAGTGAATAAGCTGTTAAGCTGATTGTGCGATAATTATCAGACTTGTCAGCTCTTGCCGTCTTCAGAATTGTGTGGATGATGCTTTTCCGAAAGTCAGATGGTATGTCATGCGTTCTACACACCAACGTAGATAGTCGTTTTGTTGCCACTACCCCCATTGATATTAGAAATTCTGATAGAATTTTATCTATGCCTTCTGCCGTATTCGGACTTAAGTCCTCCAAAGCTCCTTTAAATTCTGATTCTAATACTGGATCCCCTATCGCTTCTAAATCGTCTTCTTTTTCTTCTTCTATCATATCACACAAATCTTCCCCCTCATAGAGGTTTCAATGTATTCTTTCCACCTTTCCGCTCTCTCCTCTGATTTTAACAGTGGAATTGCCGTTGCACTCTTAATGTCATCACCCTTGTTTTAATGTCACCGAAGGCTGCTTTGATTTTTCTGTATTCTGAGCCCGTCCTTCAGACATTCATTTCTTTTTCGATGTTTTCACATTTCTCCTGCAGCCATTTCGTCTTAGCTTCCCTGCACTTCCTATTTATTTCATTCCTCAGAATTTCTGTATTCCTGAGTTTCCCGGAATTTTTTTCTATTTACTCCCTTCATTGATCAACTGAAGTAATTCTTTTGTTACCTACGATTTCTTCGCATTTACCTTCTTTGTGCCTATGTCTTCCTTCCCAACTATTCCTTATAGCTGTATCTATAGCCTCAGTGAAATTTAACCGTAGCTCGTCATTCCTTAGTACCACTTCCGTATCGCACTTCTTTGCGTATTGATTCTTCCTGGCTAATGCCTTAAACTTCAGCGAGTCTTCGTCACTAGTACAGGACTATTACAAATGATTGAAGCGATTTCATAAATTTACTGTAGCTCCATTCATTGACATATGGTCACGACACACTACAGATACGTAGAAAAACTCATAAAGTTTTGTTCGGCTGAAGCCGCACTTCAGGTTTCTGCCGCCAGAGCGCTCGAGAGCGCAGTGAGTCAAAATGGCGACAGGAGCCGAGAAAGCGTATGTCGTGCTTGAAATGCACTCACATCAGTCAGTCATAACAGTGCAACGACACTTCAGGACAAAGTTCAACAAAGATCCACCAACTGCTAACTCCATTCGGCGATGGTATGCGCAGTTTAAAGCTTCTGGATGCCTCTGTAAGAGGAAATCAACGGGTCGGCCTGCAGTGAGCGAAGAAACGGTTGAACGCGTGCGGGCAAGTTTCACGCGTAGCCTGCGGAAGTCGACGAATAAAGCAAGCAGGGAGCTAAACGTACCACAGCCGACGGTTTGGAAAATCTTACGGAAAATGCTAAAGCAGAAGCCTTAGCGTTTACAATTGCTACAAGCCCTGACACACGATGACGAAGTCAAACGCTTTGAATTTTCGGCGCGGTTGCAAGAGCTCATGGAAGAGGATGCGTTCAGTGCGAAACTTGTTTTCAGTGATGAAGCAACATTTTTTCTTAATGGTGAAGTGAACAGACACAATGTGAGAATCTGGGCGATAGAGAATCCTCACGCATTCGCGCAGCAAATTCGCAATTCACCAAAAGTTAACGTGTTTTGTGCAATCTCACAGTGTAAAGTTTACGGCCCCTTTTTCTTCTGCGAAAAAAACGTTACAGGACATGTGTATCTGGACATGCTGGGAAATTGGCTCATGCCACAACTGGAGACTGACAGCGCCGACTTCATCTTTCAACAGGATGGTGCTTCACCGCACTTCCATCACGATGTTCAGCATTTCTTAAACAGGAGATAGGAAAGCCGATGGATCGGTCGTGGTGGAGATCATGATCAGCAATTCATGTCATGGCCTCCACGCCCTCCCGACTTAACCCCATGCGATTTCTTTGTGTGGGGTTATGTGAAAGATTCAGTGTTTAAACCTCCCCTACCAAGAAACGTGCCACAACTCGAGCTCGCAAAAAATGGATCTGAGCACTATGGGACTTAACATCTATGGTCATCAGTCCCCTAGAACTTAGAACTACTTAAACCTAACTAACCTAAGGACAGCACACAACACCCAGCCATCACGAGGCAGAGAAAATCCCTGACCCCGCCGGGAATCGAACCCGGGAACCTGGGCGTGGGAAGCGAGAACGCTACCGCACGACCACGAGATGCGGGCTACTCGAGCTCGCATCAACGATGCTTTCGAACTCATTGATAGGGACATGCTGCGCCGAGTGTGGGAGGAACTTGATTATCGGTTTGATGTCTGCCAAATCACTAAAGGGGCACATATCTAACTTTTGTGAATGCCTAAAAAAACTTTTTCAGTTTTTGTATGTGTGTGCAAAGCATTGTGAAAATATCTCAAATAATAAAGTTATTGTAGAGCTGTGAAATCGCTTCAATCATTTGGAATAACCCTGTATATTGTGATCTGAATCTGTATCTGCTCCAGGGTACACCTTACAATCCAGTATTTGATTTCGGAATCTCTGTCTGACCATGACGTAATCATCTTCCCTTATCACCTGGGCTTTTCGAAGTATACCCCCTCTTGTGAGTCTTGAACTGAGTATTTGCTGTCACTAGCTGAAACTTGTTACAGAACTCAACTAGTCTTCCTCCTCTCTCCTTCCTTGTCCCAAGCCCATTTACTCCTGTAACCTTTTCTTCTACTCCTTCCTCTACAACAACGTTCCGGTCCCCCTTTACATACTGTATTACCTTTTCAGTATTCTTTCTTTATCTCTTCATCTTCAGTTTGCGACGCCGGCATTTATACCTGAACTATCGTTTTCGGTGTTGGTTTGCTGACGATTCTGATAAGAACAACCCTGTCACTGAAGCAGACTAGCAATGGCAAAAAGGACATTCCTGCCCAAGAAAAGTCAACTAGGGTTTAATTTGAAGAAGAAATTTCTGAGAACGTATGTTTGGAGCACAGAAATGTACGACAGTGAAACATGGACTGTGGGAAAACCAGAACAGAAGAGAATCGAAGCAGTTGGCATGAGGTGCCACAGACGAATGTTGAAAATTCGGTGGTTTCATAAAGTAAGCAATGAACAGGTTCTTCGCAGAATGGGAGAGGAACGGATTTCATGGAAAACGCTGACAAGAAGAAGAGACAGAATGACAGGACACCTGTTAAGACCTCAGGGAACGTCTTCCATGGTACTAGAGGGAGCTGTAGAGGATAAAAACTGTGAAGGAAGACAGAGATTGGGATACATCCAGCATGTACGACGGTCGTCCACAAAGTAAATTCCATTTCTACCTCTATCCACAGCAGCGCAATGATCGCAGTTCCGAGCATGCGCGGCAGTTACTCTGACTCAAGGAGAAGACATGTACGCCATTTTCAGATCGCTGCTGCCGAAGTGTGCTTTGTATTGCTTCTTCATAAAGTCAGACGTAATTGAAAATACCGCCGCGCGTGAAATCAGATCTGTGATTCGTGTTCTAAATGCAAAGAAAGTTAAACCAAAGGAAATTCATCAGCAAATCTGCAAGGCTTATGGACAAAATGCTACGAGTGATTCAATGGTTAGAAGATAGAGCAGACTGTTTAATGAAGGACGTGATCACGTGAGCGATGAAGAACGAAGTGGACGCCTGTCTGCAGTTACTAATGAACTGGTTCACACAACTGAAGAGAAGACCAAGCACAACCATAAGTTTACACTTAGTGCGCTTGCTACGGAAGTTCCACAAATCTCACGCTCACTAATTCATAAAATTGTTACTGAAACGCTGAAAGAACATGTTACCACATGGTTGAATACACAGGCGGCAACCTTGTATGAAGCAGGCATACAAAAACTTGTGCCACGCTATGAAAAGTGCCTACAAAATTCCGGAAGTTATGTAAAAAGTAGTTTAACAGTTGTAGATTTTTGTACAATGAATATTATTTCTGTATCTGTACACGTTTGTTTTATACAACCAAACTGAACTTACTTTATGGACGACCCTCGTAATTAAGGACGTTGCAAGTGTTACGCTGAGATGAAGAGGTTGGCACGGGAAAGAAATTCGTGGTGGCTGCATCAAACCAGTAAGAAGCCGGCTCAAAAAAAGGAAAAAATGGCACCTAAGATGCACTCCTGACGTTGAGATTGAATAATGAAAGCAAGACAGACGGAAAATCCAGAGAAAGTGAGAGGCTTTGTTGACCTGGAAGAAGCGTTCGACAATGTAAAATGGTGAAAGTATATACAAGAACGAAGAATGAACAATGTGACTGGAAGAGCAAGAATGAAATGGTCTGATTAAAAAGAGATTAAGACAGGGATCCAACGTTTGTTCCCTACTGCTCAACCCACACATCGAAGAAATTTTAACGCATATAATGGAAGGGTACAAGAGTGGGATTAAAATTCGGGGTGAAAGGTTAGAGGTGAAAAGATTGGCTGATGACATTGCTACCCTCAGTGAAATTGGAAACAATGTGAAGAACAGAGAACAGTCTATGACTACAGACTATGAACTGGGAGTAAATCGAAGAAAGACGAAAGTAATGAGATGTATCAGAAATTAGAACAGCGAGAAACATACTATCTAAACTGGTTATCACGAAGTAGACGACTGTAAAGAATTCTGCTCCCTACCTTGGAAGCAATATTATCCATGACCTACGAACCAAGGAGGACACAAGAAACTGAGCAGTAGAGGCGACAAGGGCAGTCCCAGCCAATGGAAGTCCACTAACATCAAACAAATGCCTTAATTAGAGCAAGGAATTTCTAAGAATGTACCTACAGAACACAGTATTGTATGGTAGTGAATAATGGGCTGTGGGATATCTGGAACAGGAAGGAATCGGAGTATTTAAGATGTGATGCTACAGAAGGATTTTGAAAATCAGCTGAAGTAAGGATTAAGCAGATTCTCCGCAGAATCTGCGAGGAAAGGAATGTATGGAAAACGCTGAAAAGAAGAAGGAACAGGAAGGTAGGGCATAAGACATCACGGAATAATTTCCACGATAGCAGAGGGAGCTGTAGTGGGTAAAAAGTATAGAGGAAGACATATGTTAAGTTGTCATGGGACAACCACCATAGTATTAGAGGGAGCTGCAGAAGGTACAAACTGTACAAAAGGGCGGCGATTGGAATAAATACAACAAATAATTGAAGACGTAGGTTGTAGGTTATACTCTGATATGAAGAGGGAATTCACGGCGGGCAGCATCAAACCAGTCAGAAGACTAAGGCTCAAAAAAAAAAGAAATTGTTTTACAAGTAGGGAACTCGACAGCACGATCAAAACCATTTAGTTAGTAACTGTAGACTGCTCAATTTATTTCGTCTTGGAGATAAATTATGCGGCTGTAACTGACCTTACTATTCCGCAATGGAGTCTGAATTGGCGTTATACTAAAGACAAAAGTGGCTTTGAATGTGCGTGTTCTCATCTCTGCAAACAGATGATTTCTGACTCTGATTCAGAAAAAGGAAACAATTCGACAAATCAACGTTTTATGAAATTTTTTTTAACGTCCGGAATGTTCTGGGCGCTTCACAAAGATTATAGTGCTACGGTATTTAGAGAAAACCGCTTCAGTCATTTGCAGTAACCAAAACATTATTCCCCGCATACTATTGGTATACGCCACTCACTTGTCAGATGAACGCTGTTTTCCTATCGAAACTCTATATACCAGCAGTATAATTTAATTACACCGTTGTGATCTATGTGCTTTAGAAACGAATTCGCTTGTATCCGAACGGATTGCTTTCGCTTAGGGAAACAATTGTGCTATATGATACAGATGGTATTCACAAGTGCAAACTGGTGTAACAGTTTAATACAACCGACATTCTTCGAACGACAACTGATACTGCTGCAAACTGGAAGGAACCTCAAAATACAAACAGTGTGCATATTAATCCTAGCAAATGTAGTCAATTAGCAGGGATACCTACCTTGCATATAAAAGAGCACGTGTCGGGTTTCAGCATTCTGAATTGTTTGGTGAAATGAGAAGGCAGTTCCCAATCAATGGGAAACGGTGTGATAGTATGTCCGGCACTAATTACCCATTCTTCAAAATGAGGCATCAGTCATGGAGAGAGGGAAATGAGTATAATCCCAACGACTTTTCTATAACTACATATTTCATCGCACACAAGGTCATACTATTATCTTGGCCAAGTATCGAAAGAAATAATCCGCACTAGCTGTAGATAAATTTTTATTAAACGTCACGAACGATTCTACTCTGTTAGAAGACGCATCCTCAGTTGATAATGATTCTCTTTTTACAAGCCATCTCAGAATGTTAATTGCCTTAGACCCACTTCCCTTCATTCACGTCAAGTGTAAACAAATAGCGCGCTGCGCTAAAAAAGGTAGTGCATATTTAAAACGAAAGGGATAACAGAGGGTGGTTGAGCGGCAGCAGGCGAGGCAGTACACACCTTACTCTCTTAAAGGAATATGTTTACAATCAATGAAATACTTTTGTTTTACGAATCTGTCCTAATTTCGTAAGACCTTGGCATTCTCAGTGTGTCAGCATTTAGGTGGGCCAGATTCTATTCTGGGAACAAAATTTACATTCGCGTGTGAGAATTAACTCAAATCCAAAAACAAAAAATCAGATAAACACATGATCAAATCTTAACAGGACATTTACTTAAAAATCATAAGGTTCTAAAACAAATGTAAACTACAAAAACCGCTTGTATTGTTAACGCTATTATTTACACTGGTTTTAACATTGTCAATACTAAGTCACCTTGCCATTTTTTTACGTTTGTAGATACATGTTATGTATTCATTAATAATAAATAATTAAGGCACATCTTTCGACTGCTAATCTTTCATCTCAACTGGTCTAGAGGTAATGGAGAAATACGTAAGTAAATATTACTTACAGCTAAAGACTTAGTATTTCAGACATTATAATAGATCATTCACACAGTGAAGAACCTGTATAAATTACAAATGATTCACCGATCTTTACAGTAATCTCAAACAGAATACCATGGTGACATTTCTATCAATCTACCACAGGTAGTGAAACTTCTTGCTCAGGTTATGAGTCTGTACATGAACTTTGTGGAGCACCACAACGTTAGTTTCTGTTTATCATAGAGTACAATCCACGCAGTATACTGTTGCACCACAGAGTAATTCAGTTTGGGAAAACAGAAAATTTCTTATTTCTCCGGCCGAGCATTGTGTTCGCAGCAGGACCAGCGTTCTATAGCTGCGATGTGTGTCATAAGTGAGTACGCTTGGTGATCAGGCTGGCAGAAATTCAGCAAACTCAGCAAAGCAATGTGTAACTGTGACCGAATCAGCAGGAAGTGTACAAAACAGAGAGCTAGACTAGCCTCAGTGTGTCTCTGTAATGTTACGCAATGAACACGATTCGCATAGCAACTAACCTCGCTGTGGATCTGTCAAAAGGGTTATCGAGCCGAAACAAATCGTTAACCAAATTCAGCAGTGGAAGAAACTTCTGACGGCTAGAAATAAAGGAGGGCGGTTCAGTCATTACGAATATCTTTTGATAGCAAAATCCTCTCGCCATCCGTAACAAAAAGACCAGACGACAGGATAGTAGTCATTCAGTCAGAAGGATCGATGGCGTCTGTACATGATTCTCTGAGTACTGTTGGTAACAGTTTGTGCATGATTTTTCCAGCTCTCCGGTACCTCTCTGCTACGCTATTGGGTGAGGACAACTGCGTCTATGTGAGTTGCCAGGGGCCCCCTTCGAGACTGAAAGGACAAATGCCGCTGATGACCCACTCAGGAGAATGTCTCCATGACACTGAGCTTGGGCTCTAATTTTGAAGCCTCCGATCCACCACTTGCTTGCTGAAGGGTGGGCCGTGATTGGTGAACATGACGACAGTACGAAAACGTAATCACCTGTTGGGCAGCAGCATCGGTCACCACGACAACACACAAACGTCAAGATGCAATGCCTGGTAGGGCGATAGTGCCGGGCGTCATGGCATCCGACAGCTCAACAGCGCAGTATAGGAACGCAAGAGGTGCCGCGCTGACCAAGCACTTCCGCATCCTCTCGCAGGTTCCGCCAGAGGAGCACAGCAACAGATAGACGTGAGGATCCGCCTCCAGAACCTTGTAGAGAACCTTAGATGCCATCTGGGTTGAAAAATTACTGAATAAATATGTCTTACCATTGATTCAGAGGTACCCGTCATCTGGGGGTAGCGTCTTTTATTGATAATCAAAACGTCCTCGTTGTCGGGCTCCAGACCTGCCACCGCTTATATTTTGACTAAGAATAACCACTGACTGATAGTCAGCACTGGAAGCCGAAGGCGTCCGGGATAAGAAGTTACAAAAGAGGACAAAGGAGTGGACAGAGATTCAAGGCCTTCTGTTGTCGTTGGGAAACTGTTCCTAAAGGTGGAAGAATTGACAATGACAAATGGCATGGGATGCGGAAGGAAATGGAAACCACTGCATTAAAGACACACAACTTGTATCCGCAGGATATGAGACCTGTAATTGAAAAAGTGTCATGATGACGTCTCTATTGACAGACCGGAACAGTCCCTCACTCGGATCTCAGGGAGGGAACCGTCAAGGGGGAGAAGAATACGAGAAGAAGAATGAATAATCAACGAAAGGATAACATTCTAAGAGTCGTAACGTAGAATGTCAGAAGCTTGAACATGGTAGGAAAGCTAGAAAATCTGAAAAGGGAAGTGCAAAGGCTTAATCTACGTATAGCAGATCTCAGTGAAGTGAAATGGAAGGCAGACCAGGATTTTTGGTATAGGGTAATATCAACAGCAGCAGAAAATGTTGTGTAGAGAGTATGGATCGTTATGAATTGGAAGCTAAGGGAGTGTGTTACAGTGAACAGTTCAGTGATAGGGTTGTTCTTATTAGAATCGACAGCAAACCAAAACTGACAACGATAGTTCAGGTATACAAGCCGACGAAGCAAGCTGAAGATGAACAGATATCGAAAGTATATAAGGGTACTGAAATGGTAAAACAGTCTGTAAAGGGAGATGAAAATCTAACAGTCATGAGGGACAGGAAGGGGAAGGAGTAAAAGGAAAGGTTACAGGAGAATATGGGCTTGGGGCGACAAATGAGAGAGGAGAAAGACTAATTGAGTTCTGTAATAAACTTCAGCTCATAATAGCTAATACTATGTTCAAGAATCACAAGAGGAGGAGGTATGCTTGGAAAAGAGCAGGTGACACGGGAAGATTTCAGTCAGATTACATTAAGAACAGACAGATATTCCGAAAAAAGATACTGAATTGTAAGTTTACCCAGGAGCTGATACAGACTAAACGTACTAGTGATGAAGAGTAGGTTGAATGCAGATTAGTCAGGAAGAATCAATACGCAAAGAAGTGGGATTCGGAAGTACTAAGGAGTGACGAGATATGCTTGAAGTTCTCTAAATCTATAAATACAGCAATAATGAATAGCTGAGTAGGCACTGCAGAAGAAAAGGAACGGACACCTCCAAAAAAGGGAAAGAAAAACATACATATTAAGAAGGTAACTGCGAAGAAGTTTGATTGATGAATGAAGAAAGCACAAAAAATGTTCAGGGAAATTAAATAAACAGGAAGTGTATGGAAGCTAAGACGAAATGGCTGCATGAAACATGTGAAGAAACCGAAAATGAAATTATTGTCCGAAGGGTTGATTCACAAGATAGGAAAGTGAAAGCAAACTTCGGTGAAATGTAAAGCAGGTATGGTAACATTAAGAGCGCAATGGGAATTCCACAGTTCAGAGCAGAGGAGAGCGAATAGGTGGAAAGAGTGCATTCAAGGCCTCTATGAGGAGAAGATTTGTCTGAAGTGATAGAAGTAGTAACAATAGTCGATTTAGAAGAGGTAGGATACCCAGTGTTAGAATCAGAATTTGAGAGAGCGTTGGAGGATTTACGATCAAATAAGGCAGATAGGATAGACAAAATTCCATTGGAACTTCTAAAATCATTGGAGGAAGTGGCAACAAAACGACTATTTACGTTGATGTGTAAAATGTATGAGTCTAGTGACATAGCATCTGACTTTCGTAGAAATATAATCCGCACAATTCCGGCGACTGTAAGAGCTGCCTAGTGCGAGAATTACAGCACAATCGGCTTGAAAGCTAGTGAATCCAAGTTGCTGACAAGAATAATATACAGAAGACTGGAAAAGATTGTGTTAAATGACGATCAGTTTGGCGTTAGGAAAGATTAAGGCACGAGAGAGGCGTTTCCCGCGTTGCGGTTGGTAATGGAAGACAGGCTAAAGAAAAACCAAGAAACGTTCATAGTACTGTCGACTTGGTAAAAGATTTCGTCAATGTAAAATGGTGCAAGTTATTCGAAATTGTGGGAAAGATAGGGTGTAAGCTGTTGGAAGAGATGGGTAATATACAATACGTACAAGAGCCAAGAGGGAATAATAAGAGTGGACGACCAAGAACCAAGTGTTGGGATTAACAAGTGGGTAAGACAGGGACGTAGTCTTTCGCTCCTACTGTTCAATCTCTACGTCGAAGAAGCAATGATGGAAATAGAAGAATGGTCCAGGAATGGAATTAAGATTGAGGGTGAAAGTGTATCAATGATACTTCGCTGGTAACGTTGCTATAGTTGGTGAAAGTGATGATCTGCTGAATGGCATGAACAGTCTACTGGGTGCAGATTATGGATTGAGACTAAATAGAAGAACGACGAAGGTAATAAGAGGTAGGAGAAATGAGATATGCAAGAAACTTAACATCAGGATTGACGGTCACAAAGTACATGAAGTTAATGAATTCTTCTGCCTAGGCAGCAAAACAACTAATGACGACGGAGCAAGAAGGTCATCAAAAGGAGAATAGCAACGGAAAAAGGCCATTTCTGGCCAACATAAGTCTACTAGTATCAAACATAAGCCTCAACTTGTGGAAGAAACTTCTGAGAATGTGCGTTTGGAGCACTGCATTGTATTGCAGTGAAACATGTACTGTGGGAAAACCGGAACAGACGAGAATAAATGCATTTGAGGTGTGGTGCCGCAGACGAATGCTGATAATTAGGTGAACTGATCAGGTGAGGAATGAGGAGGTTCAGCGCAGAATCACAGTGTGTAGGAATATGTGGAAAATTGATTCTTCTGTTGCTGTATCTGCTGTCGCATCCATTAATCTACCACGACCATACTGAACACAGTGGTGGCACCAGCCTTGGGTGCTGACCCCACAATACATACTAATATTAAAATGTCTTTGGCCTTAGATTTCTAATAACTGCTATTTACATACATCTTTCAGCTCGCGTTTAGATGACGCAGGCAGAGCAATAACTCATAATTAGTTTATCTGACATAAACAACTAGTGAAACTACTTAACCTAAATATGAATTATCAAAATTTTCCTTATGTAATAGATGTCTTAAGCCTCAATAACACTAGTAACATAGCTTTACTTCTTTACATGTAGATACCATGCATAGAATGGATCCAAACTTTTCTACAAACTTCACTGGTTAAATAAGTTTCTAAATCACAATTAATGATTCATGTACATACAAACATTTCATATAACATACAAATAACATTAATGAAGCACTTACATTAGTTTTAAGATCACGGTTGGCGTACAATCTCTTGATTCTTTTGCTTTTAGGAGAAGCTAAGTAGCTTTCCTCAGGAGAAATCCCGACTATTTTATGATTAGTGCGAATCGTTTTAAAAAGCATAGTTCTGCTACGTAATATCTTTGTATATCACATAATTTCTTATCATAACGGGCTTTCCTTAAGCGTGCTTCTTTTTTGAGTGTGATTAAGGTTCACCTTCCCTTTTCTTACCAGGAACATTCTTCTCTCTGAAGAAGTGGAATGGGATCCATCCAGTCATCTTTTCTTTCATCGTGCGTACTACTTAACTGGAGTGTACTGTGTTGTGTATAGTGGAAAATTATTTACAATATGTTGAAATAATTCTAGGTATTGCATCCAGTGTGTTTGTTAATTAGCTGCATAAGTATCTATCAACTTATTAATTCATGCAATGCCCTGAATGGGATTATTTCTAAGGTTCAGTTTTGATATTATTATCTGTTCTTGCAGAAATGTTTTCCGCACTCGGCTAGTGAAGTTCGAAGGATTATCAGAAAGCAAGGCAGCAAGTTTGCCAACAGTAGGTATGTAATCACTCAGAATTCTTTTAATAGTGTGGTCTGCAGCTGTAAATATTGCGGTACACAATTTGAAAAAATTTGAGAAACTCTCATAAAGTGCTACTAAATAATTGAGTCCTGTCCTAGCTGAAGGCAGAAGTCGTGCAATACCAGCAGGTATGACGTGTAGTGGTTTAGTCGGTGGTATAGGATGCAGTTTTGTGTGACAACGTTTAATTGCAGGTTTCACTTTTTGACATAAGAGACATGTTTGTAGCTCTTGTATTTGTCTCCTCAAGTAGAAGAAATATCAGAACAGATTGATCTTTCTAGTACATTTGGTTGCACTGTTATGCTGCCATGCATGATGCGTGCACCAAACTAAAGCAACCTCACATGCGGCTGGAATACAAACACGTGTGTCAGATAGTGAATTCCGTCTATAGATAAGGATCTCGTAATGTCTTATGTAATGTTGGTTTAATTTTTCAGTAGGATGTTTTGAAAGCCGTGTTCTAACTTTCTACCAGCAGTGGACAGCATCCTGTAAATCTGACATATATTTACATATGTCTAACAAATATGCCTGTAATTACTGATTCAGCATATAGAAAAGTCAGAACAACCTTCAGTAAAGCAAAAAAACAGGGGTGGTAACGTAAAGACTGCAAGAAGAAAAGAGATATTTGTTAGGTGCAAGGGGAAGATTTTTCCATTGACATGTTAAAAAAGAAACTAGTTCTTATTGAAGGACGGGGGATCCAGTATCAGAATCTGGAAGAGCTCTGGAAAGCTTGTGAGGAAATAAGACAATAGGGGCAGACTGGAATTTTTAAAATCATTTGGGGAAGTGGAAACCAAATGATTATTCAAGTTAGGATGTAGAACATGTAAGACTCACGGTATTCCATCAGACATCGAGAAAAATATCGTCCACACAATTCCTAAGACAGCAATGGCAAGTAAGTATGAAAACTACAACGCAGTCAGCTCAACAAATATCGCATCTTAGCTTCTATGAGAGTTAAACGCAGAAGAATGGAAAATACAATTGAGGATGTATTAAATGGCGGTCAGTTTGCTTTTAAGAAAGATTGAAGCAACCTCTGTGAGAATGTTCTCTTTGAAACTAATATCAGTGAGCGTAGGGCGGTTTTATGAACAATGATTACTAATCGAAGAATGTAACCAAAACTAGCAGGAAGATTAAGATATTCAGTGAACAAGAAGTAGTATCATCTCTCAATGAGAAACAGAAGTCTTGCGTATTGATTGCTGTAGAAGATCTGTAGTTCAAGTTTAGAAGAATAACTGGTTACATTGATCAGAAAAATTAAAGAAACTTCTAAACAAACAACTAGTACTAGATAAACGCGCAAAAACGAGGCATTAGGCTACAGATAGAGAGAACTGTTAACGGAAACACGCTTGGCTGACGAAAGGCCAAATTTAACGAACTCAAAAAACCCGAATAAATTCTGGTCGTATGTGAAGGCTGTCATCAGCACAAAGTCGCTCGTAGCTGCCAAAGGGACTGAATTTGATGGTATCATTGCAAAATCATAACTCTATCTACAAAGAAGATAGTTTATTAAACACTACTGGAATATTGCTCAGGTATGTGTGGCCCACACCTGACAGGAAGTACTGGTGATATTGAACGTATTAAAAGAAGGGGTGCATGATTGGTCACAAAGGTCACAGGTTACCGTGACCAAAGGGAGATACTTACTGATGTCCTGAAAATGCAGAAGCATGAAGAAAGAGGCTAACAATACGACGGAAACCTGCTTCCAAAATTTGAAGGACGAGTATCACTCCTGTGAGGACCTCGACAACACATCATGTTTATTATAGCACGCACAGACATATGCGAGCAAATATATTTCGCATACACCATTTGAGAATGGAACAAGAAGAAATCTTAATTAATGGTTGATGCAAAACGGAGTACCTTTGTGGCGACTCTGTTATTAAATGAGGGACAGAGTTTATCTGAAAATATTTCAACCTTCAGTTATCCGGTATATTGGAAAAATGAAAAGTTTGTCTCAGGTGAACCTGCACTATTAGGGACCCTAATTAAAATACCTATAAATATTAATTTTTCAGCAGAAAGAAAGCTGCCTGGAGCCCTAGAATACGAATCTGAATGCTTAATGATTTGTTCGACTCAGTACAGCAACTAAGTTCTGCCGCTGCTGGCGAGACTCAGTTTCAAAGACTACTTCAATGAAATTAAGATTAAACGAATGTCACAATTACATACAGCAATTAATAACAAATCAGTACACTGCATTCCATTGCTAATGAAGTAGTCTCCCTTGCGTTTCACAATCTTTGAATAGAAAATGAGATGAGATGATGAGATCGGGAATAGATAACATATATTCTGCCAAAAATAAACCATTCATTGCGCCGCGCAGTGAACACGTGCCATATTTTCTAAAAGACATTAATTAATATTAACGACAGTAGACAGTGGCCGAGCGGTTCTAGGCACTACAGTCTGGAGCCGCACGACCGCTACGGTCGCAGGTTCGAATCCTGTTTCGGGCATGGATGTGTGTGATGTCCTTAGGTTAGTTAGGTTTAAATAGTTCTCAGTTCTAGGGGACTGATGACCTCAGAAGTTAAGTCCCATAGTGTTCAGAGCCATTTGAATCATTTTTTTGAGAGTAGACAAGGTTTGGAGGAAGAGCAAAGATACATCAGTCAGGATAGAACAAAGAGCGAGTGCTGACGTATACATTTCCGAAAATCCTTCTTGTTGTGGCACGTCATGGAATTCGTGCTGCTAGGGGATTATACCGCGCCTGCACTGTCCTCATATTCTTCATCCAGGTACTGCCCTCCCTGGAGCTCGAAGACCGGTGGCGGCTCGGAGCTCCTATCCGACGAGATTAAGAGACTGATTTACACGGAAAGATTAATAAAAAGATGTTCTTCCCCTTTGCTGGCCTTTTACCGTCACTCGCCAAACGTTTGCAATATATTATTCCAGTTTTACATTTTAAATTAATACGCTAGGGGGAACAGTAAAAATGTATCTGACTGAATCGTTACACTCTCTGTCCCACATTCAGCAATTCATGGTCTGGTGGTTAGCGTTGCTGGCTCTCAACCAGGGGGCCCCATATTCCGTTCCCGGTTGGGTCGGGTATTTTCTCGGCTCTGAACTGTATGCTTTTGTGGTCCTCACCCTTTTATTGCAATATACTCAAATTTCGCCATAGTGGATTCAAATAGAAAGGGTTGAACGAGGGGATCAATAATGGTGTCCGAGTCCCGAGTGGAGATACTCTATGTGGTCAGGACGGTAATGTGGAAGCTCTAAAGCGTTTTCTACGTTGATAAAACATCATTAGCAAGATAATATATATAATTCAGGTTTGAAAAATTGTGTCTTCTCGTCATCCTTGGCTGACAACAACTGCAGTGACTCAGAAGAATTTTCTTGACTCCTTGTCGGCTCAACTGACTGGCGAGGCCACTGTTCCAGCTATTCGGCTGAAGTCTTGTGGGCGGACTCTGCTGTCTTCAGATGTAGCCGCAGCGTGTTATTATCCGCCTACATTGCCTTGGAGTGTCCACGATCCCACTATGGAAGGTAATGATGATCCACTGCGATCCACTGGGAGACGTGTAGTCAGACGATCCTGACCCGACCGGAAAGATAGGCCCTGGTACCCGGAAGTGCCTGTATCGGTGATGAGGAACAGGAGCATAAAATGGTCATCTCAGACAGCAATGAGGATTATGACAGTGCGACAGGCACCGAGAGATGTACTGGTATTGGAAGACTATCAGTCACTCCCTCAGCGATGTGGTACGCGGCGAATGAGAAGTTCCACAAGCGGCATGTAGCGCTTACTTCGATGTTGCCATCTCGGGAGCGGCAAGCTCAAAAACGGTTGAAATGGTTCTGAGCACTATGCGACTTAACTTCTGAGGTCATCGGTCGCCTAGAACTTAGAAATAATTAAACCTAACTAACCTAAGGACATCACACACATCCATGCCCGCGGCAGGATTCGAACCTGCGACCGTAGCGGTCGCTCGGCTCCAGACTGTAGCGCCTCGAATCGCACGGCCACTCCGGCCGACGGAGCGGCAAGCAGCTTGCTTATGAGAAGTGCTGGAACATCTACGACGATATGACGTCATAATCATTGAGATACGTGTCAAACTCCGGCAGCCTCCGCAACATTTAAATTTATTACTTTTTCGTTACTAACTTTATTCGCAACAGATTTCGCAGAGAATATCTACATTTGCAACTGAATATACCTACAAAAGTGAGCACTCTAAGACAAAAAAGAGTATTACGCGGAAATCGCAAATGTAGCCCGCCACGAATTCCTCTTCTCTGCTAACCTCTTCATCTCAGAGCAGCACTTCCAACCTATGTCCTCAATTATTTGCTGGATGTATTCCCATCTCTGCCTTCCTCTGAAGTTTCTACCCTCTACAGCTACCTCTAGTATCACGGAAATTATTCTCTAAGGTATTAGCAAATGTCCTGTTATCCTGTATCTTCATCTTGTCAGCATTTTTCAATACTTCCTTCCTGTCCAATTCTGCATCGATCCCCCTCATTCCTTACTTCATCAGTCCGCCTAATTTTGAACATTCGTCTGTAGCACCATACCTCAAATACTTCGATTATCTTCTGTTCTGGTTTTCCTACAGTCCATGTTTCACTACTTCACAATGCTGTGCTCCAAGCGTAAATTATCAGAAATTTCCATATTTGACACTAGTAGATTACCCTTGTCCAGAAATACCCTTTTTGCAATTGCTACTTTGCTTTTTATGTCCTCCTAGCTCCGACCGTCTTTGGCTATTTTGTTGCCTAGTGATTCTAAAGTTAAGTTTCGCGCTGTTATCACTTCTGCTACTTCTGATGTACATATACATGTACACTATAAACAAATGATCACGAAGTCAGATAAATTGCATTATTTATTCAAAACAAAGATCTTCATAAATTGAGGAAGTCAATAAGGCGTTCATCTGTATCTGGCCTTCAAGTAAAGAGGTATTTGGTTTCTGACTGATTGATAGATTTGTTGAATGCCCTCCTGAGTATCATCGTCACGAATTATGAGCAAATGGCGCGTTTAATCATCAAAATCCCGAGACGATTGAGGGGTCTTTCCCATAATCCTCCAAACGTTCTCGACTGCGGACAGATCCAGCGACTATACTGGCCAAGACTCGTTTTGTCAACAACAAAACAAGCATGCAATCCTGGACGTATATTTCAGCACGATAATGCCCACCTGCACACGTAAGTGTTTCTGCTGCTGATCTTTGTGCATTCCAAACCCTACCTTGGCCAGTAAGTTCACCAAACCCTCCCCTATTGAAAACATTTGGAGCATTAAGGGCAGGCCCCACCAACCAGCTCAGGAGTTTGACGATCTGACAAGCCAATTGCACTGAATTTCGCAAAATATACCTGAGGAAGACATCCGACAAACCTCTCAATCCATCACACAGCCGAATAACTGCTTGCATAAGAGCCTCAGGTGGACCAACACGTTATTGGCTTGCTCAATTTGTGATGCTCTTTTCATCTCATTCAGATAATTCCTTGTTGGTATTTTTTTCTTTCTTTGTCTTAGAGTATATCATTGCATGGAACATAGCTCAGTAGATATAACGCCATGTGCAGTGCACTACTTGGAAATGAAGCTGCTAGGTGAGATTCGGTAGACAAAGACACGAGCTACATGTATAAATAGGTGTCAAATAGGTGACGTAGATGTCACGTATATTTGAAATATGAGTATACGGGTAAAGCCACGGGTGAAAATCTCATTCTAAACCCTTGAAACGATTCCGTACACATATTAGCTCGACCCGGAAAGAAATACTGTGAGGAGATGGTAACGAATGGCCTGTTATTGTGGTGGGTCTAATACCTTTGGGAGAGAAGGGGAGATGGACAGAGAAAGAGAGGGGATGAAATGAGCAGAGAGGGAGGAGAGGAATGGAAACAGGGAGGTAAGACATGTACAGAGAAAGCAAAGAGAAAGGAATGAACGGCGAAAGGGTGAAGGAAGTGGTCGGCAGATATGTGGAGGAGGGCATGGACAGGAAGAGGGGGTAGGAAGAGATGGAAAGAGAGATGCGAGAGGAGTAAAGAGAAGCATGAGATGAATTTAGAGTGAGGAGAAGGAGATAGAAGAGAGAGTTGCAGGTAGAAAGAGGAGTAGCGGCAGATGGACCATGAGTGGGTGGGGGGGGGGGGGGGGGGGAGTCGAGCTGATGGACAGAGTGTTACGAGGGGATGCAAAGGGAGAGGGGTATGAGAAGAAGGGAAAAGAGAAGGAGGTTCAGCAGGTGGTCAGAGAGAGGTCTTAAAGTCAATGGGCAGAGAGGTGCAAAGGAGGAGATGGATTAATAGAGACCTTGCATAAATACGCCAGGTACTCAGCTAGTATATTTTATAAATGCTAGACTGTCTAAGCGGCTGCCCTTTCTGTACGTTGTGGCATATGATGTTGTTTAGCGCACTATCGAGACGAAAAGTAACATACTCAATTGTCGTGCGAAACGTGTGTGTCCCTTTGCCTGAAATTTTTCCGTTGCATGTCATTACATGTTTTGAATCATTTTAACTCCGCCATCTAGGCGCGATTTCATCATGCCTTGTTGACTGTTTCGTCTTCACGTTCTTTTGGTACATTTCATTAAGCATATTTAAATCGCCACTGTTTTAACATTCTCTGTAACCTCTAATATTCTAATTCCATATTCTTGAACGGGAGACTCATAACGTGATACGAGATGAATTGGAAGAACTCAGTAGGGTGACAAGAGCTGCTGTGAACTGTTGTGTCTGAAGTTGTAGGCGTCCCATGAATTTCCAACTTAGTTCTGTAATTGCTAATCACTAGTTTCAAGTCGATAAATTTTATATTTTTTAGCAATTCCAATTCCATGCTAAGCTTCAGGTTCTAATGCATGTTGTTTACTTACTTGCTCATGCAACTTACTTCTTTAGCGTCACCGGGAAAGAGGATCAGTGTGTCACCTACATATTATCGGTAACATCTGCTACTGACTTACATTTGCTTATAAATTCTCTTTCTACATGGTTAACGAATGTGTTTGTAAATGTGTTCGCGAGACAATTACTAATCTTTTTGTGAGTATATTTCTCCTTCAAACGAACCAGCTGAGTGCATTAGATTCAGCTCATACAGTCCGATCATGATCGCTTTCTTAGTGGTGTTTTATTTCCCTTGTTACTGGATCGTTTGTATAGACGTTTGTAGTGTCAAATGAAACAAATTTTCCGTTTATTTGAATTTTAATGTTTGAATCTCAGCGAATCTCTCTAAGTCCTGAGATTTGGCAACCATGAATATAGTTTCAGATATGTACAGTTTGCTAACTATGAATTTGAGCTTCTTGCTCAAAAAGCACAAGGTTGCCTTTGTCACTAATAACTTGATGAATTGCTGAGTCATCCTTGTTAATCATGGCGTACATTCTAAGATTTGGTGAATAAGCATTCCCTACTACACCATATTTAGTTTCCTATTACACGAAATACCGTTTGAGTATTAGGAAAATATACAACTTGTTTTATTTGTATTTTATTACAGATAAATGTACACAACTTAAACTACTTTTCGACATATTCACCATGCGAATTAAGATATGTGCCACATCTTTGCACTAATTTCGTCGTACTCACTTCATAGTATTCACTTGACTGCCACATGAACCCTTACTGGACGTTTACGTTAGTCTCACCACAGCTTGCAGACTGCTGGCCACCAATAAATTTCTTGCAATGAGAACACAAAAGGAAGTCGGGTGGAGATATGTCCAGACCATAAGTAGGGTGACAGAATTGTTTCAAGTGAAATGCACGTCAGCGCCATCGTTACGCGTGTAATATGCGGAAGTGCATTGTTACGCATGAACATAGTATCACGAGTGAGTAGTTAATTTTGTACGGCACTGTTTCCGATCTTATACGAAATATTTTCAGTAGGGGTGATGCACTGGGGAGAAGTTGGGAGAACAGAAGAGGCTCTCCCCTGAAACAGCAGAGTATTAAGTAGGAACATTTTGATTGGAAACAGGAAAGGAAAAATCTGTGCCCTTATGGTACAGTATGTCACAAAAACAGATCGATACCAGCAGGTATTAAGAAGTCCTCTCAAACATTTAAATACCTCAGCTCCATGAAAAAGAGCCTCAGTGATCCAGAATTCTTAAATTTCTATTACAGATACAAAAAGATCTATAGGAATGTGCTGACAGCTACGAAAAGTTCATTTAATGATAAGAGAATAAAAGCAAAGCATTCTGGGATGTTATAAAATGAAAATGGGTAGAGGCAAACAAATGCAGAATAACAACTACTAAGGTAGGAGGATAAGGCAACGAATGATCCACAACACTCAACAAACTATGTAAACGAACATTTTTCAAGTATTGCAGGGAAGCTACTGCAAAAATTCCCCAAAACAAATATAACACCGGTAAATAATGTTCCATGTCACTTCCAACCACAGAGAATGAAGTCAATAAAACTGTTGAAAAACTAAAAAATAAGAAGTCTGTAGGCTTAGATAAAGTACCAATGTGTGTACAGACAGAATGCATAGAGATTATACAAGGTCCTTAACAAATATAATAAATGAATCCTTCACATCAGGTACATTTCCAGAGTAGTTAAAATCGGCAAGAGTTATACCTTTGCTTAAGAAAGGTAATGCAGAAGAAATAGAAAATTACTGGCCCATTTCGCTGCTGTCACCATAATCACAAATAATACAAGCAATTATGAAAGACAAATTAATGAATTACGTGAATAAATAGAACCTTTTAAACAAATCACAGGTTGGTTTTCGAAGTGACAAAAATATGGAGTCTGCCATAATAGAATTCACAAAAATTGTACTTGATGCTCTTGACAAAGTCGAGAGTGTCACAGGCGTATTTTTCGATCTTTGTAAGGCCTTTGGTACAGTCGACTACAAGATTCTATTAAAATTATTACAAGGATTAGAAATAAGAGGAGTAGCTAGCAACTGGTTTTGATCGTACCTAGCAGATAGGATACAAATAGTAGAGATAACATAGACTTCAAATAAATCGAAACATTTAATAAAACACTTATCAGAACTAAAAGACACTAATATAGAGGTTCTGCTAGGTAGCATATTAGAGGGCCAATACTATTCCTGATATCAATGACTTCCCCAGTAATTTTATTGATGATGACAAATTCTCTTCGCTAATGTCAACAATATCATAGTCACTGAGAAAACAGGAGAACTCCTTGCAGAGAAAGCAAATGAAACTCCCAAAGAAGCTTGTGATTGGTCAGTAAGCAATGAAGTGACATTGAACATAAAGAAAACTAATGTCATTAATTTCGGTCTGATGAGCGAAAATGGCAGTGTTAAATAAAATGTGGATGGCACCTCTATAGACTGTGTAACAAATGCAAAATTTCTAGGAATAATATTGAAGTAGTATGAACACACAAAGGTACTTGCAAACAGAATGTCATCAGCAAGTTACGCTCTTAGAATCCTATCATCAGTGTGTAACATGCAGTGTCTTCTAGTTACATACTATGCATAGGTACATTCAGTTCTTAGCTATGGCATTCATTTTTTGGGAACAAATGCACAGAATATGAACACAATTTTCGAACTTCAGAAAAGAGCCACAAGAATAATAACGAAAAATAGTGGCTGAGCTCACTGCAAATGTCTTTTCACAACACTGGGCATTTTAGCTTCTCTGTGTGAATACATTTACCAGTCAGTTGCACATGTAAAAAACAACATTGGTAATTACTGCACAAACAGCTCTGTCCATGACCATGAACGATAGCTAGACTCAACTTACATTTACCATGAAAAAATAAACATAAAACTCAAAAAAGCATTTATACCAAGAAATAAAAGTGTACAATAAATTACCAAAAGAGATTAAAGAAACTGAAAAATACACTTATTTAAAAAGGCAGATTATGAAAGGTCCAGCATTCCACACAACACCTTCACACTATGATTTTTTTCTTCTTTTTTCCTTTTCTAGAAAAAACTCACCCCCAAGCTATGCATACCACAATAATAACACCACTTCCTCTCTCTCAGCTCAACACCTCACTCCTTATAGAGGGATGCTGACTCAGTTTTTCAGGGTAGCAAATGGGAACTGGCGGTACAGAAAATGGCCTAGAGATCACCAATGTGTGTGTGTGTGTGTGTGTGTGTGTCTGTGCGTGTGTGTGTGTGTGTGTGTGTGTGTGTGTGTGTGTGTGTGTGTTTGTGTGTAGGAGTGAAGTGTTATGAAACAATGTGTGTCTAATGTGTGCAGTGACTGATAGTGAGATTTGAGTGAACAGTGTCGCATTGTATTATTTAATAAGTTATTTGTAAAAGAAGTATTGTATACCAGGAGTAAATCTAATGATTGTCTCGAACTAGAAGTCTGTAAATGTATGTGTATAGGAATTAGCTTATTTTAAATTGGTTTGTACTTGTAAATACTTTGACATCTTCTACATCCATGTAAAAGAGATCTACAGTGAATAAAGTTACTGGTATTACTACTACTACTACTACTACTACTGTAACGTCTTCATTGTAATAATGATTGTGAAAGTTTTGCAAATTCGATTAATATCGGAAATCGTTACTCGCCCATTTGAACGAACTTGATCATTGATGCAGAGCACCACTTCTTCGGTGATCAACGACCGTCGCCTGACATTTGCAATTCTTTCTTTAACTAACCACTTTCGCACTATACATTCACTCATCGTGTTCTCGCCGTAGGTTTTGCTTACCTGACGATAAGTTTCACAAGGCTGAACATTTCTCATACTCAAGACCTTTAAACGGGCTGTTATTTCTCAGCTGGTGGGCCAATTGATTTTTTTATACATTACTACCGACAAACAATGACATCATATGTTCGTTCTCGAGTTGAAGGATGTAGGTGTGGATGTGCGACCATCGTGCAGTCAGATGTGAAGGGAATATTTGCAGATGGTACGTCTTTCCTATATAAGATTTTGACAACCACGTATTTTAAGCGTTTCCTTGAACAATGCGTTAAACTTCTCCTATGGAGTCATTATTAGTCTGTCTTGACCCATCATAAACTCGACCAACCATTGTAACTCAGTCCCAGTGTAGGTAAGGGATTATTCCTCCCCAGTGCAAAACTTGAAATGAAATTGCAGATTAGTATTTTGTTTCCCTATGTAAATTTTGTCTTTCATTCTGTTTAATACGTAGTTACTGCAACTTACACGTCATCATATACTTTCTGTATTACACACAGTTTCATATATTATAACTTACTAATTAACACATAGAGATGTATTTACCTTTCAGTAGCAAAAGTTAACTATTCTGACATATTATAAATCTTCTCCTTTTGTACTCTCTTCATCGATGAAGTATGACGCCATTCACGTATTTGTAAACTAATACGCTGTCAAATCTAGATACGTGTGAACTTAAGCTACCATAGACACTTATGCACAGTACAAAGTTGGCACCTTCATATTTAACTCCACATGTACCACCGTCAGACGTATTTAACAACTGCAAAACCATAACCACCATTAACTTTTTCGACGTCTCTGAGCAATAAATGTCATTCGATTCATAATATTACATGATAATTACTCTCGAGAAATAACATGAAAAATTGTCAACTTCGTTCTCATTACAAGATTTTTCACAAATCTGAGCGATTCATGTTTGGTGTAGTCTGCTTCGGAGAACAACCGTCCTGCATGCTACCATGCCTAATTCCAATATTTATGTAACATCGGAATTGCTTCGTAATCGGACTCAATTGTAAAATTAATCCGGTATTCATAAGTAGGGAATATATTTTTTACTTTATGCAAATTAATACCTTCACTTTATTCCCTCTAAGCATAAACCAATAATCATACCCATTTGTTAATAAAACTCGTATGTATGGCACCTCACATTCACGGTTAGCTAACGACATTAATATTATTACATTTATCAAAGCTAATACTGAAAAGCGTTTATATGTGGATTCTATATTAAGTAACTCCATTTAAGTGACTGCCTTAATCATTCATTCAATGATCTGGTCAACGAAAGGTAGTTCGATAGTAGTTGAAACAAATGAAAAACTATCTCGTAATGTACGTAAATAATTAAACTTTTGTAACTGTAGCTTTTCATTATACAGTAAAAATGAAAATTAATAAATAAGACCATTTTATCTCAAATTAATTTAAAAAAGAAGCAAGAGTGTCACATTCTTCTTTAACATACTTTAGTTTAACATTAAACCTCTTCATATACGCAGCTAGCAATACAGTAAACCCGTGTAGCTCACAATGCGTCATATTGCCAAAATTTCTTTTTCAGCGATAAAATACTGATATTCCATTTATGTAATTACGTGATTGAACACAGTAACGCTTTTGCATGTACGAGTGATAAGCTTAACAATGATTTCATAGTCTACCGCTGAATCAGCAATTATTTTCAATATCTACATTTCTCAGCCGCAGCAGACAAACTGTTGAAAACTTGACAAGTTAATCTCATAATCCATCAGTAAATCAGGATTTATAGTTTACATATTCCGGTGACAGTAGATAAACGATTCAGAAACTGATGACATTTATTTCGCTACGTAACGACGCAAATATATTTTAAACTAGTTCTTCTTTTTCTGTAATAAGCGAATAACTTTATACATAAAGCCATAGCCTCAAGTCAATAAATAAAACCGTAAGTCCATAACCAACCTAATAAAATTTATAAAAGTTCTTACTCGAGTTTCGTAACAACCAGCATGAGGAGAGCCGTATCCGTAACGATTAAAGTATCCCATCAAACAGCTTCTTTCATTACTTGATAGACCTCTTACTATTCGATAAACAACATCTACAAACAGTTGCAAGCCTGACATATGCAGGAAACACTATTAATAAGTCTTTGTCCTTCCCCAGACAATAAATTATCTACAAACAATCCTGCTGGGAGAACATCCGCAACTCAGCATTATGCCAGAGGTTGAAAATACCGCTTCAGTTGTAAATGACTTTTTTATCATGACCGGTTTCGGGCTCTCATAAGCCCATCCTCAGGTATCGCAACTGTGCTGTGGCCCCCGAGCGCCACGGTGAACGTGTACTAGGCGCGGTGTGCTACCTATGAGCTCAGAACAGGGCTATTATCTTACATAAAACGCATTCTTAGAACAATGCTCGAGTCAAATGCCTTTTCGGTTTCAATGGATCTCATCACAAAATTCAAAAAGCACAATATCTCCAGCCACATTAAACCTCCGTTGTTCGGTACATTGCTACATACTTAAACTTATGTCGTCATACTGATTATACATTAAATATTTTCTTGTATAGCTTTCCGATCATGATACACTCTTGGATATTCACTCATAGATGCACATGACCTCTTGTACTGAACAATTATATCTCTCAGTTCTGTTTCCTGTGTTGCTGGTGCACCACCACGTGCTAGATCTCTGGTATTTACAAGATTTTACTGTTATTGCTTTAGTTATATAAGCGCCTAGATATTATCGATTGATCCACAGGTACCTTTTCTGAATTCGTAGCTTTAATCTCCTTTTCGTCTTGTTCTGTCTCTTGAATCTACTTACCTAGTGCAGATTTTACCATTATTCGATTCTCGTCGATTTGTTATGGTCCGGTCATACAACATAGTAAGTCAGTTATGAATTTTGGTTTGTCCGATTTCAGTTCTTTATCACTGGATTCCAACTTTGAGGCAACCAAACTATTTTCATTCTTAAACGTGGACGCCTGCTGGTCTTTATATACCTTGAACTTAGCGCCTAGTGTAGTATCTAATCTAAACGCCAAATTAACATAGTCAGTTAATTAATTTAGAGAGATCCACTTCAGTTTTTCTAATTATTTATTCAAGCCACGACTGTTTTCGCGATTTTATAATCACACCTTCAGCTGTATGAAATTATTAAATTTGGTAACACATAATGGGCCAGTCAGTGGAAGAACTCCAATCACTGCATGGTGGGGGTAAATGTGCGCCGTCGGGCAGCAGCACGGTAGGAATGAAATTTCGAAACAGGTCGTGGTTATAACAAATAATTAGTACAACTGAAGCGGGTTTCTCTGGATTAATTATCACGCCTTTCAGTTGCAGATGGTGCAGAATAGTCAAATTTCCTCCCTAAAAGCTTGCAGCACTTTAATAATTTCGTGCATCATCCTAGAAGGCTCCTTCATCTCCGATTCTCCTTTTTTGTGCATCTCCAAAGGAGTCCACTGACACAGTTTTATGTAATTGCATATCTACCGGATTTCCTAGGTCACATCATCATTCCTTTCAGTGTCTGAAATACACTGAAGAGCCAAAGAAATTGGTACAGCTGCCTAATATCGTGTAGGGTCCCCGCGAGCAAACACGATGTGGCATGGACTCGACTTACATCTGAAGTATGCTGGTGGGTTCAAATGGCTCTGAGCACTATGGGACCTAACTGCTAAGGTCATCAGTCCCCTAGAACTTAGAACTACTTAAACCTAACTAACCTAAGGACATCACACACATCCATGCCCGAGGCAGGATTCGAACCTGCGACCGTAGCGGTCGCGCGGTTCCGGACTGTAGCGCCTTTAACCGCTTGGCCACCACGGCCGGCATGCTGGTGGGAATTGACACCATGAATCCTGCAGGACGTTCCATAAATCCGTAAGAGTACGAGGGGCTGAAGATCTCTTCAGAACAGCACGTTGCTAGGCATCCCATATATAGCCAATAATGTTCATGACTGGAGAGTTTGGTGGCCAGTAGAAGAGTTGAAACTCAGAAGAGCGCTCCTGGACCTACTCTGTAGCAATTCTGGACGTTTGGGGTGTCGCATTGTTGTGCTGGAATTGGTCAGGTCCGACAGAATGCACAATGGACATGAATGGATGCAGATGGTCAGACTGGATCTTTACGTACGTGTGACCCGTCAGAGCTGTACCTAGACGTATCAGGGGTCCCATATCACTGCAACATCACACGTCCCACACCATTACAGATCATCCACCAGCTTTAACGGTCCCCTGCTGACATGCAGGGTCCATGGACTCGTGAGGTTCTCTCCGTAACCGTTCACGTCCATCCACTCGATACAATTGGAAACTGGAATCGTCTAACCAGGCAGCATCGGATGCAGGCGAGGCGAAAAGCTTTGTCTCGTGCAGTCATCAACGGTACTCGAGTGGGCCTTCGTCTCCGAAAGCCCATATCGATGATGTTTCGTTGAATGGTTCGCACGCTGCCACGTGTTGATCGCCCAGCATTGAAATCTGCAGCAATTTGCGGAAGGGTTGACTTCTGTCACGTTGAAAGATTCTCTTCAATCGTTGTTGGTCCCGTTCTTTCAGGATCATTTTCGGCTGCAGCGATACCAGAGGTTTGATGTTTTACCAGATTTTTGAAATCCAATGTACACTCGAAATGGTCGTACTGGAAAATCTCCACTTCATCGGTGCCTCGGAGATGTTGTGTCCCATCGCTCGTGCGCCGAATATAATATCACGTGCAAACTGACTTAAATCTTAATAACATGCCAGTGTAGCAATAGTAACCGATCTAACAATTGCACCAGACTCTTGTTGTCTTATATATTAGTTGCCGACAGTAGAGCCATATTCTACGCGTTTCCATATCACTGTATTTGAATACGCATGCCTATACCAGTTTCTTTGGCACTCAAGTGTAATATTTACTGTATCCAATTTTTTTCTTCCTTCTGTTTTCCCTCCATATCACAATGTTTACTAGTTACAATCTTATTTTTCTTATCTCAAATCAAATGGCGCTCAAGTCGAAGTCATGTTATGATGGTGAATGCCACCACGGCGTGGTGAACCGACTGCGGGACCTCGGAGTGTTGAACGGCAACCAGCGTCCCCTGAGGACCGCTCGCCGCTGCGATTGATGTCTCGCTGCAGTGGACAGCAGTGATCGCCTCCAAATTCTCTCGGCTCACCGCCTCCTGATGCTCTCGCAATGGTTCAAATGGCTCTGAGCACTATTGGACTTAACATCTGAGGTTCAAATGGTTCAAATGGCTCTGAGCACTATGGGACTCAACTGCTGTGGTCATAAGTCCCCTAGAACTACTTAAACCTAACTAACCTAAGGACAGCACACAACACCCAGCCATCACGAGGCAGAGAAAATCCCTGACCCCGCCGGGAATCGAACCCGGGAACCCGGGCGTGGGAAGCGAGAACGCTACCGCACGACCACGAGATGCGGGCTAACATCTGAGGTTATCAGTCCCCTAGACCTTAGAACTACTTAAACCTAACTAACCTAAGGACATCACACACATCCATGCCCGAGGCAGGATTCGAACCTGCGACCGTAGCAGTCGCGCGGTTCCGGACTGAAGCGCGTAGAACCACTCGGTCACACCGGCCGGCCGGATGCTCTCGGATGCGTCGTACCCGCCGCTGCTAGACGCAGAATTGGCGAGCACCCAGGCCTATGAGGATTAAAAGCAGGCCAGGATGTACCTTGTGTCAGCACATGACTGTGCAGGGTATATTATTTAACTGCCCTGAAAGAGCGAGCGAATTGTCGAGCAGAACAACGTACCGCTGCACCACCTCCCCACCAGGATATTGCTGTTGTTGCTGTCCACGGACTGCCACTCGACTTCCCTCATTGCCGCCTGCTCTCAGCTCTCCGCACCGACGACCATCGTCCATGAGGGTAGGTGTTTAGGCTGTGCACGCCGTCGATATTCTCCGTCCGCCGTTCCCGACCAGTTGCGCGTTTCACCACCTGTAGTCTTCTCCACAATCGGTCAACCAATCATATCTATAGAAATTAATGGCCAGTGTGGCAGTCTTCTTCTATCTTTCGGACGGTTATTACTCTTGCGAGAAAGTTGTTTGTCAACCAGTTGGCCCGCAAGATACTGAGTTCATCGAGCACAAGTTAGCCCAGAGAGATAGCACACAAATATGGGGCCTTTGCAATTAGTCCACTAATATTTATCTACATGTAAATCTGATTACTTTGAAATTCACGATTAAGTACCTGCCAGAGGGTTCTTCGAAATACCATCAAGGTATTTCTTTATTGTTCCTCTCTCGAACGGAGCGTCCAAGAAAGGAGCGCTTAAGTCTTTCCGTGCGATTTCAGTTTTCTTTTACCTTATTGTGATTACCATTTCCCCCTACGTAGGTGGTCTCCAAAAAAAAAAAAAAAAAAATTCAACTGGAGGAGATAGTGTTTCAGATTCAATGAGAACAATCTGCCGCAGCAGAAATTACTGTGGTTTACTGATTGCCACCCTAACGTACATATCACGTCCGTGCCAGTGTCTCCCCTGTTCCACGATAATACAAAACGAATTGCCCTTCTTTAAACTCTTTCTATGACCTCCGTCAATCGCATCTGTGGCGTATCCCGTAGCACGCAGCAGTACTTCACAAGATGACAGCCAAACGTAGTGTAAGAAGTCTCTTCCGTTGACCTGTTGCATTTCCTAAGTTTTTCTGCCGATAATTCGCAGTCTTAAGTTTGCTTTGCCCACAACATTTTGTATGGCATCGTTCCAATTTAACTTATTCGTAACTGTAATTCCTAAGTATTTAGTTGAACTTACATCCTGTGTGATTTATCGTGTAACTGAAATTTAACGGATTTGTTTTAGTACTCATATGGATGATTTCTCACTTTTACGTTTCTCACAATAGCAACTCAGCCTTGGATTAATAACTTTGTCTGCCTGGTCAGAAATCGCAGAGGGTGAAAATGTCTATTGCGATTCCTGGGTAAAACTCACCACTTTTTAGGAATGATTCACTTGCACAGCCTCAATGAACTGTTATTTGTCAAAAATGCCTCTAAGTTTCATCGCAGACTGACTCTAATTAACCAAGCTTTTAAATCCAGTCTAAGACATCACTACAGCTCAATGGTGTAGAGGTAAAACATCAACAGTTAAACTACAAGTGACGTTGAGCAGTAATTATAATTAACACCATTGTACCGTCTCGTGATATACAGTCAGGAGCGACTTACATATAAGTAACCTTCAAAATCAAATTATCTCATTCATGAATAAATTCAGCATCCTTCTTGGTGCGATACAGTTCATAACAAAGTCACGTACAGACTGGAACAGAACTTCCTTTTTAACGTTTTTCATAATTTCAGTCTGCCCTATAGCAGCTCCCTCGTTCCCAAAGGCTGTCGGCTGCACGTTGCTATCGACCAGTTGCAGTGTTCTCTAAATCGTTTTACCAATAACGGCGTCCTGCAACTTACAGTATGCTTTCTGCAACAATTGTCAATTTCTGTTAGCACACTGAAAATTCCCCTTGTGTAGTCAGTCATTGCCCTTCCCAGCTCTCTATGTAATTCCCCATCATGACCCGCCTAGAACTGATGACCATCAGTTTGGATTTAGTAAGAAAACGGCCTACATAAGAGGTCACAACGGCTTGTACGGCATCGTAGTTTTTCCTATTACTAACTAAAGATTCTATCTCGCGCTTAATTGGTTCGGAAACAACTGTCGAGACTTTACTAATGAGTTTGTTCATTCTGCTCACAAAGTGACAATAGTCGCATGTCTAGTGCAACCTTAGTATTGGCTCTCAAATCTTTGTTTGAGTTAATATGCAGTTTAAGGACGATGTTGTGCTTAAGTTCTTTCAGTAAACTGAATGTCAGATTTAATACTCTTTAATGCTGGACTCCTATTTTGCTGCCTATTAGAGTTGGGGTAATAACGCACGCATCACACGAAACATATTCCCACAATCGTATACCATGGGACAACCTTCGATATCGATAAATTGGGTGCCCCATTTATCTGGCCATCTCAGATTACTTTTTGTTCAGAAACATAATTTAAAAAAGCGTATCAAGCACCGTTTCTTTAATAGTACCCCATATTTTTATTCAGTATACAAATTACTCTCCTCAAGACTTGTTAAGAAACATACAGCAGTACATGTACGTCATTCAGGTAAATGTGACCTTATTAAACTGATTTTAACTCTTTCGTAGTAGTACGCAGTGGGCGTACGCCGGCTACATAACTCACCCACTTGCTTGAATTTAAAAAAAAGGTTATAGTTGTACGTTGCCGAGCGTACAATGCATCCAAGAGAGGGAAGGTAGAATTGCTATTCGTCTATGCAGAACGTCGTCTACACAGAACGTAGGTTAGCAGAACAGTGACTACGAGGCGCGTTTAATATGCAAGGCAACACTTTATTCTTTCTTTAGGCCAATTACAGCTGAAAAATTAAGAATCTGTTGTGGGACATCGTGCAGTATTTCCGCTTTAGTCTCTATAATTTCATAAATTCCAGTAGGTGGTGGCGCTATGCGAAGGCTTCAAAATGGGGTCTGAACCGGTGGTTCGTTCCAATCAGAGAACTGACACTGAGTTTCTTTTGGCGGAAAAGCAGAGCATCGCGAGTATTCATAGGCACTTGCATAATTTCCACGGAGACGTGGCAATGAACAAAAGCAGGGCGAGTCATTGGATTAGGCATCTGTCATCACTGAAACAAGGCCGGGAAAACCTGTCCGATTTCCCGCTGGCCGTATGTACACAGCTGTGACTCCTCCAATTTTGGAACGTGCAGACACTCTCATTCGTGGAGATCGATGGATCACAATCAAAAACCTCGCTGCACAACTAACACACTCGTTCATCAATTCTGGTACCCGAAGGTGTATTCTCGCAGGGTTCATCAAAGCTTAACAAAACTATATACTGAGGTAACAAAAGCCATGGGATACCACCTAATGTAGTGCCGGACCCTTCGTCACCCGGCGTAGTCTAGCAATTCGACTTGGGTTGGACTCCACACTACTAGATCATGTTGCCTCTATAGCAGCCCAGAACTGCGAAAATGTTGCTCGTGCAGGATTGTTTGCACGAAGTGAGGTCTCGGCCATGTCCCATAAAAGTGCAATGGGATTAAGGTTGGGCGATATGGGTGTCCAGAACCTTCACCAAACGAATTACGAATACTCGTGGCCAGGTGACATGATATCGTTCCATTATATCGTTCCATGAATGACTGCAAATGGGCTCCACGTAGGCAATCAACGATCGTTGTAATTGGCCCAGAGTAAACAGTACACTCTATGTAAACACACAGTTATGGAATCACCACAAGTTTGCACAATACATCATTGACAACTTGGGTCGATAGCTACATTCAGATACGTGACTTTCGAACCCTATCATCATTCGTTACCAACTGAAATCGGGCCTGTCTGACCAGTCATGGTTTTTCGGTTGTCTAGGGTCGAGTCAATATGGTCACGAGCCCAGGAGAGGTGTTGCAGGTGATGTGCTGTTAGCAAAGGAACTCGCGTAGGTCGTTTGCTTCCACAGCCTGTTTATGCCATATTTCGCCGGACTGTCCTAACTGATAGGTTCGTCCTACGCCCTAAATCGATTCCTGCGGCTGTTTCACACATTTTTGCTTGTCTGTTAACACTGACATCTGTACGCAAACGCCGCTCCTCTCGCCTGTTAAGTGAAGGCTATCGTCCACTGCGTTGTCCTTGGTGCGACGTAATTCCTGAATTGTTACAAACCATTCAAAGGCCAATATCGCAAAAACTATTTTTTGTCCAGGATAACCGGTTTCAACAGTTTTTGTTATCATATTCTGGTCTAAAAAATCTTCTTGTTGTAAAACATGTTCATAATGAGAAAATTCACTCAAATTGTAATTCCTGAAATTTTGTATTTTTGACACGCTCTTGGCAAAGTGGATCTCGGAGTACTGAACTCTCTTACCATTTCCGAAATGGAATGTCCCATGCCTCTAGCTCCAACCACCAATCCTTGTTTAACATCGGAAACCGTTACACATGAATCACTTGAGTACAAACGACAGCTCGGCTACTGCTCTGCCCCTTTATGTATTGCGTACACGACACTACCGCCGTCCGAATATGCGCGCATCGAAATCTCATGTATTTTGTCATTTCAGTATTCTTTTTTTTTTTTTTTTTTTCTGGTCATCAGTCTACCGACTGGTGTGATGCGGCCCGCCACAAATTCCATTCCTGTGCTAACCTCTTCATCTCAGAGTAGCACTTGCAACCTACGTCCTCAATTATTTGCTTGACGTATTCCAATCTCTGTCTTCCTCTACAGTTTTTGCCATCTACAGCTCCCTCTAGTACCATGGAAGTCATTCCCTCATGTCTTAGCAGATGTTCTATCATCCTGTCCCTTCTCCTTATCAGTGTCTTCCACATATTTCCTTCCTCTCCGATTCTGCGTAGAACCTCCTCATTCCTTACCTTATCAGTCCACCTAATTATCAACATTCGTCTATAGCACCACATCTCAAATGCTTCGATTCTCTTCTGTTCCGGTTTTCCCACAGTCCATGTTTCACTACCATACAATGCTGTTCTCCAGACGTACATCCTCAGAAATTTCTTCCTCAAATTGAGGCCGGTATTTGATATTAGTAGACTTCTCTTGGCCAGAAATGCCTTTTTTGTCATAGCGAGTCTGCTTTTGATGTCCTCCTTGCTCCGTCCGTCATTGGTTATTTTACTGCCTAAGTAGGAGAATTCCTTTACTTCATTGACTTCGTGACCATCAATCCTGATGTTAAGTTTCTCGCTGTTCTCATTTCTACTACTTCTCATTACCTTCGTCTTTCTCCGATTTACTCTCAAACCAAACTGTGTACTCATTAGACTGTTCATTCCGTTCAGCAGATCATTTAATTCTTCTTCACTTCCACTCAGGATAGCAATGTCATCAGCGAATCGTATCATTGATATCCTTTCACCTTGTATTTTAATCCCACTCCTGAACCTTTCTTTTATTTCCATCATTGCTTCCTCGATGTACAGATTGAAGAGTAGGGGCGAAAGGCTACAGCCTTGTCTTACACCCTTCTTAATACGAGCACTTTGTTCTTGATCGTCCACTCTTATTATTCCCTCTTGGTTGTTGTACATATTGTATATGACCCGTCTCTCCCTATAGCTTACCCCTACTTTTTTCAGAATCTCGAACAGCTTGCACCATTTTATATTGTCGAACGCTTTTTTCAGGTCGAGAAATCCTATGAAAGTGTCTTGATTTTTCTTTAGCCTTGCTTCCATTATTAGCCGTAACGTCAGAATTGCCTCTCTCGTCCCTTTACTTTTCCTAAAGCCAAAGTGATCGTCACCTAGCGCATTCTCAATTTTCTTTTCCATTCTTCTGTATATTATTCTTGTAAGCAGCTTCGATGGATGAGCTGTTACGCTGATTGTGCGATAATTCTCGCACTTGTCAGCTCTTGCCGTCTTCGGAATTGTGTGGATGATGCTTTTCCGAAAGTCAGATGGTATGTCGCCAGACTCATATATTCTACACTACAACGTGAATAGTTTTGTTGCCACGTCCCCCAATGATTTTAGAAATTCTGGTGGAATATTATCTATCCCTTCTGCCTAATTTGACCGTAAGTCCTCCAAAGCTCTTTTAGATTCCGATTCTAATACTGGATCCCCTATCCCTTCTAAATCGACTCCTTTTTCTTCTTCTATCACATCAGACAAATCTTCACCCTCATAGAGGCTTTCAATGTATTCTTTCCACCTATCTGCTTTCTCCTCTGCATTTAACAGTGGAATTCCCGTTGCACTCTTAATGTTACCACCGTTGCTTTTAATGTCACCACAGGTTTTTTTTTACTTTTCTGTATGCTGAGTCTGTCCTTCCGACAATCATATCTCTTTCGATGTCTTCACATTTTTCCTGCAGCCATTTCGTCTTAGCTTCCCTGCACTTCCTATTTATTTCATTCCTCAGCGACTTGTATTTCTGTATTCCTGATTTTCCCGGAACATGTTTGTACTTCCTCCTTTCATCAGTCAACTGAAGTATTTCTTCTGTTACCCATGGTTTCTTCGCAGCTACCTTCTTTGTACCTATGTTTTCCTTCCCAATTTCTGTGATGGCCCTTTTTGGAGATGTCCATTCCTCTTAAACTGTACTGCCTACTGCGCTATTCCTTATTGCTGCATCTATAGCGTTAGAGAACTTCAAACGCATCTCGTCATTCCTTAGTACTTCCGTATCCCACTTCTTTGCGTATTGATTCTTCCTAACTAATGTCTTGAACTTCAGCCTACTCTTCTTTTCAGTGTACGACGACATATCCCGCCATCTCAGAATATCTGTGGGGGATTGCTTGCACGTTAGGCGGCTGAGGGTGACAATTTTTTGGCGAACATCGCCACAGGAGACCAAACATGGGTTCATTACTCTCTTTCTTCTCCGAAGAAAAAATTCAGTGCCGCAGTCTCTGCCGGAGTCATAGCGACTGTCTTCTGGGACTGAAGGGGTTATTCTGTTTTATGTCCTCCCTCAAAGGACGGCGATCAATGCGGATGCGTATGATAGTACACTCAGTAAACTGTTGCCACAAAAACGCAAACGAAATTCTGCTTCTCTATGACAATGCAAGGCCTCACACAAGACTATGCCCCCGTGAGGAGCTAACAAAAAGTCATTGGATTGGTCTTCCTCTTCCACCCTATAGCCCGCATGTCGCTACTTACGACTTCCACCCGTTTGGATTGAAGGATGCACTCCGTTGGAGGCAGTACGTGGCCGATGGGGATGTTATTAATGCAGCAAGACGTTGGCCCCGACGTCGAGCAGTAGAGGACTACTCTGAGGATGTACAGGCCCTCCCAGTAGAGTAGCGTAAGTCCGTTGCATTGAACGGAGCTTATGCTGGAAAATGGGGTTTTGTAGACAAAAGAGAGGAGAATAATATGGTGTACTGGAGTCCTGAATAAAACCAACGGGTTTTCAGAGAAAAATTGTATTGCATTACTTAATGAAACCCTTTGTATATGCTGTGTACATTAACGGCATTCCCTGATTAAACATGGTATTATCATTACTCTTCTTTTGCAGCCGTGCACGGCTCGCGTTTATCACGTTTATTTCTGTCATCTTCTATTACGGTACTGCTGCCTCGTTTTATTATTCCAGTTACTGGCGTTACTAACTTCCTGCCTTACTTGCCCGTGAGCGGCAGCAGCAGCGCGTATCGATAAGTGCACTGTCGTACCATCTCTCGAGCGACCGATAGTATTTCTGGGTCGTCTTGTGTCTGCCAGTCAGTTCGGGATGAACCAGTATTGCACTCGGGAAGCAGCAGCAGTGAAGTCGGGGGTTGGAGCGCCGGTGAGGCGCCGACAGCCAGTGCTCGCCGACCGCTGGTGACATACATGAACTGTCCGTCGGACGGAGATTGGAGAGAGACTATCGTTGGTTGGTCGTTCGGTTGGTCGTCTCATCGGCCGACGTATACTTGATCCTTTCACCATTTCCGGGCCTGCAGTTAGGTTATCTTGTCGGTGGGTCCGTTGATTGGGTTGTCGTCTGATCGAGAATGGTTGGGCCGACTGCCTGTCTCACCTAAAGGAGCATTAGTGTTTGAATTCCAGGCCGACCTTCAGAACTTCTGAGCGCCCTTGGGTGTACTGCCTTTTCTTGTTTGTTCTTGTTTGTACTTGCATGACCTCTAGCCGATTTTTAGATTAAGGTCGTTTTGCTCTTCAGGCGTCTGATTGTTTGGGCCTTCAGCCTAATTGAAGAACTATTTTACGTAAAGCCTTTGACATTTTTAAAATTAATGTTATTGAGTCTTAAGTGTTGGGCCTTCAGCCTATTTTGAATTTAAGTTGTTTGCTCTTGAAGTGTCAGATTCTTTGGGAATTCAGCTTAATTGAGGAACTGTTTTAGAATAAGGCTTTGCCTTTTAAATTTCTGATTTTCGTTGAGCTTTAAGTTATTGCCTTTAAGCCGTTTTTAAATTAAAATGGTCTTTCCCTTAAGGCATGAGACTGTAGGGCGCATTCAGCCGCTAATTAAGTTCCAAAACTAAGGCTGTGTTAAAAAAAAATCTTAGGTCTTGTAATGTTTGATCAAATAAAATATTGTATGTTCGAGTGTAACTGATAGCCGCTTATTTTGGCCCTTTCCACAACTTAAACTACCTGTCCTGTCCTGCGCGTTTAGCAGGGCGTCTCAAAATTGTAGGTGTTATGCTACTTAGGTAGAGCAACCGAACCAAGAGCCATATCCTTACAAGAACCACCATGGTCTCGGATGTTTTCTCGTCTTGTTGTGACGCTGCAGGAAAAGGAAAATTTCAGTGGAAGGCCACGTAATCGTCGTACGATTCGCACGACCGAAACAGGCGAAGTTGCAGTTCTAGATTCTTTTGCAGAAGATCTACACATGAGCACACAATTGTTTAAAGAAACCGATGGCATTCCTAAAACCAGTATACATAGCACTATGACACGTCACCAGCTGCGTTCTTCACAGGCAGACATATACCAAATAATGCGTTGGAATAATTTCCGGAATCATGTACAGTTCCTTCGGTGAGCATAGCTGCAAAACCCAGATAACCACAGCTTCTGCCATGTTATTTTTAGCTATGAATGTCCTTTCTCAAACAAATGACAAGTCAGCACAAATAACATGCACTAGTGGTCCAGCAAATACCCACGCTATCTTTGACATGTGGAACAATAACGTCTATGGAGAGTTAACATCCAGTGTGGGATGCTCGATACTGCAATTTTTGTACAAGCCATCGTGTTAGATTATGCTATCGTGCTATCGTGTTAGATTATGTCCACCTGCTAAGTAAACAACACTTCCATGATAAACGTTTTTTTTACTTCCCATCTGAATACAAAATTATTTGGGGCGATCAAGATGAGTGTGACGGCCTAAATGTAGCCTCCACTGATAACCTTTCAGATCTGCGATACTCATAGTATAAGCGTGGCTGCACATAGACTTGCAGAAGTGTTGGTATCCGTCTTTCCCAGCTTGTCTAACTGCGGAATGTGTTGTTAACAGTGATAATGCCGACAATTAGTAGCTGAACACAGTATTGTTCCTCGACAGTGGAGAGATCACACGGCCGGTACATATGTAAAAGCAAGAAGTCATGTTGCCGATTTCAGCAACTATACGAGAATTCACCACAAAAAAGGTCCACGCCGCGTGGAACATACTGCATAGTGTGCCGAAGGTACAGAGGAGAAACATTTACAGTTGACAGCCAGATCGCTTGTAGAGCGTGTTATTCAGCTGGTTAACAAATTATTGATCATCAAACAGTTGTAGCGTGTGGCTGCACAATTGAGCAAACGCTTGCGAAAGCAAACACGTAAGTTAAATGACCAAACAGAGTTCTCTTTACTGGTGATCGTATCGCAATAAATATACTAACAAAATTTGTTTACCGACAACGTATCTCGTCAGGTCACGAAGGACAGCTATTTGACGGCCTCTGAAACAACAGGCGCTGCATGTAGAAATACTGTGTGTAATTGAGGTACACGGTAATACATAGGCCTATAGCTCCGAACATCGACAACAAGGTGTGCAAATTTACTCTGTTACGTCCTCATTCATAAACACGCGGAGGGTCGTAGCATTTTCAGGTCTTCGCAACGTATTAGCGAAGTGCAGTTGCAATGATGTTTCTATGATATCTCAGGGTGTGAATCATAGAGCCGCTTCAGTTTCTCACACGTCTGTTCAGAAAATATCTGTAGCAAAGTGACGATCCGCACGATAAGATTTTTCTCAATGCTCACAAATGTCAGGCAAGCACCATCTGCTAAGAAATGCATCCCGTGGTTTCAGAACTGAGCAACATTCGAAACAATATTCAGGACGTCTACTGTGTAATCTACAGCAGTGATTATGCCACGCTAATACCCTTTTCTGTGGGACATCCAATTGTTGAAAAATTATTCGGCTGATTATTTCCTACTGAAATAAACAGCGTGCCGCTCAACAGTAATCGCCACTTGAGAAGCACAGTGCTGTACTAACCATTTCCCTGAAGAACCAGCACTTCAAAATGCTTCTGCTACTCGCTTACTCCTCCTCAAACGTCTAGCGAATGACTTACTGTAATAACAGAAAATATTTTACTTTTAAGTGTTCAGCGTTATATTTTACGAAGCTCCAGATTACTGATAAACTACACAACTGAACTGTGTCTACAAGAGGAAGTGTCTGCTATGGTTGATACACGTCCTTACTAACAACAGAACTTAACATGTACAGGTTTTACGACGACCCAAGACTATCACTGGTGAGACACGAGTTTCATTAATACTGTTGTGCCACATTTCAGAAATTGTTTGTAAGTGTTGTGTATCATTTGATACGTGCTCGCAAAGTTTTCGTTGGACTCACCCTATCATATTTCAGTTTGAAATGAGCGTGTAAGAGTACAGATACAGACACAAACACGACACAAAGTATCGAATCTTAGCCTTACGGATCTCTGCTGGACCCAAATCGCATGTAACTCGGGATTGCTATAGAATGGGCTTAGCTTTTCGTGCTTGCAGGAAAGGTGCGTAAGCAGGTAGTGTGTGAGATTGGCTCAAGAAAATTTGGGGCGCATCTCCTGTTCGCGTGAATAGAGACGTGAATTATCAATTCTGTGATTCAATATGACGCAGTATGGATCAGTACATTTCTTTACGTTTAGAGAACAAAAGTTATTAATCAGTTAGTTACATTTTTCATAGATCATCTGAACCATTCTTATATCGGAATGATGTGGCACATGTCAGTTTACAGCATATTAGAGTATGATTACTGCTAACATTAGTGACCATATTACCACTGTCTTTCTACTCACGCAATTCCACTTACAAAACACGTTATTTATACATTTATTTTTTCTGGCTATACGTTTTTAAGTATCTTAAAGCGCAATGCCTCATTCGGATGAAAATACGAATGTTCTACGATTTCATGTAAAATTGTGTAAAGTTTAAATCAACGTAGGTACAAGATAAAACAAACACATTTTTAAACATAAACTTAAATTTCAAGACGCTCAGGGAATCACATTTGACAATGATAGTGGCAGGTTAGAGAGCACACGTCACCTAGTCACACGTCTATAGAAGTTATTACAGTGATATGTGCAAGCTGTTCGGAAATGCTCTTTGCTATTACTCCAACGTCGAATCAATACGACAACAAACCACAGGTTAAACGAACAGTTTGTAAAAATTCTCGCAATGACAGGGCAGTCTACAAGCAGTGGGGCAACTACGGACAAGTGTGACATGTTACGAATTTATCATCATCATTATTTCATGTGGTATACTTTGGAGGACACCATATAACTCCCGAGTCTTGAACACCGAGCGAGGTGATATGGTTAACAGCACTGCGCTTTATTTTAGGTGACTTTCAAATCTCTGTCTAGCCGTTAGTAATCAATTTTTGCTTTGTTCCTCTATGCCAATTGAAGCGAGTGTCCAAATGACGTTCTTGAAAAAGACCTAGTCAGTTTCCACCCACATTTCGTCCAATCCAAGCTCGCATTCTGCCTCTAACGACTTTGTCGTTGTCTGTGTGTCACTCCAAAGTCTTCTGTCCTTACGTTACTCCTTCTTCTTGGAAATAATGTTCTCGATATTTTTACGTTTATTACCTCTGTGAAACACAATATCCGTCTTGTGGTGACCGCTGCTCGAGTACGTCGAAAATCTCTCTAACGTCTTTACATTGAAAGCACCTGTCATGAAATGCTCGCATCTGTCTCGTATCATCCTTCACCAAGCATGCTTGATAACGGCCCCAGATCTATGATCAATATTAAGCATCTGTCGAACAAGGGTGTTAGAGGGAACAGTTTGGTCGGGAAACTCATAACGCTGAAGTCATTCGCCATAGTAGTCAAGCACACTAATGACCGCTAGAGCGATGGCTCACAACCTGATAATGATGATTCAGATTCAGGTGATGGTTGCAGTTTGTCTAGCCAACGAAACAGGAGGGGAGTCGAAAGTAACAACGTGTTTCAATGAGCTAGGTTACGTTATTGCTGACTCCGAGCTTCAACCTTACCCCCCCCCCCCTCCTCCTCTCTCTCACTCTCTCTCTCTCTCTCTCTCTCAAACATCTCACTACGTTCTAGAACAACTCATGTAACACACCGCACTCTTTGCTAACGACCCGCGTTATCTAATGTTCCGTATATGATAGAAAAGGCATCGACTTCGAAAAATAATACTAACTGAAAAGTGCAAATGGTGCAAAATGATCACCATCGTAAAGATACTTATCGCGCGTAACGATCGTAAAGAAATTTCTTATGGAATAAAGTAATGCTTTGTAGTTAGCTACAACGTTGAATAAGTAATGAAACTGAATGTACTTTACAAATTAAAAAATTACGGTCTCTAGGGCAAAAGCGGGCAAAAGTTACCAATTGTTAATTATTAAAATGAAACTAAAACTACATAAATAATTACTAGCGTGCAGGTTGGCAGTAGCGGAATCGAAATGCACGGGCGCGAGCTTGAATAGAAAGCAACGTATGGTGAAATGCATTTAAGTTAATTAGTGGTACACAGAAATTCTCTGCAGTTAATAAAACCAAATTTACGAAAGTCAGAAACACATGAAATATTGACTTTACTGAAAATTGCATGTACACTTTACCAGCGGTTCGAAGTTAGTTTTACCATGCGCTACTTTTACTTAATCATCTTGAGGTTGAAACACTTTGGTCCGTATTTAATTTAACAAGAGGCAACGGCCTTGCCGCAGTGGATACACCGGTTCCCGTCAGATCACCGAAGTTAAGCGCGGTCGGGCGTGGTCGGCACTGCGATGGGTGACCGTCCAGGCCGCAACGAGCTGTTGCCATTTTTCTGGGTGCACTCAGCCTCGTGATACCAACTGAGGAACTACTCGACCGAACAGTAGCGGTTCTGGTCACAGAAAACCATAATAACGACCAGGACACCGGCGTGCTTCCTACACGGCCCTCCGATGCTCATCCTTGGCTGAGGATGATACGGCGGTCGGATGGTCCCAATGGGCCACTTGTGGTCTGAAGACAGAATGCTTTTTAGTGTTTTAACAATACATATGTTTTTGGATTGGGTCTGCCTTTAGCAAAACACAGTTTTGCTTTTTATTCCAAACATTTTTCACTGCAGTTGCAGCATAATCAATGGGCTTTTATTTTATGGTTTTTTACGACTTGGTGTTGTTTTTTGATGTATTACGTTTTTATAATGAAAGAAACCACACCTTGTGGTAAAAATCCATAAAATAAAAGCCCACTGATGAGGCTGCAAATATAGTTAAACGTGTTTGGGATTAAAAACAAAACTGTGTTTTGTTAAAAGCCGACCCCCAGACCCCATCCAAAAACATATGAATTTTTGCTTAATTGCTAGTGGGTCGCAGTATGAGCACTCACTAAAAATCACTTTGAGCTTCAGTTAATTACTTCTGCGACCAGTTTTACGAGCTGATTGATTTTAAATTAACCAGAGAATTCAATAAAATTCTCTTAGTTAAAATAATGTTATCGTTTTCACTTATAATGCCGTCGGCAATAATGGTGAAAGGATAGGAACCTAATGATGGTAAGTCACATAGGATAATGAGCTAACATTCAAATCAGTTAAAATTCAACTAAAAACACTATAATCTTCAAAATATTGCCACTATGACGCTAGTAAGGAGTGTACTAATAAAGAAAATGGCCCGTACTTGCTACCAGCTGAGTTGCAGATGGTGTGATATAACGCATAATATGACAATAACGGAAGGCAAGAGGCTCCTCTTCAACAACGAGCAACTGTTATTAACTTTTGCCGGCCGCTGTGGCCGAGCAGTTCTAGGCGCTTCAGTCTGGAAACGCGTGACCGCTACGGTCGCAGGTTCGAATCCTGCCTCTGGCATGGATGTGTGTGATGTCCTTAGGTTAGTTAGGGTTAAGTAGTTCTAAGTTGTAGTGGACTGATGACCTCAGATGTTAAGTCCCATAGTGCTCAGAGCCATTTGAACCATTCTTTTGTTATTAACTTTCGGCACACAGGACTCTTCTCCAATAGTTCAATAACCAATTCTACTCGCATGCTTTGTAAAGTGACCAATTACGTGGCCGCATACGCATTTACAACCCTTCGACAATGCCTTTCACTACGCCTTTGGGCGCTGCCACACTGCGTCCATACTTCACCACTGATGACTTACAAGCACTCAGTCTCTTTCTACCCTCTGAGAGCGCTAGCGCACTACACATTGCTACGAGGGCCGTTCAGAAAGTAACTTCCGGTTGATTTAAAAAAATACACCAAGTTAAATAAAAATATTTTAATATATACATCTTACAACTACATCTTTGCACTATTTTTATACATAGTCTCCATAGCGATTGAGGCACTTATCGTATCTCTTCACAAGCTTTGAAATTCCTTCTGCATAAAAATCACCGGCTTGTGCCTGGAGCCAGCCTGTGACCGCATCTTTGAGCTCTTCGTCGTCATCAAACCGCTGTGACCCGAGCCATTTCTTCAAATGCATGAAGAGGTGATAATCACTTGGCGCCAGGTCTGGGCTGTAAGGTGGATGGTTGATAACGTCCCACTTGAAGGACTCAAGAAGGGCCGTTGTTCTGCGAGCAGAGTGAGGACGGGCGTTATCGTGCAAAAAAACGATACCGGAAATCAGCATACCACGGCGTTTGTTTTGTATAGCCCGTCGTAACTTTTTTATTGTTTCACAGTACACGTCTTGATTAATGGTCGTACCACGTTCCATGAATTCAACCAACAACACCCCTTTGGCATCCCAAAACACCGTTGCCATCAGTTTTCTGGTAGAAAAATCTTGCGAGGCTTTTCTTGGTTTGGTAGGTACGCACTTCCCATTTGGCGGGGTTTTCTATTGCAGCACACATTTCAAACTGCCACAAAAACTAAACTAGCGCAGGTACGACGTTCACTCGACCACGGCTTGATGCCGACTGACCTGTTGAGTGCGTGAACGCACAGATGGCGTCGCTACTCCCCCCACAACCCGCACTGTGACCAATCGGAGGTTACTTTCTGAACCGCTCTCGTATATCTGAAAGGTATTCCTCGGGTTTCTACCTCCAAGTTTTACAATATGATTTTTTTGTCGTTTTTCATAAAATCTTTAAGGTTTTTAGCAGTGAAAATGTCCAAAATTAACAAAGTACATCCATATCTCAGAAATTACATCAAAATTAAAAAATTAATTAATTAGTAACTACGAAGCACAGTATTGTAGTGTTGCCTTTTAAATAGAATATTGTTAATACTGAACGTCAGTGCTTCGTCACAATCATTTATTACGATGAAAGAAAATATGTTGAATTTTGCGGCTCAGCATATCGATCTCGAAGGTAACAGTGCCATTTTTCTGCGGGTGACCAATTTCTTTCTTAACACTTCTTTCTTACTGTTTCGGGTTATCAGTCGTCTGACTGGTTTGATGCGGGCCACCACGACTCCTCCTCCATCGACAGGCTCTTCATCTCAGAGTAACACTTGCACCCAACGTTCTCAATTATCTGTCGAATTATTCTAGTCTATGTCTTCCCGTATAGTTTTTATCTTACACAGCTTCCACTGGCGCTATAAAAGTTATTACCTGACGTCTTAACAGACGTACGATCATCCTGTTCCTTCTTCCAGCCAGTGTTATATTCCTGTTCTCGATGAGTCTGCCAAGATCCTCCCCATTCCTTACCTTATCAGTCCGCCTAATTTTCACCATTCTTCTGTAGCGCCACATCTGAAACACTTTAGCGCTCGTCTTTTGGATTTTCGCCATACTACATGCTCCTGACATATATTCCCAGAAATTTCTTCCCCACATTAAGCTCGATGTCTCAAAATTTCTTTTGACCAGAAATGCTTTCTTTCGCGAGAGTAGTCTGATTTATAAGCCCTGCTTGATCTTCTCGTCGTGCGTTAATTCGTTTGCAAGGAATCAATATTCTTTCGCTTCGTCTACTTCATTGTACCTGGTTTTGACGTTATGTCTATCGCTAAACTTATTTCTCCTACTATTCATTACTTTCAACTTTCTTCAATTTGCTCTTACTTCATACTCATTGCTCAGTAGATTGTTTATTCCATTCACCATGTCCTTCATTTCCTCCTCAGTTTGACTGAGGATAGCTATGTCATCAGTGAATCTTATAATTTTACGAATAACGACATTATTTTTATATATCGTCTGGAAGCGACCGTGATTGCATGAATAGATAAAAGGTTTCTTATTTTCCGACCAAAGTGCCATTATCTTTTCTCAACGCATGGCCCTGCTGCACCACAATTAGATCTGAAGGTAATCGTTTGAGACATTCAAAACCGTAATCTGAAAAAAAGAATTGTGATTGTGTTGGAAAATACATATATTTCAGTCTTATCATAGGTATTCTTCACTCTGAATTTTAATCCATTTCCTGAACCTATCTTTTATTGCCGTCACTACTTCGATATATGGACTTAACGGGAGGGGAAGAAGATCGCATCCCAATCTTATACCCTTACTAGTCCGAGCACTTTGCTCTTGATCTTCCATTCTTATGTGCCCTTCTTAGTTCCTACACAAATAGTCTCCCTACAGCTTACACTTTTCTTCCTGAGAATTCAGAACACCGTTCACCATTTTACATTGTAGAACGCTTTCGTAGGTCGACAAAGACTGTAATCGTATCTTGACTTACCTTAAGTTATGCTTGCATTACCAAGCGCATTATCAAAACTGTGTCTCTGATGCCTTTACCTTGCCTAAAGCCAAACTGACCGTCACCTAAGAGGTACTTCCTTGCTAAAGTAAAGTAACTGATAAGTGATTATATCGTTGCCCTGTCAGATATTTGAAATCTCATTTGAATTTAGAATAAATCTTCTTTCTCACCAGTGGCCCAATTTCGTCCATGTCTGACAAATTATTAATGTCTTACCCTTGAACAGTAAAGCTTTCATTCAAAATAACAGCAGCTGATTTACCATTTTTACCGTGTGACAGCAGCCGACAAAGCTTTCCAGCAATCCGAATAAGAAACTCGTTGGTACAATCACACTGATCACTACCGGTTGGGCCACGATGTCGGAAAGGCTAAGCTCGTCGTTTGCGGCCATATTTTGTGATTCATCACGCGGAAGAACCAATTACATTCTGACCTTTTGGCAGTTAGCTGCAATTTGGCGTGGCCAGTTTAATTACACGCATGATCGATTTGAAGTTAGTTTTTTTGTTCCAGATTTATGTCTCGTAGTCTTGGCATGTTCTGAGCTTCCCCTCACCCGAAATAGTCAGGCATCGTTTTTGTCGGAAATACCGGTTCCATTCGAAACAATGCGCCCGCATTTATCTGAAAGTATTTCTATTCATTCTGTGAATAATCAAAACAATATTTCTCGTAGAAGAAAATACGTTTACCTATCCAGAGGTGACGCGGAACACTTCGTTGTCGGAATAAGACATAAATACACAGACGGAAACTATTACACCATGATCCATCTGTCTGGTATTTACCAAACTTCATCTCATAAGTTCGTTAATTAGGTACTTTCGTGTTCCAGGAGTCATTTGTGCTATTTATCATAATGATGTGCAACAAAACATTTTGTATTAAAAATATGACTACCTGATGACAATCTTTTTCCCTTTTGTTTGAAATACATATATGAGTTAGTAATGCTATCCGCCACCTTTCACACATTAGAAAGGAAGGAATTCTTGCGCGGAACAGAAAGAGTTGTTGAGGAGAATTTGTTTCTGTTTGTCTTAAAATTCAACTTCGCTGTCTGTCAGATGTTTTATAACCCTGGGACAAACAATCAAATATTTTGACTGCAGTGTTGTGCACCCCTTTTTTTGCTAAAGACAAGATTAAAGTAGCGTAATGAATGACATCGTTTTTTCTGGTATTGTAAGTATGTGAATGATTGTTCCTTTTGAACTGCTGTGGACTATTTACAAGAAACTTCATGAGGGAATAAAGGTACTGTGAAGTAGTAGTCAAAATGCCTAACTCATTAAACAAGTGTCTATGTAAGATCATCATGGGTGAGCATTACATATATCTCTTACAACAGATTTTAAGCAATGAAGACGTTTTTGTTTCAGATGAATTTCCCCACGACATTTTTCCACAGACATTAGTCAATAATAATGTGTAAAATATGTCGACTTATTAACTTGTCTCTCCCAAGATCAGCAATGTTCAAAGTGCGAATATCGCTGAACTAGGTTGTTTTAGGAGTTCCAAGGCGTGTATCCTCTAGTTTTCATTCTATCAGTGTGGACACGTAAAAACTTTGAAGTTTCCAGTATAGTTATAATCTCCTTTCCACGATTTACACTCATGATTCGTGTTTTATCTCAATATGTCCGGACATGAATACTTTGTGCCTTTTTGAAATTAATAGTGAGACCATTCGCATTACAACTCCAATAATGCTCTTAAGAACGTTATTTACATTTTGTTCTGGTGTTGCATGTAGGTTTGGAATGAATACAAAACTAGTGTGATTCGCAAAAAGAAGGAATTTTACTATATGTTCGTTAGACGGAAGGTCGTTTACCTACACCGTCGGAAAAAAAAAATTGTACACCTTGAAAGACGACATCGTTTTTTGATCCGATGACGGCATGTGTCACCTGGGGGATAGTAGATGTACAGATAAAGATATAAACGTCGTCCGTCAACAGATAACGAAGAGGCATTGCTACCACACCGCCATCTGTGTCTACCTTTCAACAGGGAATGCTCACAGTCAGAAAGCTCAGCATGGTGCATACATGTGAAGCAAGCAGGCAACCATGCCACGGAAATACACGTGCACTTCCTAAAACCAACTGAGCGAGTTTGAAAGGGATGAAGTTGTGGCCTTCCGAGCTGGGAAGGTCCCTTCGGCGAACTGCCACCCAAGTTGTATGTGCTGCATCAGTTGTGCAATGATGCTGGTATCAGTGGTTACGTGAACATCCTCACACCGATGAGTTTCTGGACACCCATGCAGCACTAACACCACCCAGGACGGCAGAGGCGGATCGTGCAGCTACCAGAGAAATAAGACGGCTTGTGAGCCTACACATGTTGACACGAACTGTTGAGAACAGGTTATTAGTGGTGTAACTACGGCAAAGCACACCTCTAGACCCTCTTCCGCTCACGCCATAGCACAGACCCGCACTGCTCACCTGGTGCCATCAAGGGATAACTTGAAATATGGAATGCGTGCTGTGGTCTTCAGCGCTGAAAGCGGATTCTGCCTGCAAACAAGCATTGGGTCTTTGCGGATATGACGTAGACGTGGTGAGCGCTGTCTCGTAGAGTGCATTTGTCCAAGACATACTGCCTCCCCCCACCCCCCACCCTCCAGGCTCCAAGGACGTGAAAATAAAGAGCTTAATCCTCACCCTTTTCAAGAGCTTGTAGCCTTTAACTTCACGGTCAATACATTAAAGGAATAACAGTTTTTTCCAGGTCAGCTCATCAGAGAAGCACTCTGCCTCCCGCCTACCGATACAAAGCGAGACATGTATTTTTTTTAGTTCATAAAACAAGCTTCACTCACGAAATGTGGCACTAGGAAACAACCCGTTCGTACTTCTCTTGCTAATGTAAATCCCTTTTGTTTTCCGCCACACAACGATTCCATAGAGAGTCATCCTCAAGTTGCAGGCGTATCCGATTTTCTAAATTATTAAACTATTTTTCTCTCACTAAGCACGAAAGGTATATACACTGGGTAAATTAATTCAACAAGCTGCGACATAGTCGCGAATTGAACAGTGACCAAAATATAGAATAAATTTCCTTTACTTTACGTCTATTGTCACAATTCGTCATCAGTCTACCGGTTTCGGTCTATAATGACCCTCTTCAGATCTGCAGTAAAAGGTGGAAACACAACCACACTAGCAGATTGTCCACAACTTAAAACAATAAAATAGACCATAATGAAAAGTATTACAGACGTACATGCGAATTTGTGAGCTTTAAATATGAAAAGATATATCTATTTTTCATGCCATCATCCACGATACAAAAACGCTTTCTTCCCCTCAATGATTCGCCTGTTACTTCGTCTGTCTTTTGACGAAAGCGAAATACGTAAAGAACTCAGCATTTTAAAGCAGATCGCAGTAGCTATGACTTTTCTGTAAACAACGCCACGCGCCCTTACAATAGGCTAAAGAAACGTATGACAAACAGCAGGCACACATACTCTCACACAGAAAATAGAACCAGTAAAGAGAGAACGAAAACCATTCCTACGAAATTTAATGTTGAAATGTCCCTGCAAATAGAAAAGTGTATTGGGATATTTGACAGTAGACGCGTCTTTCAGATTAACAAGACCCTTTAACCGCGAGTAAACCATGAACTGAAAAGGACGTTTGACAAATTTGATGGCTGTGGAGTATACAAGATTGATTGCTGTAACTGTGACAAATATTATATCGGTAGAACGGGCCGCTCTTTTAACGTAAGGCATGAAGATCATTCACAGTCACAGAACAAAACTGCTTTGGGACAGCATTTATCTAAAACTGGTCATTCTATAGGAAACATTGAGAATAGTATGCTTATTCTCCATAAGGTGGAAAAAGGCCAGGCTGTTTGTTTGTTAGAAGAGCTTGAAATTTATCTTGAAGCACTTTTTTTTTAATACAGTTTCTTCACCAATGGCTCTCGGTCTTACTGCCTTGGTGGACAGTAAAACTGTTCCATTCGACAATGATGTCATTCCAAAAACATGACTGGAGTGCACGTTGAAGGTGTGGCGGTGGGACTTGAAGTCCCACACAACCCTCCGACAGTGGAAGTTCAGATCGCAGGCAAGTGTTAACTAACTACGAACTATATTACACACCAACAGTGGTGCTTGTCAATGGTCGATACCCATCGAGTGGTAAGGTCAACCATAACGATTCATTAGTGGCCCTAACAGTGCTATCGTTAGCTCTGGTCAGAATCGGAGTCCTCAAGGACGGTGAGAGGAACAGGATGTCAGTGCCAGTGCTAAGGAGGCGTTGTGCCAATGTTTTATAAGCCAGCGACCATGTCGTGTAGGGCTCTCATTCTCTCGCATGGACGTCTTAAGGGTGGCCATGTCCGTTTCCTCATGGAGGATAACTACCCTCGTAAGAGGAGTGCCATGCAGACTCCACCGAAGCACCTTATTCTGCAAGCGCTGGAGGGTCTGCATTCGGGATGACTAATCATAGCCCACGCAGTGGAGCCATAGGTGAGGGAAGGGTGGCCAACCATCGAGTACAGCCGGAGCTTGGTGTCAAGGTTCCGTTCCCTGCTGGTGAACGTTTGGTACAATGCTTTCATCACCTTGAGTCATTTTTGGTTTAAAAATTCTGTATGACGATGGAAAACCAGTGTTTTATCCATCTGGACACTTAGGTATTTGGTATCAGGGGACCACGGGACCTGGACGTCTACGATAGTGATGTTGTGGCGGAGGATGGGGCGCTGTTTAGTGAAGAAGAGTGTCTTAGTTTGGCGGCATTGAGGGCAATCTTGTTGGGACGACACAAGGTCACTCTCACGTCCACCTATCTCTGAAGGCGTGCAATGAGCTGGTCTGTGTTGCGGCCGATGGTATAGAGCGCCGTATTATCGGCGTATTAGGCCAAGTGGCAGTGTGGGAGGACCGGCATAGCGCTAACATAAATGTTAAAAAGGACAGGAGACAACACAGATCCGTGAGGGATACTCATCGACATGCGACGTAAGCTGGAGCGTTGACCATCCTCTCGTGGAGGAAATTATCCACGACCTTCACATAGATGATGGGGGGGGGGGGGGCTCTGTGTCACTATTTTGTACACAAGATTGTCCTGCCGGATCTTGTCAAACGCGTTTTGCAAAACCAGGAAACCCGCTGGCGTCGACAAGTTGGAGTTAAAGCCCTTGTTGACATGTTCTGTGATCCTAAAAACTTGGAGTTTGGCTGACAGACAGGAAGTGAAGCCAAAGTATCCTAGACGGATTGTCCCAGCCGCCCCAAGAGGCTGGGAAATGCAGTGGAGGATCAAACATTCTAGGACTTGGCCATTGTATTCAGAAGGCTAATGGGCCTGTTGTTAGTAGAGACTGTAGCATCCTTTGAAGGCTTCGGGATGGAAATCATTTTGACGTTCTTCCACTGTGTGTGTGTGTGGGGGGGGGGGGGGGGGGGAATGCCAGTTGTGAGACAGTGGTTCTGGATGCTGGTAAATAAGACCAGAGTCTTGTTTAAAATACAATCCAAACCGGGAGCTGATTGCCCATGATTCCGCCAGAGGATCAGTTGGATTTCCACTGGGTACGTAAGGTGAGGGAAAGTCAGAGGTGGTCTCTGTCTGAAATCGGCAACGACCGCTAGAATATCGTGTTCATCTTGGAGCTCATCAGGCGTGGGGTCCTAGATAATCAATTGGTTTTGAGCCTCAAACGCATCGGCCAGAGTTTCTACCACACAGAGGGCATCATAATTTAAGCCATCCACAGTGTGGATGGGATGGTCTTCACTGCAGAGCGCCACAAGGCTTGGACAAAAGCACATTCGGATTTATATTGGAGGAGTAAGGCGGACATCTTGTCCTCCCATTATTCTGTTTTCCGATCGGCTAGCCAGTGGCAGATTCACGCTGGAGATGCTTCATGTGATGCTTGTCCTGAGGTTCACAAAATTGCTTCCACCACCTATGGTAACGGTTCTTCTGGATTTTGAGTTCGCACAAGAGGGGAGGTAAATCATCGAGCGTGGTTAACGCCCTTGTGCCAGTGAAAGTACAGGCCTTCAATTCCTTTGGGATTTTTATACTTAGATAATCAACAACACAAACAAGTTTGGCAGGCGTTGTCAGGTCGACATGTTGCCGAGTGGTGTCCTAAAGGATGCTGGAAAATTTGTCCCAGTCCATGATCGTAAGGTAGAATGGACGTCTAAGAATAGCGCGACGACGGTAAGGTGCAGGAGCATGGAGTCGTGATTAGAGATTAGTTCGTGGAGTGTTTCCAATGAAAACTGCGCCATAATGTTCTTCAAAATGTGCTGAGTATTGTTCTGGATTGTATTCCTGTGGTCCATGGAACTCTACAACCCCTGATGTTCCGACTAGTCGGCAAGACTCAGCACAACCAGGAGCATCTCTGAAGACGTCCAACGTAGCCTTGGACGAAACGTCAGGGATTGAAGAGTTCTATGGACTACGGCCATACAACCCAGAAGAATTCTCAGCAGCTGAAATATCTAGTCGTGAAACGCTTCATTGTATTCTTGAAAGTGGCCACATCGAGAATATCCGGCTGGCAGTCAGTGCAGACTGGTGGGATTGTGGGGGCAATACATCAACAGCACCAGAGGATCTTCTAGGTGAAGGAGGAGTCTGCCCTTGGGATTAGCAACCCGAGAATGCCAAGCCAGATGCTTGGCATTGAGATCTGCCCCAACAATGAGTTTGTCAAAAGATGTCAAGGTACGGAATCAGCTTCAAGAAATGGCAGGTTAGGGCTCAAATAAGCTGCAGCAAAAGTTATACCACCAAGATGGGTAGAAACAGTGACCGCATTAGCCTCTATATATTTGAGTAGTTGGAGAAAATCGTGATTACGGACGAGTGAGTCATATAAAAACACTACTGTGCCCCCTCCTCAGCGATGGAGTCGGTCAGTACGATAGCAAACCATTTTGTGGAGACGAAAATCGTCGGAAGGTTTCACGGGGGTTTCTGATACAAGTAAACTGTACACATAGTGGTCTTGGAGGAAAGTGTTCAGCTCAGTTTTCATAGCTTTAAGGCCTTTAGCATTAAAAATGCAGACAACTAGATCTAGAGGGGGCTGATGATTGTGTGGTGGGCGGTTAGCCATTGTAACAAAATCTGTCAGCCTTTCAGCAAGGGCCATGACCTTAGTGAGCCCATTCTCCGACTGACGGATCTTCTAAGCAGTTTCACGAATGACTTCCATAATGTGGGGCCATGTGAACAGAGAGATGACCTGGGGTATCCCTCGCATTCCATCCCGGAAAGAAGCATGTGTCTCCACCACTGGGGGAAAATCCTGGATGAGCTGCTTGATCCTGCGACACCTAAGTGCCAGTTGTGGGAAGGTCATCGGATTTACCCCGTAAGACAGAGAAATGGATGCGGTCCCCTGAATGCGGAGATGGCCGAATCGTCCTTGGTTTCCTTAGTGAATGGCGGGAAGACTTCATAGCCTTCTGGTATATATGACAACTCTTCCAGGAATGACTGGGTGTTCGTATTTTCCTCATCATTCATGAAAGTGGCGAGATTTGGCTGAGCAAAGGTTGGGAATTTGTATGGGCGCTGATAACCGCGCAGTTGAGCGCCCCACAAAACCAAACACCATCAAAACTTCCAGGAAGCCAAACGGTTGTGATCGTGAGCAGCGCTCAATCAACGGGCACACGTGGGTTGTTCTGAGGCTTTAAGCACTAATTTTTCATAAGCACTTAACGCCTCTGTTTTATATATCTTGTTGACAGTTTCACATAGTATAGAGTGCCTTACATATTTACTTCGGTTTCTTACATTGTGCCCATAACTCCATTGCTTTCTAGTTGCTTCTCTGTTTATATAATACACTTAATTAGCTAGATAGTCTTGCTCATACACTGATACGGGGTTTTATCATTCTTTTTTTTGGAACGGAGTCCCTAGGGTACGAGTGGTCCTCTGGTGGCCACGGTCCTCTAACCACTTCTCGCCTATACAGCGTTCTGGCGTTAGCGCTGACAGAGGGCGCTGATTACGTGCGGCAGTCTGTTTTGATTCATTGCGCTTCTTTAGCTACGTGTTTTGTAATTTTTTATATTATTCTGTGTACTCGAGATGCTGTTTATTATTTATGTGATTACCTATAACATCGCTACTTGAGTGGATGTCAGTTACGTCTCATAACATTTTCCTTTTTAACAATCTAACTTCTGTCATGTTTTATTTCATTGGTTTTATTACACTAATGTCTCTTACACATAGACCCATTACAAGCGATAGTGATTGTATCTCGCCTTTATTTTACATTGTACAATTAATCGCCTACAGCAGCGGCATCTGGCGAACTTTCAACACAAACATTTTGTGGCTACTGCACGGCAGTTTGCTTTGAACAGTAGCGCTGCTGACAAGGTGACTGAGTCGTGGTAAAAATTGCTGTTTTGAAGAGCGCGCCGTATTGCGTTGTGTGAAAAAGTCGCCCTCCATTTCTGGCGGTGGCACTGCTGTGGCAATCGCAGTTTTGGTGTCTCCCTCTTGTGGGAAAGGGGAAAGGCTGCCTGTTCACGTGCATTTAAGGGGCACTACGAGCTCGCCAGGGGCTAGTCTGGGTCTGTCTCTCGTCCACGTTTGTTAGGCAGTTAGTGTTTGTCTGTCGTTCGGATCAACTTTTAAAGCCGGCAAAATGAGAGTCTTTTCACTCCGCCAGTAAGAGAGCTCAGCGAGTGGTCGCCAGGTCGGGGCTTTGTTCCTGCATCTGAGTCTGCGCGTTAGGCCACCAGTCTGCTCGAGTTTGCTCAGGCAATGGTCATTGGCGGTTGGATCGATCGGTTGGTCGGTCGCGCACTGAGACACAAGATGACTTGTCCGTCTTGAGCGCCGCTGCATATGAGGTCGCCACGTGAGTTCAGTGGGCCGCAGCGTATAGCCAGGGATACTGACTTCGCGGTCGACAAGAGAGCAACAGGAGTCAACCCACATCAGTCTGGCTAGTGCGAGCTGCGACGCCGTGAGACGGGAGATCGGCGCGCCTTCCTTCGTCCGTTGAAGCGGCTGGCAGCGGACGGTTCGGGAGAGCGATTAAGGGGGTGCTGCGCCAGGTCTTCTCGAGAAATCGTAGTTTATTAGAAGTTAAGTGATTGGTGATATGTTGTTTGATTTGCTCTTGTTAAATTCTACTTGTTTTCTTGGTGAGGTCACCAGCCGTTTTGCTTTGGGGTCGTCCCACCATTCGTCTCCGTTTGCCCACCCACGGGAAGGTTGTTGTTTATAAATTGGGTGGTTGGTTTTTCCGTTGTGGAGTAGGGGAGGGTTAGAGCAACCTGCGGTTCTGGTTGTTCTGCAATCTCCCTATCAATCTACCGTACGTTAGTAGCTGCCTCTGTCAGGTTTGTCGAATTTGGTGTGTTAACGAATTTATTGCATGGTGTGTAACGGCCTAATACCTTAAATGTGTTTCGATCTTTGGAAACTTTGATATAATTGCCTATGATATTGAGAGGCGGTGTCTGTGTACTGTAGAGCTTCTTAACTATTGTTTGGCCAACCTTGTAGAATTTTATATAAGATTGCATTTCATGGGTTTTATTTAAATGATCATTTTAGTATATAAAGTTGCCAACCATTCAGCATAAGACTTTTCTTAGAAGTCAAAATGGAGTTGCACCTTCGGTGGCAAGATTAATATTTTAATTGTTAGTGTTTTGTACCATTTCCATCCCTCCTGCGGCGGGTGCATAGTTTGTGTGCTCGTGTAAATTGTTAAGGCTCTTAGTTTAAAGTTATCTCGTGTGTTGCAGATATGCACCAGTGTAGTCTTTCAGAGGCTGTTGTGAGCGGTCGTAACTACGGCCGTGTCAAAAGGGAGTGGCAAAGTTCTCTGCCCAAGAGCTCATAAGGTCAAAACCTGTTTCTTTCTACCTCTGAATAAATTGTAACTTTGATATTTAGAGGGTGCTTTCTGATTGTAATTTTAAATCTGTTTCTTTTAAAAAATGATTTTAGGCACCATTAAAGTGAATAAAATTCCCATTTGTTAAAAGGAATTTGGTTATGATTTCATCAGTTACTCCCTGGCAACTACTTCCATGCTTACATAGTGTGATTTAATGTGTTAATGTTCTTGATGAATCACTAGTAAATAAAATAAATTCTTAAGAATATTCCTTGAAAATAAATCACGGTTCAGTGACTCTTGTATATACAATTATTTTTATAAATTTGACGATGCTGGCGCTGATTTTATGTTTAGCACTTGACGATGCCACTATGGCTCCAGTGTATTAGCACATGTTTTCATAAACATATTTAACGCGCAAAAATGAACAAGTATGTCAGTAATACTTTTCATTATGGTCTATTTTATTGTTTTAAACCGTAGACAACCTGTTACTGTATTTTTGTTTCCCAAATTTTGCTGCAGATCTGAACAATATCATAAGTGGCCGAAACCGGTAGTCTGATGACAAAAAATGTGTGCTCATAGACAAAAAGTAAAGGAAACTTAAATAAATTCTAGTTTTGTAAGAAAGTATTATATTGAGCCAGAGATGGTCAAATGTAGTATCGGTTGTTTAGTAGCGTTGCTGCTCAACAGCAGTCGCTGGTTCAAAGTGTTATGGGTAATGTGTTAGAGAAACTTCAGATCGAGAGATGTATGGAGAACTCTGAAGTGCAAAGACGTATTACATCTGATGTGTGGTGGATTATACTTACTCGCTACGGATAGTAATGACTTTTTTATTTGCAAAATGCTATCATGTTTGCTAACTGTAAAATAAATCTCAACAGAAGTAGGAAATAATTACGGCAAAGAAAGTTGTTTTGTTACTAATGCAATGCGTGTATTCCTCATCGATGACTGAGACAATGTATAACAGTCATATCCAATGATTTTGTAAAACTAATTGTTAATGCGTAATCAGTTTATTGAGTGTGTTAATTGTGAGCATTATTCATTTTCACAGAGTCAAAGAACAAGTTTTAAAGATAGTGTCATATTGTTACGTACCCCAAGTCAATAGCACTTCCGAGATCCACGTTATTTTTAACTATTTTTCTACTAAAGTTATTGTCTTAGTCATATTCGATTTAATTAAAATGTATGCTAAGCAACAGCCATGCGCAATAGCTATACAATTTAAAGTACTAACACAGAGCAGTGCGAAGAGCATTACCATTGCGCAGATGAAGGTAATTTTATTATTTCAGGAATAGCTATTATTAAGCACAGGGACCATTATTTTCAAACTGATCGGTTTTTCTGTTATTACCATAGCCAATTTCAAATCAATAGCGTGACATCAGATTCAGTCACGTAAATCCATACAGTTTTAGTTTGGTTTAAAGTTATTGACAGTTTATGTTCTCGCAGCTAAATTAAATTTACATTCTCGCAGACAGAAAAATTCAGTACAGGCAAAGCGCATAAGCGAAAAGATAAAATCCACGTTAACATCCCACTCCCATTCCAACAGTTGCGTTTCAGATTACTATCACTTACGTAATTTCAATCATATTTCACACGTACATGTTTAGACCATTCAACAAATTTTCTATTCCCGTCAGTAAACGCAAGACACACGGGAGATTTTAGACTGGCGACAGGTTACATGACGTAAATATATACTTATTTATCATAAAAGCAACAATAATATTGTTACATAAATGTATGATTTCTTCATGTTAAATGCTGCTGAGCGCATGACGCCGAGTAGTCTACAGTAATAAGGAAATGTTATCCAATATTCTGAGACATTAAAACCAGAACAGAAAAAATATGGAAAAAACGTGATTCCGAAATATTTTTCCGGCGACAACAAAACAGAAGGTCAAGTAGTGAATATCAGTACCCTTTCGTAGCGCCTGTTAACGTTAAACGTAGGAGGGGAACTGATTTTTGTACGAGACCCACTGCGTGCTACGCATTGAATTTGGTTCCTTTTCTAGTAGTTTCAAAATTTATTATTTCTGTTGTAATTTTTCATTACGTAAATGTTTCTCAAGATGGAGGAAACAATCCTCAAGTAGCACGCAAACAAGCTTAGCGTGACGTATTTGTTTTGCAAAGAAATGCTTTCCAGTAGTAAAAGTAAGTTGCAGCTAAGCGTCATCTATGAACCGTTTACGTAGTGGACATGACACGAATAAGATACGAAAGGTTACTTAATTTCGGAAATTCATACGCGTTGTTATGGTTAAAACTAAGTTTGAAAGAACAACCGTGGAAAGTTAAGACGAAGAGAACACCTTAGGTACTATACCCAAGACTAATGTCGAAAACGTTCACGGTAACGATAGCTATGTTGTCGCGTCACCAGGTGACGCAACATCTCAGCCGGAGAGCAATCCAGTTCCCAAGTAACAAACTCTACACCTGACCCTTTTGTACGCCTATGTGAAAGGATAGAAGTTGTACTCAATCAAAAACTTGATGAAAACCATCAAAAATTTGATAAAAGATTCTGCGGAAACAATCAAAGACTTGACAACACTTCAGCAACATTGGCCTTCACTACCGATGTTAGTAATCTTACCCAGTTGCAGCGCACTTTGAAAACAGATGCGAATCTCGTCATTGAAGTGTTACGTGGCGATCTGGAAGGAATAACTAATGACATTTCAACAATGAAAACTACAGTAAAGTACATACAAGATTAAATTTTAAAAACTCAGGATTGATTTTGATACAATGCGGTTATAACACACAACAATGCAGTCTACAGTTCAACAATCAAACATATAGACGACGTAGGAACAAAACATGTGAAGCAAGTTCATGTTATCTTACGAGAGAAAGAGGCTTTAATTGATAACAGGTTAGAGACAGAGCTACAGAAGGCTGTTGAGCAAACGATTACCCATGTGTACACAGAGCAAAAAATGTCTGTATTAAAGATACAAACTGATTAGGTCAGATATAAAGAACACTTACACGGTGTGTGCGTAAGTGGAAAGATTATGTGCAAACACAAACTGGAGAATTATGAAGAAGAATGGAACAGCTTTATGGAGCAAGGAAGGAATGAGAATATCTATACAGGTAAGAGTAATGATTAATCTTATAGTACTGTTTCTCATGCAAGTGTATGTGCACCAGGTGCAGTAGCTAGCACATAGAACCACAAAACGCTGTTGCACGAAGTGGGGTGACAGACACCAGACTATCATCAGTTATAAGAGAAGAACGGCTTCTACAAAACCGACAATTCCAAGAGTTCGTCCCATAAAAGAAATATATTCATCCAGTTTCATTCGTTAAACATCTTAGAAGCGTGTCGCCTAGAGCTTGCTCTGAATACCAAAATAACCAGTATGTATAAGGTTTTGTACAAGGTGATGCAGTGCTTAGGGTATCCGAGACGGCAGAGAGCAGTTACACATCAGCACAAACTGAAAGTGCATTTCTTGCAAAATACTGCTATCGTTGTGGCAAGAAAGATTCAGAAAACAAGTATTTAGTCCAGAGCCATACAACATCACGCAGAGTTCGTTAAAAAAGTAATTCGAGAGGTACACAAATAAGACTCGCTTTTGGGGTTACTCTTGGCTCTTAGTGACGTTCTAGACATTTTCAGAATAAATTGAATTTCACCTTATAGAAAAACTGGTACACGTCCTAGAAACTAATCTGCAGTATTTTTTCTCGGTCCCTGATTCTATTGACATAAACTAAGATATGAAGGCTAGTAATAACAATGATAACCAGAATGAGTGTCTTAATGGTGGAGGTTGATGACAGGCTACGCCCACGTGGCCGCAGTTTCACGGCAGGAATTACGGGCGCTTCCTGAGTTTGTTGACACACTTCAGAGTGCGCCGATGTCGGTACCTGTACTTTCCACCGGCAACTCTCCGAATTGTAAGACGAAACGTAGGAATGACGACAGCTGTCACCCTGGTCATTCGAACCAAGGCAACTGGAATGGTCAAAAGATCAGACGTCAGTGGAGACCATCGACTAATAGTCACTCAGAGTGCAGTACGAACAGAATTTTCGGAATACACAGTGGAAGTAGCACTAGGGAAACCAGCCACAATTTAAGAAGGGGAGAAATACAAATACCACCAATCGAATACGGCCCGGAACCTGAATGGCGACCCACAAAGGGGAATTCGTAATCCAGCGGTCAATATAATCGAGGTCACCGATAATACATATTCAGTGGCTATGAATATGTTAACTAGAATTGGTCATATTACTCCCTCCGATACACTCCTTTGATACCAATATATTCAAACCCTTCTGAAAAATATAAGCAAAACCATTGCAGTACTTCCAGCACGGAAAGACAAAGAAAATTAATAGCAGAGAAAATGCTTGTGTAGTTAATACTGAGATCAAAAAATAGTAAGAAGAAAATAAGACTAGAGATTAGAGCAGAAGATTAAAGAACAAAATCAAAACAACACAAACATACTGACGGTCTTCTATCTTCTACACTGTACTTAAGCAGAACAAAAATTAGTATAGTTATATGGCTAATTATAAAAATGAAACTGGGCTAGGATACATTTGTGACTAGCAGGTAAGAAGCGAGGAAATGTAACTGTCGATTAAGATAGTATATTGATCTCAGTAGATTAGATTAAGTAATAGAGGAATCTAGACTCTATGGGCACGGACCTTACAAAGTATTGTACTACTTGTTCATAAACATGAGTGGAAAAAAGATGAGTCGCAATATTGACCTCCTTAAAGGAATGGAATACAGGAAAGGATACAAGGAGATTTTTTCCTTGCTTTTGCATAAATATAACTAATACATGCTAGTTTCATTGATAATATTACTCTTCACGAGGGTTAACTGTTCTGAACTTATAAGAAGTACGAATACTATTAAGCACAACAGTTCAATTTTACCTTTATTTTTAAGAGATATACGTGAGTGCTCTAGTCTAAAATTTGGAAATGGAAGACAAAACCACTTCTGACCAACAGAAGAGTATAAGCACAAATTACTTGAGAATAACCAGCAATGAACTGTGTTTCATAGAGAGGGGCAGTAACCAAACATTTATTCAATTTTTTGCATATACCGGTGCTCTGACAGAAGCGCATACAAGAGAATAAAGACACATGAATACATGTTCCGGCACGACAAGAGCTCAGCTTTAGGGCACACTGTTTTTATTTAATCGGTATGATCTACGCAAAAATCCGCTGCGGGGGTTGTTATAAAGATAGGTAAAAGACACACGCCGGAAGCGGCTACAAGGGTAGCGGAGTACGTGTGGAGTGCACATGGGGGTTTTTTAGGTTAGAGAATCCCCTCCCTAGGCCCGACAAGACGCCTCCTGAGACGCGGCAACGTAGGAGTAGGCAAAATGCAACAGGGAATAACAATATTAATGTGCTAATAGTAAACTGCAGGAGCGTCTATAGAAAGGTCCCAGAACTGCTCTCATTAATAAACGGTCACAACGCCCATATAGTACTAGGGACAGAAAGTTGGCTGAAACCAGACGTAAACAGTAATGAAATCCTAAACTCAGATTGGAATGTATACCGCAGAGACAGGCTGAACAGTGAAGGAGGAGGCGTGTTTATAGCGATAAGAAGTGCAATAGTATCGAAGGAAATTGACGGAGATCCGAAATGTGAAATGATTTGGGTGAAGGTCACGGTTAAAGCAGGCTCAGACATGGTAATTGGATGTCTCTATAGGCCCCCTGGCTCAGCAGCTGTTGTGGCTGAGCACCTGAAGATTAATTTGGAAAATATTTCGAGTAGATTTCCCCACCATGTTATAGTTCTGGGTGGAGATTTTAATTTGCCAGATATAGACTGGGAGACTCAAACGTTTATAACGGGTGGCAGGAACAAAGAATCCAGTGAAATTTTTTTAAGTGCTTTATCTGAAAACTACCTTGAGCAGTTAAACAGAGAACCGACTCGTGGCGATAACATATTAGACCTTCTGGTGACAAACAGACCCGAACTATTTGAAAAAGTTAACGCAGAACAGGGAATCAGCGATCATAAAGCGGTTACCGCATCGATGATTTCAGCCGTAAATAGGAATATTAAAAAGGATAGGAAGATTTTTCTGTTTAGAAAAAGTGACAAAAAGCAGATTTCAGAGTACCTGTTGGCTCAACACAAAAGTTTTGTCTCAAGTACAGATAGTGTTGAGGATCAGTGGACAAAGTTCAAAACCGTCGTACATTATGCGTTAGATGAGTATGTGCCAAGCAAGATCGTAAGAGATGGAAAAGAGCCACCGTGGTACAGCAACCGAGTTAGAAAACTGCTGCGGGAGCAAAGGGAACTTCACAGCAAACATAAACATAGCCAAAGCCTTGCGCACAAACAAAAATTACGCGAAGCGAAATGTAGTGTGAGGAGGGCTATGCGAGAGGCGTTCAATGAATTCGAAAGTAGAGTTCTATGTACTGACTTGGCAGAAAATCCTAAGAAATTTTGGTCTTATGTCAAGGCGGTAGGTGGATCAAAACAAAATGTCCAGACACTCTGTGACCAAAATGGTACTGAAACAGAGGATGACAGACTAAAGGCCGAAATACTAAATGTCTTTTTCCAAAGTTGTTTCACAGAGGAAGATTGCACTGTAGTTCCTTCTCTAGATTGTCGCACAGATGTCAAAATGGTAGATATCGAAATAGACGACAGAGGGATAGAGAAACAATTAAAATCGCTCAAAAGAGGAAAGGCCTCTGGACCTGATGGGATACCAGTTCAATTTTACACAGAGTACGCGAAGGAACTTGCCCCCCTTCTTGCAGCGGTGTACCGTAGGTCTCTAGAAGAGCGTAGCGTTCCAAATGATTGGAAAAGGGCACAGGTCATCCCCGTTTTCAAGAAGGGACGTCGAACAGATGTGCAGAACTATAGATCTATATCTCTAACGTCGATCAGTTGTAGAATTTTGGGACACGTATTGTGTTCGAGTATAATGACTTTTCTGGAGACTAGAAATCTACTCTATAGGAATCAGCATGGGTTTCAAAAAAGACGGTCATGTGAAACCCAGCTCGCGCTATTCGTCCACGAGACTCAGAAGGCCATAGGCCCGGGTTTACAGGTAGATGCCGTGTTTCTTGACTTCCGCAAGGCGTTCGATACAGTTCCCCACAGTCGTTTAATGAACAAAGTAAGAGCATATGGACTATCAGACCAATTGTGTGATTGGATTGAGGAGTTCCTAGATAACAGGACACAGCATGTTATCCTCAATGGAGAGAAGTCTTCCGAAGTAAGAGTGATTTCAGGTGTGCCGCAGGGGAGTGTCAAAGGACCGTTGCTATTCACAATATACATAAATGACCTGGTGGATGACATCGGAAGTTCACTGACGCTTTTTGCAGATGATGCTGTGGTGTATCGAGAGGTTGTAACAATGGAAAATTGTACTGAAATTCAGGAGGATCTGCAGCGAATTGACGCATGGTGCAGGGAATGGCAATTGAATCTCAATGTAGACAAGTGTAATGTGCTGCGAATACACAAAAAGATAGATCCTTTATCATTTAGCTACAAAATAGCAGGTCAGCAACTGGAAGCAGTTAATTCCATAAATTATCTGGGAGTACGCATTAGGAGTGATTTAAAATGGAATGATCATATAATGTTGATCGTCGGTAAAGCAGATGCCAGACTGAGATTCATTGGAAGAATCCTAAGGAAATGCAATCCGAAAACAAAGGAAGTAGGTTACAGTACGCTTGTTCGCCCACTGCTTGAATTCTGCTCAGCAGTGTGGGATCCGTACCAGATAGGGTTGATACAAGACATAGAGAAGATCCAACGGAGAGCAGCGCGCTTCGTTACAGGATCATTTAGTAATCGCGAAAGCGTTACGGAGATGATAGATAAACTCCAGTGGAAGACTCTGCAGGAGAGGCGCTCAGTAGCTCGGTACGGGCTATTGTCAAAGTTTCGAGAACATACCTTCACCGAAGAGTCAAGCAGTATATTGCTCCCTCCTACGTATATCTCGCAAAGAGACCATGAGGATAAAATCAGAGAGATTAGAGCCCACACAGAAGCATACCGACAATCCTTCTTTCCACGAACAATACGAGACTGGAATAGAAGGGAGAACTGATAGAGGTACTGAAGGTACCCTCCGCCACCCACCGTCAGGTGGCTTGCGGAGTATGAATGTAGATGTAGAAATGAACATGACCCACAAAAGTAACTGAATAAACTAGAGTAGAAGATAGGGTGAACCTAGTTGGAGAATAACAAACGGCACATATTTAGAACTAAAGCTATATGCGAATGAGAAAATGTCACAAACTAAGAAGGAATAAGGAAAGAAAAGTTAAATATGTTCTCTAGTCTAGACTTGTCTATTGTATATATATGTCGTTATTATTAGTGTTTGTATTAAGATTTCAAACTATCAAGTGATAATTACCTCGAAGTTGCGCTCTGGGCCTCGTGAAAATGAATATTCCCTCACCCCACCCCCACCAGATATATATGCAGTAAACCTTCGGTAAAAATTGAAAACAGTAACTGTTCCGAAAGAACACTTACTAATGATGACCATGCAGCTTCTCTGGAAAGAAATGATAATTAATCGAAAGGCTACCCGGCCATTGACCTTCTTCTGTGCGAATGCGTACATTTTGCCCGAACTCTTACGTGAAGCGTCACCTTAGTTGGCGCCAGTAATTAGTGAATGGGCAAATATCCTTTAGGAACATTACGAATGTAAGTTGTGGACAGTTGGGAATGTGGGTCTCACGGGAAGCGAGCAAGGGATAAGTCCCTGCAGTTGCGCTGTCCTCTGTGCCCTCGGTAGCACAGAAGGATAGAGCGTCTGCCATGTGAGCAGGAGATCCCGGGTTCTAGTCCCGGACGGGGCACACATTTTCAGCTGTCCCCATTGGGGTGTATAAAACAACACCTGTTGGCAGTTGAGGGGTTCGATTAATTATCATTTCTTCGGTAAGAACAGTATTCAAATCTCAAATTTGAGGTGGTTCCAAATGATTGACGGAGCTCAGAAATATGATGCTGAAGTAACCAGACAACTACGCAAAGCGAATTTACGAGCAGGAAAGTGAGTACCGTAACTTTGCAAAGCGTGCTTCCCAGACGACCCACGCGTACACACGATTCACCTTTCGGTATGCTGGAAGCACAAGACAGTCTCATGTAATCCGTTTTCGCTTAAACCCTGACTCGTGGTGAGAGGGAGCGAAATCTCAAATCATCGTGTTGTAAATAAGAAATTTAAAATAAATGCGTATACGTCAGGTGTTGCTGGTAAACAAGTAAGGGTCGAGCTCGTGAGCGACGCCAGTATGAAGGGAGATGGTTATGACGTTAAATTTTTAAAAATAACTGCAACCTAAGTGCCTAAATTGGAGTAGGGGAAAAATAGCGAAGACAAAACTGTGGGTTGAGGAGGTCTTGTTCCCGTCTTGGAGAAAAAGTTGATCCCGATTTGCAACGTGTTGTTTTTGTCTTCAGTCCTGAGACTGGTTTGATACAGCTCTCCATACTACTCTATGCCGTACAAGCTTCTTCATCTCCCAGTACCCACTGCAGCCTACATCCATCTGAATCTGCTTACTGTATTCATCTCTTGGTCTCCCTCTACGTCTTTTACCCTCCACACTGATACCTCAGAACTGTCCTACCAACCGATCCCTTCTTCTAGCCAAGTTGTGCCACAAGCTCCTCTTCTCCCCAATTTTATCCAATACCTCCTGATTAGTTATGTGATCTACCCATCTAATCTTCAGCATTCTTCTTTAGCACCACATTTCGAAAGCTTCTATTCTCTTCTTGTCCAAACTATTTATCGTACATATTTCAATTCCATACATGGCTACACTCCATACAAATACTTTCTGAAACGGCTTCCTGACATTTATATCTATACTCTATGTTAACAAATTGTTCTTCTTCATAAACGCTTTCCTTGCCATTGCCAGTCTACATTTCATATCCTCTTTACTTCGACCATCATAAGTTATTTTCCTCCCCAAATAACAAAACTCCTTTACTACTTTAAGTGTCTCATTTCCTAATCTAATTCCTCAGCATCACCCGACTTAATTCGACTACATTCCATTATCGTCGTTTTGCTTTTGTTGATGTTCATCTTATGCCGTCCTTTCAAGACACTGTCCATTCCGTTCAACTGCTCTTCCAAGTCCTTTGCTGTCTCTGAGAGAATTACAATGTCGTCGGCGAACCTCAAAGTTTATATTTCTCCTCCATCGATTTTAATACCTACTCCGAACTTTTCTTTTCTTTCCTTTACTGCTTGCTCAATATACAGATTGAATAGCACCGGAGACAAGCTACAAACCTGTCACCCTCCCTTCCCAACCACTGCTTCCCTTTCATGACCCTCGGCTCTTATAACTGCCATCTGCTTGCTGTACAAATTGTAAACAGTCTTTCGCTTCCTGTATTTTACCCCTGCCATCTTCAGAAGTTGAAAGACAGTATTCCAGTCAACATAGTCAAAACCTTTCTCAAAGTTTACAAATGCTAGAAACGTAGGTTCGCCTTCCCTTAATCTATTTTCTAAGGTAAGTCGTAGGGTCAGTATTGCCTCACGTGTTCCAACATTTCTACGGAATCCAAACTGATATTCCCCAAGGTCGGTTTCTAACACTTTTTCCATTCGTCTGTAAAGAATTTGCGTTAGTATTTTGCACCTGTAACTTATTAAACGATAATTCAGTAATCTGTCAACACCTGCTTTCTTTGGGATTGGAATTATTATATTCTTCTTGAAGTCTGAGGGTATTTCACATGTCTCATACATCCTGCTCACCAGATGGTAGAGTCTTTGTCAGGACTGGCTCTCCCAAGGCCGTCAGTAGTTGTAATGGAATGTTGTCTACTCCCGGGGCCTTGTTTCGACTCACGGCTTTCAGTGCTCTGTCAAACTCTTCACGCAGTATCGTGTCTCCCATTTCATTTTCATCTACATCCTTTTCCATTTCCATAATATTGTCCTCAAGAACATCGCCCTTGTATAGACCCTCTATATACTCCTTCCACCTTTTTCTTTCCCCTCTTTGCTTAGAACTGGGTTTCCATCTGAGCTCTTGATATTCATGCAAGTGGTTCTCTTTTCTCCAAAGGTCTCTTTAATTTTCTTGTTGGCAGTGTCCATCTTACCACTAGTGAGATAAGCCTCTACATCCTTAAATTTGTCCCCTAGCCATCCCTGCTTAGCCATTTTGCACTTCCTGTCGATCTCATTTACTGCTTTTTTGTATTTTCTCCTTTCATCAAATAAATTCATTATCGCTTCTGTTACCAAAGGATTTCTACTAGCCCTCGTCTTTTTATCTACTTGATCCTCTGCTGCTTTCACTATTTCATTCTTCGAAGCTACCCATTTTTCTTCTACTGTATTTCTTTCCCCCACTCCTGTCAATTGTTCCCTTATGCTCTCCCTGAAATTCTGTACAACATTTAGTTCTTTCAGTTTATTCAGGTCCCTTCTCCTTAAATTCCCACCTTTTTGCAGTTTCTTCAGTTTTAATCTACAGTTAATAACCAATAGATTGTGGTCAGAGTCCACAATTGCCCCATGGAATGTCTTACAACTGAAAACCTGGTTCCTAGATCTCTGTCTTACCATTACATAATGTATCTGATACCTTTCGGTATCTCCAGGGTTCTCCCACGTATACAACCTTCTTTTATGATTCTTGAACCAAGTGTTAGTTATGATTAAGTAATGCTCTGTGCAAAATTCTATCCTTAGGATAAGTTAGTTTAAGTTAGGTTAAGTAGTGCTTAACCTAGGAACCGATGACCTAAGCAATATGGTCCCATTGTCCTTACCACAAATTTCCAAATTTCCAACGGACGTAGGGACAATGTGAATTTAAAAATAGGAAGCGAACTTCTCAAAGACACTTATGAAAGTGCATATTGAAGGAATCTGTAGAGAGGGAATAGATGTATCCTCACTAAAGGCTCATGTTTTAACACAAAAGGCGAAATATCGAGACATCCTAGGCCTCAGATTACCGAGAGTTAAATGATGGTGTAACAAACGAGAACGTAGTATTTTTATGTACATATGAATGTAGCATAACATGATGTTTGATTTCACTTAAAATATTTGTTTCATGTGAACATCTTTTAAGAAAGATGTGGCATTGTTTGAGAGCATGGTGTACCATAGGGACTCACTGATACCAAGAAACCGCACTTTGAAAGCGTGTTCACGGATGGATCAAAGGACATCCCAACTACCAAATACATTCCTGATTCGTCCTTCGACTTTAAAATCCAATAACTCAGCCAAAGAGAACATATACCTATGTAGGAGCTTTGTATCATTTTCTTTCTTCTTTCAGGTATGAGGAATTGTTGCTGTTTTACTGAAAGCAATTGTTCCATTGTGTTATTGAAACTGAATGTATAAAGTATATTCAAAGAGAGAAATGATCTTGTATGAAGCTAATGTGATAATATATCAATTATGTGGTGTAATTAAATAAGTTAGAATGATTTTTTGTGTAAAGACAATAGTGTGTGTTTTGCTTCAGATGAAAGAGCAGGAAGGTAAACCATTTCATATTACTGTAAAAACGGGTTGTGAAAGAACCACATACGAGGTCATCAAACATCAAACCAATATGGTCAATACCGGAATGAATAGTAAGATTTTAAAATACCTGAGAACGGTCTGCTACAAGTGAAAGACAGTACATAACAATCATTTTCTGAAGTGAATCATTGGGCTCAGCCTTCATCCTAGGGGGCTTTATAAAGTTACAATAAATAATTTCGGTGGCAGATTAATATTATGATCTCTGTAGAAAAACAGTAGGTATGGTATGGTTGACCTTATTTTGCCACATGGTAGATCTTTTTTTTTCCTTTTGTATTTCAATACCCCATCAGGGCTGGCTGGCAGCAGCATATGCGCAGCCAAACGACATAGAACAAAATATAGAAGACATTTAAAAAGAACGAAGGAGGAAACATGGTGAACATAGATATAAAAAAGGGGGAACATCATTAAAGACAATAGACAAAAAAGGGGCGACTGTAAAATGGAGATAAAAACCGTAAAAAAGAAGCACACACAAAATACCACACACTGGGACAATTAAAAGAACACAAGGCACAGTATGACTGGAGCATAAAAGTAACGACAGATGGATAGCACATTACAAACACTGACGGAAGCACTAAGTAGAGGGCCACCACAGAATTAAAATCACAGCTATCGATGCACAGGAGAAACAGCACTAAACACAACACTGACGTGGCACACTGACAATGATCAAAATGGAGGATCTGCCAAGCACAAGTAGATGAGGGAGAATTGAAGAAGGGAGAGAGGGAAATAGAGGGGGGAGATGGGTGCAGGGGCCTGCTGAAGAGGGCCAGGTTGGGAGGGGTGTGGGAGGGAAGGAGGCAAGGATGGGGTGCATGGTCTCAGGGGAGGAGGAGGGAAATCCGCTCTGGGAGAAGGAGGGGAGAGGAAAAAGGTGGCCCTGGGGAGGAGGGAAGAAGGCCAGGTTATAGTTGGAAGGAAGGGTATATGTCACGGCAAAGTTCATCATCTGGAAGGGGGAGGCGCTGGAAATTGCCCCAATGAAGGAGATGTAGGGTGTGGAGGTGGAGAGAGTGAAGGATACAGCAATACAGGTGCGGCAATGGGTGGGGGGTGGAGAGGAAGGAGGAAACCACGGGCTGAGGGATGAAGCCTGCAGACAGTGTAAAGGATGCGGAGATGTTGGAGGAACAGGAGGAGGTGGAGGAAGGGCATGAGTTCATACAGGAGCCATGTGGGGGAAGGAAGGTGGATACGGGAGGGAAAGTGGAGCACATGGCATTCAAGGATTTGGAGAGCCTTGTAAAAGCGGGTGGGTGCAGAGATCCAGGCAATGCTGGTGTAACAGAGGATAGAACGGATGAGGGATTTGTAGGTGTGGAGGATGGTGGAAGGATGCAATCCCCATGTCCGGCCAGACAGGAATTTCAGGAGGTGGAGGCAGGAATTGGCTTTCTGCTGGATGGTCTGGAGATGAGGGGTCCAGGTGAGGTAACGGTCGAGGGTGAGGCCAGGGAATGTCAGGTTGGGGGTGAGCTGGATGGGACAATCATAAAGAGTGAGGTAGAAATCATGGGAACAAAAGGAGAGGGTGGTGGGGCCTATGATGATTGCCTGGGTTTTGGAGGGGTTGAGACGGAGGAACCACTGGCTACACCAAGTGGTGAACTGGTTAAGGTGGGTTTGGAGGGTGCGTTGGGACCATTGAAGTGTAGTATAGAGAGCCGGGAAGGCGGTATCATCTGCATACTGGCGAAGGTGGACAGGTGGGGGTGGCTTGGGCATATCAGCCGTATAGAAGAGATAAAGGAGAGGGGAGAGGACAGAGCCCTTGGGGGAGGCCAGCAGTGGAATAAAAGGTACAGGAGTTGGTGTTGTGGAGGGTGACATAGGAAGGACAGCATGAGCGGAAGGAGGCTACCAGATGGACAAAATTGATAGGCAAGGCTTAGGTTTGGAGTTTAAAGAGGAGACTGGGATGTCATACACGGCCATAGGCATTGTGGAGGTCGAGGGAAACAAAAGTGGTGGAGTGACGGGAGTTGAGCAGGAGGGAGAGGAGGTGTATGAGGTTAAGGAGTTGAACTTCAGCAGAGAAGGAGGGTCAGAAATCACACTGGGTAAGGGGGAGGAGGGAGGAGGTGGTGTTGATTAAGTTGCTGATGAATACGGCAGGAGAGGATGGATCGAAGACCTTACTGAATACAGAGGTGAGGCAGTTGGGACAATAGGAAGAGGTGGCAGAAGGGGCTTTGTTGGGTTTGAGGAATAAGAGGACGTGGGATGTCTTCCACAGGTCAGGGTAGAAGCCGGTAGAAAAGATGATGTTATAGAGATGGGCGAGGACAGTCAGGAAGGGTCTTCCTCTAAGGTGGCGGTAGGTGACACAGTCGTGACCAGGGGCGGTGTTGTGTTTGGACTGGAGGATAAGTATAAGGCCTTGTGCTGTGATTGGAGTGTTCATGTCAGAGGGGGGCAACTGCCCCAAGTACTGGAGACTAGGAGCAAGTGGAGCGACCGAGGTACCGGCACGTTCCATGACGGTGGGGAAAAGAGAATCGCCGGCCGGTGTGACCGTGCGGTTCTAGGCGCATGGACGATGGCGGTCGGACGGCGACTGACGACAGCAGGCAGCGGTGGTGCTGGACGGCGACGAACAGACGGACGGCCAGCAGGCAGCGGGGACGACGATGGACGACGAGCAGGCAGGCAGGCAGGTAGATGGACAGACAGCAACAGCAGCAGCAGCAGGCGACAGGCAGACAAACTGACAGACAGACACTCCACGTCACAGCAACGGCAACTAGCGCTTCGAAGACGTAGATCACACCCTGAGGGTAGCCCAGGCTCTGGAATCTTGTGCCTTCGAAGGAGGGAATCCAACCCTCTAGATGGGTGGTAGATCTTGTTTTATTTTACACTTTCAGTGTTGAATAGAGCTTGGGCCAATGAGAGTAAGCCCTTTCATTATTTAATAATAACGATTCAAGAGAAGAAGTGGGTGTAAGATTGATATTGCTGTATAATAGCTTTTACTCAAGAGCTTGCAGTCTTTAAATTCCCCATTTTATCGTCATAACATGAAAGGAATAATAGTTTTCTCCAGGTCAGCTCCTCAGAGCAGCCCTCTGCCTCCTGCATACGAAACGAAAGCGAGACCGGTTTTTTTTTTATCATGAAACTAGCCATAATCATGAAGCATAGCACTAGGAAATTACCCGTTGCACCTCTCTCGCCAACGTAAGTCACTTTTGTGTGCTGCGACTAACGATTCCATCGAGAATCATCCTCAGATTGCGGGTGTATCTGATGTTCAAAATTATTAAATTATTTTTCTCTGACTAAGCAGTCAACAATTTTTTCATCCCTCTTGGTAAACGCAAGTAACACAGAAAGAGATTTCACACACTGTTCAGACACCTTTCTCTACGCCCATTACAGGTATTTATCTTACAGGTATTTATCTTACGTACATCCCGTTGACCTTTTACGATAAGAAATTGAAAAATTCTTTTTATTAATTGAGTACAATGTCAGAGTTTGTAAATTATGATCAGTAGCAAATGGTATACTGTGCGCTAGTGAGGAAACTTGGAGTGTAGCTAAGTACGTAAATAGAACGTTCATTCTTCAGAAAACGAATACGGTGCTCTTTTAGATGTCTTGATTCTTGTAACGAGTATGAAATTCCAGCTCAGTAGTTTAAACAAAGATGCACAATTTCTAACACAATGCATTCCGCCTTATATCCCATGGGGATCAAACATTTAACCGACCTTCCAAAGTACAGAAAAAGTTTAATGAGAAGATACTTTGAGAGAGCGTTGAAGGGATATCATACCTAAAAATGTTTTACAGGACTAAATTACCACCAGTTTCATCTTATCATTATTTTTGTAATAGATTCTAGAAATGTATGTAATAAATTTTAGTATGAGCTCGCAATACAAAACGAACACTTTATTTCTCTGTGGAAAACAAACAAATGAGTAAATGATATAAATAAACATTCCGTTTTCAGGCATAATATGTAAATGTATCTCTATGCTTTATGATACTATGCACACATTAGCACCGTGTTTCAGACAATTTTATTTCGAAGACCCCAATACTTAGAGACTTTGACATGTTAGTAGTGAGACATCTTTTTGAAGCCCCAAGTGACTAACAAGGCTGACTGGACGCTTTAAATCCTGGCCGCCACTGGAACTTCCAACAACTGAATAAATTACAGCCACACGGAATTAGAAATAAATACAGGCATGTAATTCGTCTAGTAGTCCTTCAGAACGTCCAAGGCAAGCTGTTATCACCGCCAGTAGTGCGTCGTCACAAAACGTTGTCTGCATACTGGAAAACCAGGAGATCAATTGGAATATTGACGATGGCTACCACATTAACGTAGTGAGGAGGTTTCTGCCTCTCAATGGTCCACAGAGCTATTTGGGCGGGAGCTGTTCACCTGATAGGGTCGCCCATGCCAAATTGCTCAGAAGGAGAGAGACTAGACAAATAGTAGGGGGCTCCCATCTTGGGAGTATGTGGGGAGCAACCACCTGTAGCTGCTATGAATGTCACGTTGGAGGCGAAACGATCTCTTACATTTTCATTCCCTAGTGAAGAGGATCTCAGCGGCTCAGATATAGGAAGATAATTTCATATAATATACCAACTGTGAAAGAGGCACAAGAAATCTCTTCAGGCCAGGCAGAGTTCGAAGCCTAGGAATGGCAGTGCGCCTACAGTCGAGAACTGCCTAAGTTGATCCTCGACAGCTTCACCGTGCTGCGCGCAGAAGCTTTTCGCGCCTATCTCCGCAGATCACGTAGCACGATTTTGTAAACGTCTCTATGGCAATGCCTCAGTGTTGTCGCAACTACGTGGGTGACTATTGTTTCCACCTGCAGCTGCTATCGCTACGCAACTGAAATCTGGTAACACTAAAGCTAACTGTCAGGGATCTTCTTATCCCGTCTCGACTGTAGGAAAGAATCAGAAATGTTACTCAGCGGGTTAAGAAGCTAAGAAGCTATGAGCAGGCAGCCTCGTCGCCAAGCTTATCCTTCGCACCAATTGTACCGCGATTAGGACGTTTCACACATAATCTTTCCACAACACATAGTCTCGCATGGAGACGACCTAGGCAAGTCAAGGATAAACGATTAGGTATCACAGAGAGGGTAAAAGTAGCTACATGGAAGTAAAAATAGCTACATTGAAAGTAAGTGGTATTGGGAAGGAAGAAATGCTTAGGGCACTAATTAGAAGGGAAAACATGATACAGCTATTATAACAGAGTAAGGCTTACCTAGGAGCACATATAGACTCATATCGTAATGTAGTAGAGATGAAGAGCAGGCCGAAGTTGAAGAGATTAGCAAGGAAAAATTAATACGCAAAGAAGTGGGATATGGAACTACTAAGGAATGAGGTTCTCTAAGGCTATCGATACTGCAATATGGAATAGCTCAGGAGGGACTACAGTTGGGAATCGACATGTCTAAAAGGGCAATCACAGAAGCCGGAAAGAAAAACATAGTTATAGAGAAGGTAACTGGGAAGAAACCGTTGGTAACGCAAGAAATACTTCAGCCGATCGATGAAAGAAGGATGTACAAAAACGTTCAGGGAAATTGAGGAATACAGGAGTACAAATCGCTGAACAATGAAATAAATAGAAAGTGCAGGGAATCTAAGACTAAATGGCTGCATGAAAAATCTGAAGAAATCAGTAGAGAAATAATAGTTGAAGGACTGACTCGGCATATAGGAAAGTCAAAACAAACTTCGGTGAAATTAAAAGGAAAGATTGTAACATTAGGAGTTCAACGGGAATTCCACAGTTAAATGCAGAGGAGAGAGCGGACAGGTGGACAGAGTACATAGAAGGCCTCTATGAGGTGGAAGTTTTCACTGACTTGATAGAAGAAGAAACAGGAGTCGATTTAGAAGAGATATGGGATACAGTATTAGAATCATAATTTAAAAGAGCTCCGGAAGACTTAAGATAAAAATAGGCAGAAGGGTTAAATAACACTCCATCAGAATTTCTAAAACCAATGGGGGACGAGGCAACAAAATGACTATTCATGTTTAGAATGTATGAGTCTGGTGATATACCATCTGACTTTCGGGCCGCATCAAAGCAGTCAGAAGACTCATGACTAAAAATAAAATAAAATAAAAAAAGACGGAGTAACACACAAGGAAGATGTCAGTTGTGTTGTGGCGTTAATAATCAGTACCAATGGAAAAGAAACTTCATCAAATATTCTTATATTAATGAAATAATTGTTACATGTAAAATTAAGACTGACATAGGATACTTTGGCATTATAGGTCCATGTTCATCAGAAGAACAGGAAAAAGGAAATAAACTGTTCTATAACGAATTTCAGACCATACTTAATAAAGTAAACTTGTGGTTATTTGAAAGCCAGAGTAGGCGTTGTGGTTACATTTGAATAACAGGACATTATCAAAATTCGTGAAGAACTTGCAGAGTATGAAACTTTTAGCGAGTTTAAGACACTAACACATTTTCAAGAAAAAAGGCATAAGATTACTAGGAGCTTCTGGTTCTATGGCTTTTAACTGACTACATATTCTCACGTCACTACATATGCAGTCAGCTTCACCCAGGAGCAATATCTGTTCAGCTGAGTATTTAGTCATAGCAACAGTTGCATTGATAGTTAACTATGAGAGACTTGCGTCAAGAACACAAATATTTGAGAAGTCGTTAAGGTGTACTTTCCCTTAAGGTGTGCCTTCATAACAGAATATTTTATCAAAATCGACTACAGCAACATTTGCTAGACACCTAACCTAAGGCATAGAAAAAGAATAGAAAAAATTTAAAAAATGCATAGAAGGTGCGGCATTGGAGGCATTTGGAAATACGAAAATGGTAAGGAAAAAGGAAGTATTAAGATAATAAAATCAAAGTGTTAAAGAGACTGCTGAAACAATAGAGAGAGCCCATAAATACCACGTGCAGAATAAAACAGCAAAAAGTGGAATATAAGCAAAATCTGAACCATGCTGAACAAATTATTAGCCTAGAACACCAAGTGTAACAGAATCATCTTATAACTAAGGTAAAACAGGACACACATTGGAGGCAAAGCTTACAAAGAGCGCAGGAAGACCCTGCATAACTAAGTAGACCGACGGAAAAAGTCGCAATATCAGAAGATGTTTGCGACATAAACGAGAGCTGGTAGGCATGTTTCTACATCTGAAAGACGACGTCTATTCAAAATCTGCGCCAGTCGCATAATAGAGGTGCTAGTAGAGCAAGTATGAAGAATGCAAATCAAGTTTTCTCTGAAGTATACAATGTAACGGTCATGAGCGTTAGTTATCTTTGAGATTGCACGTGGCGAATTGATGTTAGTCAAGTATGACTTTTAAGGCGACAAAGACGCCACTATCAGCACCACACTGAGTTTGAACGAGGTAGTGTAACAGCGCTACGAGAAGTTGAATATTTCTTCTCCGATATTGCAGGAACTTGGCCGCGGTACATGATTGCCGCCGGCGGTGGTCACGAGAATGTAAGGTCGCAAAAAGACGGTGTTCGAGACGACTCAGTGGCAGTATCGTGAGGGAAGATCATCGTGTTCGGCGTTGGCCTGTGACGCATCTGCAGCAGCAATCTGAGCAGCAGTCGGCACCACAGTGAAACAAAAAACAGTTACAAATCGGTTACATTAAGGACAGTTCCGAGCCCGTCTCCCGTTAGCATGCATTCCACTGATCCCCAACACCGCCATTAGCGACTTCAGTATGAGCGCTCATTGTATGGCAGGGTGAAGGTCTGTGGGGTTCTCTATTGAAAGATGGTTCTGCCTCAGTGGCAGTGATGGCCTTTCATAGGTTAGAAGGTGGCCAGCTGAGAACTTGCTGGCAATCTGTCTTCGTGGTAGATACAACGAACCAACACCTGGAGTTATGGTCTGGGATACGATTTCGTGTGACAACAGGAGCACTCTCGTGGTTATCCCACGCACCGTGACAGCAAATTTGTACATCAGTCTGGTGATTGGACCCGTTGCGCGGCCATTCGTGAACATTGTTCTAGGTGGTGTTTTTCAACACGATAACGATCATCCGCATATCGCTATTGTAACCCGACATGATCTACAGTGTCGACATGTTGCCTTGCCCTGCTCGATCACTAGATCTGTCTCCAGTCGAGCACATATGGAACATCATTGGATGACAACCACAGCGTCATCCACAACCAGCATTAACCATTCCTGTATTGACCGACCAAGTGCAACAGGCATGAAACTCCATCCCAAAAACTAACCTCCGGCGCCCATTAACCACAATGCATGCACGTTTGGACGCTTTCATTCGATAGTCTCCCGCTTATAGTAGTTATTAATGCAACAGCATTTCACATTTTCTATTGTTTATCACATGCGTGAATTAGCGTGCGCTCTTGCAATGTTAATCACTTAAATATGTTGCATAGACAAATGTACTCCCTATACTTCTTTACTCTACATTAATTTTTGTTTGGTACTGCAAGCTTTTCAGTCAGTGTATAATTAAATAATTTTACAAAAAAATTGTGGCAGATAGAAGATTCAGAATTGAGATGATAATATCGTACAACAGAATTGCGGATTCAGTCACAATTTAAGAACAGCAAATTGTTTTAAAACGTATGTAAAACACGAAATCGTGTGGAGCAGATTCTATTAATAATGGAACTTTTAATATATGCCTGTGCCTTTTGTAATTTTACATTATTAAAGTTATATGGTGAATGTTGTCTCTGGTGCAAAATACCGAACTACTGGAAAATTTTGGTGGTGTTATCAGTTTTTAAGAACTCTCAAAGCAAAAACGGTGAAAGCTATAGAGGAACTGGCCTCCTAAGCTCAATCTATACAATATTTGCAAAAAAAGTTAATAACCGTACAAGAACTGGAACAGTGTATCTCTTACTAGGTGAACAAAGTAGATTCCGGAATGATCGTTCATGCAGTGCTATTACATCATAAAAAATAATTTTAGAGAAATCACAAGAATTCAATTTAGACACACATAAAGCTTTTATTGGCTATGAAAAAGCTTTTCACAGACAAATACAGTGAAACAATGGGACATTACGACAAAAGCGGGCTATCATATACATCCAATTGAATCTTTAGAAAGCTACTACGAGAACACAAAAATAATAATAAAAGTTGGTACCATTATAGCTCAAGAAATCCCAAACGTTGTTTAATGTTTGTATAGGTGATTTGATTAACAGCTAGAGGTAGGAAGTGAGTATGGTATACATTTTAATAGAAATGATTGTGTTAATATCTTTATGCATGCAGATGATGTAACAGTTCCCGAAGAAAGAGAAGATTAACAAAAAAATCTGGAAAATTATGGGAAAGAGAATGTAATCATCGTAATTCAATAACGGAAATTAAAATCAGATACCCAGATTTAATATTTCAGGATATGATATAAGCTATGATATGGCAAGGATACAAAAAATAAGATTAACAAGCATCAATAAATACGCGTAGTGATAAACACAACATTCCGAAACAAAACTGGGAAGGAAACTAAATTAAAATTTTGTAAAACTATTGCTATACCTATATTGATATACGAAAATGACCTACAGGTAACAGAAATAAGATTTCTCAAGACAGTGAGATGTGGTACCACGGAAGACCGTACTAGGAATCAGGATATTAGGAAAGGGGGAGATATTTATAACATTAATGAAAAGATTGGAGAAACTCAAACATTATTCAAACGTCACTTACAAATAGTGGGTCTAGAGAGAACCCACGTCAGGGTTTGCTTTAGTAGGCAGGAGGAGGAAGGCACGTTGGAAGACCCTGAATGAGGTGGCTGTGAAAAGTGGAGATAGAACAGAGAGAAATGCCTAAGATTTAAGAGCAGAAGAAGAAGAATATTGATTGTAAACTACGTGTGGTCATGCCTGAAGAGAAGACAAGAATTCAACTTCTGGTCGACGAGAAGGCCATTGGCGGTGAGGTCAGAGGAGTTCGTGTTAAACTCCGTAAACCTATGTTTCCCTTTTGTTGCGGGACATGGATATTTTAGGTTTCGGATAGGAAAAGAGAGGAGAGTAAACTGTATAAACGAAAACCGGCACCGAGAGCGCCATTCTCAGATTTAATAATTAACACGGCTGTTAATAATGCAGAAACGAGGAGAGCTGACGAAAAATTTGTGACGACAAGCTCTAGGTAGCTTCATCGAGTGCAACTGAGAGCAACAACTAATAAGTAATAACGTGATAGTGTTGATTTGCCTTAGTTCCTGCCACCGGTTTAATCACGTGTCTAATCTTTAATTCATTGGTTTCCGGAGCGGAGCTGTTCGGTTTCAGAAGACCACGCTATTCTTTTAGTAATGAAAAGACTTAAATAGGAACCCACTATTCCTCGTTAGTTTCAGACAATCGTCAAGAATAATCTACGTGGAAAGATGGAGGGTGCTTAATTTATGAGGAAAGATTATGTACGTTCGAGGTTATCTAAGGTTGTATACATTGCGATACTGAACATCGTGGTAAGTTCACCGGGCATTCGATACCCTGCAGTAGGATCGCTACACTGTGTAATATGAATTCGTCACTCCACACAACGTTTTTCACTGTTCAATCGTCTAGTGTTTACGCTCCTTACACCAAGCGAGGCGTCGTTTGTCACTTACGGGCGTGGTGTATGGCTTATGAGCAGCTGCTCGACCATGAAATCCAAGTTCTCTCACCTCCCACCTAACTTCCATAGTACTTGCAGTGGATCGTGATGCAGTTTGAAATTCCTGTGTGATGGTCTGGATAGATGTCTGCCTGTTACATATTACGGCCCTCTTCAACTGTCGGCGGTCTCTGTCACTCAAAATACGAGGTAGGCCTCCACGCTTTTGTGGTGTATGTCTCCATTCACGTTTCCATTTCACTATCGCATCGGAAATAGTGGACTTACGGATGTTTACGAGTGTGGAAAGCTCACGTACAGACGTATCACCTGACCACGTTGAAAGTATGTGAGTTCTGCGGAGCGCCCCATTCTGCTCTCTCACGACGTCTAATGACTACTAAGGTCACTGATGTGGAGTACCTGGCAGCACAATGCACCTAATATGAATAACGTATGTTTTGGGGGTTGTCCGGATACTTTGGATAACACAGTTTAGCGATTTCCGGTGAGTGATTGGTTAAGTTCCAGCAGAGAACTCAGCCTGTTATAAGTCAACACAGCCCACACCGTTATGGGGCTACTACCAGCCTGCACAGTGCCTTCTTGACACTTTGGGTCCATGGCTTCGTGGAGTTTACTCCACATTCGAACCATGTCAACAGCTCTTGCCAACTGAAATCGGGACTCATCTGACCAGGCCACTGTTTTCCACTCGTCTAAGGTCCAATCGATATGGTTACGAACACAGGAGAGGCGCCGCAGTCTATGTCGTGCTGTCAGCAAAGGCACTGACGTCACTCATCTGCTGCCATAGCCCATTAGCGCCAAATGTATCCGCACTGACCTTACGGATACGTTAGTCGTACTTCTCGCATTGGTACCTCCAGCTATTTCACGTAGTGTTGCTTGTTTGTTAGCACTTACAACTCTTCGCAAAAATTGGTGCTGTAGGTCGTTAAGTGAAGTTCGTCGACCATTGTGCAGTCTGTGCTAAGAAGTAGTGGCTGAGATTAGGTATTCTCGGCAGAGTCTTGACCCGTGGATCTCGGAATACTAAATTACCTGACGATTTCCGAAATGGAATGTTCCATGTGTCTACCTTCAAATACCATTCCATGTTGAAAGTCTGTTATTCCCGTTGTACAGCCATAATCACGTCGGACACCTTTTCACATAAATCGCCTCAACACAAATGACAGCTCCGCCAATGCACTGCCCTTTCGTGCCAAGGGTACGTGATACCACCGCCATTTTTATATGCACATATCGCTGATCTACGACTTTCACAATTGATACGGGTGTTACGATTAATCAAGGAAACCCACAGTTGGGAAACGCGGCCAAAATTAGTTGGTTACTGTCGAGTTGCAATTTACAATTTCTTTATTGATAACTTCAACCATTACAAGTCATTCCTTTAACACTTGACCAGGAACAGATCCAAAAAAGCTAGTTGGCATGAGTGCCTTTTCAAAACAATAAACAATTTACTTTATAGTTAACGGCCAAGCCATTTTACTTAAAACCGACTATGATAAAAGATTTGATAACAAATCAAAATTTTGCAAGTAATGAAATTAAAAACTTTACTTCACCGTTAATAGCCGAGCCATTTTACTTAAAACAGACTTTGATAATGCATTTAATAACAAAATTACTTTCCAAGTAATGCAACAAAAAAACACCAATTTGCATACAATTTCGCTACCGAACATATACGGAGCCAACTTCTTTTAAACTTTGGCACAACAAGATATTAAATTACAAGGGCTCGCTAACAGGGAGGCAGAACTAGCATTTTCAAAGGATGCCAAGTAGATTAAAACAATCGTAGTAAAGATACAGTCATTCACCTTTCACAATAACTAACAATTTTAAAGCCACGTAATTTTAAAAACTCACCAATGAAAGGCAAACTTAACCTTTTTAAACAGTGGCCAAAAACAATCAGAGTAAAATACAACAATTCAACATTTTACAATAACTAACAACTTTATTACCATGTCCTGCCACCAAAATGTCCTGGGATAGAAATAATTAACCGACCGGGTGTAAGGGTGGCCACAACTGTCTCCGAAGGATGCTCAGGCTAGAAGCGGACTAACAGACCCACAATGCCTCACATTCAGCAATCACATCGACCTCACGCGAGGCCAGGGGAGGAGGAGGAATCAAATCAGGCGCCATAATCCCTGCCCAAAAATAGACTTCCTCCCAGGCAGTACTAATAAGAAGCCAAAAGATCACTGTCTATAACTACACCGTCGACACGGACAGGAAAGCCGAACGTAGGAGGCCACAAGGCAGAAAAAATGTAATCTAAAACAATACTCAATGCCCAAAAAATGCACTTCCTACCGGGCAGTACTAATAAGAAGTGGACAAGGTCACTGTCTATAAATACACGCTGGTTGCACAAACCAAAATTCTTCAGTTAACATCTAAACCTTTAACCAACTTAACCTGCTGTTTCTCTGATAAACTGCAAGTTAACTCCGATGCAAAGGTTCCTCACACCCGACCGTGTACACGTCGCCACCGTACCCAACTGGGCAGTCACGCAGCCACGCGCTCTGTCACCGGAGCCCTCGTCTTCTCTCCACCCACGGCGGCGAAATACCACTCCTCAGGTTAGGCGAGTTACTAGTCCAACATTCCCGCCTCCAGACGGAAAAAGTTAAAGACATCCGTTGCCGCTCCCACCAAGCAGTGACTCGGAACCACAGCCGTGGCCCCCGGGTGTTCACAGCAAGAGCTTACAGCCTTGTCCCGTCAACTCGTCCCACTCGTCTCGCCGCCATGGTAGACCACGCGGCTTCTCGGAACAACAGCCAACTCTCCACCGCCACGCCACGCCGAGGTTTCATCGTACGACATTCTCTAATTTCCGATTTTTTAAAAACCGACCGACCGACTCGCCACCGCTAGGCAACCAACCGGCCATCCCCCCCAAAGATCTTATTCCCTTACATAAGGCTAACAGGAAGCAACGACTCGAAGATCGATAAGACCAGATACGCCGCCAGAGGGGAATCTCAACAGAATCGTACGCAGCATAACGATAAATATGAAAGAATCAATTAACGATGGTATGGAAGGACTCTGAACAATCTTTACAGCGCGATATATGTTGAGAGCCGACACACGGCTCAACATTGTACACGTGAGCTACCGTAGTAAGTACGTTTTCAAAGTGTTCGCTTATTGATGATTTCTTAAATATTGGTTAGCTATATATCCGTGCTTCGGAACGGAAGTTAAAGTAGGACCTTTACATACCGTCGCTTTTTGGGTTTTCGTACGTCAGTTGTTGAAAAAGAACCCCTATTTGATGATTTTACCAATACATTTGTCCTTGATAGCCATGAAGTCAAAAATAAACCTGTCGAAGGAAGCGAAGCAATTACGTTAAGCTTATAACACACAAAGCTCAACCACTAAATCCAAGTTTCATTGCCAAGTAAATTCAATGTTAGTTTGTATTCGTAAGGATAAATTTGCGACGCTTAATTCTCTCACTGACGCAAAATTCCAAAAATAAGTGTGTCACTGTGGTAAAACAGAAAAAGGGAACTGCTCCATCTTTTGGTCCTTTGATGTACTACGAAATTAACTGTGGCATCTATTGTTTCTTTGATGTATTACGTGGTCACTAAGATAAATGTTCGAACCTCTAAGCTGAGCAAACTCCTAAAACTTCAGATGAACGTCTCCTTTTCTCGTGATCTGATTTCGATTTAATGAAGCCAGTATGTTGCTGAAAGCTACCCTCAATTGGTCTAGTTGTTTTGAAGGTTAGCGTGCTCAAATACACATACACGATGGTTTGAGATATAACTTCAGCCTACAATTTATCTTCGTGATCCGATTTTGATGAAATCAAGCTTGTGCGTTATCCCGAGCTACACTCCAGTTTCTTGAGAAAACGTCGTCAAAATTTCGTCCAGTAGTTTTTGAGATTAGCGCGTACAGACATACACAACGGTTTTACAGTTTTAATATTAGTGTAGACAGATGTATCTTTTCGTGCAAATGGCATGTATATTTTTCATATTCCTGCAGGCAAAGTCTCCCAGTTGAACTGACGAAGCTCCTTCAGCCATAGATCCTCTACGTTGCTAACGCCTCACCTGTTGTTTCAGGTGTGGGAGTATACCATGCACGAGCAACGCTTTCGTACGCTCCATTCACAGCTACAGACCTCTTACGCATGCTGCTGCCGGAGCGTAACGTTACTGTAAGAATATAACCAGTAGGAAATGATATGTAAATAAATGATAACAAAGTTTTTCCTTGCAAGGTCCCTTAGTGATGTTGGGTAGCGTCACAACTACGAAAGTCACAACTGTTAACAAACGTTATACTTTCTATGCAGTTGTTGCCAGGACTCGTCTGGGTGTAAAGGAACCCTTAAGAAGCGTCTGTCTACTTCCTAACGCTCGTTTCTTATACGCAGTCCAGTCCAGATAATGAGGCCACGTGTCAAAAGCCTAAATAACCATCTTTTGGAGCACGGCTTGCTGCGAGACGTGCAGGATGAACGTCAATGAGGCCCTGCAAGTTACTGGCAGGGATTTTGGGCCATGCCGACACTAGTGTCGTGGCCAGCTGTGCTATGTTTCTCGGTTAAGGATCTACGATCTGAACCCGATGGCAATGATCCTACAGACTCTCGATTAGGTTCAAATCCGGGGTGTCTGGTGGTCAGGGAGTAAGATAAATCCATCTTTGTGTTCTGAGAACCACACACGTCTATGAGACGTTGCACTGTCCTGCTAGTGCCTACGAAAACAAACTGTTTGCAGGTGGATGCATACATTTGTTGATCCACTGTGTCTTCCAGAATGACGAGTTCACCCATGGACTACCACTAAAACATGCCCCGTACATTAACGCTTGCTCCCCCGCCGATGATATTTTCAGCAGGTTTGCTTCAGAAGTTTCACGACAATCGAGCGTGACGTGATATATCTGAAAGGTAGATGCCAAGTTGCGTTATTAGCGTGCAAATTCCATCTCTTGTCGCCAATGAAAAGCAGTCGTCATGGGCGCAAGAATGAGACGTCTGCTGCTTAGGCCCATACGCAACAACGTTCGCTGAACGTTCGTTGAGGGGACTCTTCTGGTAGCCACGTGATTCATGTGGCTGTTCAGTCGCTCAACAGCTGCATTTCTCTTCGCCGTACATATTTCAGCAGCCGTTGTTCACCACTGTCATCTATGGCACGTGGTGCACCACAGTTGCCTTGCTTATGGACAGCCCCATTTTTCCATGGACGGTAACTTAAACCACGGCGGGCACACGAGCGGTTAACCGTTTCGTAAATGCTTCCACCCTTGGCCCAAGAGCCCTGACCACGCTTTATATACCGTCCACCGCCATTTGTCGTCTGTGAGTGATTATTGCTTGTTTACGAGGAAAATAGGTAGTGATCACATTAATCTGACTATACACTTTACTCTTTGTCTGAAGGTAATGTTTATGGGAAGGTCGTCAGAGTCGCGTATCATCAATGTGCTTCTTTTGAAATCAGTCACTGATAGCAATCCGTTACTGTCACTGATGAAGAACGAAACTGAAGACAGCTTCCTTCTGGACGAGTGGTGGTGCAAAGCGACTTCTAAATACCTACTTGCATTGGTGGTCATGCCATAAACTGTAATATTTGTAATGAAATGGTTAACTGCTGAAACAAATATCTTCGGGCTGATGATGGCTGAGCACTACATATTGCTTTTACAGCAGTTTTGTGAACAATGAAAAGTTTCTTTCTTGAAGATGGGTTATCCCAGAACATTATTCCATACGACATCGTCCAATGAAAATACGCAAAATACGCAAATTGACTGATTTGTTTCACTTCCATATTTGTAATGATTCAAAGTGCTAATGTGGCTACAATGAGTTGTTGGGGATCAAAGACGTGTTTGTTCCAATTTAAATGCCCGTCAATATCGACATCTACAAAGTTTTCAGATTCAATTCCACTGATTATTTCCTCACCATTTGCTACATTTATTGTTTCGGTAACACTCCTAGATGTGCAGGAATAAATACATTGTGTCTTTGAAATTGAGCATACATCCATTTGCGGATAACCAGCCAATAAAACTTTTCAGAACATGAATTATCATTTCCTCTGCTGCTTTAAGTATGTTATGGGCGATCACATCACTAGTGTCATCCGCAAAAAGAATTAATTCCCTTCGTTGTATATTAGACGGAAGGTCGTTTTCGTATACGAAAGACAATAGTGGGCCTAAGAGTGAGCCTTGTGGAAGTGCAGAAGTGATTTCTCTGGAGTCAGAATAATCTCCCCTCGTTACATTGGTTGAATTATTAAGTACAGCCAGCCTTTGTCGCCGAGCGGTTCTCGGCGCTTCAATCTGGAACCGCGCGACCGCTACGGTCGCAGGTTCGAATCCTGCCTCCGGCATGGATGTATGTGACGTCCTTAGGTTAGTTAGGTTTAAGTAGTTCTAAGTTCTAGGGGACTCATGACCTCGGATGTTAAGTCGCATAGTGCTCAGAGCCAACTATTAAGCACAACTCTCTGCATTGGTTCAAATGGCTCTGAGCACTTTGGGACTTAACATCTGAGGTCATCAGTCCCCTAGAATTTAGAACTACTTAAACCTAACTAACCTAAGGACATCACACACATCCATGCCTGAGGCAGGATTCGAACCTGCGACCGTAGCAGTCGCGCGGTTCCGGACTGAAGTGCCTAGAACCGCTCGGCCACCGTGGCCGGCGTCTCTGCATTCCTTTCAACCCTCTGCATTCTTCAAGATGTGACATTTCTCATTGGGTGGCTACAATATAATTCCCATAAATCCTCATTATATCTCACATTAAGGAATACGGTGAATCACATACTGAAATGCCTGGGATAGATAACAGAAAGTACCAATCGGTTGTAGTCTTTTATTTAATGCTTGTAAAATTTGGTAAATGAACAATTAAAAGACATTCACTGTTGAATAAACATTCTGAAATTTAAACTGTGATTAACTAAGGAAGGTATTACTGCTGAAATAGAATACAGTTCTGTAGTAGAAAATTCTGAATTTTAAGACACATCGACAAGCCAAACAATTATCACCACTGCCCACAGCGCCATTGAATACCGCCTCGTGACGATGCGGGCATGTGACGCGGTAACGAAAGTAAGACACGGACGGGGTATCACCCTATCGAAGATTGGTGCTGAGAAAGAGGAAATCTATCGATATAAGTGACTTTGACAAAGGCCAGATAATTATTACGCAAAGCCTGTGAACGAGTACCTGGAAAACGGTGAAGCTGGTCGAATGTTCACGTGCTACTGTCGTGAGCATCTGCAGAAGGAGATACAACTGTGAAACTACTACTAGACGCTAAATGGTTGGACGTCCACGACTCTTTCACAAAAGATAGGGTTTGGAGGCTTGCTGTTCCGTAAAGTTCGACAGATGATGTTCTGTGGCATCTCTTCCGAAAGAGCACAATGCTGGTGCCCGCATAAATATTTCGGAACATGCCGTTCATTGTACATCGTCGAACATGGAGCTTTGCAGCAGACTAATCCTTCGTGTTCGATGACGACCAAACGACAGAATCCATTCGAATTCAGTGCACGGGACCATCGACCAATGTAAAAGTGTCGGTTCTTCAGATGAATCACATTTTCGCTACACTAAACGCAGTAATCAAGGTGAAAGGCGACTCTAAATGTGCAGCGCGCCACGGACACGGACTGGTGGGGGCAGTATTACGCTATGGGAGACATTCTTCTGCGCTTGCGTTGGACCTGTATTAGTAATTGAAGCCGACAGCTCTGCAAATCAGATGCATCGCTTTGTGCGTGATGTCTTCCCCGACAGGAGTGGCATCTTTCAGCAGAATAAATGTCCGTGTGTCAGAGCCAGAACCGTCTTACAGCGGTCTGGGGAACATTATAGTGAGGTCATATTGGTTTCTCGACGACCTCATTCGCCTGCTGTAAATCCTGTGAAAGCTGTCTCGTTTGCTATCGGGCGCCATCATCTTTTACGGAAATTAGCGGATCGCTGTTTACGCGAATTACATGACCTGTGCGTAGCCATCTAATGCCACCTACACTACAGGGTGTTACAAAAAGGTACGGCCAAACTTTCAGGGAACATTCCTCACACACAAAGAAAGAAAACATGTTATGTGGACATTTGTCCGGAAACGCTTACTTTCCATGTTAGAGCTCATTTTATTACTTCTCTTCAAATCACATTAATCATGGAATGGAAACACACAGCAACAGAACGTACCAGCGTGACTTCAAACACTTTGTTACAGGAAATGTTCAAAATGTCCTCTGTTAGCGAGGATACATGCATCCACCCTCCGTCGCATGGAATCCCTGATGCGCTTATGCAGCTCTGGAGAATGGCGTATTGTATCACAGCCGTCCACAAGACGAGCACGAAGAGTCTCTACATTTGGTACCGGGGTTGCGTAGACAAGAGCTTTCAAATGCCCCCATAAATGAAAGTCAAGAGGGTTGAGGTCAGGAGAGCGTGGAGGCCATGGAATTGGTCCGCCTCTACCAATCCACCGGTCACCGAATCTGTTGTTGAGAAGCGTACGAACACTTCGACTGAAATGTGCAGGAACTCCATCGTGCATGAACCACATGTTGTGTCGTACTTGTAAAGGCACATGTTCTAGCACCACAGGTAGAGTATCCCGTATGAAATCATGATAACGTGCTCCATTGAGCGTAGGTGGAAGAACATGGGCCCAATCAAGACGTCACCAACAATGCGTGCTTAAACGTTCACAGAAAATCTGTGTTGATGACGTGATTGCACAATTGCGTGCGGATTCTCGTCAGCCCACACATGTTGATTGTGAAAATTTACAATTTGATCACGTTGGAACGACGAAACTAATATGAGCTCTAACATGGAAATTAAGCGTTTCCGGACACATGTCCACATACATCTTTTCTTTATTTGTGTGTGAGGAATGTTTCCTGAAAGTTTGACCGTATCTTTTTGTAACACCCTGTATATGATCATATTAGGTGCTGCCACCAACTGCCAGCGACTCCGTATCAGCGACCGCAGTAGTCATTAGATATCGTGACAGAGCAGAAAGAAGCGCTCCGCGGAACTCACGAAATTGGAATCTGGTCAGGTGACTGGGTGTCACTTGTGTCATACGTCTTTACGCGGGACTTCCACACTCCTAAACATCCCTAGGTACACTATTTCCGATGTGATAGCGAGGTAGAAACGTGAAGGGACACGTACAGCACAAAAGCGTCGAGCCGAGCTCGTCTGCTGACTGACAGAGACCACCGACAGTTTAAGAGGGTCGTAATGTGTAATAGGCAGACATCTATCCAGACCATCACACAGGAATTCCAAACTGCATCAAGATCTAATGCAAGTACTATGACAGTTAGGCGGGAGGTGAGAAAACTAGGCCGGCCGGAGTAGCCGAGCGGTTCTATGCGCTACAGTCTGGAACCGCGCGACCGCTACGGTCGCAGGTTCGAATCCTGCCTCGGGCATGGAAGTGTGTGATGTCCTTAGGTTAGTTAGGTCTAAGTAGTTCTAAGTTCTAGGATACTGGTGACCTCAGAAGTTAAGTCTCATAGTGCTCAGAGGCATTTGAGAAAACCTGGATTTCATGGTCGGGCGGCTGCTCGTAAGCCACACATCACGCCGGTAAATGCGAAACGACGCCTCGCTTGGAGTAAGGAGCACAAACATTGGACGATGGAACAGTGAAAAAACGTTGTGTGGAGTGACGAATCACGGTACACAATGTGGCGATCCGATAGCAGGGTGTGGGTATGATGAATACCTGGTGAACGTCATCTGCCAGCGTGTGTAGCGCCAACAGTAAAATTCGGAGGCTGTGGTGTTACGGTGTGGTGGTGCTTTTCATGGAGTGGGCTTGCACCCCTCGTTCATTTGCGTGGCTCTATCACATCACAGTTCTACATTGATGTTTGGAGCGCCTTCTTGGTTCCCACTGTTGAAGAGCGATTCGGGGTTGGTGATTGCATCTTTTAACACGATCAAACACCTGTTCATAGTGCACGGCCTGTTGCGGAGTAGTTACACGACAATAACATCCCTGTAATGGATTGACCTGCACAGAGTCCTGACCTGAATCCTACCGAGCGAGGTGGCGCAGTGGTTAGACACTGAACTCGCATTCGGGAGGACGACGGTTCAATCCTGCGTCCGGCCATCCTGATTTAGGTTTTCCGTGATTTCCCTAAATCGCTCCAGGATGGTTCCTTTCAAAGGGCACGGCCGACTTCCTGAGACCGATGACCTCGCTGTCTGGTCTCCTTCCCCAAACAACCCAACCCCCTGAATCCTATAGAACACCTTTGGGATGTTTGGGACTGTTGAAGAGCAATTTGGGGATGGCGATTGCATCTTTCAACATGATCGAGCACCTATTGGTAATGTACGGAATGTGGCTGAGTGGTTACATGACAACAATATCCCTGTAATAAACTGGCCTCCACAGAGTCCTGACCTGAAGCCTACTGAACACCTTTGGGATGTTTTGGTACGCCGATTTCCTGCCAGGCCTTTCGACCGACATCATAAACTCTCTTCAGTGCCGCACTCCGTCTAGAATTGGCTGCTATTCCCCAAGGAACCTTCCAGCACCTGACTGAACGTGTGGCTGCGAGAGTAGAAGCTGTCATCAAGGCTAAGGCTGGTCCAACACCATATTGCCAGGTGTCCGGATACTTTTGATCATGTAGTATACCTCCACAAACCTAGCAACTGTCGGTTCCATGATACGCAGAATCAGTGGTGTGTTTCATTCCAAAGACGGAGAAACAAGCTATTAGGGAGGTGGTCATAATGTTTTGGCACATCGCAAAGTACGGGGGGTTTATTGTAAAATTATCGATACATTGAAAAATATCTGTTGGTAGTCTTAGTCGACCATGAGTTGCTATCTGACTTAAGTTAAACAAACGCGCGGTTATGACCCCTCTATTAGTTGCATCGAAATTACCATGACACTCTAATAATGAAACAAAAATATAGTGATTGCGAGCTACGAAATCAATAATGCGGTTATTAGCATATGATACCAAATTAAGATTTATTCAGAAAACAGGAGGAGTAATGTTTCTAGCCTAACATGACAATCCAATACACTCGCTAACCTAACTAGCCTATCATTGGCACAATGCATCCTTTTTTCCTAACTGCTTAAGTCAACACTGAACCCGCCAGTGACTACTGGAATGTTCAAATGCATCTGAGCACTATGCGACTTAACTTCTGAGGTCATCAGTCACTTAGAACATAGTACTAATTAAACCTAACTAACCTAAGGACATCACACACATCCATGCCCGAGGCAGGATTCGAACTTGCGACCGTAGGGGTCGCTCGGTTCCAGACTGTAGCGCCTAGAACCGCACGCCCACTCCGGCCGGCGACTGTATTTAAGTTCTGCCTGAACGGACACAGAGTCAGAGAGCGCCAGTCAAAGAGCTAGCGCAATACGAACTCTTTTAAAATTACAGTGCCCTACATTGGCTGATGATTGCTAATATCACCGTAATTCTCCGTGATGATTACGACGGTCGGCCCAGCCAACGTCGTGATGCCGTCTTTCCCGTGAGCGTGCTTGGCTTTAATCTCCAACGTGTACGCAAGCGTTCAATTGTGGAGTCTGTCACTAAACAATACTCAAGCTACTTGCACATATGCCAAGAGTAGTTGGTCGACTCAAGTGCGCGGCAGCAAAGGTACACTTCCGATTGCATATGAACATCACAAGTTATCACAAATCTCTTTCGCTTCTCGGAGGAATAGATAATGCCACGTGTGTGGAGTCGTATTCTCTACACTATTCAGACTTGGTGAGTAACCACTGGACTCAATGCCGGTAACTTCTCCAACCTACTTCTCTCCACGCTCTCCAGGCAGGGCATCTAGACACCGCAACTGCTCTCCTCCACAGCCGACTCCCGAGTCCGTTCAGAGTTTTTGCAAACCTGACCGTTCTTCGCCGCATGAATCCGTGCCCATTGATAGCCAATCACGACACAGACTTCCATGTATCCGTGTGCGTTTGTACCCAACCACGACACAGAATTCTCCCGCGGTTACTGTTGCCGCCAAACTTTTAACACGTATCAGTTCTAGAATTTTGGAACTTTTAACACGTATCAGTTGTAGAATTTTGAAACACGTACTATGTTCGAGTATAATGACTTTTCTGGAGACTAGAAACCTACTCTGTAGAAATCAGCATGGGTTTCGAAAAAGACGGTCGTGTGAAACCCAGCTCGCGCTATTCGTCCACGAAACTCAGAGAGCCATAGACACGGGTTCACAGGCAGATGCCGTGTTTCTCGACTTCTGCAAGGCATTCGATACAGTTCCCTACAGTCGTATAATGAACAAAGTAAGAGCATATGGACTATCAGACCAATTGTGTGATTGGATTGAAGAGTTCCTAGATAACAGAACGCAGCATGTCATTCTCAATGGAGAGAAGACTTCCGAAGTAAGAGTGATTTTGGAAGTGCCGCAGGGGAGTGACATGGGACCATTGCTATTCACAATATACATAAATGACCTTGTGGAGGACATCGGAAGTTCACTGAAGCTTTTAGCAGATGGTGCTGTGGTGTATCGAGAGGTTGTAACAATGGAAAATTGTACTGAAATGCAGGAGGATCTGCAGCGAATTGACGCATGGTGCAGGGAATGGCAATTGAATCTCAATGCAGACAAGTGTAATGTGCTGCGAATACATAGAAAGGTAGTTCCCTTATCATTTAGCTACAAAATAGCAGGTCAGCAACTGGAAGCAGTTAATTCCATAAATTATCTGGGAGTACGCATTAGGAGTGATTTAAAATGGAATGATCATATAAAGTTGATCGTCGGTAAAGCAGATGCCACACTGAGATTCATTGGACGAATCCTAAGGAAATGCAATCCGAAAACAAAGGAAGGAGGTTACAGTACGCTTGTTCGCCCACTGCTTGAATTCTGCTCAACAGTGTGGGATCCGTACGAGATAGCGTTGATAGAAGAGATAGAAAAGGTCCAACGGAGAGCAGCGCGCTTCGTTACAGGATCATTTAGTAATCGCGAAAGCGTTACGGAGATGATAAACTCCAGTGGATGACTCTGCAGGAGAGACGCTCAGTAGCTCGGTACGGGCTTTTGTTAAAGTTTCGAGAACATATCTTCACTGAAGAGTCAAGCAGTATATTGCTCCCTCCTACGTATATCTCGCGAAGAGATCATGAGGAGAAAATCGGAGAGATTAGAGCCCACACAGAAGCATATCGACAATCCTTCTTTCCACGAACAATACGAGACTGGAATAGAAGGGAGAACCGATAGAGGTACTCAGAGTACCCTCCGCCACACACCGTCAGGTGGCTTGCGGAGTATGGATGTAGATGTAGATATAGATATCTCTAGGCACACTGCGCCAATCCCGTCACAGTCTTCTGCAAATTTTCCAATGTGGCGCGAAATCGTCTTGTTTTCCTTCTCAATTCTTGTTGTGACGGCTCAGCCTCTCCCAACGTCTTTGGTGGTCTGAAGTGCCAGCCGACAAAGGGGTCCGGCCGCGGCCATCCCGTTAGTCTGACATGACACACACAACTTCCTTTTCTGTGTCCATTCTCTCCTACCGGTGGGCCAATTATCAATTATTATTCGGTGTATTAATATTGATTTGGCATCACGTAAGGTGCAAAATCCGCTACCTTACAACATCGGTGTGGTTTATATCGGAGTACAGCACGGCGCCGGGCGGGCCCACACGTGGCCTCGCCTGCAGCTCTATGGTGGGTGCAGCGTGCGACGCCGAGTGCAGCGGCGCCGTACCGAGCGGCGCCGACGTGTCCCGAGCGCGGCCGGCGGCGGCGGCATCGGCTGCAGCGGCGAGACGCCAGCATCCGGCGGCTCCAGTCGGTGCCTGACCAGAGCGTCGGCCGCAGCGCAACCCGCTACCCCAGCTCTGGTGGCGCCTCTGTCGCGCAACTCTCTGCGTGCCACTTACGCTAGTTCCGACGCCCGCGTCTTCGGCTTCCGGTGCCGTCGCGCAGTCTGGCCCGCTACCAGCTCACCTCTGCAGCCCCGCTCTCGGCCTGTGGCAGTCTACGTCACAGGTACATGACGCCACTTGTCAAATGTACTCTCAATTTGCCCTGACAGAATGCGGCGCGAGTGTCGCAAAATGTAAATAACGACTCAGTCTCGTATGTTGTCACCGTGGATCGCTTGTCATAGCAACCTGTCACACGCAGACACTCAGAAGGTGCAAGTGATGGACGTCACGCTTGTCATATGGAAACAGCTGATTACCAAGTCCATCATATTGACCTCTCAACGAAAAACAATGCTATGTGTTTAGCTAAATAATTTACCACATACCAACAAGACCCAGTAAAATGTGCCAAAACAAACTTACGTCTTTTTTTTTTTTAACCTGACAACCTTTTAAATCCGTGGGAATGCCGGACGTGTCTTAAAATCAAATGTTCTACTTTAACAACACGCTTCGCATACAATTTTTAGCTTATTTAGGGTGAAACGTGACAAATTTACTGTGGTATGCAAACTCACCGTACACGTCGTATGGAGAATGATTTTTCTCGTAGCACATAAATGTTCGTGAAAGTTTTGACCAACAACACTTACGTCGATAGCTATCTGGTGCACATATATTGCAGAGAAATCCTCTGTTGCTATTATTGTGATTCGTTGGGGATGTACTGGACTATGGTTATTTCTGTCTCTAAACGAGTTTGTGTATCCTCACCGATATTTTCTTTATAAGCTTTTGTTCTATTCTCTGTGAAACTACAACGGTTGAAGGGCTAGCATTAATCTTTGTGTAACATCCATTCTTTAATGTTAGGTCTAGGTATGTTTCTGTCTTCACTATTCAGTCTTTCTTTCGCCGGTGACACAGTGTACAAGACGCTTGGCTCGTTCGTTTTCCTTAGGCCCGTGGCTCAAATTCTCCTATAGAAACTCATATTTCAGTTTTCTCTGCTTCATTTATCGGAAAAACATAAGTGCTCCTTCCTTTGTAGCTCCATCTCTAATTACCGTGTCATAACCCCTGGCCTTCCTTCCTTCCCTCCTCTTTCTGTTGTACTGTTACCTCCGTCAGCTTAAACACTATTTTACTGCATTTGTTTAGCTTTAATCTCCAAAATGTGTCAAAATACTTTTAATGGGAGGCTACCGAACAAGATAAGAACACGAAGGACGTTGCACGCCCTCTGTTTCAATATTAGTATTTTTGTTTTCCATTTTCTTTCTATGTGTAATCACACTTTTTTAGCTTCAATTCTACGTCCCCTCCAACAGACCTAACTAGCTGAATCCTTTTCCTCACCCCTCTCCTCTTTCCCGCTCTCTATTACACCTTCTGCATTTCACTCTACGTCAGATGTCCATCGAAAAGGCTCTTTTAGCTCTGTTTGTGGTGTGTCATAGTCGCATGAAGTATAGAAATTTCCTGTCAGTTCGTAGTCATTGACAGATGCCATCAGGCGTTTCCCATGGCAGTGTTACAAACCTTTGTTGGTTCTGGTCTACACGAACGCTTTAGGAAACTATCTGAGTAGCCCTCTAAATTTTTTGCAGATGATGCTGTTATTTACAGTATTGTAAAGTCATCAGATGATCGGAAGAAGTTGCAAAACGATTTAGACAAGATATCTGCATGGTGCGAAAAGTGGCAATTGACTCTAAATAATGAAAAGCGTGAGATCACCTACATGAGTATTAAAAGGAATCCGCTGTATTTCGGTTACAGGCTAAAACACAATAATCTAAGGGCTATAAATTCAACTAAACACTTAGTGGTTACCTTTACGAATAACTTCAGTTGAAACGATTATATAGGATGTTGGGAAAGCAAACCAAAGACGGTGATTTGTTGGCAAACGCTTAGAAAATGCAACAGGTCTACTAAAGACATTGCTTACACGACGGTTGTCCACCCTCTTCCGGAGTATTGCTGTGCGTTGTGAGATCTGCATCAAAGAAGACTGACGGAGGGCGTCGAAAAAGTTCAGAGAAAGGCAGCTTGTTTTGTCCTGTACTATCGCGAAATAGGGGAGAGAATTCCACGGATACGATACCTGGAGTGGCAGTCACTAAAACAAAACCGAGTTTTGCTGCGGCAGGATCTTATCAGGAAATTTCAATCACCAACTTTGTCCTCGGAGTGTGAAAAGATTTTCTTTGGAGCCCATCTACATAGGGAGAAATGATCAACATAATAAAATAGAAGTTCGAATGGAAAGATTTAAGTTTTCTTTGTTCCCGCGTGCCGTTCGAGGGTGGAACGGTAGAGAAATTGCAAGAAGGTGGTTCGATGAAACCTGTGCCAGGTACGTAATTCTGAATTGCCGAGTAATCATGTAGCTGTAAATGTAGAGTGTAACTTCAATATTCCGTACGTAGTTTACGGTATACACCCCTTGTCTTATTGACGTGTTGTTCCCACTCGCCGCATGCTGTTTGTTGACAAATAACTAATTGTGTCACTCTTTTCTGACGGAGAGTTGTTTCTGTCTGAGGAATAGACGACATTCTGCTTTAGATGTTGACAAAACTGCAACAGGCAAGTACGTTTCTAGTAAACAGTATTCAGATCTGACAACTAATTAGAACAGGGGTGGGTCATGTAATGGTAAAATATGTAGAAACAAAGAAGTAATTTAATCTTTGCTGGCTGCATAGCGACATTTCGCAAAACCTAATGGTACTTATTTCTTGTCAGATACAACATGAACTGAACATTTATGGTTTCAGTACAGCACGCTAAAAACATGTCTTTGACTCACAGTTGCATGACGTAGTGAATCACTTTTAAGGCAATATCTCTCAGTCCGATTCAAAAATACAGTGATTTACGGGCAGGGGAAACGTTCTTTTAAGTTTATCTTTATAGTACACATACCTAATTGGTGAAGCGTTTCTTCTGTTCCGCTACGAGAACAGGTACTGTACCTCTCGCCTGATTGACATCAGCAGGTCAGTTCTTTCATGAGAACATAAAGCGACTTTTTAACCCTGCTAGCTTTCTTTATCTGAAGATGCGTTACATGTCGAATATTGTGGCATACGCCATTGTATACCTCGCTGCCTAACTTTACCAGTACGGCTGCCGTCATTCTGCCTTTCTGGGACATACTCGCACGACAATACATTACATAAGAGCGTTAAATTAATATTCTTACTGGAATTACTCCTTAACTTTTTTGTGTTATTCTGTGCGTTGATATCGCACTTTTTCAGCAGTAAACACCCCATGTGAGTAGAATAGACGTCCTTACGGATTTTGTTGTTACTTCATGTTACTGGGCTCTGAGCACTATGGGACTTAACATCTGTGTCATCAGTTCCCGAGAACTTAGAACTACTTAAACCTAACTATCCTAAGGACATCACACACATCCATGCCCGAGGCAGGATTAGAACCTGCGACCATAGCGGTCACGCGGTTCCAGACTGAAGCGCCTAGAACCGAACGGCCACAGCGGGCTGCTTCATGTTACTCCATAGCTTATTATGCACTGTGTTCCTTCATAAGTATGGCCTCCAAAAGGTATGTACTGAACACTATGTCTGAATATGTTCATGAATCGTTGCCGACACAATACGAAGCTCGAATCGGTTCACGTGAGTTCGCCAGCGAAAACAACAGAGTACTAAAATTTAGTTTTTTGGATCTATGCTAGTTTGAACTATACGAGAACAACAATGCGTGAGCGAACCCCGTCCTTGCCACTGCCGTTCACGGTTCACAGCAGCGAATGTCGTTATAAGGAGAGAGGGACAGTACTAACAGTTTTAGTATTCATAATATACCGAAACGCTGTTTTAGTTAATTAGTGTTGCGACATTAAGGCACAGAAGCATCTATTATTGAATTTAACCTGGCGTTACTGCACAGATTTTATCATTGTTCAGAAGTTATTTTTTCTTATACCCTTCATTAGCTATTATTTCTTTTGTCATAATATATGTGTTATCATTAGACAGTGACAGCTACTGCGATGATGATCCTCCAGCTTCGTTATTTCTCCCATAAAAGGAATCAATATTCTTACAAAATTCCCTCCGCATAAGTCTCATGGCAAACCTCATGTTGTAATCGCTGCTGCCTTCACTGATAATCCAAAAGAGGACGACTGAAAACGTGTTCATTCCTTCAAATGCCAGAATGTACGAGGAAATTGGGAAATTCGAGACTCTTCTTACCGCGTTGTGTTCTTCGTATAATTTCTGTACGCGCGATGATTTAGTGAGCTGCATTCTTGAACAAAAACATGTGTGGGATTACTTACTCGTTTGTAAAACAAGTCGTGTATTCGACTGTTAGCAACAAATGTACCAGTGTAAACATATTTACACGCACTACGCAACCGTAAGCGTTGGAAACATTTCACGCAGAGCAGATCCAAAATTCCGTGCGGTTGAAATGAAATGTGCACACGCCGATAACACTTGTCAACTATGCTGTTAGCGCGCTCGTTGCATCAGATGAGTCTTTCCCGCCCATGAACACGGATGACAAACGTATGGCCGGCAGGCGACTGTTGGAATGGCCCACACGTGTGGGTAATGGCGACATAGGGTCATCACTGTTCCGCTGGTATAGCCCGCTGATTCCCAGGATCGCTCTGACAGTAGCACGCACTCGGTACTGTCAGCTTTCACTAACTTTTACAGTGGTGCCGTCAGCCGTCACCTCCCACTACTGAACTAACTCGCAAACAACAGTTGAAAGTGTAATAGCCTCATTGATCCTCCTGCCAGTCATCCCTTCTGCCCCAGTCACAGTAAATAGTAGCGAATGACGCGGTTTCGAATCACGCCACGAGCTTGGGTTTCACATAAAAGTAATGGTGTACATCTTATGAATACATTAAAATGCATAGATACGTTACAAAAGGTTTTGAACTCCAAATGTATGTAGAACAGAAACGCAAATGTATAAAAAAAAGTTCGTGTGAAGAGTACAGAATATCTAAATAGGATAGAAATTTTCACTCTGATGCAAAGGACGTATGTCAAGGTAATTCCGTCTCTAGACGATCTTTGTGGAAAGTACGAATTCGAACTGCAGATATTACTTAACACGCACATACGTTAGTAGGGGAAAGAGTAGCTCCACATCGTGCATTCAGTGTTATAATAACGCCGCTTATATTTGCATTATACTGAGCGACATTTATATTAACTGGGTTTCTCTCCTTTCGATAACGATAGCATCAGTGACGTTCATTCTTTCGAACGTAGATTACGAACTTACTTTGCAGGCAGAAGCATTAGTCTACACCAGTTATAAGTAAGCTATTGCACTGAACTAGTAAGAGCGTGCGGTACAAGATAAGTAGTATCTGCTGTCAGAGTCATTTCTTTCCTTCCGTGTTTAGCTTCCAAGTGAAGCAAAGAAGCGGTGGCTCTCAATGTCTTTTACGTGCTATTATCACTCAAATCTCGGTCTTATCTTCAAGGGAAAGGTTAACTTAAAATATCTCAACGATTTGCTGTAGTCTCTCACGATTACAAGTTTCGAGGTTAAGGTAATGTTTTTTCTTTCTTTTTTCTCAGATAATTTGTAGCCTGTATGTCAGTCTTCTCATTCATAAATAACGGAACTATGAAGAATATTCCTCCCGTTAGTGATTCAGAGTTTATTCTTTAATGTTATTGTCAGGTGTACGTTAATCAAATTCTTCCTTTCGTCTTTCCTATCGTAGTGACCTTTCGTAATTGTGAAATAACTAATTGAATTATTCGGCTCATTATGTCCTTTCCACGCTTCCTATGTAATTTTACATTTAATAAAAATAAGAAAACTGAGGAATAAACAGTAACTAAAAGAATCCTTCTATCTACGAAGCAATACTGGACGAGATGGACAATGCAAATCGAAGCTTACGGAGAGTATATTATGCACGTAGAGATCTTGAGGACCGTGACTTATTAGATTTTTGCCGGCCGGAGTGGCCGAGCGGTTCTAGGCGCTTCAGTCTGGAACCGCGCGACCGCTACGGTCGCAGGTTCGAATCCTTCTTCGGGCATGGATGTGTGTGATGTCCTTAGGTTAGTTAGGTTTAAGTAGTTCTAAGATCTAGGGGACTGATGACCTCAGCTGTTAAGTCCCATAGTGCTCAGAGCAATTTGAACCATTTGATTAGATTTTTTTCTACAGTCATATCTTATTTATACATATAATTGGAAGGATAAACAGCCTTGGTATTAACAAGCTTAGAGCGATCACATAAACTCTTATGTCATCTCTCTAAGCTTGTTAATACCAGTGCCTAACAATTTTAATTGTATCTTACAGCACTGAGGATGGTCACTAAGTGACCGAAAATCGATTTTGAAGATAATAAAACAAAAAAAATACGACCAAGGCTGTTTCTCCTTCCAATTATATCCATTATCTGGTCGTGGTGCACAGAACACTCCATGGAGTCGACAATCAATCTCATTTATACATTTGAATGTTCTAGTCCTGTAATTAATTTCTGCCAATACCGTCACAAAAGGTAACACGCCTAGATGAATATTCATGGAATACTGGAAAATGGGTTGTAATTGGTGAAGCGCTTCGGATATCAAATCATACATTGAATTGTTATCGTTGTGCCTCTCAGTTCATGGCAAAGAAAAAAGCTGTGGTATGGTATAGTTCGATACGTAACGCCTTTATCATTGCTGTACCTCTGTCACAGTCATTACGCTACGAATTCAATTGGAAGAAGTCTCACACATGATTCCTCCGCATAGCTGTCTGGCATCACTTCCAGAATTCCAGATGTTTCCCCACAGCCGTTACATAAATAGGAGCACAGTCGAAACGAATTTAGCTTCGTACGCTAAATACTCTTCACCGACCTCACACATTAAAATTTGTCTTTAGCCACGTACGCCCTCCACTCCGGTAGAACGGAACTTTAGGGAACAAACAATCGGTAACAGTAAGTGTATATTGTTGTTGAAGTCTCGTTGTTTGGTTCTTCAGTTCGAAACCTGGTCTGCTGCATCTCCCCACGCTACTCTATCCTGGCCAAGTTTTTTCAGCTCTCAATAACTACTACAAGCTCATCCATTTGAATCGACTTACTGTAATGTAGCCTTAGGCTCAGTCGATGATTATTGGACCCACACTTCCTTAATTACGGAATTGACGATTCCTTTATTCCTCAGGAGTGTCCCCTCTTTTCATCAAGTTCCGCCATAAATTTCTTTTGTGCCCTACCCACATAATCGTTAGACTTTTTCTTCATTTTTTGTTTGCTGCTAGTCATTACGGTTTCAATTGTTTTAACCGTTCATGCCAACCTAAAAATTGGTGAAGACTATCAAACAGCTTTCACGTCTTCTGAAAGGTATGTGTTGTTGCTGTTACTCTGCATTCTTTAATCTCTTTACTATTACGATTGTCAGTAATTTGCCGTCAAACAGCAGACCCTATAACTATTTTCAGTCTTATTTCCGGATATAGTTCCCTGAGCGTCGGCTGCCTCGTTTTGGCAACATTTCACTACTATTGTTTTACTTCTGTTGATATTCATTTTATAACCCCTGTTCAATACATTGTCCATTCCAATAATGGATGACATATTCTCACGAAAGATTCCTAAACTGTCAATTTTTAAAATAAAGCTCTCCACTCCATTTAACTACTATTTCGAATACTTTTTCGTCTCTCACGGAATTAAAATTCGTCGGCCAATCATTGTGTTTCTTCTCCTTCAGTTATTTCCTTTCTAGACGTCTCCTTGGATTCCTTCACTGCTTGCTCACTCCACAGATTGAGCAACGTCGGGGATAGGCTACAAACTTGTTTCTCTCCCGTCACTACAGTCCCTTCTTTCATGTTCGTCGATTCTTACAACTGTTCTCTGGTGTCTGCAGAAATTATAGATCACTTTTCATTCCCAGTATCTTCTAGGTTGTTTCTTCACTTTTTAAAGTGTGTGGTCGAGTCAATAGTGTCAAACAATTTCTCTAAATCCACAGATAGTGTAAGTTAGTTTTGCCTTTATTGAGTCTACATTCTGAGATAAATCGTAATGACATTTCCTATGTCCTTACATTTATTCGGGGCCCAAACGGCTCTTCGCGAGACCGATTTATACCGCTCTTTTCATTGTTCCTTACATACTTCGTATTTTGCACTCGTTATTTACTGAGCTGACGGTTCAGTAACTTTCATACCTGTAAGCACCTAGGATCTCAATCTCCAGTTGCGTTCGGACTTAAATCTTTCTTCTCACAGAATCCAGCTCTCATTTCACCATCTACTTATTCTTCGCTTTCCATATGTCACGTTCCCGGTTCCACATGCTACCTTGTAAAATCACGTAACTTAGTCTACACTTGTTTTCTTTTTCCATAATACTGTCTTTCTTTGTACTGCCGTTTTATATATTCCTCCAATCAATCAGCCTTCGGTCTCCTTTGTTTATTCCTGGTTTGCCGTCTGAGCTCTTGATATTCATACAGTTGCTTCTCTTTTCTCCAAATGTTCCTTGAATTCTCCTCGGGGGCATCTATATTTTCTGTAGTCAAGCATGCTTCTAAAGTTCTGCAACTCTTCTCTAGCTATTCCTGCTTTGCTATTTCACACTTTCTGTCAATCATATTTTTAGAAGTTTACATTGCCTTTTGCCTCCTTTATTCGTTGCATTCAGGAATTAAATTCGAATTCTCATGTGCTGTTCTAGGACGTCGACTTAGCCATTTCTTGTTGGTTATTTGATAATAGTCAATAATAATGTACCCTATAGTGAAATCCTATCGACATTGCTATTAAATCCATTATTCAGCTGTTAATGGTTTCAGAATGTGAGGTATTATTGGAACTGCCGAAAAGGTGTCACATTTATTGTGCTTAGACCATGGTGTTCATGGCATCTAGCAACATTTTGTGTAGGTATAAGTTTACAAGTCATTGAATCATAGAGATCCACTGCGTTTCATTGTCACGAAGAACAAGATAATTCGATATCTCGGGTGACTGGGATGTCGTCAGACTATTTACTGGCAGTCGGAGTGACAACTGAGTTTATGCTGGGTAGGGCTCTTGCTGTCACCGTAACAGATCGCGAATAGGCCAGATCACTCTAGCACCGGGTTGTGACAACGTCTCAGGTGGGTTCTTCGCTTCAGCTGAAGCATTCGCCCCTTAGGTAAGTGGTTAGCGCGTCTGACTGCCATGCAGGTGTCCAGGTTTGATTCTCGGCCGGGTAGAGAATTTTTCTCCGTTCGGGGACTGGGTGTTGTGTTGACGTCGTCACCATTTCATCATCATCGACACGTAAGTCACCAATTTTGGCATCAACTGAAAAGACTTGCAACTCGGCCGCCGAACATCCCCATACTACTTATGATCATTTCGTTACGGGCGAAGCCGCCGCACGGTATTCAGCTGTGCGGGTGATTATTTTAAGTTGCTGTGTGTTGTAATATCCTACAGTAAAGATACAGAGCGGCAGTTAATGCTGGGCAGCAGTAAACTGTGAACAACTACAGCATGTAGAAACACCTTGGTTTGGTACGGAAGTTTTATAATTGCTTCGTTTTTTAGTTTATAGCAACTTACCTCCAGCAAACGTTAACACTATATTCACGGTACTGGCCTCATTTGCAATGAAACTGCAAACCGTTTGGGGGTCGCAGAAGGATCTTAAAGCCTGTAAAAGGTCGTTTTATTCTGCTATCGTGGCATCTTCGAGTCCTTGTAGAAGGAAGGCACTCGAATGGACTGCTGCTGTACGTGCCACGGATATCCGGGTTTAGTCGGACTACTAAGTGATGCTGTCGAAATTTCGCAGTTGGTGCCAGTTAATTCATTCAAGACGTCGGCTTTGGTCAAAATTATAGAACTGCGGTCATCACAAAGTCGCATGACCATATCGATCTACAGTCTACAGTTCACACGGAAAATACTTCATGTAGTTTATTAACATACATTGTCCAGCCACATTAATGAAGCCACCTCTCAAAAGCCAGAATAACCACGTTTTTGCACTGCGGACCGCTGCGAGACATGCAGTCAATGAGGCCGTGTAAGCCACCAACTAGGATATGGAGCTATGCCGGCTCCAGTCTCATGATCAGCTGTGCTAGGTTTCTCGCTTCGAGATCGATTAGGTCTAAATTCAGGGAGTCTAGCGGCCAGGGGATCCTGGTACTCTTCGACCCACGCATGTGCACCGCAAGCTGTGTGGTGCGTTGTATTGTCCTGCTGGTAGATGTCATCGCGCCGAGGAAAAACAAACTGCGATTAGAGGTGGACATGGTCCTCAAGCAGAGATACATACATGTATTGATCCATTGTGCCTTCCAGAATAATGAGATCACTCAAGGGATGCTACGGACCAGGCCATGACACTCCCACCTCCGGCCTGGACCCATCCGACAATCCTTGCAGGGTATCGGTATTTCCATGCTAATTCCAGACTTTGTTGCCAGAGAACAGCAGTCAGCATGGGTGCATGAACCAGGTACCTGCTGCAGAAGCCAATACACAATAACTTTCGCTGAACAGTCCTTAAGCGGACACAGTTAGTAGCCCCTTGCTTCATCTGGGCCGTCAATTGCTCAACAATTGAACATCTTTACGGCGTAGCCGGCCGGGATGGCCGAGCGGTTCTAGGCGCTGCAGTCTGGAACCAAGCGACCGCTAAAGTCGCAGTTTCGAATCCTGCCCCGGGCATGGGTGTGTGTGATGTGCTTAGGTTAGTTAGGTTTAAGTAGTTCTAAGTTCTAGGGGACTGATGACCTCAGAAGTTAAGTCCCATAGTCCTCAGAGTCAAGCCATCTACGGCGTACAAGTTTCCGCAACCGTCGTTCATCCCTTTCATCTATGGGCCGTGGTGCACCACAGGTGCCTCGGCGTAAGATTTGGATAGCGCCATTTTGCCGCAAATGGTTTATTTTAACCACGGCGGCATGCGAAGATCTTACAAACTTAACCGCTTTAGAAATATTTCCGCACTTGGCCCGAAAGCCAATGATCTTGCCATTTTGACGTCAGATAAATCGCTCCATTTCCGCATTATGACAACGACTGGACTGTTTTTCGTGTCCCTCCGAAACACTTGATACACCCTTTTCTGCTAATGCTCCTATCGATCGTCTGTGAATGGTTACTGCACGCTGACATCTATCGCAGGAGACGTACTTTCCATGCGCAAACGAAGAGTAAGTAACCTCTCCAATTCACGTCAACACGCAACTTTTCCTGGTTCCCGGCAAGGTTAGCAATCTACACTAATGTTAGAAAAGATCAACAACTTGGGGCATTGTTCGTGCGAAAGTGACAACGGACGATGTGATTCAGGCTGTTAATAACTTGTCTTGTTTTTCGAATATGACAGTCGAACTATTTTTGTAAGTCAGGTTACCTTCCATTCCGAAAGTGGATGTATTCAGCGACTATATGTGACTTCTAAATTATAGAGTGCAGCAATCAGTCGTCCTTTTTATATTTTATTATGCAAATCCAAATTTTGGCTAGTAGGTAGCCATTATCAATGTGCTATTTTTTTTATTGTCAATGCATGTAAGTCCCTGGTGTTCTGGCGTCAGTCACAGTTCTTTGATCTGACCATCTTATGTTATCATAAAATTATATACAGCGGCGTCCATGACAATTCTGTGATACATGTAGCTGCTCGGTGGATCGTAAGTTGTAATGACTTATCAGCAGCTTTTGGCATTGTTGATATATGACATTTTCAGAAACTTACAAGCTGTATGGCACAGCCAGCATAAAAAATATTATTTGTTAGCAACTTCTGCTGTTTCCACATTTGCCAAACTTTTTCATTCTGAAGGCATTCTTTCCTAATGTTACATTTAGATTTACAAAAGAAAACTGCCAAGAAATTGTCGCATTTCGTCTGATCTAGGACAGTAGGAAATGCAGTGGTGGTTATGAAAAGGAAAGAGTACAGCGATCTAAGTCACATAGGAATATAAGCGATAGGAAATGTAAGAAGACTAGAGTGATGTGGTTACAGGAAAATGCGAAGAAATTGAGAAGAAATAGCCGACGAAAAGACAAATCCATGTCAGGTGGAAGAAATAGATAGGCGTCTCAAGGAGAAAGAGGATCTGTCTGCTACTATTATAGAGAAATTGAGCATTAGATTTTAATAACAAGGAGAATCCAATGTTAGAGTAAGAGATAGATACAACTTTGGAAGACTTCCGAACCTATTAGAAGGGACGGATAAGAAAATTGCAAGGTTGAGAGCAAGGAAGTGGAGTGGAAGTGGCAGACCAAGAAACGGTTGGCGCCAAGAAAACAATTTCTTTCATTAATTAAAGCCAGTACGGCACTAAAGCAATAAAATCTGCGCAGCTCAACAACAAATGCAAAGAATAAATCACACGCCACGTCGGCACGTAATGAGTATATGACAACGTATTTTGATGCAAATAATTTACAAATAGGAGGTGACCCCTATCACCAGGACTAAACGAGCACTATGCTTGGCAAACCCGGCAAGATCAGGCAGTAAGTTGGCTACACATGATAGCTACAACATTTAAAACGCAATTCTCATTAAACATGAAAATGATTAAAAAATAGGCAATAACAAAAATGTCGAAACGGACTACTGAAGATTAGACACTAAGCCTGCAGAAACAAAATAATTTCCAGATTACTGAATAAAGCCTGGTAAAAATCTGATAATGTTCAGTGAAAGAACCGTTCATGACCCAATAACCAAGTCTGACAGTACAGCATAGCCATACATAACATACTTCTTAAACGCTGTGGGAGTGATTTACAACCTTTTCCAACATTCTGGGAGGGGAGTCAACAATCGTGAGCACCCAGCCTGAGAGGGACCGCACTGCCACAACACTAAAGTCGAATTGAGCTGAGCAAGCTGTATAAAGATTATGCTAAGTAAAAAACACCGCTGCAGCTGTATGATTCAAAAAGCAAGGCCGATATCTTTATACAACACGGTAGTGTACTGCAACTGAAATTAAACTTTCAACTGAATCCTAGAATTTCATTCCATTCTAAAAATCATGTCGCAGCCCACGACACACTACAATTACTGCAACCGTGTAATCGTGGATCAGACGCGTGGAGTTACAGGCAGCGAAGCGGCTGGCCGCCTGGATGTAACATCTAGTTAAAGTTCGTCTTGTAATCAATCATCCGTACAAGTCACTAGCTGTGGAACACGTGCAATAGAATGCATGTGTTCCATAAGGCTTCTCACAAGACTGTCTTCGGTGGCCCCCTGGCGTTGGAGTGGACGAATTCACCATCGGTGTTTCCTCTGGCGCCGTTGTTTCCGGTCTGAGACTAGCCCAACCCTTCGCCGTATACCGAGTGCGTCTGCTCCAGCGTGGCACACAGCAAGGTATCGGCGTGCTGCGATATACACTCGTAAAAGGCAGAACGAAGACCCCGGGACCATCGAGGAAGATCACACGCTGAGCGGACAGCGTTCTGAAAACAGGCAGGCGGGCAAGCTGCGCACTCTAGCTGGACACCATAGCCCTTGTTGCTAAGTTCCAGAGTAAAAATTACAATAGATAGAAGTCCTATATCGACATGAACGGATACACGGCTCAAGTCCTTTGCAACTTATGAAAATTATCGAGAAATGAGGCAAACACACGACCGTTCAAGTTAGTAGGTAACGTCATTGAGACTGGAGATGTACTATGATACCTCCGGAAGTATCTCATCCAATTTCTAACAAATTAGAAGGTAGAGATAACAGTCTTTTGCATTTTAGAGAATTATAGAAAAATGTGACAATCACACAATAATTCAAGCTAGTATGTGGAGTACTTGAGACTGGATATGTATTGTTGCACTTCCTAAAGAATATCATCCACACCGGTCCGACGATAAGAAGGCCAGTTCAATATGAGAATTGTAACACAATTAACATAGCAGCTCATCTGTCGATACCAAAAATGATATTATAGAGAAGCATGCTAAAGACAACAGATCTCCCGTTAGACGCCGATAACATCTGCGATAAACTTCGAATTTCGACATTATACAGTATACACTACTGGCAATTAAAAGTGCTACACCAAGAAGAAATGCACATCATAAACGGGTATTCATTGGACAAATAAATTATACTAGAAGTGACATGTGATTACATTTTGACACAATTTCGGGGCATAGATCCTGAGACAACCACCTCTGGCAGTAATAACGGCCTTGATACGCCTGGGCATTGAGTCAAACAGGGCTTGGATGGCGTGTACAGGTACAGCTGCCCATACAGCTTCAACACAATACCACAGTTCATCAAGAGTAGTGACTGGCGTATTGTGACGAGCCAGTTGCTCAACCACCATTGACCAGACGTTTTCAATTGGTGAGACATCTGGTGAATGAGCTGGCCAGGGCAGCAGTCGAACATTTTCTGTATCCAGAAAGGCCCGTACAGGACCTGCAACATGTGTCGTGCATTATGCTGCTGGATTGTAGGGTTTCGCAGAGATCGAATGAAGGGAAGAGCCACGGGTCGTAACACATCTGAAATGTAACGTCCACTGTTCAAAGTGCCGTCAATGCGAACAAGAGCTGACCGAGACGTGTAACCAATGGCACCCCATACCATCACGCCGGGTGAAACGCCAATATGACGATGACGAATAGACCCTTCCAATGTGCGTTCACCGCGATGTCACCAAACACGGATGCGACCATCATGATGCTGTAAACAGAACCTGGATTCATCCGAAAAAATGACGTTTTGCCATTCGTGCACCCATGTTCGTCGTTGAGTATACCAGCGCAGGCGATCCTGTCTATGATACAGCGTCAAGGGTAACTGCAGCCACGCTATCCGAGCTGATAGTCCATGCTGTTGCAAACGTCGTCGAACTGTTCACGCAGATGGTTGTTGTCTTGCAAACGTCCCCATCCGTTGACTCAGGGATCGAGACGTGCCTGCACGATCCGTTACAGCCATGCGAATGAGATTGCTGTCATCTCGACTGCTAGTCATACGAGGCCGTTGGGATCCAGCACCGCGTTTCGTAGTACCCTCCTGAACCCACCGATTCCTGCTAACAGTCATTGGATCTCGACCAACGCGAGCAGCAATGTCGCGATACGATAAACTGCAATTGCGATAGGCTACAATCCGACCTTTATCAAAGTCGGAAAGGTGATGGTACGCATTTCTCCTTCTTACACGAGGCATCACAACAACGTTTCACGAGACAACGCCGGTCAATTGCTGTTTGTGTATGAGAAATCGGTTGGAAAGTTTCCTCATGTCAGCCCATTCTTGGTGTCGCCAACGGCGCCAACCTTGTGTGAATGCTCTGAAAAGCTAATCATTTGCATATCACAGCATCTTCTTCCTGTCGGTTAAATTTCCTCGTCCGTCGCACGTCACCTTCGTGGTGTAGAAATTTTAATAGCCAGTAGTGTAGAAGTGAACTATTTCCACTACCCTCGCAGAAAACTAGCTCATGATGGACAGTATAAGAGGTAAAACAGCTCAGACAAACAGGGCAAATTTCTCTAGAAGAGGTCGGTTAGTATCAAATTCTTTATATGTTAACTTGGCCAACACATAATCTACTTTGGTTTTCGATATGCAGTGCAACACGTTTTGTGTTTATGAAAGCAGGCTGGTTTCATTCAGGATTAAAATACACCATATTCTTCCCCACCCTTTTCCTACAAAACCCTATCTCTCAGTATAATCTCATTCAGTGAGACAGCCTAACGCCATCTTACTAGAAGGGCCTGTATGTCCGCATCGTACCACTCTACTAATCGATGTGGGACTCAACGTCCCGCTGCATCAGTAACCTACTTGACATCGACATACTAGTTCCCGTGCAGTGCATCCTTCATTGGGCCAAACACATGGAAGCCGGAAAGTTCGAAATCCGGGCCGTAGTGCACACAGCTTTAAGTAACCCAGATGGTTGACGAGTATGTCAGCACTACCAACAGCGACGTCCAGTTCTGCTGCGAGGTGTTTCATTGTAATGCATCAGTCCCGTCCAGTGAGAATGTTCAGACGTTGCAACACTGCAGGAGTCACAGCTGCGTGCGGCCGTCTGGCACGTGGGAGATCGGACACGTTTGGGCGACTTTGTTGCGATGATGACAGCTTCCTCGCCCAACAACTTACCGTGATTTTGTTTACTGATATGTCTCTGTATGCACTTTTCAAGCGCCTAAGAACATCTCCGGCCATCTGGTTTTCGGCCCAAAGAAACTCAATGGCAGCTCTCTGCTCTGAATGCACCTCCATTACAGACGCCATTTTGAGGGCTATTCATAGCACCGCCACCCACCAGAACTTTATGAAACTTTAGGGGCTGAAACGGAAATATTCCACCATGTCCCATAATAAATACCTCATTGTTTCAGCCGAGAAAAAAAAGTTGCATTACTTACTGAACCCCATCATAGTTTTGAGTAGCCGGACGGTGTGGCCAAGCGGTTCTAGGCGCTTCAGTCTGGAACCGTGCGACCGCTACGGTCGCAGGTTCGAATCCTGCCTCGGACATGGATGTGTGTGATGTCCTTAGGTTAGTTAGGTTTAAGTAGTTGTAAGTTCTAGGGGACTGATGACCTCAAATATTGAGTCCCATTGTGCTCAGAGCCATTTGAACCACAGTTTTGAGTAAGGTGTCCCATAGAAATGAATCATGACACAATGCGCAGACTAAAGACAAAAGAACTGAAGCGTTTGAAATGTGGTGACACTAAGACTTTTGTCTGTGGGATCTACGACGGAAGAATATGTGGAAGCATGGAGAAGGAATTTCATGATATCCGATGTGTTCAGACATCAGGGAATTACTTCCTAGTCACTAGAGGAACAGTCAAAAATTGTCGGGGGAAGACAGAGACTGGAGTAATTGCAACAGGTAACAGATAGTACTGATTGCAACAATGGTGCCTCTATTGTACATTGTCACCGTCGTCCTGGTCTACAATAACCCGTGGAAAGTTCCTTCAGCTCTGCACCTACAGTAGTTATCCAGGAGGCTCCTTCATGGTATGGCGAAATACTTTCCCCTGCCGTCATGCCTTGTGCTAACAGACAACAACGTTGACACCCCACTGATACTTGCTCACTGTAATCAACACACTAATCCTAGGCAACGTAATCAATATTTGTAGAAGGTGCTGGATAAGTATGCCTTCAGATGATGGCACTGCAAATGACGGTTGTTTTGACTAATAGTATATAGTCGTAGTAATGTAGAATCTTAGGGTTCTTTTCACCAGTGTCTGGTTCAACTGCTAAAAATATATGTATTTTTGAGTAAAATGATCTGCTTATAGGTGGTAACTCTGGTATCCATGAAAGAAATGTATGCACAGGTCAAAGGTTACATCTTTCTTTAGACGATTGCTGTATTCTGCTTATAGTATACCTTATTGCAGAAGAAGGCTAAACTAGATGCACTAGCGGTTTTTGTAACTCTATTCGCTCCTCTACAGTTCACTTTCATCGAAGATCAGACATTTATTCCTGGTATGACGCTATTTGAAAATGTTCCTGGATTGGAGCATTAAACTCGGGACACCCGCGGGCTTGCGTTACCGATTAAGCAATGTGGATAACCGATATCTGACGAAGTGCAGAGACATGAGTTCTTGTCCCCGTCAAAAACACAGTTTAAACTCTACACGTATCTAACAGGAGCGTATTCACTGCAATATGTAATTCCTATAGTACAGTAATCTCTTTTTCCACTTATGAGAAATACAATTTACTGATGCGCGTAGAGACGCGAGTAACTGAAGTACATCAGCGACAAGTAATTAATAAATTGTATTTGGATGTGAAATAACATCGTAATTACTATGCCGTTAGTAGAGGGCTGAAAACTGCAGTTGTGAAAACCAAACGCGCTCCTAAATGACGGTATTTATTACTGGAACATGTGAACACATGGGAATTTATATAGTGTTTCTCAGTAGCAGCACCAGTAAATGAAGATGCTACATCCAGTCTTTCATTTCCCTACCTTTATACATTCACACTTCGGTAACTACTTAGCTCGTTACAGAGGGACAATGGAGACCTCATTACCATATGCAGTGAAGCTACATTTTCAAAACGCTGTGTTGCATGAAATAAAGTATAATGACACTATGGAAGCTCAGCGTGGTTTCCTTGCGGGAATTAACCATAGCTCTCAGCTATCAGGGACTTCCCAGAAACTCAATGCGCTGTTTAAAAACGTTTGTATGATTGTTATTACGCTGAAGAGTAGCAAGTTCCAACGAAGTTACAGTATCATAGCAACTCTTGTTCTCTTGTGAAATCTTTTCCCAGGTAATCTCTATTTTTACGGCCACAGCAGCAGTTAAACGAGGTAAACGAAGGGCACTCCGAGGTCTTATCGTTGCGTCCACTTTGCCTCGTATTTTTATAGCTTCCACCCCATTGTCTGACCCATTGTGTGACGGAAGTTAAACAATAGTTTCTATCCCCGAAAAGAGAGTGAAGGAAAGCCCTCATCGTATCGAGTGACGGAATTCAGATGTATCTGAGATGTTCTCTGCCACAAATGTTTCTCAAATAAATGGACATGAGTGTCGACCAGCATTATCTGTAAGGTCTCTGGATTTTTAATTAGAATACTCCCTTTCCTTTCAAGGAAATTTTAAGATGCCTCACTTTGGTACAATGTCCTAAGGGTATCAGACAAAACTGTAAAGCTTCCTGTTGCAGTACTGTGCCACATTTCTTTCTAAGTTCCTGATTATCCGAAGCTCGGTGTAAATCACAATAATTTCTGCCCTTCATATGGACGTATTTTGATAATAAATCACCTCTGCATCTGATATTCTTCATTTATTACCCAAATAAGTGACTCCGTGTGAACCTCTTGAAACCGGTGGTTAAGTCCCAAGGAGCATTCGAACTCACTTTCTCTAGGTGAATATTCATGGACGAAAACAGTAACCTACTGAAAATACTGAGTGAAGCCCTAAAGTTTTGAAAGCCCTGGACTTTCATTCGAAGTGCCGCCGTTCCAATCCCTGTCCGACTATCCGTGTTAAGATTTTAATGGTTTCCCTAAAACTAAAAGACCACGAACATAAAATCAGAGATATTTGTACCCATGCAGAAGCTTACTGGCAATTGCTCTTCCCGCGTGCCATTTGTGGCTGGAACAGAGACAGGTGAGGTGACACTGCTACAAAGAGTACCCTCGCCATTAATCATGAGGTTGTTTGTAGAGTATAAATGTTGATGTAGAAATGGACGTCTATGTCAAATTCCTTATATCTGTGATTGTGTTCAATATATACAAAGTATGTATGTTACTCTGTTTGTCAAATTTTGGGTGTTTTGATTTCTGCAAAATGCTTTGCGAGACCGTGCGGAGCTATATGGGCTTAAACGTCCGTTTTTCATAATAAATGACCGATGTGAAATATACTACACTGATGTGTGCTTGGAGGCTAACCTGGTGGCAGAAATACCTCTGAGAGGTAGGGGATCCTAGCACGGAAGTCAGTTTCATCACGTTACCATTTTCGACAACGGAGAGCAGATCGCTGCTCCATTCTGGAAATAAGCTATTAATTCAATGGAGTTTCTCCGTATTGAAACCCACGAGTCTCGGTACATCTGAAATCTGTTGGAGAATGTGTTAATCACATAAACATTCCGAGGACAGTCGTCCGAGTGGAGACAACGGCTATTTTCCTGTGACACTAAGGAAAGATCGACGCATCTATCTGCTGCTCGCTGATTTTCCTTTTCTGCCCAGCCGAGTGCAGAACACCTGGCGAGACATTTGAGGCACTTAAAATGGCATGTTGGTGACACAACTGGGCACTAAGAAGGAAAAAGCTGGGTCTTCTTTCCCGAGAGATTTACAGTCCCACCGCCTTCGTTGTTCGCAGCATGACCTCACCACTCCCAGCTGTAATTAGAGCTGCACTTGGCCGCCAACAGCTGATGGATCCGTGGTGGGAGGACGACTGGGCTGCGTCGAGACAGCTGGCTTCGAGTCCGCGCCCTTTACGAGGAGGAAAGAGCGCGACCTTCCACCTCCCTACGTCTAATTACACCATCAGCAGCTCCTCACTCCTTAGATGAAGTTTAGTATAACACACGAAGACAAATGCTACAGTCCAGCAGGCTAAGAACCAAACCATTTCTTTATCATTATACCGAATTGCGTAAAAGTTAAAAAAACACACGAACACGCTAACAACAGCTGTTCTACAGGTACGTTTATCACACCACAAACGGTTTAGTTCTAAATGAACATCCTTAGGTAACCTGCAGTTCAGGAAGACAAAGGTTAGGGTAAAAGTCACTAAATGATGCACGTAATACAATATGCAAATAATATGTGATATGGAACTCAAACCGAAATTTCGCCAACGGTCCTCATAACTAATTCTCAAAAAGGGGCAGAAATGTGACGAGGTCATGTGTGTGGATTGTTTAATCGCAACACGACGAAAACACTTAAGCAATTTGCGGGCCTCGTGGTAAAAGCACGCCCATCAGTATGTGCAGAGAGTATAATATGCTACGCTATGCTAGATTATCCTGGCAGGACCGCTCAACGAAGTAAGAAAACATTTAGACATCATCTCAGGATCTATCGAGTGGGGTACATTGGTTCCAAAATATCATAATCGTTTTAGACAAATGTGAAAGTGTAAGATAGTTATACATTTTGATACGAACTCAGCTTAAAACTAAAATACAAAAATGACATAATACACTATTTTCGCCTGTAAAACGTGAATGACATTTTTAGATGAGCGGACTGTAGAGATCATACCGAAGCGGAAAAGTGAAAGTTATTTAAACAATTTGAAAAAATTGCATATAAACAAAAGTGGAACTATTAGGTGCTATGCAAGAAGAACGGAAACTAGTGCTTCTCATCACCCATACTCTGAAGAGCCAAAAACTGGTACACCTGTCGTGAAGGAGCCCCGCGAGCACGCTGAAGTGCCGCAACACAGCGTGACATGGACCCGACTAATGTCTGAAGTAGTGCTGGAGGGAAATGACACCATGAATCAGTAAGAGTACGTGGGTCAACGCAAATATTTAAACTCAGAAGAGTGTTTCTGGAGCCATTCTGTAGCAATTATGGACGTTTGTGGTGTCGCATTGTCCTGCTGGAATTGCTCAAGTGAGTCAGAATGCACAATGGACATGAAAGGATGCAGGTGATCAGACAGGATGCTTACATACGTGTCACCTGTCAAAGTCGTATCTAGACGTATCAGGAGTTCCATATCACTCCAACTGCACACGCCCCACACCAGTAAAGAGCTTCCACCACCTTGAACAGTACGCAACTGACATGCGGGGTCCATGGATTCATGAGGTTGTCCCCACACCCGAACACGTCCATCCGCTAGATACCATTTGAAACAGATTCGTCTGACCATGCAAAATTTTTCCAGTCACAGAAAGTCCAATGCCAGTGTTGATTGGCCCAAGCGAGGTGTAAAGCTTTGTGTTGTGCAGTCATCAAGGGTATACGAGTGGGTCTTTAGCTCCGAAAGCTCATATCAATGATGTTTCGTTGAATGGTGCGCACGCTGGCTCTTGTTGATGGCCCAACATTGAAATCTGCAGCCATTTTGCTGAAGAGTCCGCCGCTCGTGGTCTCGCGGTAGCGTTCTCGCTTCCCGAGCACGGGGTCCCGGGTTCGATTCCCGGCGGGGTCAGGGATTTTCACCTGCCTCGAGATGACTGGGTGTTTGTGTTGTCCTCATCATTTCCTCATCATCCAGGACAGTGGCGAAATTGGACTGAGCAAAGATTGGATAATTGTACGGGCGCTGATAACCACGCAGTTGAGCGCCCCACAAACCTAACATCATCATCATCACATTTTGCTGAAGAGTTGCACTTCTGTCACGCTGGACGGTTCTCTTCAGTCGTCGTTGGTCCCGTTTTTGCGTGATCTTTTACCGGCCGCAGCGATGCCGGAGATTTGATGTTTTATCGGATTCCTGATATTGACCGTACACTCGTGAAATGGTCGTACCCGAAAATCTCCACTTCATAGCTACCTCTTAGATGTTGTGTCCCATCGCGCCGACTATAACACCACGTTCAGATCCACTTAAATCTTGGTAACCTGCCATTGTGGCAGCAGTGCCCGATCTAACAACTGCACAAGACACTTGTTATCTTTTATAGGGGTTGCCGAACGCAGTGCCGTATTCAGTCTGTTTATATATCTCTGTATTTGAATACAGGCTTCAGTGTGTAAAGCAGTCACATTCATCACACAAAACGATCGTGACTGATGTAAATAAAGCAGTAAGACATTTCAATTGTCTACGTAAATAGGTTGAGCCACTTCGTTAACAACGAAATAGATCGGAAACCATTTCGTACAAAATAAAAGAATCAAGAATGTGATTAAAGAATATGATCTTGACTGTTGAATAAAAATGGTAGCAGAAAATCAAATTCTTATTACGTATGTAAAACAGTGTAATTATTAATCCGAAACAGTGGAATTAGTAAACCAGATTGTTCAGTCGACTCATCTTAACAGCACTTATATCGAAGTGTGTTAAACTTGCTAAGATGTACGTCACTTAATTACGGTAAGGGGAAATTTAACTGAAATAGTGCAAGGAACCGCTGATGTACTTCACAATTCTAAAAAACAGCGTAAGACCAAAATACCAAATCCCTCATTCGTGATGCAGGATATCCGCTCTAATGATGTTGAGGCTGTTAGCTTCGGAACACAATGTCCGATTGGTCGAAAGTGGAGAAGAAAATCGAGTTTTGTCTTGAAGAAGATACAATCAGGTACGATGTCACTTACCATGAAATATTGAAGCAAGTTACTCAAAATATTATACAGATGATTGACGTGAATGTGAACCCCAGCGCTCCGTAGTAAGAATCAGGCACTCTCAGTCGTTTTACATGTGCGCAATCTAGCGGTTATTACGTAACGGTGTTTTCCGGACGTGAAGAAGTGAGAAACGTTGTTTACGTTTGTGAATACGTGGAAATGAAAACGGTTTTTGATCGCAAATTTGTTTCATTCATTTCAATGACTACAAGGTTCAGTCACATTACTGTGACCACACATCAAGAGTCTGTATGACCATCATACACAGAGAGGACAGTAGGAGTACGCACAGGAAGAGATTGACTGTGGTTCTGGAAGGTACCGACATGGTTTTGGAGTCATGCCGATTCCAGTGCTGTGACCAGCTATACGAAAAGACCAATCAAGGTGGCCCATACATATTCTCGTTTGGGTCTCAAAAATGGTTCAAATGGCTCTGAGGACTATGGGTCTTAACGTCTGAGATCATCAGCCCCATAGAACATAGAACTACTTAAGGGGAGCCAGAGGTCCCTATGCTACCCATGTTAAAATCACTAAGTCTGAGGAACATTTATGAATAAACTACCAAATAGAAAAATTTTAATTTTTTTTTACATATAGAGTGGTTTAGTATTGCAGTTATGACAGAGGGATTTTGGAGTATCTTTTCTAGTTTCCTTCCAATTATTTTTTTTATTAATGACCCAAATTTTTTTTACAAATAATTGCTTTATAATTAAACTAAAATGAAACCACTGAACATATTGCCAAATGACTGTGTTACAATGTAAGTTTGACCACTAGGAGTGCTGTATAAAAATTTAATCTCTCTAGCTTGAGTGGATTTATAGAAAATGTTCCTTATATTCGAAAAATTCTAATTTTCGGGAAATGGCTATCAAAGTTTCTCAATACATTCCTGCACTATAGGATGGATTATCATGGTCTTCTTCTTCATCCTCCAAAAGCTTCCTCTTCTGTCTTCTTTTCTGGCCTGTTGTTCCATCATACTTCATATGCCTTTCTCTTCTTTCTGCTCCTCTTATCCTTTCTCTGTCAATATTTCTTAGTGCTCGTGCAGTGTTCACCCCCAGCTGTAAATCCTAATGCTTTCAGAACTTCGCACTTCACACTGTTCCCTTGGTTGTAGGTTGCTATTGCATCGTAAATGCCAAAGTGCAGTGTTTTTATGCTTACAAACACCCTTTTAGGAATCACTTTCCAAATGAAATTGTTTACGCTCTCATTAGGATTCTGCGTCTTTCCGTGTAGACATTTGTGTAACAATTCTGGCTGTGCTAAGTCATGAAAAATTGGTTTTATTGTTCCCTCCTGATTCTTGTACATACTGCATATTACCCGCATTACACAAGAAGTAAAATACTACCAACAACAGGCGCAACACTGAACTAATACGAAAAGGTAAACAGCAAAGAGACGATGTTCCGCGCTCTTATTCATTGTAGTATAGCAACTTGGTATTGGTGTCAATTTTCTTTTCCCTACGTTCTTCCTCTTCTTTTATACACGGTTACTAAAACGTGGCATCATAACCAGAACAAAAGTGTACGACCATATTAAATGGAGCAAGATGTTCGAAATTCTGAGGAAAGTAGGAGTAAGCTGTTAGGAAATACAGGTAATACTTGTCACAGAAAACAATGTAGCCAACCCTTGCACACTCGCTGTATGCGTAACATAAGGCGCTGTAAGCGTAACAGGCCGAGAAAATCCCAAGCAGTTCGCCAGGAGGGTGTTAGATGCATTCAGCGGCGGCCCATTTCCTCTGCAGGCTTGGGGGAAAATGGTAATAACTCCACTTCTAGGGCGAGTAGAACAATAATTCAAAGTTTACATTAAAGAGGAATGTTCCAATTAATTTTCGGTGGCAAACAAAAAAAAATCGTAATTTTTTGGATTTGACCACCTCCGGCTCCCCTTAAACCTAACTAACCTAAGGACATCACACACATCCATGCCCGAGGCAGGATTCGAACCTGCGACCGCAGCGGTCGCGCGGTTCCAGACTGCAGCGCCTAGAACCACTCGGCCACCCCGGCCGGCCGCTTGAATCTCAATCTGCAGAGTCTGATGATCACGGGAGTACAGTAAACCCATGGCAGTGCACTTCCAGCCAGGCATGTACACTGCGAGCTGTGTGACAAGTTGCATTGTCTTGCTGGTAGCTGCCATCGTCCCGAAGAAAAAACCAACAGCTAACAGCATATAGAGGTGGACACGGTCGCCAAATATATATGGTTAACTGTGGCTTCCAAAATGACAGAATCACCCACAGAACCACACGAAAACACTCCCCAGAGAAAAATGCTCCCTCCTCCGGTTTGGACACTTCCGGCAATTGTTGCAGGAGCGTACACGATAACGGCCGTCAAAAGGCCAGCTGACGCCACTGAGTGGACATCCAGATGCGGCACTGACGTACATATTTCCAGCCTTCGTGACCGATGAACAGTGGTCGGCTTGAGTGCATGAACCAGGCGCCAGCTGCAGAGACGCACACGAAGGAGCCTTCGTTGAATGGTCATTGAGGAGACAGGGTTGGTAGCCTGGTAGCCCCTTTGTTCATTTCGGCTGTCAGTTGCTCAACAATTGCACGTCTATTCGGCCGTACTTCTGCAGCCGTCTTTCACCCTGTCATCAATAGCGCGTGGTGCACCACAGTTCCGTCGGCAGCGGGTTTGGATATCGTCATATTTCCATGCACGGTATATTTTAACCACAGCGGCACGTGAGCTGTTTACAGACTTTGTCGTTTCGGAAATGCTACCAGCCTTAGCCCGAAATCCAATGATCATGTCCCTTTTCGACGTAGGATCAATCGCTCCGTTTCTGCATTGCTACAACGACTGCGATGTTTCCTGCGTCCCACAATACTCTGTCTATACCCTCCCCTATAAGAGCTGCCACCGGCCGCCTGTGAGTACGTATTGCACATTGACGCCGAGCATACACGGTGGTCACATTAATGTGATTAGACCGTGTGGTTTCGTTCGTTACGGTAATAATCAGACTGATCTGTCTCCTTAACCTTTGTAAAAGAGGCAAATAAAATTTGTAGCCATGGTTGGAATCAAAACATGATAAAACTGCGATAAACGCTCACGCCACGTGAAGTAGAACCGTCGTTATCAGACTGCCACATTTTTTGTTCGAATGTCCTTCGACCTTTTCGTTGTGTGCTCTTTAGTGCGAAATACACGTTATTTATGTTTGTATTTTTGCGCGACAGTGGACGTCATTGGTGTAGTTAAAGAAATTGAAAACACCCTATTTGACCGTTACCTTTCGAAACGTTAAAGTAAAGTAGTCCTTTATTCACAAATACCGCAAAATATGTGTCACTGGATACTGAAATCAAAGATATGGCCTTAACTGGTTCCTTGACTTCCACGTTTGCCCCTCTCCCAGCTCGGTAAAAAGCGGCAGTACAGCTTTGACAAGTGTCCAGCGATCGTCAGAAGCTGTAGCGAGATAACACTGCGAAACAACTTATTTTTAACCGTCAAAGTGATAGAAGCGAATATTTTTAAGCATTGTGAGAAATTTAGTTCTCTTGCTACTATATTTAAACCATCGGTTATTTGTGACCGACTGAAAATAATACATGGCAGTTAAAGATGCAGAACAGAATGCCATCGACGAGACAGGCTATGCTGACATCCGGACAAAGAGTATTAGACAACTATGGATGGGAGGAACCCCGCTGACGGAAAAACCCAGACAGTGCGGAGTGGCCACCGAGGCTCACATTCTGTCGAAAAGCATCACTGTCGTGTAAGTGGAGCGACCCAGAAGTATGTCGCCAGCCAACATGTGAAAACTAAGAGAAAATCCCATCATCGTCATCTGCACTTTCCACCTTCATGGGCCACCCTTATTCATGGCACATCATCTCAGGCCTTTGGATTTATGTTCTTGTAGTAGATGGTTACAAGAACTTCGAATATTCAGTAGGAAATGAAAATTAAAACACCTGCCGAAATCTGTTTTGCATTTAATTTATATACGCCATTAGTTTAGGTGATCCATTGCACCATCTTCAGGTCCCATGACCAACGTACACTACTGGCCATTAAAATTGCTACTAGAAGAAGAAATGCAGATGATAAACGGGTTGAAACTTCCCCTTTGTACAATTATACATGACTGTGCTTAAACTGACACACAATATTTTGTTAGCGCAACGCAATCTGACTTTCAAAATTCCCTACAAAAGAATGGCCCTGACTAACATTAAACTATACCTTTCACAAATCACTTACCTCACAAAAGTCTTCGCTGCTCAAGCTACTGCAATACAGCGAGCGCCACTACTGCCAGCTAAATAAAAGATTCAAACTATGGAAGGCACTAACTACTGACAGTGATAGTTAGCAAATGAAAGATATTAGTAGAGAACAAACAATGTATTTACCTTGATATCATCATATATAAATATAGCAGTTCATGACAAATTACAAATCTCCGCCATCTCTCTCCCCACATCCACCACTGCTGGCGGCTCACCTCCAACTGCGCAACGCTACGCGCTGTTCACATCCAGCTGCCGCTGCCCAACACTACAATGGCAGACAACAATGTAAACTAGCCACAGACTGCACACAGCACAGCCAGTGATTTTCATATTGAGCGCTACGTAACGTTGCCAATAAGAAAACATAAACAGCCTACTTACATAGAGAAAACATAAACAGCCTACTTACATAGCCCCCATGCTCCCCACAAAAAATTTTACAAATTTTTTTTGGGCAGTGGCCAATAATGATTTGATAAAATTTTTCATAATTACAATAACAAAGAAATCAAATGCACACACTTATTGATACAATGTTGGTCAGAAGCTAAAATTTTCTCACAGTCCATAAAGATAGTCCAGATCATCCATCATAATAGTAATTACAGGTTTTTTTTTCACAAAGTCTCATTAGTAAAAGAAATTGCACACAGAAGTAGTGGATTTCCATGCAGTCTTGAAGAAGTAGTGTTGTCCTTCCAACGGAAGGACAGTGCTGACTCGACATGCAGACAGGTAATGGGCCACAATGGAGCAAACCCACAGCTGTCATTCGAAGTTTTGAAGAATATTGGTAGGTAGGTCATCACAGAGCAGACCCACTGGTGTCCTGGTAGAGATTGTGGTATTGGTGGGCCACCAGAGGTGCAGACCCACTGCAGTCCTTGTAGAGATGGCCAGCAGCCATCTGTTGCGATTGTGCAGGTGCACATTCACCATCAAAGAGTCTTGCGGAGAATATAGCAAGTCCATAAACCACCACTTGTGCACTCACAAAGTTTTTGGAATTGTCCTTAGAACCAGCAATGCTGTTATCCAGTCCCTTGCAGAATTATTAACACACGTGCAAACACTAACAGTCCCTACTCCTCACATATTGTCCATATACTATGACCAACAGAAACGTGTGCAGTGAAATGTAACTTACAAGTTAATAATAAGATGAACTGGTGTCAATTACAATATTATAACATGAGAATACAATTACAAAGGTACAAAATACATCACTAAAAACATAATAATACAGATAACATTTGTAGTAATAGGGGCTTTACAAAAGAATAGAAATAAACATATACATCAGTCTGACAGGAATTATGACATGAGTACATAGATAAAAGATCAGAATAACTTTCGAAACATCAACTTCACACATGAGCATTAACACAAAACAGAATAAATAATGTCTAAACATCTTTACAAAGTAAATAACATATTATTAACGCCAATTATATTCGAGGATAACAGTATTCCCCATCATAGTGAATGTAGCTTAATATTAAAAGAAGAAAAAATTCTATGAAACTACACAGAGACAGGAAGAAAACAAATACTCAAGGGTACACAAACACATAGTGGGATAACACCAATAGGAAAGGACAGGGTTCGTTTTCAGTGTAACATTTGGTACTGCAGTCCAACCCAAAACTTCATATATCTTTCCTCTTATTTCATCCTTTGTTTCCACCAAAAAAATTCTATCTAAGCATGCTTTCTGTATTTATATGTTCACACATTTCTTACCTCATTTTTATTTTCCATTATCTTACCTCATCATTTATTTCCAAGAAAATCCTACCTAAAATACTTTTTTTTTTTTTGCAATTACCAAATTACTACTTTGAACATTAGTTAATTCATTACTCTGCGGCGCTAACACACTGCTTTCGTCTTCACTGTCATTTCTCAGTTTACTTTGGAGCCTAGTATTACGTTTTTCACACGCCATTATTGTCACAGTATTTCACACGGTAACACAGAAAAGCACAATTTGAAGAGCAAAATAAAATAACATAGCAATGGAAATAATGTCTACTTAATTGCCAGCGCAGCTGCGAAATACTTGGTGCAAATCTACATGCATGCCACAACTGTTTTACTGTACAACAATGAAAAACTACAACTACAAAGGAAATTCTCTCTATAATTACGCGCTAGCAATAAACAATAGCTACACTAATTACACAAACTACAAGAAAAAAAATCAGAAGATTCCAGTGAGGTATCCTAGGCTAAGGGTCGACATATGAAACTTCCCCTTTGTACAATTATACATGACTGTGCTTAAACTGACACACAATATTTTGTTAGCGCAACGCAATCTGACTTTCAAAATTCCCTACAAAAGAATGGCCCTGACTAACATTAAACTATACCTTTCACAAATCACTTACCTCACAAAAATCTTCGCTGCTCAAGCTACTGCAATACAGCGAGCGCCACTACTGCCAGCTAAATAAAAGATTCAAACTATGGAAGGCACTAACTACTGATAGGGATAGTTAGCAAATGAAAGATATTAGTAGAGAACAAACAATGTATTTACCTTGATATCATCATATATAAATATAGCAGTTCATGACAAATTACAAATCTCCGCCATCTCTCTCCCCACATCCACCACTGCTGGCGGCTCACCTCCAACTGCGCAACGCTACGCGCTGTTCACATCCAGCTGCCGCTGCCCAACACTACAATGGCAGACAACAATGCAAACTAGCCACAGACTGCACACAGCACAGCCAGTGATTTTCATATTGAGCGCTACGTAACGTTCCCAATAAGAAAACATAAACAGCCTACTTACATAGAGAAAACATAAACAGCCTACTTACAGGGTATTCATTGGACAAATATATTATACTAGAACTGACATGTGATTGCATTTTCACGCATTTTGGGTACATAGATATTGAGAAATCAGTACCCAGAACGACCACCTCTGGCAATAATAACGGCCTTGATACGCCTGGGCATTGAGTCAAACAGAGCTTGGATGGTGTGTACAGGTACAGCTGCCCATGCAGATTCAACACGATACAACAGTTCATCAAGGTAATGACTTGCGTATTGCGACGAGCCAGCTGCTCGGCCACCATTGACCAGACGTTTTCAATTGGTAAGAGATCTGGAGACTGTTCTGGCCAGGACAGCAGTGAAACATTTCCTGTGTCCAGAAAGGCCCGTACAGGACCTGCAACATGCGGTCGTGAATTCTCCTGCTGAAATTAAGGGTTTCGCAGGGATCGAATGAAGGCTAGAGCCACGGGTCGTAACACATCTGAAATGTAACATCCACTGTTCAAAGTACCGTCAGTGCGAACAAGAGGTGACCCAGAAGTGTAAACAATGGCACCCCATACCATCACGCCGGGTGATACGCCAGTATGGCGATGACGGATACACGTTTCCAATGTGCGTTCACCGCGATGTCGCCAAACACGGATGCGACCATAATGATGCTGTAAACAGAACCTGGATTCATCCGAAAATATAACGTTTTCGCCATTCGTGCACCCAGGTTCGTCGTTGAGTACACCATCTCATGCGCTCCTGTCTGTGATGCAGCGTCAAAGGGTAACCGCACCCATGGTCTCCGAGCTAAGGGTCCATGCTGCTGCAAACGTCGTCGAACTGTTCGTTCAGATGGTTGTTGTCTTGCAAACGTCCCCGTCTGTTGACTCAGGGGTCGAGACGTGCCTGCACGATCCGTAACAGTCATGCGGATTAGATGCCTGTCATCTCGACTGCTAGTGATACGAGGCCGTTGGGATCCATCACGGCGTTCCGTATCACCCTCCTGAAGCCACCGATTCCATATTCTGCTAACAGTCATTGGATCTCGACCAACGCGAGCAGCCATGTCGCGATACGATAAACCGCAATCGCGATAGGCGACAATCCGACCTTTATCAAAGTCGGAAACGTCATGGTACGCCTTTGTCCTCCTTACACGAGGCATCACAACAACATTTCACCAGGCAACGCCGAAAAACTGCTGTTTGTGTATGAAAAATCTGTTGCAAACTTTCCTCATGTCAGCACGTTGTAGGTGTCACCACCGGCGGCAACCTTGTGTGAATGCTCTGAATAGCTAATCATTTGCATCTCACAGCATCTTCTTCCTGCCGGTTAAATTTCGCGTCTGTAGCACGTCATATTCGTGGTAGAGCAACTTTAATGGCCAGTAGTGTGAACTGGAAGGAATCCAGTCTCGTCTGCAGTCCTAACAAGAGTTCGCAAGACGCTCTCACTTCGTTCATTAACCCAATTTATGTTCGTCAAGGGGCCTGTAGATGGGATGATGAACACCGAAATTGGTTGCGGTAATAAAACTAATGGAAAAGAGTTGGCTGCAGGTGTTTTAATTTTCAGTCCTTTTCTTCTCACGTCTTCTGTGACTTCTTTTACCATATGGTACATACTACATGAAATTACAATGAAATGAATACCACTGGCTGCATATAGGTGGAGACAGTTGAAAATGTGTGCCTCGACGGGAACTCGAACCCGGGATCTCCTGCTTACATGGTTGGCGCTTTATCAATTTTTTGTTGTTGTTGTTGATCTCATTTTGTTCTATATTATTCGTTGAATTCGTGGCGGACGGCCGAAGACACTCATTCAGGTTGTTCGTTGATCCGTTCACTCAGTTTTTTGTTACAGAGGGTAGCTAAACCCTCTGACCGAACACGCTGAGCCACCGCGCCGGCTTCTATCTGAGCCACCGAGGACACAGAGGATAGTTCAACTGCAGGGACTTACCTCTGGCAATCCTCCCGTGAGACCCACATTCGCAACTTACTGTCCCGCACTGTATCATAGTACCCCTGCCCATTATACTCATTACTCGTGGCTTTACTGCCAATTCCCGTAAGAGTTCGGGCAGTGTTTGTGCATCTGCACAAAAGAATATGGTCAAATGGCCGGTGAGCCTTAACTATATATTGCTTGTAGTCATACTCATCACATAGGCTTCCTTTCATCATGGTCATCCCATTTATCGATTATGTCGTTCATTGTGTCAACCTTTAACTTTTTTCTATTGTCTTCATTTTTTTATTTTATCCGTTTATTTCTCATGCTTTCACAGTTCTCATGAATCTCATTTCAGACGCTTGAATGCTGTAGACAAGTTGTGAAACTACCATAGTTTTATAAAATCTAATTTTATCTGCGCTTTGATCTTCTAGACACCTTATTTGAATCCCAAGGTAGTTAAATTTTTCTGTGTATTCTGCCGGTTTGAACTTTTTGCATTTCAATCCTCTGAAAGGATTTGCTTCCGTCTTTAGACACGTTCACAATATAGGGTCTCCAAAAAGTCCCGCTGTCATTTCCAGATATCGTAATACGGAAACTGTTACAGATAGAGAATCGCAGTTTATTGGAAAAAGTTTAGCAGCTCACACAGCTTTTTCCTTCGTTCTTTAATGCAGCTTTTGCTTTAAGGCCATCAAAATGACGACAGATCTGGAGAAGCGGTATTGTGTCATCTGGTATGCGATGTTATCTACGCCGGTTTGTGACAGCACTTCCAGCAATAAAACATAATGAGCTGCTTCCTAAACTTTAAAGACACAGCCATTATCAATAGTCCTCCTCAACGAGTTCGTCTCCCTGTGTCTAAAGCACAGAGTGCAAGCTACAACTCAGGCCGCAGACGTCATTTCGTCGTGTATCACGTGAAATGCACGAACCAAGATGATCTGTCTACAGAGTGTTAGAAAAGTGGTTACTCATAACATCGCATGGCCCCTTGCACTCTTCCGATGTCACGCCGTTAGACTACTTCTTGTGGGGCTACGTTAAGTACCGGGAGTACAAAAGTCCTGCTGATAACATTGCTACCATCCGTGCACGAATCCACGAAGGAATCAGAACTGTTGATGCTGCAGTGCTCACCTGTGTATGCACAGAATTCGAATATCGCCTTCATTTCATACGAGGGCGTGTGCGGCACACACTGAAATTCAGGGCTAACAGAAAAATTACTTTGAGGTCTGCTAACGTGTCACAACATACTACTATGATCTATCTCTCGAAGTTAAGACATTTTTTTTAATTATTGGGCAGTGGTTTGCTGTTTGTAGCCATCACACTTATTTAAGCGGTCGTCAGTGAATAAAGATGTGTTTATTTGTGTTTCATACGACAGTTTTAAATCAGCATGAATTATAGATGTTTACTTGTGCAAAAGGTCGTCGTTATGTGTCTGGGTAAGTATAAAAAGTCCAGGCGAGAGGCTACAACCATGCTAAATCGCTGATTTGTCAAACGCAGATTTTTCCTTTATTTGTTACTTTCCACTGACACTAGTCCACGTATAATATGGTACACCACTGAAAGATAGAATCGACCTGTTTAGTTGTCACACAATTGGTTTTACTAAAAAATTCTGTTTTCCCATTGACAGCTATGCTTCACTATGATCATGTATTCAGACGCAATCGGTTTCCAAATCGCTAAGATCTCTTATCAGACCCCTTAGTAGATGCCAGGATATCATTGATGTCATAAGCAGCTGTGCAGAAACATGAGCGTGTATATCATTTAGTATATTATGTAGGCTGGTTGTAAGAGAGAGAGAGAAGCTACAGATGAAGTTCTCACTTCAGTAGTAAATAAAATAAGTAAATAAAAATATTTTCTTATTTAATAGATGAATTAATGTCATATCTAAGGGACTTTTATTATGATAACAAATTTCATAAAAAATCATGTTTCCAAAATAGTGAATTAAAAGAGGAAATTCTCTCAAATAAGGTTCCGTCTTTGTACCGTAAATTAGGGAGAAAAGATGAATAAGGCCTCTGTCTCTATAGGCGTTATCTGGAATGAAGCATTAGCTCAGTTAGAGGTAGAGGACTGGGAGGAAGTTACTGATCTTTGGGTTAGCATGTTAATGAGACGACTCTACCGTCCGTGTTAAGTGGTTTAGGGAAGTCATAGGAACATTAAATGTAGATGAGCAGACGGAATTTTAACCCTGCCTCAGCAGAATACAGAGGACGGAAGTTTACGGGCGCTCAGCGCCGATGTTATCAGCGATCAGAATACGAATAAAGTGCAGCACCACCTTCAGTAGTGAGACAAATGGATTAGTGGCAGTAACATCTCCCCCCCCCCCCCCCCTCCCCAGCAAACTTTTATTTTCAGAAGTTCTTACTCTTGCACAGTTGACGAGATCAGGCTTTTCTGTTGTTTAAGAGAGTTATCGCAGGTTTAACTCTACAATTAACTGCTGCGACTTGTTCACATAACTCATCAGGAGATACTGTGGCTCAGAAGAATGTGACTCCATCTGTGCTGCTGGCACCCATTTCTGTCAGCTGTTGATACACGCTTTCCATCAGGTAATGACTTAAAGCAGTATTATGAAGACCTACCCTTCTGAAATAACATGTATTCCTCAGTGCCCCCCGTGTGCCAAGAATTACCGGAACAACTTTCACTGATTTTGTGGGGTGTCAGTTGAGCTGTTTAGCATACCCCTAAGATACGATTCCCAGTGACCTACAGGAAGGAAAGCAATTCCGTGCAATGGGTAATGGATAAAGGGTAAGGTCTTATTGGAAGAAAACTAATAGGGTTGCCACAATGAAACGTGAAAGTACTGGTACCACATCTCACACCGATTAGTAGTGAAAGGTATCTAACCACATAAGGAAGGTAATAATCATTATTTGGTTTATTACCATAAAACATTGAACAAATGGTTTACCCATTGAATTACGCCTCTAAAACTTTAATAAGGAAGCAAGATCCTGTAAATATGAAACACAGCCTTTGCAAGGGTTGATGAAAACTTTAAAACATAAAGTTAAACTACACACATCACTTATTGAGAAAAAATATGGAACGGTACAACAAGTTCCGTTTCACTTTGTATTAGCAACTGTTTTGTCTTCTGGTTTTTCAATGTATTGCCTCTCGTGTTCTTCAAGAAGCTTGCGTCACATCAGGTGCGTTTCTCTTCTGATCCAGCTGAACTTTCATTTCGGCTTTCAAGTTGATTTTCTGGCAGGTTCGATTGCAGTAGCCCCAGGTTTTCTATTGTTGTCACTGCTGCACTGCAAGTAGGATGACTCATCCCTTCGATTGTTAATATTTGAGCAGTCGCAACAGCAGTGTTAGCGTCCTTCACCTTTAGAGTCCATTATCTTTTTAGACAGTTTTTATAGCTAGGAACCACCTCATTTCTGCGTTAGATGATGTATGGAACAGAAATGTCCATTTTAAGTTCTTGTTGTCACTAAGATAGTGAGCCGATCATTTCTTCAATTATTTTTTTGTTATTCTTCTTCCTCCACCCGTATTTTTCCCTAGCTTTCGTTGGGTTCAAGTTGTTCAATGACTCCAGATGTTACTGGCGTTTCTGCTGGCGCTTCAGAAGTCTGATTCCGTTTTGTTTCACAAGTTTTTCGAATTTCTTCGAGTTCCACTCGACTGAACCCTGTGTTCCTTATGACAAATCGTCTCTGATTAGCTAGTCGTGGTTTTTTCCAGAGTCTAGATATTCTTAGGTTCAGAATTTGTCCGTGTGCTTTAGGTAGCTGTTTCTCGAGGTTCTCTTGGGTAGTGGTACCTCACGACTTCGATTCTCTAGTATGGTACGCTTTTATCGCCTCTAAGTTTTTCGTTTTATTGTTATTATTACTATTAGCAGTACTAGTACAGCTTACATACAATACATATAATAATGACTATTATATCAGTTAACATTATTAATATTACTGACTTTTGTTATGAATTACTCACGTACTATACGTATCGTGATTTTAATTCAATGCGGATATCTTATTTCACTTCAGAGGGGGCCTGAAAGTACTAATCTTGCCTGCTGGAACAAATTCATAAATATTAGTAAATGACTAAATCAAATCACATTTATTATGCTAATGAAGTGGCTAACACTTTCTCCTCTAAATATATTCTCTCTGAAAATATCAAAGATTCTGTGTTCCATACATCATGCTGGTTTCCTTCGATCCTTGAATCTGCACACTAGCCTTGCTCTACTGTTATTTACAAAATCTTCTTACTGGGAAACTCAATTTGGTTAAACTCAAATGCCCATGCCACTTGATATCGGCGTAGGGAGACATCGCAAGTGAGGCCTATTGGATTCCGATTTGGGTGCGGCCGTTTTATTACCAGAAAGCGGCATTGCTTCCGCGCTTGCTGCCTCGTCAGTAACGCATATTATCGGAACGGTCACGAGTAACCTGACACGACCGTCAATCAAGAACGACAGGTTTCCGAAATCACACCGATAAACCAATAACGTGGCGACCATGCAGCTTCTTGGTACTTCCATCGTTTTTCATATCGGATACAAGTGAATATGCACGCGAATATTGCCCAGTATCGGGTATTGGTTTTCTGGTCAACATTCAAAGCGAAAATCGACTTCCGTTAATGGGAAGGCCATTTGCGGGAAACGCAATCTCGTCGGGTCGCTAAACTAACGGTTTCTGTAACAAATTGTATTAACATGTCAGATAACTTACCATCTCAAGTGAAAATCACACTCTAAAGAAAATTCGTCTTTGACAGAAACATTTTCTAAGGATTAACCTTGACACCCCAAGCAGTACCAGGGACCTTTGACATAAATATTTTTAATTGGTCTTTCACAATTATCTCTTTGATTACCACTAGTTCAAGTGTAAATCTTATTTATTGAGTCGGAAGAGGTCGTAAATGAATTCACCCAATTTTATGTGTGTTCATGGGACATATAAATTGATACGCGTTTCCTCTTTCTTCCTCAATGTTGTACATCAAATGCGTACATTTAGTGCATATTCAAGACCTGGGGGACACAACTGCATTTCGCAATTTAATAAAAAAAATTACTTGTTATATCTAGAACATCGTTGAAATATAGTGATACCAAATGATACGGAACCCTGTGAAATAGAAAATTACATGAGAACAGTAGAGGAAAAATTGCTGGAAAAATAGGATTTGTATGCTGTTCGTGATTGTGATGAGTTTTGAGCTGTTTAATGGCACAGCAAGAAAGCGAGGAAGTCTATCGCAGAATATATCCTGCTTTTCTCGAATGACGAGCTTAGCGTCGAACATCATCATCAAGTTAACAACGACCTTAGAAAATTAGTGTGTAGAGATAAGGTACACCATGTGGTGATTGGATACTACCTGCATGTACCCAACGAGAAGTTAACAGTGGCGACCAGCTAAACTTTCAACAGGAAGGAAATGACTAACACTGTTTAAATTCCCATCTGCATCAAGGTCACTAGAGGCAGAGAAGACGCTCTGATGTGCAAGGCTGGAAGAGAAAATAGTCTGTTACCTTTCTAAACTGTACGACTGTGAACCGGAACTCTGGTGACAAACTTTTTGATGTGGTAGTATGGACCAAAGCTGGGAAAACTTCTAGTAATTATGGGCTCTGAAGTGCATACTTCAAGAGCTAGCAGCATAGCAGCACTTGTTCACCTTCGCAGCTGTGAAACACATCGCTTCTACTAATCAAGTGCTCGCAGCTTGTAAGCTATGCATTTTGGGGTCCACGTTTACTAGATATCTTTTTTGTCTTGCTTTCGTCCATACTACCACCTCAAGTAGGATTCTGGATCAACCTCTCTATTCAAAGATTCCCTTCAGCCAAATATGGAATATTTTTTGTTTGCTTTGTTACTTAATATCGAACCCGAAAATGCTTCGCAATTGCTATGATATAGGAAATGATGATAGAATGAAGGCTTCCTCGACCGGATGACATTGCTCCTGGTAAACCTTACGGGGTATAATTTCGTGGTCCACGAAACTCTTCTATTCCTAACGTTTCATCCGGAACTGCACTAGACATCTTCAGAGGCTTTGCTGCTCTGTTGAGTTTTGTCAGATGGCAAGACTCAAAGGAGGAGCAACACTTCTAAAGTTTTTCAGTGCAGTTCTGGACGAAACCTTAGGAACAGAAGAGTCTCGTGGGCTACTACCTCATACCCACAAAGTACATAGGAAATGGGTGTACATCATAATCTTCTCCTTCCCCTATATCTGTCCATCACCTCCTCGCAATTCTCCTTCTCCATCTCCTCTCCCCCACTCTCTCCATTTCCCCTCTGTCTACCTCCTCCTTCCTCCTCTCTATATCCTTTTCCTTGCCCTCTCCTTCTCTGTCCGCCTCCTATTCCCTTTCTCTCTGAATCTGAGTCTCGTTCCTACATCTACACAGACACTCAGCAAGCCACCGTACGCTGGGTGGCGGAGGGCATTCTCTGCCACTGCTGTCCCATAGCAGACGGAGCGAGGGAAAACCGCAACTGTCTTTATGCCTCGGTATGAGCCCTAATTTCTAGAATCTTATCTTCGTAGTCCTTAAGCGCAGTGTATGTTGGCAGTAGTAGAAACGTTCGGCAGTCAGCTTTGTTGTTATTGCCAAAGAATCATTGTTTGGGAAGTGAAATCACTTAAAATGGATAGCTAAATTAGTTAGGATCATTAGTGAATGACAGTGGTCATGAAACTGCCGACCGCGGGCCACATGCGGCCCGAATCAAGTGTTCGTGCAGCCCGCTGTTCTCAGTCGTATTTTATGATAATGTGCACGTAGTAACTTCTTCCTGAAACGTTTCTGCTTATGCTGGTCGTTCACAGATCAGCTTCCAAACTTCTTCTCCAATAATCAGACGTTCAGTATTTCTTCCCATTGCAGTCCTCTTCGGCTCACATTATCCTTCTCCTCGTCTCTCTATCTTGTCCGCCGTTTTAAAATTGGTCTTCGTCCACAATCAGTCCTCTTCCTGGAGCGTATTTCTCTCCATAGTTACATTTATGACTTATTTGAAGGGTGTTTCGTATTGTTTCATTTCTTATTCTGTCCCTTTTCGTCTTACCCAGAATCCCTCACAGAAATCGAATCTCTGCTGCTTGTATTCAGCTCAGATTCTTCTTTCTAGAAGTTCAACATTCTGATCCATAGATCGAAATTGGCAGATAATATGACTAGTATATCATGATGTTTGCTTCGGCAGGTATTTTCAATTTCTGTACAATAATACAGTTTTGAACAGTGTTCTATTCTCTCCGAAATTTCCTCCTTGGTGTTTCCTTTTTCGGTTACTTTATTTCCTAGAAAACTGAAAGCATCTGGTTCTGCTAACTGCATCTAGCAGTTAATATCAGAATCCAAAAAAGTCAAATAACCTTAAGAGTTCCTTAGGAGTGTAAATTTCGTACTCGGTAACAAACAAAACAATAGAGACATTAATACTTTAGGGTAGGTTAAATTATAGTTGACGTGAGTAAAGTAAAGCTGGCCGCCTGCCTCAAGGGCTGAGGGGTAAATAGCGCGGCCACTGAGCGGATAGAAAGTGTACGAGATAGAACCACTTATGGTTTGTCTTCCTGCACTGACAATTCGAGGGCGTACGCAACGCATACCGATCAGATGCAATGATACGAGTTTTGACACGGAAGTAACATTTATTTGTGAACGTGCGTTTCAGAGTTGGTCATCTTCAAAAGCCATTCATATTAGTAGTAAGTAAGATGAAATTAAAATAAGGCTCTTGTAACACAAGGCAAAGAGTTGAAGAAAAATGGCATTCAAAAAATATAGTAAACATATGTGATTGTGAGTCAAGTTGAATAATACATTTAAACATGACTACAATTACCGTTATTCATCAGTTAATCATCCGTTTACACAGAAACACTACAAAACGTAGTCAAGCAATGACTGTGTTACAACATTGAGGTTGCTGCAGGTGGCAGCAGTCTGAGGCAGAGAACAGTCGACACGAAGTGTTGCAAATGGTCCTGACTGTTAACTGTCAGTACTTGAGCCAGCGGCCACCTTATAAGGCCGTTACTATAGCTAGCCTGTTAAAGGCTTTTAACGTATTTATGTCAGTGCGTTGCCAATAAATAATAAGATAGGTACATTTACAGCCCGATGTGCCGCTCCACAAAGTCAGATCAAAAATGTTGGGCGACCACTGGTGTATGGAGTATGAGAGCAACCTCTCCAGTTGCTGGATCTGTGAAAATGGTAGCTTCCACAACAGTATTATGCCTAGTTTTGATCTGCGATCGGAACGGATTGCAAACAGTGTTGCAAGCCAAAAATAAGTTATTTACGCTACGAGCATACTCAAATTCCGCTACGATATCAAATATAATTTGAAATACAGCCTGTGCAAATTACTGGCGACATATAGTTACAATGAAGAATTTAAACTATAAAGAAGTGTATTCTGTACCTTTGTAGCTAAGCCATATGACGATCAGCGACACGAAAGACGATGAACTTTATGATCGTGGCTCATCACAAAGTCGCTGGCAATTTAATAACTGTTGTCTCATTTAGCAGCACTTTCCTTTTCATAAGGAATTTTGATTTGCGAAGGTATAAGGAATTAATTTTCAATAGGTTTTTGTTAGCTTTACGTGTGCAATGTTTCCATGTTTTTAAAATGGCAGAAAAATATATAAACCTGTAAATATAACAATATTGTGGTCACCTTGCGGTAGTTCAGTTCTAGGACATTCAGCAATAACAATGAGAGATGTTTATATTGGTTACAGATTAGGGTTGCATTAGTTTATTTTGTCTAACATTTGGCCCATGGTTAGGAAAGGTTTGATAAGACTGACAGGCAGAAATCTGATAAAATCTATTATTTTCTTGTTGTAGATGTACAATGCGTATATATTTTTATCAGGCAACGGCCTTGCCGCAGTGGCTACACCGGTTCCCGTACGATCACCAAAGTTAAGCGCTGTAGAGCGTGGTCGGCACTTGGATGGGTGACCATCCAGGCCGACATGCGCTGTTGCCATTTTTCGGGGTGCACTCAGCCTCGTGATGCCAATTGAAGAGCTAGTCGACCTAATAGTACCGGCTTCAGTCAAGCATACCATCATCACGACCGTGAGAGTGGTGTGCTGACCCCACGCCCCCCCTATCCGCATCGTCATCTGAGGATGACACGGTGGTCGGATGGTCCCTATGGGCCACTTGTGGCCTGTAGACGGAGTAGTGTATTTTTGTCAACACAATATTCTGTTACCATTAGCTTCATCAAGAATTAGATTTAATAAGCACAAAAGTTTGTCTATTGACCAAGATTTGATAATAAACAAAAATTCAATTCAGACGATTTTTCAACATCCCTCACATCTGCAGATGACGTGGTGCACTAATTTAGATGTCTGGCTGATTTTGGTTGGCAGCTGCAGGACGCAGACAATGTAAAAGAGAATGTGAAGTGCACGTGCAATTTAAATGACAACAAAATCTGATATATCAAATTCCTTAACCTTAAAATAACATTTATGTATGTACTCCAGGAAAATAATTAAAAATCGACTGAGGATGCCGCAACTGTCTTGAAACAAGTTTAGATGATAAACAAAAAAATAGTTTGTGTTCCTGCAAAAGGATGGACCATCCTTAATTGACTATTATTTTTCTGCAAGCACAGGACCTGAGTTAAAAACTGCAATATGATAATAATAATAAAACAGTCATAATATATATGGCCACTGTCTAGCTCATACGCATTGGAAAAAAATTATTAAGTGAGAAATATTTCTTGTGAGATCCGTGGCTTTCTCTTTTGTCTTGTGCCTCTATTTTCAAATGTGATTTACTAGTTCACTTAGTTTCCTTCCTAGCACAGGTTTCCACGCTCTGCATTCAATTTCGTGTTATCAGCAATAATGGGTCCTAATCACTTTTTATGAATGTCTTCAGTTAACCATTTTTCAGAGAATGACAATCTTCTCGATTTTTTCTCATATACACTAGCTCACCCCTATGTATCCTTTCCATCTGTAATGTTGAACAGACACCTTTATCACCTATAACTTCAATGTTCTTATGTCCAAACCCCGCACTTGAAATGAATTGATTTAATAATATAATGCTATCGTCAAGTATGTCAGTTGGTGCTTTAACTTATAATTCCGGTTACTACTGTCGATTTAAAACTATCGTTGGCATCATTCAGTGTAAGTGATATCTTAGATGTTATCGTATCAGATTTCATCAGCTCATATTCATATACGAAAGAATATGAAACCGTGCAGATTAAACTTAGGTAACATGCACAGTACATATTAAATCTGTATTAGCCTGTAAATTTCTAACATTTTAAAATTAACATACCGTAGTACTGAACTGAATATTTTTTGTACTTTGGAATACACATTTACGGACGTTTTGTAATCAGCCAATGGAAGACAATTACTCTACATCTTTAACAAGTTTTTAATTCAACTGCTACGCCACGGAGGGTCAAACACTCAGCTACTTGAGGCGGAATTCAGTTAAGGTGCGCAATAATGACTACAAAGTTAGCTATCATTTCAACTTTCCTGTTCTCTGTTAGATCCAACCGTAAGGAAGCAAATAAAACAGCATGTTATTGTATATCAATTATTGTGTAATACTATACGTAGAGAGAATGAATACTGGGAGATGCGATTAGTGTAATAGTTTAAATGTATTGCTGAGGGGGAGATAACCATGACAATAAGATTGAATAACCAACGAAAGGAGTCGGGGCGTGGAGTGTCAGAAGCTTGAGCTTGGTAGGGAAACTAGAAAATCCTAGAAACGAAATGCAAGGCTCAGTCTAGATCCAGCAGCGGTCACTGAAGTGAAGTGAAAAGAAGAGAAGGATATATGGTCAGATGAGTATATGCTAACATCAACAGCAGCAGAAAACAGTAAAACGGGACTAGGATTCTTTATGAATAGGAAGGTAGGGCAGATAGTGTGTTACTGTGAATAGGTCAGGATAGGGTTGTTCTTATCAGAATTGGCAGCAAGCCAACACCGACGACGATAGTTCAGGTATATATCCCGATGTCGCAAGCAGTATATGAAGAGACAGAGAAACTATATGAGCATATTGAAAGGGTAATAGAATACATTAAGGGAGATGAGAATCTAATCGTCATGGGGACTGGAATGCAGTTGCAGGAGAAGGATAGAAGAAAAGGTTACAGGAAAATAGGGGCTTGGACAAGGAATGAGAGGAGAAAGACCAATTGACTTCTGTAGTAAATTTCAGTTCGTAATAGTGAATACTGTGTTCAAGAATCACAAAACGAGGAGTTACACTTGGAGAAGTCCGGGTGGTACGGGAAGATCTCAGTTAGATTACATCATGGTCAGAAAGAGATTCCGAAATAAGATACTGATTTGTAAGGCGCACGCAGGAGTAGATATAGACTCAGATTACAATGTAGTAGTGATTAATAATAGGCTGAAGTTTAAGAGTCAGGAAGAATCAATAGGAAAATAAGTGAGGTACGGAAGTACTAACAAATGACGAGATACGATTGAAGTTGTCTGAGGCTATAGATACAGCAATATGGATTACAGAGTACAAATGAAGAGGAATGCGCAGTTCTAAAAAGGACAATCACACAAGTTGTAAAGAAATTCATAAGCACAATGTAGGTAACTGCGAAGAAACCATGGGTAACAGAAGAAATACTTCAGCTGATCGGCGAAAGAATGAAGTACAAAAATGTCCAGGGAAATTCAGGAATACAGAAATACAAGTCACCGAGGAAGGTAATAAATAGGAAGTGCAGCGAAGCAAAGATGAAATGACTGAACAAAAAATGTGAAGAAATCGAAAAAGAAATGATTCTCGGGAGAAATGAATCAGCATATAGGAAAGTCAAAATAACCTTCGGTACAATTAAAAGCAAGGGTGGCAACATTAAGACTGTAATGGGAATTCCACTGTTAAATGCGGGGGAGAGAGCAGATAGACGGAATGAGTACGATGAAGGCTTCCATGAGGGAAAAGGTTTATCTGATGTGATAGAAGAAGAAACAGGAGTCGATTTAGATGAGATGGGGGATACAGTATTAGAATCAGCATTTACGAGCGTTTTGGAGGACTTAAGATCAAATGAGGTAGAAAAAATAGATAACGTTCCATCAGAATTTCTAAAATCATTGTGGAAAGTGGCAACAAAACGACTATTTACGTTGATGTGTAGAATGTATGAGTCTGCATCTGACTTTCATAAAAGTATCTTCCACATAATTCCGAAACCTGCAAGAGCTGATAAGTGCAAGAAATGTCGCAAAATCAGCTTAACAGCTTATGGATCCAAGATTCTGACAAGCAAATATTCAGAACAATGGAAAAGAAATTTGAGGGTGTGTTATATGACGATCAGTTTGGCTTTAGGAAAGGTTAGGTCACCACAGAGGGAAGTCTGACGTTGGATTTAATAATGAAACAAGACTAATGAAAAATCAAGACACGTTCATAGCATTTGTCGACCTGGAAAAAGCTTTCAACAACGTAAAATGGTGCAAGATGTTCGAAAATCTGAGAGAAATAGAGGTAATCGGCAGGGATAGACGAGTAATATGCAATACATGCAAGAGCCAAGAAAGAAAAAGATTGGACAATAAGAATGAAGTGCTCGGACTAAAAATGGTGTAAGACAGGGATGTAGTCTTTCGCCCCTGCTGTTCAATGTTTACATCGAAGAACCAATGATCGGAATAAAAGAAAGTTCAGGAGTGGAATTAATATTCAAGATGAAAGCATATCAATGATACGATTCGCTGATGACATTGGTATCGTTAGTGAAAGTGAAGAAGAACTGCAAGATGTGCTAAATGGAATGAACAGCCTAATGAGTACAGATTATAGAATGAGAGTAAATTATAAAGCAATGAGAAGTAGCAAAAATGAGAACAGCGAGAAAACATCAGGATGGATGGTCACAAAGTAGATGACGTTAAAGAATTCTGTCACCTAGGCAGCAAAATAACCGTTGATGGACGGAGCAAGGAGGACATCAAAAGCAGACTAGCACTGGCAAAAAGGGCATTCTTGGCCAAGAGAAGTCTATTACTATCAAACATTAGCCATACTTTGAGGAGGAAATTTCTGAGAGTTTGGGGCAGAGCAATATATGGTAGTGAAACATGGACTGTGAGAAAACCGGAACAGAAGAGAATGCGAGCATTTGAGATGCTGTGCTGCAGACGAATGAAGAAAATTAATTGGACTGATAAGGTGCGGAATGAGGAGGTTCTTTGCGGAATCAGAGAGGAAAGGAATATGTGGAAAAAAGTGACAAGGAGTAGGGACACGATGATAGGACATCTGGTAACACATCAGGAAATGACTTCCGTGGTATTAGAGCAAGTTGTAGAGGGGAAAAACTGTAATGGGAGACCAAGATTGGAATACATCCAGCAAGTATTTGAGGACATTGGGTGCAAAGCGCTACTCTGAGATGAAGAGGTTGGTACAGGTGACGAATTCCTGGCGGACCGCATCAAACCAGTCAGAAGACTGATGACTAAAAAAAACGTCACAGCTAAAACTGGCTGCAAGAACGAAAATGAAATCGCACATTTTTGCAGCATGGAACAGCATTTTTTTCGCTCGGTCGGTTTTATCAGAGAATCAGTAAATAAATTTACCTATGACCATCTGAACGGTTACTAGAATATCGTGTAAAAATCTGAAGTAAATCGGTCAAGAACTCGAGCTTTTTGGTCTTTATATATTATATAAATATTTATATACCACATGTGCATTGAAAAAAAGGTCTGTGGCTACGTCCGTCCAAACGTTTCTCACCGTGTCATGTACAAAATTTGAATCAAATCACTCAAGAACTTTTCGAGATTTCTGCTACCAGCTTTTCCTCTTTATGTGTAATACACACACCAAAATAAGGTTTAGAATCTCTCCGGTTCCAAGATAGGAGTTGACTGTGGATCAGACACAGTTCCTTTGACTGTTCAGAGACGTCACTAAACCAGCACAAAGATGTAAACAACTATGCATGAGCAGCGCTTATTAGTTGGAGGGGGTAAGACAGCTGTTCAGTTCCAGTCATTCCACCAGGAAGTAGGTATACGGGTCCTATTGACTGTGGTCAACCATGCCTAGACGGTCAATACCGCTGTTCGATCGCGTCCGCATTGTTACTTTATGCCACGAAGGGTTCTCAACAAGGGAAGCGTCCAGGGATCTCGGAGTGAACCAAAGCGATGTTGTTCGGACATGGAGGAGATACAGAGAGACAGATACTATCGATGACCCGCCTCGATCACGCCGCCCAAGGGCTACTACTGCAATGGATGACCTCTACCTACGGATCATGACTCGGAGAAACCCTGACAGCAAGGCGAACATGTTGAATGATGCTTTTCGTGCAGCCACAGGACGACGAACTTTGCAGAATAGGTTGCATGATTCGCAACTTCACTCCCAACGTCCATGGCGAGGTCCATCTTTGCAACCACGACGCCAAGTACCGCGGTACAGAAGGGCCCAACAACATGCCGAATGGACTACTCAGGATTGGCATCACGTTCTCTTCACCGATAAGTGTCGCATGTGCCTTCAACCAGACAATCGTCGGAGACGTGTTTGGAGGAAATCCGGTCAGGCTGAACGCCTTAGACACACTGTCCGGCGAGTGGAGCAAGGTGGAGGATCCCTGCTGTTTTGGGGTGGCATTATGTGAGGCCGACGTACGCCGCTGGTGGTCATGGAAGACGCCGTAGCGACGATACGGTACGTGAATGCCATCCTCCGACCGATAGTGCAATCATATCTCCCGCATACTGACGAGGTATTCGACTTCATGGACGAAAATTGGCGCTCCCACCGTGCACATCTTGTGAATGACTTCCTTCAGGATAACTAACGGCGTCGCTCAACAAGAGTGACCAGCATGTTCTCCAGACATGAACCCTATCGAACATGCCTGAAATAGACTGGAAAGGGCTGTTTGAAAAAAACATATGTCCGAGAGAAATAGTTACTGTGAAAGTTGTAAAAAAGTCATTATCGGGTTATTTGCATATCTGGCATTCTGAATGATACGTAATCGTCCATTTTTATGAAGCGATTTCGTTACATACTGCAGTCCTGCCTCAGAAACAAATAAGAAGTGTTAATATTTAATTTTTGTTTAATGTGTTCCTTGCCAGTCCCTGTGGCCGGGCGGTTCTAGGCGCTTGAGTCCGGAACCGCCCTGCTGCTACGGTCGCAGGTTCGAATCCTGCCTCGGGCATGGATGTGTGTGATGTTCTTAGGCTAGTTAGGTTTAAATAGTAGTAAGTCTAGGGTACTGATGACCTCAAATGTGAAGTCCCATAGTGCTTAGAGCCACTTGAAACATTTTTCTAAAACTTCCTTACTCTAGGAAATTGCATTGTCTGATTTCTCTTTATAGTTGTGGAGAAAGTTCACTGTAAGATAACAGATTATTTCTTTTCCTGTTGGTACAAAACTTGAATATTTAGAACACAGTAGTGGTTTTGCTGCAGTACGTGACTTTGAGAAACGAAATGTCAAAGTGAGATTCCACAGCGCATCCCGCTGACCTTGCCGCTTGCCTGCCTGCAGTGAAAGACGAGTGTTTCGACACAACGGAACCACGCGTATCAGGCTGCTCCTAGCGTACAGCCAGGTTAAAAAAAATGCTTGTGTTGGGTACTAAAGGCTCCTTTCTGGCGGTTTCTCAGTAAATGGCGAATTTGCGCAACTTTTCAGGTCACTACAACTTTATTCGCAAGAGAAGATATTTCAGACACACGGACGAAACGCCTCTTAATTGTTACATCGGCAGGACAATTGCACTAGATGGAGAAAAAAAGCCTGATAACAAGACCATTACGGCACTCCAACCCCAGTTCTCAATACCAGTAATAGCGTACTACTTTTCTGCGAAGTAACAGACATATTTTTGTGACAATATTCACATTTGGTACTCCGATGTATCGATATATTACAGTGATATGGTTCTTGTGTGTATTCATTTCTGAGAGACTGTCATAATCTTTGACTTACTTGTAACCGATTTGGCGCGAATACGCACAGAGCAGTCTTTGTTTCACTTTGCAGAAGTTAAGTTGTTATTTCGCTTTGTAAAAGAACAGTCAAGTCTTGTGTTTGGTTAAAGTGGAAATTAGATGTATGAAGATTGATACAAAACTGTTTTCTTGATGATGTAACAATTCAGAAGAAGTATATGTGAATTTTTTACAAGAAGTTTACTAAAAATGTGGATCTTGAACACCAAGTCAAAAATTATTTCAACCATACCATTGTTCTGATCTGGGATTGTTTGATCATTAAGAATTTCCTGAAAAACGAATTTGTTAGGTCTTGAAATATTGCTAAAATACAGATCTGGACCTTCTAGCAGTCAAAGTGGAATCACCCTAGAATCAACTAGATGAGCCATAACAACTTCGACGAAATCTACGTGGGAATCCATTCAAGATAAGTGCCAAAATTAATGAATTTTTTATTATTTCCATTCTGTCGATACCATCCACAGTCAATGAATTTGTTGTTGCCCGATAAAGCGAACATATGCTGTGTGAACAACATTATTAATCTGATTTCTAACCTACTTTGCAAGTGGTGGTATTGGTAGAACCTGAATAGAATAGCGGATGTGAAAACGATCTAAATTTTCCCGGTAACTATGTGTCAAATCGACCATGGATCGAAAATGAACTGTTGAAGAGCATTCCCTCAAAAACAGTGAAAAATATTAGAACATATGACCCTTAAATTTCGTTACTAATAGCATTACAATTAACAGTACGATATGTTGACAGTTTTTCTGCACTAGGGAGGAGTTTCTTAAACAGAATTTAGTATATTTTCTTATTCCATTTTTAAATGACTGCATGATGTGCTTCTTCTGAAATTAAAGAAATCACTCCGTAAACTTAAGCTTTTACTAAATGTGGAAACATGTTTCAAGGTGCAACGTGGTCTTGTACCTAGGAACAAATATTCTATTTGAATTTGAAAGCGTTGTAATCGAGGAAACTTTCTACAGTTCTGCGGAGACGTGATGTCCGATCGAAAAACACTTACGGTCGTCCTGTGCAGTGTACGATAACAATACTCATGACCTCGGAAATCCCAATTTTTATGTTATCTCCCACGCACTATGACTCGCACCTCTTGGACCGTTTAACATCCCATGATGAAAGTCAATCAGCTCACCACTTGCTGCCACGTTCTTTACACAGCTGTCTGTTACAGCAGACATGGGCAGTCTCTGACGACCCACGGACCCGAGTCACGTACTTACTTCAACTCGCGTGGTCGCCGCGTCACGTGATGCGACAGCTGCGCTCCTAGCGTATAAAGCCAAAACTATAGCATCAGTGACCGATACGAATCCCACTGTTGTTCTGAAGCTCCCACGACAGCAAATTACGCATCAGAAACGCGTTTCTGAAAGTACTTTTATTTTATGTTCGTCCCATCCTTGGATCACATTTACTTAGGCCTTGTGAACATTTCGTCTGTACTTACGTTTTACAACAGATGTCTTAAAGACTTCTGCTGCAAAATTCTTCAGAAAAAATATTCGCGACACGTAAATGAATGTAAGTATGTGAGGATGGGTTGTCAAGCATCTTGAAATGACATTAGGGAAAAATAAATGCATATAAAAGCAACTAGTTGCAGGAAATTCATTATAAATAGCCTTCAGTTTCAATTGTCACAGCGTTCTAACACGTCCACGATGGACCATAATTATTTACATATGTTAATACAAAAAAGAGAAAAAAAACAAAATAAGGCAATGAGACAGGAAATCCCAGTCGACCACCCATCAGCAGTAACTTTAGGAATTCCTTCTACGTGCCGGATTGAAACCAATCGCGGGCCTGACACTATCTGTGGGCTGCTGGTTGCCAAACTAGTATGTTAGAGGCTGTACAGATCTCGTGTCCACAAGCGCACCACGCGCCATTTCATCCACAACATTCGGGAATCATACAACGAACAGCTTCAAATGAGACGGCCCTTCCCTCGACTACTTATAGACTAATGAGACTCACACGAAACATTACGTTCCTGTCACCTTGAAAAACCCTTAATTTTAGTGAATAAGACTCAGATTAAGTAGTCGTTATGGTATTTTCGTACTGCCATTTGTTTAACAACTTTCACTGCATGAAGCTGAGCAACTTGCGTAGCATCTACACAAAAAGAGTTACACCACTCCGTGTAACACCGGCAAGCAGGCGCTCAATGCTACGCGATACTCAGGAATAGCATCTAAAAACCATTGATATTACAAAGATCAGCGTACCACCACTTTTAATATTGCTCACACTGTAACAGTGTACCTTGTAAAAAGGATATTAAATCATAAACGTCACGTGCAAAGCAATTCTCAGGTAAATCACGGAATCCGCATATCACAAATACCGGAATGTTTCATTTGATAAGAAAAGGTTTGGTGCTCCTTGCTTCATGTGCTGTACTGAGCTAGCACCCCACCTCTAATGACCTACATAGCAACGAAACTTAACATCCAATTTTCTTTCGCATTCATTTATTCATTAATTTTCAAATAAGTTTTAGTTTGCTGAAATTTCAAGCCCCCTAAATTGACGATTAAGTGGTTTATGACGAAGGGTAATAAGGAGGTAAAATGTACTGTCCCTAAAGAAACTTTGGGGCCAATCATGCTTTTGTTAGCATAAAGAAGTGCTCCAGAATCACTGCGCCAAGTTTCCCACTTCCTAATTTATTATTTTCTGAAAGGCGTTGTCATTTCATGAAAGAAAACCGAAAATGGCAATTCATTGTTCTGTTACTGCCGTACTTGCATTGTAAGTGCATCGAACGAGAATTCATAATGGCCTCAAGACGATGAACAAAGGAAAGAACGTCCGATAGCCTGTTTAATGTGTCCATAACGAGCAATGAAAGGCTAATGTTAAATGTGCAGTGCATTCAAGTCGCCGTATCATTTGGCATTGTATGCACGTCCTCCCATGAAAACAGCCAGTTCATATCGAGGATGAATAATCATTCTTCTAAGGATTTCCGAAACCCAGTGCATGTACAAAGCTCTACATAACACTATACGTATTCTAAAATATCGATACAGATCGTGGGTGGGACGTACATGAAAGTGTAATAAAATGGAACACCTGCAACCGTCATTTGCATGTTACTTATTATATAGCTACCGGTTTCTGTGATTCAGTACACCATCCTCAGGCCTTAACTGACGCTGAGCGGGTTAACTTCAATCATATCCACGATTACAACAGCGACCAATACTACGAGCTGGCTTTGTAAACTTTAACAACCATGTTGTGTCTCTAACAGTTAGTTGATGGCTGGAGACACAACAGCGTTGATATAGTCTACGGAAACCAGTTCGTAGATGTTGGTCGCCGATGAAATTGTATTTACAAATGAAGTTAACCCGCTTAGCGTCAATTAAGACCTCAAGATGATGTACTGAATTACAGAAATAGTAATATAATACATAATGTAATAAACAAGATCGAAAGGACGGCTGCAGGTGTTCCATTTTATTATAAGATGGCTTCTCGGAAAGTATGGAAAGATAGGTCGCGAAATGGAAATCACAGTGAAAATTAAAACTTTTTTATTTGCAACGGTTAGTTACACCTTCCAGCTACTTCTCCACACAGTCGTCGCTCGGACTTAGACATCTGCCGTACCACTGTACCAACTTTTCAATTCTCTCGTTATAGAAGACAGCCACCAGTGCTTTTCGACAATTTTCTACACTGGACTGCAACTCGTTGTCTCTGTCGAAATATTGTCTTCATAGCCAGCGGTTCATCTGAGCAGAGATGAACCTCAGGGGTAGCCAATTACGGACTGTATTGTGGATGATCAAACACTTCCCATCGAAAACGCTGCAGGAACATCTTCACTGTCCCTGCAGAGTGCGACCGAGAATTGTCGTGCAGAACGAACCGCATAACAGTTATGTTGTGTGGATTGCATAGCTTCAGGCGAAATCTGTCGCCAGGCCCTCATACTTGGCGCGAGACGATAATTTCTAGCCACATTTACGTTCTCACTCTGAGCTCAGAACTGAGAAGAGCGGCATGATGCGATCGATGGGCGTACTAGACACAGTGCCCAACGCATCTGTGCAAAGCTTCATCATATTTTCCCTGTATTTTTCATTTCATGACCAATCGTTCTTTACTTTCCGAATAACCCTCGTACAAGTGAACGGCCTGAGTCTCTCAAACTTACAGTCGGAAGGATGGACATACAAAAGTAGATGCGAGTGCTTGATACCACTGCTCCTAACGCGATAAATTCTAGGCCTTTTAACCCTTAATTACTCCATCCTTTATGGTGCAACGCACTTAATTTACTTTAGGGTCAGAACTACTTGTAAAAGGGTAGTCCTGTAGCTATTACTTTTCACAGTAGATAATTTTGTCATTACTTTTCTAATTCCCTCCTTCCCCTTTGCGTTGGAAATAGCAAACAGGTACATTCGCGTACATATTTGGCAGTGCAGGCGCTGTACTGCTGCCGCTGTACGACTATTGTAAAAAAATTCCGTGAATAATCTAGCGGCGTGCTAAAACATGCAACGTGCGTAAGTTCCCAAGCATGCAGAAGCCCGAAACTCTCATGGAGGGGAAGATTTCAGTCTGACTGCTATTATCTTGTAGGAAAGATGCGTTACTTGTGTTAGAACTGATAACACGAGCAGATTTAGTCATCTTAGTTGGGGAGCGTAAACCAGTGACGAAAATTTATCCATATTTTCCATTTCCTCATGTCCTGAAAGAATAAATTAAAACTCATATTTTGTAAGTATAAAATTGTGTTCCTGATTGTGGTGATTAATTCACTATTTTCGTTTTCCTTTGCTCACTGTTGTTTTAATATTTTCCTGTAAGTCTACTTTTCTTTTCCTTCACTTGGGTTCACATCTCATATTACGCTGGCAGAACGTATATATTACTTCACGTTAACGGAGTCCTGGTATGATTAAAGCATTATAATCACACTCCGATGGATAACGATTCAAATTTAGGCTTATGTATTATTATTTAAACCACTTCAAGTAAATGCTGTTTAGGTGACTTCATTTATAAAACCGTAGCCAATGTCTTTCCTCATCCCTGTCGAATTCAGTCTAATATTACCAGACTATGTTGATAGTTTATTACACTGTAACTACTACTCCACCTTTCGTCCAATATGATGGCATCCTCCTGAGTGAGAATATTTTTCCCCAGGTGGATCCCATCGCTTAACCACAAAGTAGTTCTTTTAACACTACAACCATAGGCTGTCGCTGTGTCATTCTCCTTGATTTTTTTTAAGCTCAGAAGTGATAGTGCAGCACTGTAAGCAGGAAGGTATTAGGAGTTGAAAGGTATGTAAAATGGAAACAGCGGAGTCGGGTTCTGAATGATGATAACCCGTTTAGTAAAACCATCGTCACCCGTTGGCGAAATTTAGTGTGTAAGTCCCGTCCCAGCTCATTCAGACTATAAAGAAGTTCAGCAGTGATGTGCGATCAGCTGCGCATTGGAAATATGATTTTGGTATTGCCTTACAGCTTGAAAATAATGAAAGCTGGGAGAAAGCGAAATGGGAAGAAAACTTGGTACTCGGTTTACCATAAGTAATATGCAGAAATATGTACTGGCCGAAAAAAGTAAATACCGGAGCCGCGATTAATGCTGTGTTCCATAAGGAGTTTCGTACAATTCCGTGCTGTCGCCTAACGAACAAAATACGAGCGTACACTAAACACTTGAAAGCAAGGGCAAACTACAGCTGCTATTTTAGCTGAGAGCATGCAGCTCTACCGTGTGGTTAAATGATAATGGCGAAAATACTCTCATTCTGATCTCCAGTGAGGACTACTCAGGAGGATGTCTTCACCAGAAGAAACAAAACCTGCATTCTACTGGTCAGAGGGTGGAAAGTTAGATCCCTTAATCACGTAGGATAGCTTGTAGTCGGATATAGTGGGAATTAATGAAGTGCGTTGCCAGAAAGAGCAGGACATCCAGTCACGACATCCAGTCAGGATATCCGGTTAGGACATCCAGCCAGGACATCCGGTCAGATGAGTAAAAGGGTGCCGGCCAGTGGGGCCGAGCGGTTCTAGGCGCTTCAGTCTGAAACCGCGCGACCGCTACGGTCGCAGGTTCGAATCCTGCCTCGGGCATGGATGTGTGTGATGTCCTTAGGTTCGTTAGGTTTAAGTAGTTCTAAGTTCTAGGGGACTGATGACCTCAGATGTTGAGTCCCATAGTGTTCAGAGCCATTTGAACCATCTGAGTAAAGGGTTATAAATACAAAATTAAAAGTGCGTAATGGAGAGATAAGTCTGATAATGAACGCAAAGATACATATACGGCTAAGCAACTATGAATAGAGTAGCGAATGAGTTATGGTAACCTAGACCAACACCAAACACAGTAGTATAAGTATATATGTCCGTTAGCTCCACGACGAAGAATATATGACGAGGTAAATGAAAATATTGAGATTGCTAAGAGGGATGAAAACTTAATAGGGATGGAAGGCTGGAATTCGATAGAAGGGAAAGGAAGAGAGGAAAAAATAGTAGGAGCACAGAAACTGGGTGAAAGGAATAAAAGAGGAAACCACCTGGTAGAATTCGAGGTTTGAAACTACGTTTCAAACTGTAAGACATTTCCTGGGGCCGGTATGGACTCTATAGTTTATTGGTCATAAAATACAGATTAAGGCTGAAGAAATTGCCGAAAGGTAGAAAATTAAGATGGGAGCTGGATAAGCTTAAGGAACCAGAGGATGCAGCAAATTCCAAAAGGAACATTTGTCAGCGAGAGACTGAAACGGGAGTAAGGAATACAATAGACAACGAACGGGTCGCCTTGGGAGACGAAATAGTGAAGGCAGCAGAGAATGAAATAGGTAAAAAGACTAAGCCCAGTACAAATCTTTGGATAACGCAAGGGAACCTAATTGACGAAAGGAGAAAATACACTCATGTTCAGAAAAAACCACAGAACACCTTGAACGACTAGAGATCGGACGTACTTATTCACAGGTCATACAAATTAGATTAGCATTTCAGTCCCCTCGGTTCAGCACGTGTATTTTGCCGAGCAGGCACAGGGTCCGCCATGGGACCCGATAACTTGTTCCATGCATGGTGCCATCGACGAGTATAAGGAGCGTGTGGCATCCTGTGGTAAAGCCGTCCATACTGCATTCACTGGTTCCAAAGTTCATCTGCGGTGGTTGGCATTGGGTCACACCGCTGCAGCCGTCGTATCACCATATCCCACATACTTCCGACTGGCGACAAGTATGACGATACGGCGGGCCAGGGCAAAAGGCTGACATGCTGTGATACCAAGAAGGCACGTGTTCGTGCGGCAACATATATGGTCGTGGATTGTCTTGCTGAAACATACACCATTTCTGTCTAGCATTCACCAACGTCGACGGACTGTCTCCCCTGGTAATGTACGATGTGTTACATTGTTCCGTTGTCACGCCAGAGCCAAGGAGGCCGCAGATCTGTCCGGCAATGCCATTCGGAAGAGTTGTCGATCTTCTCGGGAGATGATCTGAGTGGTGCGAACTGACCCTTCTCGTTGTTTTCTACGGCTTTCCGTGAACCAATTTGCATACTCACGTTGCACTGCCCTAACACTTCGGCCGACATGAGTAGTAGTTTCCCGGACGGATGCTTCACATTCTCTCATGACAATAATGTACCCTCTTCCAAACCCATATTATTTTACGGTACGGTTCGCGCAAATGTCTGCGGGGCATCCTGCACGTCTGTTCAAGTCACACTGATCAGTTACCTTCGATTTATAGCGACAAAGAGAACCCCCGCACATTTTAACGGTAGGTGGTGTTGGGCTGCGATGTCTATATTCACCTTGAGCACGTGCTAATCATTTCCGCAGAACATGCAAATCTATATGCCCTGCGTATATGATCGTCTTATCTCTAGTCGTTCAAGCTGTGCAGAAAATGAAAGGGGCTAAAAGACATACAGGCGTTTAAAAACTTAGACTGACAGGAAGAGTAAAACTGCCAATCAGCAAAGACAAGAAATGTAAGGATGTAGAAGCATGTATAACTAGGGGAAAGACAGATGCTGCCTATAAGACCAATTGAAGAGACCTTTCCGGAAGTGGCCGCTTGAATGTCACGATCTCAGATAGCACGGCAGTAGTAAGAAAGAAAAAGTGAGAGGTGTAAGGAGAATGTAGACTAGCCACACAAGGGAAATGATCGTGCAAACGTTATTGTAGGAAGAGAAGAGGTAGTAGATATATGACAGAGCATTAAGTCAAAACAATGCGCCTGGAATAGGCGACATTATCTGAGAATTCTTAAGATCATTGTGAGATCCAGCCACGATACAAATGTTCCACTTCATGTGCAAGATATACGTGACAAGCTAAATGCCTTCAGACCTTACGAAGTGTTTGATTAACTCCATTCCCAAATATGGTAATAACATGCGACTCAGTAATGACCCAACGACTTATCTTAGAAGACAAATTAAGGAAAGAGAAGGTATATATAAGGCATTTGTAGATTTAGATAAAGTTGAGGTGTCAGGTCAGAGGGGTGTTCTGAACACAATTTCGACGTAAAGCAGCTCAATAGGCTGTGGAGTGGACGGGGTAGGCTAGCAATAGAACAGTGCATCACCATTGACTAGACACTCATTTATTGAACACATAAGTCAGGTATTACCCAAAAGGAACAATCAGTACAAATTACACAATAAGATTCTTTTCCTTTAAGTCACTCAAACATTTAAACAGGCAAATAGCAATCATTTTAACTGAAAGCCTTTTAAGAAAGCAAGACTACAAAATTTGAATGATGAGCTAAAATCATATTTAAATAGGCTCTGACCGAGCACATATTTTAAAACGAAATACTTCCTTTAAGGAATTAGCGCTCAAAATTAATTACATAATCCTCAACAACGATATTACATCCAAGACATTTAATATTAAACAGTAATACATAACATCAGAGAGCTGCAGTCCCAATTTTAAGCAGCACGTTTCAGATGGACTGCACTGCAACAGTACAATATAAGTCCCTCAGAGGATCTCCCCACACAGGAAGTTATTGCCGCAATCGACAAAATATCAACATCATTCCATGTACAGACACGTGTACTCCCCCACGATTTCGATTCGCAAGGCCGTAGACAAAACGTGGACAATGTATCACTTAGACCAACATAATGGTGCTCCCTCAGTTACCCCAAATAACTGAATCCCTTAGTTGCACAGCAGAGAACCAGACCTAACCAGAACGGTCCCACACTCGCTGCGTCAATCCGACAACCGTCTTCCACCACGTCACGGAGCACACCCCCACAGGACCTCGCCCCGTTACTCCTCGCGTAGGCCCCAGAGGGCGTTGCTTACCGCCCTGACCGTGGCAGGAAAGATAAACCACCAGATTGGCACTATCGATATGAGCCGCCACGGCTCAAAAGTATTTGACGGTGTTGACTGGAATACCCTTTTTGTAGGTAACATGGATGAAAAACAGGGTACGAAAGGTCTCTCACACAAGTTATTCAGTAGGTAGATTGAGAAAGTAATAAAGGAAACTAAGTAGAAATTTGGAAACGGAGATAAAGTTAAGGACAAAAAATAAAAGGATTTGAGGATTACCGACGACACTGTGATTCTGTCAGAGGCAGCAAATGACGTGAAGGAGCAACTGAATGGTGTGGATAATATATTGTCTTGAAAAGAGGTTATAAAATGAATAACAACGAAACTAAAGCAAAGGTAAAGGAATGTAATCGCATTAAATGAGACGATGCTGAGGGAATTAGATTAGGAAATAAAAAACTGAAAGAAATAAGTGAGTTGTGCTACTTGGCACGAAAGTAACTGACTACGAGCGAAACAGAGAGAATACATACACTGAGGTGCCAAAACTCATGGGATGGGGATAGGAATACATACAGATGGCTGCAGTATCACGTACACAAGGTATAAAGGGGCAGTTCACTGGCCGAGCCGTGATTAGTGCTCAAGTGATTCACGGATCAATGACGTCTGACGTGCATACGGTCGCACAACAATAAGTAAAAGACTTAGAACGCAGAATGCTAGTTGGAGCTAGACGCATGGGTCTTTACAATTCGGAAATCGTTAGAGAATTCAATAACCCGCGATCCACAACGTCAAGAGTGTGCCTAGAATACTAATTTCTGACGTTAGCTCTCACCACGGCTAACTGAGGAACTACTTGATTGAGAAGTATCGGCGCCTGCCTTGTAAACTGACATACGGCAGGGAGAGCGGTGTGCTGATCACATGCCCCTCAATATTCGCATCCAGTGACGCCTGTGGGCTGAGTATGAAACGGTGGCCGGTCGGTACCGTTGGGCATTCATGGCCTGTTCGACGAAGCGAGTGAGCTCTCACCACGGACAACGCCGCTGCGTTTGCATAGAGTTGTCAGTACTAACAGACAAGCAACACTGTCTGAAATAGCCGCAGAAATCATTGTGGGACGTACGACGAACTCATCCGTTAGGACAATGCGGTGATAGTTGGCGTTAATAGGCTATGGCAGCAGACAACCGAGGCGAGTTCCTTTGCTAAAGGCATGTCACCTGTAGGGCCTCTACTGGGCGTGTGACCGTATCGGTTTGACCCTGGGCGACTGGGAAACCTTGGCCTGGTCAGATAAGCTCCGATTTCAGTTGGCAAGAGCTGACGACAGGCCTCGATGGTGGCGCAGACCCCACTAAGTCTTGGGCACAGGTTGTCAACAAGGCACTGTGCAAGCTGATGGTCACTCCATAATGGTGTGGGCTCTGTTTACAAGAAACGGCCTGGTTTCTCTGGTCCAGCTGAACCCATCATTGATGTGGATTATTATCTTACTGAGCCATACGTGTTCGCGAATGGTTTGAAGTACATTCCGGACAATTCGAGCGAATGATTGGGACACCCAACTGTCCCGACATGAACCCAGTGAACCTTAATGGGAAATAATCGAGAGGGCAATACGAGCACAAAATACTGCAACGGCAATGCTTTCGCAGCTATGGATAACTATAGAGGCAGCATAACTTATTATTTCTGCCAGGGACTTCCACCGTGTTGTTGAATCCTTGCCACGTCGAGAAGGTGTACCACGCTGGCGAAAGAAGATCTGAAACGATGTTAGGAGGTATCCCATGACTTTTGTCACGTCAGTGTAGTGCAAGCTGGTAGTAGCAAGAAAAGCATTTCTAGAAAGAAAAACAGAAATTTGTTAACATATAATATGAAATTAAAAGTTAGGAGGCTTTTCTGGAGGTATTTCTCTGGAGGGTAGCCTTTTACCTAGGTGAAACGTGGACGACAAGCAAGTAAGATCAGAAGAGATCACAAGCTTTTGAAATGTGAGCTATACAAAATCACTGAAGATTACATGGGTACCAAAATGAGGAACTACTGTATCGAACTGGTTAAAAAAGAAATTTATGGCCCAACTTGCTTGTTAGAACACATCCTGAGACATGAAGGAAGCTTTGTACTGGAAGGCAGTGTTGCGAGGTCAAAATGTAGAGGGAGACCAAGGGATGAAAACAGTAAGCCAGTTCAAATGGATGTAGATTGGTTATTCAGAAATGAAATGTCTTTGACATGGTAGAATAGGAAGGAGAGTTGCATGAAACCATTCGTCATACCGAAGACAACAACATCAATGTAATATCAGATCAACATTTCGTTCTTAACGGACACAATTCTTCAGACCTTAAAGAAATCAGGAGCGTACGGGAAAGGAAAATTGAAGGGATAATACTTTTCATGATGTGTGGAAATTGCCGATTGGATAACATCCTCGAAAACTGTAGAAAGATCTACAGTTGATCAACGCTTGGTACAGGGATTGTCAGTTAACCACAAACAAATACAAATTAACTTATCTCGCATAAATAGGCAGAAAGACCAACTGTTTTAAGGTAACACGTTTACACAACCATCACCGGAAGCAATCAAAATCACTCAGTATCTGGAAATACGCATACGAACCGACTCAAAGTAGAACGATCACAAAAAAGTGCTCGAAGGTAATGCAGATGCCACACAGGTTCACGGGAAAAACCACGGGAAGTGTAGTCTTCGTGCAAAAGAGATTGTCTACAAAACACTGGTTTGACCAGTCTGGGATCCGTGCAAGACAAGTGAAACAGAGAAGACCTAAAGAAGAAGAGGACCTTTTGTCACGGAAGTAAGTGCGGAAGCGTCACGGGTACACACACGCAACTACAGTGGCAGGCGCTACGAGAGAGGTGTTGCGCATGACAGTGTGGCTCACTGTCAAAATTCCTAGAATAATTAACCATTATATTATTTCTTTATATGTATACTTCGCGAATAGAACATGAAGGCAAAATTAGAATGATTCGAGCCCAGTAGCTGTTCCCACTTGCTACTGACGACTGGAACGGAAAAGGAGAAGTGTCAGTAATTCACAAAGTATTTATTTAACTTTTGCACGACATAAATATGCTCATATAAAAAAGATTCACTATTGTTTGTACTATGTTAGCAATTGAAATAAGCTGATATTCACAGTTAAGAGTCACTGGACTGATGTAAACGTCTCAGTGAGAAACAGGTAAAGAGGAGATGTGTTTATTACTTTGCTGTGTGTGTCAGACAAATAGATCTTCAGCAAAATATTTAAGTAAATACACTAATTCAAGCAAACAGCTCATTTAACGTAATCATGAAAATTAATGTACCTCTCTCTACAGTGCTAAAGCACAATACACAATTTCACTGGTAGGCCAGGAAAATAACACTCATCATACTTCATATTGATTTAATTGTACTGCCACATTAAAAAGTAACCTAATGACCTGAATTTCGTCTAATCCTGATTTACATGCTGCCCGCATAGCATAGCTGTCTTGCAGGTCATCTAAACTCTTTGTTGTACAGTCGTGTGACTAAACAGAATGGATAACGTAAGAGACCACTAAACATTGTTCTTTAAGGTGATCAGTCCAGACGTAAGCCAATACAAAGATGTTGCAAATTCTAGGAAATGCGTCATGAGGGATTAGAGTCATTAGAGATTCCAACGATCTATAGACAAAAAATTTTTTCAACACTGTATTTTGATATACGAGGGTTATTCCAAAAGTAAGGTCCGATTGATTGCCAAATTGAAACCACAGTGAACATCAGAAATGTTTTACTTGTAACAATTAGCTACACCTTTCAGCTACTTCTCTACGTAGTCGCCGTTCTGACTTAGACTTTTGTCATAGCGTTGTACCAACTTTTCAATAGCCTCATCATAGAAGGCAGTCGCCAGTGCTTTCCGCCAATTCTCCACGCTGGCCTACACCTCGTTGTCTGTGTCAAAATGTTGTCTTCAAAGACAGCGGTTCATGTGACCAGAGATGAAACTCAGGGGGAGACAATTGCGGACTGTATTGTGGGTAATCTCACATTTCCATTTGAAAACGATGCAGGAGCATCTTCATTGCCCCTGCAGAATGCGGCTGAGGATTGTCTTGAAGAAGAAACAGCACGACAGTTATGTAATGTTAGCTGCATAGCTTCAGGCGAAATTTCTCACCAGGCCCTCGTACTTGGCGGCAGACTCTATTTTCTAGACATCTTTACGCACCCACTGCGAGCTCAGAAATGAGAAGAGCGACGTGATGCTAACTGGGGTTATACTAGAGACACTACCCAACACATCTGTGCAAAGCTTTATCGGATTTTCATAGTCGTTTCCATTTCGCGACCGATCGGACCTTACTTTTGGAATAACCCTCGTAGTATCAGGACTTCTACAGTACATTGACAATTCGAAGTATTCTTGCTCTTTAAAAGGTTTTCCCACACCTGTGCAATGTCTTTCCTGATACAAGTGATTTGTCATTAACTCGATGTTGAACTAACAAGTTAAAAAAACGCCATCAACAGCGGCTGCCGCTATGCGGAAACCTCAAAATTAACACCTTATCACCAGGAATTTCTCTGTAGTGATGACTGAGCAGCTATATGTTCACATATCTTAACTTTAAACGACATTACGAACTTAAATGCTCTCGATCTGGATTGAAACCAAGCACCTATAGCCATGTTAACTAAGCAAAGTTTTCGTGCCCGCCCGAGACTCGATCACAGCCACGTTCGTCACTTGTGACTGGGCGTAAAGAGTCGTGAAATATCGAAATTTTGACCGGTAGCAATTAGCAAATCGGAACTTGAAAATTTTTGTTCTCTGCTTGGAATCCTGTCAAGATCCGTATCTCCCTGTTAATGAACTACGGAAAATGTTTTGTGTAACTTCAAGTAAGGAAGTTTGCATTTGTTTAAAACGAAGTGCCATGATGTAAAAGTTTTGTGACCGTGACTCGAACTCAGCGGGTAATCAGATTGTTTACTAAGTAAAATCAGATGGTTGAAATCTAATTTTAATGAGGATAAAATTATCTGACCACGAATAGAACCCGGCACCTACTGCCATTGCTTTCTGTCCACGAATTGCTAAAAGATTTTCAAATGTGTGTGAAATCTTATGGGACTTAACTGCTAAGGCCCTCAGTCCCTAAGCTTACACACAACTTAACCTAAATTATCCTAAGGACAAACACACACACCCGTGCCCGAGGGAGGACTCGAACCTCCGCCGGGACCAGCTGCGCAGCCCATGACTGCAGCGCCTTGCACCGCTCTGCCAATCCCGCGCAGCACGAATTGTTAGCTCAACAGTAGAGAGAAGTGTGAATGTTTCACCGGAAATAACGGCACCTGTCATTATTCCTGTCAACACATGAAGGAACATTAAATGAAAATGATTTAGCACTACTAGTTCGAAGTGCAGATGCTAGGGGCTTGAAATAAAACCATGAACATCTTTGTGCTCGAGTGGGATTCGAACCCACGTGGTACCTTTCATGGATGCCTGGAGTAGCTTACAATCATGGGGAAAACAGCGAAATCGTCAAACTATACCGTTACATGTGGGTCAGATACCACGAAAGAGGGGATCCGAATTCGAATCCCAGTCCAGCACCAAATTTTTCTGCGTCTCAAGCTCACATAAATAAGGGCCCTGTGACCTGAAGTGACCATTGACTCATTAAATAAAATAAAGTCTCTAGTCTAAGGAGGCTCGCTAGCGTCACAGTTTCTCTTTGCCGCAACTTCCGCTTCTGCTATGGCCCAACCTAACCTGTTCTGCCTCAGTTGGTAGCGAAAGTATATCATGTTTGTAAAAGGGATTCTGAACTACGATACAACTTGACGTTCATCACTTGGGATTACTGGAGGTGAATGACAATAGTTTGTGTTTCGTTAAAAAACATGAAGGAACTGGAAATCGAAGCCACACATCGCAACTAAGAAATTAGCATCAATCAATGTGGCCACTGAAACCTACATTTGCTACATTCATGATTATGTCGTAACGTGTGATGTGCTTAGCTTACAAATTAGACACGGTGGAAAAAATTCAATTCTCTGTTAACTGGTCAATTTTCAGCAGTTTTCTGATACCGAAGTTAAGCCAGTTACATGCTGGCGGGACGTAGAGTCGCTCTGTGTCATCATAACATCGATTCGAAGCCATTTTGTAATTTTCTCTACTAAAAAAAGTTTCTTACATCGATAAATACCAATGCAGAATATGAAGTTACGAAACACTTGATTTGTTCCTGCCATTATCGCTACTAACAGCTTCATTCTGCTGCTGTATGCGTGCTTGAAGAGAGCAGTTAATGCTTGTTGGTAATTTTTAGAAGCAGTTGCCCAAAAACAAATAAATGTTTAGTTCGCAGCAAATGATTGCGGCGTTCTATGGCAACTAGTGCGTAACATGTAGTTATTTAGTTATTTCGATTTCTAGGGAACACTTTCGAAGTTAATGTCGGACAGCCACAATTAGTCGATGATTACATTAAAACTAAATTAACTGATGAAGACGTTACTTCATAACAGAAATTGCGTTGCACTACTTCATTTTGCTGCGCTTAGCAACGACGCTTGTAAGATACTAAAATTGGCGGTGAGCACCACTTTTAAAGCCAGAGGATGTTAATGTCGTCTGTTAAATATCACGATGATTCTCTTCGGATGACTTGGTCGACGTTACCTATTTCAAGTAGTACAGGGAAGAAAATATGTCAGAGGAACAACTGTTTCTCGTTGCAATAATCTCTTTTCACGTCATCCGAGTTCACACTTCCGCGGGAGTACTCCATCTGTAGTATCCACTACAATAACGTAGAAAAATATTTCAAAGTTGCAAAACTGACATCGGGATCAAGAGACCTTCTGGTCAGCCGCCAACCAGATGTTCTAACTCTGTGGAACACTGTGTGTGGCAAGGAATCCGTCGAGCGTAAATTATTCTGATCTTCGCAGCCATGAAATCTATGGCTGAAATGCTTCTGAAACTTACAGGTGAATTAGAAAATCAAATGATTTCTGTTAGAGGTTCTGTCAGACTGATAACTCAAGCAGATATCTGAGATGTGATTTACGAACATAGGGAGTGAAGTGGACTCGAACGCCAGACCACTAGGTTTGCCAATTGACCACTGGTAGATACGTTTTCGTAATAGCTCGGGAAGACTTCCTACTTACTCTTCCACGTCTTTCAGTGTTGCTAGATCGTGCATATGGCCGGACATTTAGTTCTGAGGGGTGGCCATTTTAAGTAAACGACTTGGGCTTCGTCTCTGCGGCGGCCAGCCAGCGACCAGGTTATATGTTTAATACTGTGCTTTTTGTCATCTCTATGAAATATTCTGAATGACTTCCGTTTAAGATGCGGCACATGTAAAATTCATTTTTTTAACCCACATTTGACGTTTGGCACCTAAGCTATGATCCTTCTCTAATGTCATGTTCCGAGTAAGCTACATTAGGAAACATGAGCGTAATGAAAAAATGTGTACCACAGCAGTGTCGTGTTGGATTAGCCGTAGCACGCTGGATTTACATTGCGCTGGTTGGACGCAAGTAACTTCGGATCTCGCTGGAGAAATGCTGCGGTCTGGAAGTCTTTCTCTTGTTTTCCTTATTCGATCCGCAAACGGCCAGAACTAAATTAAGTGACTTAATCAGTAGACAAGCTTTGCGTCATATGCCATCTAACAACTTTCGTTTCTATAAATTGTAGGAGTGAGTAAAACTGTCTGTTTTGGAAATATTGAGCTACGTTACAAGAAAGGCTCAGAAAAGGCACAAAGGGACCATTAATGACGTTAATTTAATGATGCTTCTCATTTTGGGAATCAGCACCCGAGACAAGAAGCAATGAACATACTGAGGTAAATCTGGAGATCAAAAGCGTGTTGAATAGCAGAAGAGTGAAAAGCTTGTCGAACAGCAGACCAGCACACTTTTTCATATCTTTCTCTTCGTATCTGCATGAGGAGAGATATATTTTCCTTGTTGATCTATATTTTGTATGAATTGGTTCAAATGGCTCTGAGCACTATGGGACTCAACTGCTGAGGTCATTAGTCCCCTATAACTTAGAACTAGTTAAACCTAACTAACCTAAGGACATCACAAACATCCATGCCCGAGGCAGGATTCGAACCTGCGACCGTAGCGGTCCTGCGGTTCCAGACTGCAGCGCCTTTAACCGCACGGCCACTTCGGCCGGCTTGTATGAATTACATTAATGTGTGGTGTCTACTATTTTGGGCATGTTTGAAAGAAAAGACACCACGAGGAATAAGCAGCTGTAAAACGTATTATGTAAACTGAAGAAGGAGGGGGGGAAAGGGAGGAAAAGGGGGGGGGAAAGGGGGGAAAAGGGGGAAAAGGGGGAAAAGGGAAAAGGGAAAAGGAATTATTGATATCGGCAGCATCAGGACACACTGTGGCATCAGTGGCGAAGAATGAAACGTATGCCGGACTGTAATTCGAGCCTGGCATCTCCTGCTTAATAGGAAGTTGCGTTATCCATAGCGCAAGCCGCATATAGAGTTTATCGTAACTGCAAACTGCACGGGCTGTCTCGCCACGTCTCTCGGCCTATCCACATTCCCACCTAGCTGGGTCAGTGGGACTACCGAGCAAGGAGAAATTGGCAACGTCATAACTGCAACATATAAATGAAATGGGCAGACATTATCTTGTCCCTGGGGAGAAAAAGACCAACGTTGTGGACAACTGTACGTTAACAATGACAAATGTTTTCCTTTTCAAAAGAGAAAAGTTTGCCGCTACATCACAGAGTGAGCAACTTAGTCGCAACAATCTTTCTTATCTTTCAGTTTAGCATTTAATTGGACTTCATTACACGAAACCTGCAGATTTAATTTTATCACAACTGCAGCTTTCTGCATTTCCTTATACTTAATAATAGCTGTACGATGGATCAGTCCTTATTCAGTCTACAAGAAACATGAAAATTTCCAGAATACAAGCAACATTTCTGTTGTATAGAGCAAAGCCTCATTTGCTACATACACTGTCCCACTCTAAAATACCGTCCGCATTACCATTAGAGTCAGAGGCCACAAAACCAGTCAGGCTTCGTAACCTTGCTATTTGTACTGTCACGTTAACCGGTAATTTGTTCCGCCGCGTTCCAAGAACCGGATCTGTCCACCTTGTCGAGCCAGTGGAATGAGGAGGTAGCACACGTCCACGGGAGTTGTTCTTTGTTCGTCGCCGACGAGGTTTGTTTTGAAACAGCAGTTTGGATTACAGCTGGAGACCATGACGCTAATGTGCTTCTCACATTCGGTAGTAGACGGAATCTTCATAGGTGCAGCGAACTTAGGCGAAATAACCAGTAGAACTTTATATAGTCGAATACTTTTACCGCTCGTGCGAAATAATTTACTGAAATTTTATATGTCTAAACTGAAAGACTTGGGTAGTCGACATATCAAATATAATTCATGCCTGACGAATGAATTAGCAATTTACGAGTATGCTTTAGGGTACTGAAATTCCTGTAAACAGTGATTCTACATGAGTAAGTAAGGATAAAATTTAATGAATTGAACAATATTGAATAGGCCTCAACTCCACGATCTTAACGACAGGAAATATTTGGACATTTGTTAAGGGAGTATCTTATGAGAATGTTATAGATCCGCTAATGTTCAAAAAATAAGAAAATGCAAACCACAAAAATTGAATCGGAACGCAGGAAAACATGGTGAGGTTTACTAGTTGTTGCATCGACTGGCAGCTGACCCTCAGCATACACTATATTATCAAAAGTATCCGATCACATCGACTTAAAGGGAAATGGACCACTAGATGTGACGGGAGGCGGACCCGCCAGTTTACCAGGAGGCGGGGACTATTGTGTTGTCTGTAGAGGTACGCCAACATCAAAATGGATCGGTCATGAGACCACAGTCATTGGATGTTATCTTAACAAACATCAGAGGTATTTCAATCCTATCACCCTATACTATGTTGCAGTGAGGTGGAAGTGTTTGGGTTTGGGAAACGGCTGTAGGGCCTTACTAGCCACATGTGTAAAGAGAGCTGCAAACAGTTAGGTACGAAGGAGATGGTGATTTTTTTCGTCGTTAGAATGTGGTCCCCTTATTGCGCTTAATAAAACTCAAAAAACGGAAGGTTACGCAAACATTTAGAGCATTGTGTACTACGTACATTACAGGAACATTTCGGAGGCTACGACAGTTCGTATCACCCCGTCTTAAAGCTGCATCTGTGAGGCATTGGTTTATGGGTAATAACATTCATGTGGTACTGGTAGGCCCGGATTCTCGAGCTGACCTTTTAGTAACATCTTTGGATTAAATTAGACCTTCGCTCTAGATTCCACCGTCCAATATCATTATTGTCTTTGGTTTCAGATCTTGGAAAAGAATGCCGTGTGATTCTGGAACAAATATTCAGACACCTCACTGAAAATGTCAGCAGTAGGGTTCAAGCCGTCATAAAAGCGAAGAGTGGACACACCGCACTTTAATGTACACTTATGAGTGTCCTGATATGTTTAATCAAAAACAACACATAAATGGAACTTATGGCGTATAAATAGGCAGAAAGGCACATTACTTTATGACTCAACTATGGGCGATAGATGACTGGTATCAGTTGAAATGATTCATGGTAATGGCACACCAAAATCACAATAGTAATCCGTTGTAGTTGCTACATATTTTATTACAATCAAAAGCATTATAAAATCACAATCACAATAATACAGGAGACTATCTTACAAGGTCACATCACTTGGAAAAATAACAAATAAATTTCTGTAACCGGCACAAGACCCATGAAACTTGAAATCTGAATATGACTAGGTAAATATACTCAGGTATAGCTTCACTTAAATAGTAAAAATGTCCATACAATTTCCTTCAGAACTCTCATTACTTCCAATCAGCTGAGGAACAGATTAAGGGTAAGAACACAGATCTTTTAAGGTCTGGCTAGTCAACTTTCCTAAACAAAACTATATGCTAATTACTAAAGCAATTAAGGAGGTGCTTCAATTTTGACCGAACCAATCTTCAAATTTACTTACTCAGTTGATTAATCAACAATATTCTTAGAATGATTACAACTAGAACATGACCATATGACAATTCCCCTAAAATGAGGTTGCTTCAATATGGCGTGTGAATTAGCGATAGATGCGAGCAGATCAAGGATTCAAATCAACACGAGAGATCCACGAGACAGCAAATGACATAGAAATGTACTCAACTCTGTACTGCAATTTAACTTCAGATGCTGTAATTCTCCACCGGAGAGATGGAATCACGCGACAGTGACAACATAACCCAAGATGTAAAGGAGAGGACAGGGCCTTAAACATCTCTCTTTCCTCTTGGTGCTCTGTTCCCAGTATGCTCGCGTCGACCGCTGCCAGTTATCTGCAACATAACACACATCAACGGCAGACAGTATTTTGAGGCATAAACTACACAATCTTATCTAGAGAACAGGTGATCAATACAACTGAATAGAAACAAATTAGCCTCCGTGAGTTACTTGTCCAGTGCCAGCCCTTAAACTTTGATTAATAAGTTCGCTAAAAATCATGCCCTAAAGTTAAGATGACAAGAATTATCTCGGTGCACATTTACACGCCAAGATACTAAATGAACTGCAAGGTAGAACAGAGGAAACACCAGATACGAACTCACTCACTACTCGTTGCACTTCTAACTACGCCTTTAACCACGCTTCATGTCAGTTGGTTGGGGGTAGCCACACTTCCTCAGCTGCCGTCAAGATAGTCACGATACCGAGGCAAGTGATTAACAACTAAAACAATTCCAAAGGATTTCTAGTACAGTGGCATATTCAATTAAGCCACACGCAACCCACCGAAGCAACTCGGCGACTCAAATTCAATCGGCCGGCGTAGCTTATAACAGACTCGAAGGAGCTTGTCCTTCCTACCTCTGGGAAAACCAAATCACCGTGGGTGGTGGATCTGCCCTCACGACTCAACACGCCGTAGCCGCTGGCCCCGCTCCTTCGTTGTCCCACTCGTCCTCTTGACGTCCGGCATACGTACACAGTCTCATGTGACTCGCTCACCGCCGATCCCGACACACCTCTCCAGCAGAGCCTACGCGCTGCCGTTAAATTCGCGCCGCCAAAGATGAGTAGAAGACAAATAAGCGTCGAAGTCGACTCAAAGACCAAAATGATGATCGATGGAAACTGGCGCCAGAAACGCATCAGCTCATCAGTAACAACCGAAAATTATCAGGGAGTCTCAGAGCAAACTAAGTGAATCAACTATGTAGAACTAGTTAAAAAACCGATTGTGGACAGATTATTTGGAGGAATCGAAACACCACGAAAGGGTTACATTCCAAATACATCGTTCGACAGGTCCTCTGCGACGCCTAGCAAGTAGTACTAATTGAGAAGTCCGAAACGGAGGTGGTACACACTGTCACGGGTTTCAGTGCTAAGCGCGAGAGGATGATGATACCCATAAAAATCCTGTGGCATACACTTGGAGACCGTCGTTAACATCTCGGAGAGGTTCACTTTAAAATACCGAGATCATACTATTCAACACCAATCAGAAAACATATTGCTAAATAATTCTTACATCTATGTCACAGGAAAACCATTACTTCGAGCATATACGGACCCTTCCCGCACACCATATGTGACCTTAGTAGGCCAATGTGTAGCTCGTAGTTTCATGAGGACCATTTTTTGCAAAAAAAAAAAAAAAAAAAAAAAAAAAAAAAAAAAAAAAAAAAAAAAAAAAAAAAAAAAAAAGATAGCTCGCCTAGTACCCGACGGAGATGTAGAATTACAGCATTTCATATTTATTGAGATTCGTGTTTTCGGTTAGAAGAACTACTCACAATACAAGTGAACTTGGGTCGACTTTTAACAGTTTTGTTAACTAAAAACTCAGAAAACACAGAACGCTGTCACTATACGCTCAGGCTAGTGAGCACAATGGTTCAAATGGTTCAAATGGCTCTGAGCACTGTGGGACTTAACATCTGCGGGCATCAGTCCCCTAGACTTAGAGCTACTTAAACCTAACTAACCTAAGGACATCCCACACATCCATGCCCGAGGCAGGATTCGAACCTGCGACCGTAGCAGTCGCGCGGTTCCGGACTGAGCGCCTAGAACCGCGAGACCACCGCGGCCGGCTAGTGAGCACAACAAGAACTTATTACGTCATTATAATGGTGCAGGTAACACCGACTTGGAAATACCATAGTGGAAGGAACAAGAAAGACTAGGTTTATATGTACCGTTAGCGACGAGGTCCTCGGGTAGGAGAATGAAGAAGAAAATGATCTTGGTATAGATCTTGATATACGCCCATACTCCTGAAGAGTTGAAAGCTGCATGAACCTAGATGCCGATTGTGTGGTGTCACTTACCGATACCATCCCATGGGCTTCAAAGTTGGCAACGAGCGGCAAGTTTCCGTCAGACACCGACAGTGGTCGTGCGAGAACCGGCGAACCCAGAGGAGCGCGTCTGCCGATTCACGCCTTCAGTGACTCCATACCAAGAGCGCCCTCTGCTACAGTAATATACGCTGAGGCGTTAAAAAAGTAATGTCAAAGCGATATGCAAATATACAGATGGTGGTAGTATTGCACACAGAAGGTATAAAAGAGCGGTGCACTTGCCGAGCTGTCTTATGTAAGCAGGTGATTCATGTGAAAAGTTGTCTGACGTGATTACGGCCCCTAGCCGGGAATTAAAAGAGTTTGAACGGGAATGGTAAGTGGAGCTGGACGAAAGGAATATTTCATTTCGGAAATCCTTAGGGAATTTAATATTCCGAAGTCCATAGTGTCAAGAGTGTGCCGTGAATACCAAATTTCAGGCATTGTCTCTCATCACGGACAACGCAGTGACCGACGGCCTTCACTTAACGACGGAGTGTCGCGGAATGTGCGTAGAGTTGTCAGTGATAACAGATGAGAAACACTGCGTGAAATAAACTTAATAAATCAAGGTGAGACGTACGACGAACGTATCCGTGAGGACAGTACAACGAAATTTCGCATTAATGGGCTCTGGCAGCAGACGAGCTGCCGCGGGGGGTTAGCCGAGCAGTCTAAGGCGCTGCAAAAAAATGGTTCAAATGGCTCTGAGCACTATGGGACTTAACACCTGAGGTCATCAGTCCCCTAGAACTTAGAACTACTTAAACCTAACTAACCTAAGGACATCACCCACATCCATGCCCGAGGTAGGATTCGAACCTGCGACCGTAGCAGTCACGCGGTTCCGGACTGAAGCACCCTAACCGCACGGCCACCGCGGCCGGCTAAGGCGCTGCAGTCACGGACTGTGCGGCTGGTCTCGGCGGAGGTTCGAGTCCTCCCTTGGGCATGGGTGTGTGTGTGTTTGTCCTTAGGATAATATAGGTTAAGTAGTGTGTAAACTAAAGGACTGATGACCTTAGCAGTTAAGTCGTATAAGATTTCACACACATTTGAACATTTGGGCAGACGACCGACACGAATGGCTTTCCCAACAGCGTGACATCAACTGCAGCGCCTCTCCTGGGGAAATGACCATAACGACTGGACCATAGAAATCTGCAAAACCGTGGCCTCGTCAGATGAGCCCCGATTCTAGTTGGTAAGACCTGCCGGCAAGGTTGGAGTGTGGCACAGACTCCCAAGAAGCCATGTATCCAAGTTGTAAACAAGGCACTGCGCAAGCTGATGGTGACTCCATAGTAGTGTGGGTTGCGTGGAACGCACTAGGTCCTCTACTACAACTGAACAGAGCGCTGACTGGACATGGTTATGTTCGGCTACCTGAAGACCATTTGCAGCCACCCATAGACTTCATCTTTCCAAACAGCGATGGAATATTTATGGACGATAATGCGTCATGTCACTGGGCTACAGTTGTTCGCGTTTGATTTGAAGAACACTTTGAACAGTTCCATCGAATGATCTGACCACCCAGATCATCCCGAAGGAATCCCTTCGAAAACTATGGAACTTAATCGAGAGGTCCGTTCGTGCACAAAATCCTGTACTGGTAACATTTTGCAATTATGGACAGCTATAGAGGCAGCATGGCTCAATATTTCTGCAGGGGACATCCAACGACTTGTTGAATCCATGCTGCGTCGGAATGATGCACTACGCCGGGCAAAGCAAGTCCGACACGATATTAGGAGGTATCCCCCGACTTATTTCACCTCAGTGTAGGATGGCCGACGGCAGCCCCAAGGCCGAATCGCACTTGAAGGCTCCTCGCGACGGGACGCTGCGCTGACGCCACATAGTCACGGCTCGTCACCATCGTTCGTGCTTAGTTAATGGAGCCTCACCCTTGCTGACATTGACAGCTGGACTCATCTCTTGCAGTATTATCTGTAATGGGTGCTCGTATGCTTTGACAAATACGTGTCCAGTAAACTGTTTATTTGCGGATTTTAACTTGTTACACTATGTAATCAAAAGTATTCGGAAACATGGTTGAAAATGACTTACAAGTTCGTGGAGTCCTCCATCGGTAATAGTGGAATTCAACACGGTGTTGGCCCACCCTTAGCCTTGATGACAGCTTCCACTCTGTCAAGCATACGTTCAATCAGCTGCTGGAAGGTTTCTGGGGAATGGTAGCCCATTCTTCACGGAGTGCTGCGCTGAGGAGAGGTGTCGATTTCGGTCGCTGAGGCCTGGCACAAAATCGGTGTTCCAAAACGCTCCAAAGGTGCTCCATAGTATTCAAGTCAGGACTCCGTGCAGGCCAGTATATTACAGGGATGTTGCTGTCGTAGAACTACTCCGCCACAGGCCGTGCATTATGAACAGGTGCTCTATCGTGTTGAAAGATGCAATCACCTTCCCCGAATTGCTCTTCAACAGTCGGAAGCAAGAAACTGCTAAAAAATTCGTTATAGGTCTGTGCTGTGATAGTGCGTCGCAAAATAACATGGGGTGCAAGTCCCCTCTACGAAAAACACATCCAAACCTTGACACCATCCCCTCCGAATTTTACTGTTGGCACTACACACGCTGGCATATGACGTTCATCGGGCATTCGCCATACTCACACCCTGCCATCTGATCGCCACATTTTGCACGATGTTTCGTCACTCCACTGTTCAATCCTCCAATGTTTACGCTCCTTACACCAAGCGAGGCAATATTTGGCGTTTACCTGCGTGATGTGTGGCTCATGTGCAGCCGCTCGACCATTAAATCCGAGTTTTCTCCCTCAAGCCCAATTGTCATGGTACTTGCTGTGGATCCTGATGCAGTTTGAAATTCCTGTGTGACGGTCTGGAATATTATACATTACGACCCTCTTCAACTGTCGGTGGTCCCAGTCAACAGGAGAGGTCTGTCTGTAAGCTTTTGTGCTGCACGTGTCCCGTCACGTTTCCACTTCACTATCACAGTGGAAACAGTGGGCCTAGGGATGTTTAGAGTGTGGAACTCTCGTGTACAGATGTATCACACAAGTGACACCCAAACACCTGACAACGTTCGAAGTCCGTGAGTTCCGTAGAGCGCCCCATTCTGCTCTCTCACGATGTCTAAAGACTACTGAGGTCGCTGATATGGAGTACCTGGCAGTAGGTGGCAGCACAATGCACCTAACATGAAAAACGTATTTTTTTGGGAGTGTCCAGATTCTTTTGATGATATAGTGTAGTTTATCATTCCTGCTCCTGTCTAGCTTTCCGACGACAACAGGTGCTGCACCACTCTATAGCCAGCATCTCTTTACCGTTGTGCACGGAGTCCTACACAACAGACTGCAGCCCGCATCTCGTGGTCGCGCGGTGGTAGCGTTCTCGCTTCCCACGCCCGGGTTCCCGGGTTCGATTCCCGGCGGGGTCAGGGATTTTCTCTGCCTCGTGATGGCTGGGTGTTGTGTGCTGTCCTTAGGTTAGTTAGGTTTAAGTAGTTCTAAGTTCTAGGGGACTGATGACCTCAGCAGTTGAGTCCCATAGTGCTCAGAGCCATTAGAACCAACAGACTGCAGGACGACTTATTGCAGCCGGAAAGTCAGGAAAGCAAATCTAACGCTTAACTATTGTTCCACGTAATTAATTGGAACGGGATGGTAGTTGCGCGAATATGTGAGGCTCTTTTTGTAACGCTGGTATCAACTTCTTAAGACAAATCAATTACTTAGTAAACGCTGGCGTCCAAGTAAATATTTTAGAGAATATCACGCATTAACGGTATGATAATACTACATTTATTAGACAAAAAGGAGCCTTAACCATGATTTGAAGCGTTTCTGGTTCTCCACCAATTCCAGAATATGTGTAAACTTTGGGGTGCAGCGGAAATTCCCTGTAATCTCTAGACCATTCACCATGTTTGACGGAATTAGAGTATACAGCACATATTTGAAAACAACCTTTCCATACTTTTTTCCATAAAGAGAAGCACAATATTCGTAGGCGTAGAATTAGTGTTTGAAAATATGCTAGTAACGTTTATCAGTGCGGAATTTCAGGTTGATATCTGCAACTACATATTTTCCTGTCCAGACCTGTTCATGTACGATTCGCTTCATAGATCTCTCATTAACTGTTGACTACTTTGAATTTATAATTATCTTAATGGGTAGAAACTGAGTCAGTAGCAGATAGATATTCGAGGACACGATCAGAATTACAGCTTCGAGGAAGTGTCTCCACTGAATGAATTGCCCATCCATACTCAGACAGTATTGAAGGAGTCATATAATCTCAACATGAACGACGTTTCCAGGTCAGAATACTATTCACTGGTCATTGAAGGGACTGTTCCTCTCTTACGGAAACTACTACCAACTGTATATAAGGGAAACCGTTCCCAAGATCAGATTAGTGATGAATGTCCATCTGGATTCTCTAATAACTGACTTGACACAAGAAGAATGGCAGAAGCTGTATACGGGAAAAATTGTAAGGACAGACGGAGACCGGAATATGGAAAATGTTGAATTTGTTAATGCCTTAAACCACTGCTCATCGTAGGCTGTCCTTTCATTCTGAAATTAAATATTTACTTCGTAATTTAGCAATCATCAATCCGCTATTGTGCGTAACTCTTGTTACGGGCTCCAGGTTTCTTTTTCCCTACACTCTCATTTGCAATATAACATCCTATGAGGGTAACAACTTTTATTTTCATACACCTTCAGAATGCCGAAAGGGTCGAAATTAGGCAATTGCTAAATAATAAAATAAAATAGTTATTTTAAAAAAAAAGAAATATCTAGGTACAAAAATGGCTCCTTTGAAGAAATGTACAGCAACTGCAGACCCACACACAAAAGGGGATCCAGTACGTAATGGATTTTTCCACCGCTTCTTGGCTGAACAGTTTCGTATTTATATACATTTGGGAGTTGTTTACAGGTCCTACAATCTTTTCTCGCAACTGCGTCCCTCGGTCCTTGCGTAAATCGTCTTTCAAAATTCTTACTTTGCATGTCCTCCTTTACTTAACTTTTCCATTTCGCGCAGGGTCTTCCTCGTTTTCTCTGCTATGGAGGCTACCAACAAAGTACTGCTCCGACTCAAGATGCAAAAACAACACATTGCATCTTTTCCCTCTAACACACTGACGGAAAAAAATCCCAGCAGCACTTAGGATCTATGCGAGATAACTTGGTATGGACGTTTTCACTTCTGAAATATGGTGTCTGCTCAAATTTCTCCTCGGCCGCATAAAAGTGGCGTTCTAAGCGTCACTCTAACGATACGCACTGTAACGGTCGTGAGCGTTAACTACTTTTGAAATTGGACTTTGATTTCACATCAACAATTTCGTTAAGACAACGAAGATGCTATTATCGTCGCCCCACTAAGTTTGAACGGGTTCGTGTAATCGGGCTACGATAAGTTGTATGTTCCTTCTGCGATATTGCCGAAAGACCTGGCAGGAATGTAGCCGCTGTGCATGACTGCTAGCAGAGTTGGTCACTGGAAGCTACTTTCCCCAGAAGCCAGGGCTTCGGACGGCGACGTGGCACTACGGAGCGAGAAGATCGTCGCGTTCAGCGTATGGCCGTGGCGCATCACACTACTTATGCAGCAGCAATTCGAACAGCACTAGGCACCACAGTGACACAACGAATGTTACAAAATAGTTATTTCAAGAACAGCTTCGAGCCAGACACCCTGCAGAGCGCGTCAGAGTGCGTTCCACTACTGACCCCACACCGCCGCTGTTCGCGGCTTCAGTGGTGTTAAGCAAGAGCTCGTTGGAGGGCGGAGTGCAGGTGTGTCTCCCACATACCACTATTGGAACCCGACATGGCCTGGTCATAATTGCACGAGGTTCCGCTGCCAGAGTCAGTTGACGTGAGAGTATATCATACTGCGTCATAATGTAAGGAGCTATGCTGGACCGACAAACGTTTCAGCTAGTTATAGTTGCCGCCTTCTGTATCTGCACTGTAACCACTATGACCATGGCTGAAACGTCGGTTTCTCCACCATTGTTTTTTTTTTTGTGTTATGATGCAGTAGGATACACAGAAAGCTTTTATGTCAACATGCTCTACACAGTACGACATGTTACTTTTGTCTGCTCGATCACCAGATCTGTCTTCAAATGAGTACGTATCGGACATTGTCGGACGATAACTCCAGCGTCATCCATAACCAGCATTAAGCGAACCTGTGTTGACAGACTAAGAGCAACAGGCGTGCTACTATGGAACCCCATCCTACAAACGGACATGCGACACCTGCACGACACACAGCATATACGTTAGCGTGCTTACATTCAACAATCTGCCACTTACACCGGCTACAACCGTTCCAGCATTTTACGTTTGCAATGGCTATTCTCGCACATCTGTGATTTTGCTACTTTAATAATTTAAATACCGTACTTTACCTACACAAATGCATTCCTGAAATGTTATTAGTCTACATTAATTACGTCTATCACTGGGATTTTTTCTGATAATTTGGTTACACTGGCGTCCAAAATTAAAGCAGAAACTAAAATTTTGCAAGGTTGCTTTTATTTTGTCACAAAGCCGTACAAACAGTTGATTTTAAAGTGGAAACAATATAAAGAATTCACAACACACACACCTGCAACATGCATAGCGGTAGACAGAAATAGTCTTAGTTTTTTGAATTTAACGGCTTTGCACACACTTTCCGATAACTGGTGAATGTTCTGAGTATTGTGTGTGAACTCCTCTGGCAGCAGTAGGGGCCTGACACGACGAGGCATGCTGTAAATTTCATTCTGAGGCCATAACGCCCATTCTTTGTGCAGAGCTGCGCGCAGTCTTGGAGAATGGTTGGTGGATGCTGACTTGATGCAGCCCGTCTCCCTAGAGCATCCCAGAAGTGGTCCATGGTATTCAGATCGGTAGAGCGAGCAGTATCTGCTGTTTCCAAGAAAATTTCAACCAGCCGTGTTGTACGAGGTCGAGGATTACCGTCCATCAATACGAAGTCTTGGCCCACAGCAACTCGCAACTACCGCAAATGAGATCCCAAGATCTCGTCACGATACCTGACAGAAATTCAACGTTACCGATTCACCCGTACAATTTAATGAAGAGGAATTCGAGAAGTAAACATAATCCCTGCCTACACCATTAGGGATCCTCCTCGATATCGGTATTTTCCACAGTGTTTGGTTCCTGAAACCGTGTTCCGCTTTCCCTTCTGATGCAAATCCATCGAGAACCACTCTCCAGACTAAATGGGGCTCATCTACGCAAATAACACTGTCCCACTGTTTGACCGTCAAGGTTACATGTTGATGACTCCATCGTAGACGCTCCTCTCTGTGAAGACATATCAGAGGTTGACACACAACATGTCTTTGACAATAAAAGCCACTCTGAAGAAGCTTTATGCACATCTTTTGCCTCGATACAACACATCCAGTTAATGCTGCAAGCTCACATGGCAGTTGCTGTACAGTACTAAGGCGCTACCTTTGTGCTCTTATAGCCAAATGACATGTGGCCGGTCTTGCCCTGGCCTTCGGGATACAGTTTCGGTCTCTACAAACTGTCGCCAAATTCAAGAAACAACAGAACGATTCCCATTAAGCCATCGAGCCACATCATTGTGAATTTCCCGCTTCCTTTCTTTCTATAGCCCTCCAATACTGAGTGTCTGGTGGGCATATTCTCTGTGCCACATTGCACCGTCTGTGACTGTTTACACAGTGATACTGGGTGTAGGGCTACCCAGAAAACTCTACCTCGTTTCATAGGTGCCCTGACGTCATCGATGGCATGGTGTCCGCTGACCTGAATGCCATCTTCCGTGCACAACACGACCGTACGTACATATGGTTGACAGTTTGTATGATGATGTCGTGCATTAGACAAAGGACGGGGAAACAGCGGTTTATTGCTACAATTTTGGACACCAGTGCGTTTATTGCTAACTAGTTTACGTCTCCATCGACAGATATCAAGTGGCTAACTTCCACAAACATAGTAACACCCAAGGAACCAGAAGTTGAACATTAAAGATATTAACTAAATGGTGTAGAAACAGATTCTGGAAATAACAAATTTCAACCATAGTTTTAGGTAGAAACTTCTGAGAATGTACGTCTGGAGGATATCATTCTTCGGGAATGAATTGTAGACTACGTGGAAACCAGAAAAGAAGAAGAACTGTCCGAGATTTGGTGCTGTAAGAAGATGTTCAAAATCAGGAGGACAGATGAGAAATGATCTCTCCATAGAAATGGTGTGGAGAGGAATGTGTGAAAACACTGACAAGGACAGGATGATAGCCGGCCAAGGTGGCCGAGCGGTTCTAGGTGCTACAGTCTGGAACCGAGCGACTGCTACGGTCGGATGTGTGTGATGTCCTTAGGTTAGTTAGGTTTAAGTAGTTCTAAGTTCTAGGGGACTAATGACCTCAGAAGTTAAGTCCCATAGCGCTCAGAGCCATTTTTTTTAAATAGGATGATAGTTCATGAGTTAATACATAAAGGAATGACTTCCACAGTAGCCGGGGGGAGACGTAGAGGGTAAAAACTGTATGAGATAAAGAGAATTCAATATACCCACAAACTAACAGAGGAAGTTGGGTGTAAGCACTACACTGAAATGAAGAGTTTAGCACGAGACAGCAAACAATGACGGATCGGAAATCTGATGATCCCAAAACACTAGTATCTTTGTGGACGAAAGTCAGTTGTGACCTGAAGATGGCACAATAAGCTTTAAACCAGTTAATAGTAAACAACTGTCAGTGGAACAAAAAGCAATTTTTCTTTCTTCCTTTAGTTAAATAATAGACTATACAGGCTGTCCCCGTCGGAGGTTCGAGTCCTCCCTCGGGAATGGGTGTGTGTGATGTCCTTAGCGTAAGTTAGTTTCAGTTAGATTAAGTAGTGTGTAAGCCTAGGGACCGATGACCACTGCAGTTTGGTCCCGTAGGAACTTACTACAAATTTCCAAAAAACGGACTGTTACTCTAGTAATGGGGTAGAGATTTAAAAAGAAAATCAGAAGATGTTAATGGGGAATGGATGAAACTAATAGAACATGGACTATTTGAAATACATGAAAGCATGCTTAGTATTTTACAAATTCTGAAACTGTGTCGTTTCCATCGTCTCTTAGCTGTGATACACTCAAAAAGAAGTAATCCCGGCGTCAGAAACAGCTCTATAGAATTGTATGATTCAAGCAGTAGAAAGGTGGAAACAAAAATAAAGCTAAAATAATAATAAATTTTTTATCAAAGGGAAAAAATTACCTCAGTGCGGTTTTTCTCTGGAAAAGTAAGAGAAGCCTAATGAAACAACGCCGTTGCTTCCAGCACGCTGCACAAATTACGCTTTTACTTGAAATGGATTTTTTCAAAAGTGAAAGAGGTCGCTACTAAAGCTGGGCGATGGCCTTAAACGACGCCTACAGGAATTCAACAACGTGACTCGTGAGAAGCACAGCGTAACAACAGCTACACTCGACTGAATCTCCGAAACATATTCGAAAATGTTTGTAACACTGCTGGAAAATTAGCTTGCAGAACGTCAAGAGAGTATTTGTTATTTAATATTGCTGTCATGTTCTCTCAAACACCAACGGAAAACACAGTAAATGAAATTATTTGTGCCGTACGTGAAGGATGATATATTCAATGATTTGAAGTTGATTGTGTAGATGTAGAAAACGAATTCGTCACGCTCTTGTGCTGTCTAACATGTGTCTTGCCAGACCATGTTCACAACACCCTATTTAGCATTTGAACCACTACTGTAATCTCTAAATAACAGCATTATGTAACGTCAACAAATGTTAACCGCCTAGACCGTAGAATATGTGTATCAGATCATAATTTTCGAGAGAAAATATTGGTACAAATATAGAGGCTATTTTTAGGCCCATTGTTTAAACTGTCGCTCAGTTCTGTGTGTTACTTTGTTACTAAGAGAGCACTTTCACTGTAACATGCAAACTTTCTGCGTCAGGTAAACGGGGCCTCCATATGAGACTGCAGTATGTCTAACAACCAGAATGTGACCTAATGCAGCGTTTGCTGAAACTTTTGTTATCTGATCCTCTGTAATTGCATAATTTATTAGTTCCGCGTCACAGTATTCCAACAGAAAGAAAAACAACGAAACTCGTGAGTCTAATCGATCGCACAATTGCTGTTCCATTCCACTATACTCTGTCCCACCATTATATCAGTCCTCTTGCAGTTCCCTTTAGCGTAGCCGGAATGCAAGGCTAGATACATGGTTTTGTTGTTGCTGTATTAACAGGATCCATCTGCGGCATGTAGACAGAAGAGATGAAAGGAGAGCAAAGACAAATTATGTGCTTTATAACGATTTTTGAAAGACTGTAGTAACTTCAGACAAAGAGTAAATTGCGCTTTAAGAAGGAAACTGAATAAGTATAATGCTAAGGATAAGGACACATATGGTACATAAATTAACGCGTGATATTATTTCCGTAGTTTGATGAACATACTTTTTGGAAACTCCAACAATAGTATATTACAAACAACTGTATTTTTCACGCTGCCTTTTAACTCAATAGCGAGGAACGACGATTGTGACTAAAAATGAGTTTTGGTGACGCACAGGCAGTGTCTTTATTAATAGTAAGTTATAAGAGGTACATACTACATAAAGTAATAACTGATACCCCATGGTACACAAAACAGGTCAGAACACTATTGCAGAAGGAACGAAAAGAAAGCATGCCAAATATAAATGAACGCAAAATCCCCAACATTGACGAAGTTTTACAGAAGCTCGAAATTTGGCGCGAACGCCAGTGCGAGATGATTTTAATAGTTTTCACGACGGAACTCTGTCTCGAAATCTAGGAGAAAAGCAAAAGAGATTCTGGCCGTATGTAAATTACACCAGTGGCAAGACTCAATCAACGCCTTCACTGCGCAATAACGAGGGTGGCATTTGTGATGATTGTGTCACTAAATCAGAATTACTAGACACAGTTATCCGAAATTCCTTAACCAAAGAAGAGGAAGTAAATATTCCAGAATTCGAATCAAGAACAACCACCAACATGAGTAACTTTGTAAAATCCTCAGAGCAGCGAAGTAGCTTAAAGCACTTAAGAAAGGGAAGGCTTCCAGTCCAGATTGTACAGTAGACAGATTCCTTTCAGAATATGCTGATGCAATAGCTCCATACTTAGCAGTCATATATAGCAGCTCGTTCGTTGGAATATCCGTCCCTACGACTGGAAATTTGCACAAGTCACACCGACTCTCAAAGACCGGAGTAGGAATTACAGGCACATATCACTAACGTCGATTTGGAGTAGGATTTCTGGACATATGCACCTAGAACAAACGATTTATTGACACAGAGCCAACACATATTCAGAAAATATCGTTTTTGTGAAAACAGCTTTATTTTCATGAGGTAATAAGTGCTATCGACGGGGGACGTCAAACTGATTCCATATTTTTAGATTTCCAGAAAGCTTTTGACACTGTTCCACACAAGCGACTTCTGATTAATTTTCGTGCCAATAGAGTTTGGTCTCAGTTGTATAACTGAATTCATGATATCCCGTCAGAAAGACCTCAGTCCGTAATAATTTACGGAAAATCTTCGAGAAAAACAGAAGTTCACTAAGAAACTTTTATAAGCCCTACGTTGTTTCTGGTCCACATAAACGAGTTAGGAGACAGTCTGGAGAGTCCTCTTAGAATTTTTGCAGATAATGATGTCATCTACCGCCACGTAATGTCATCAAACGATCAAAAACGAATTGCAAAATGATTTAGGCGAGATATCTGTAAGGTTCAAAAAGTGGCAATTGACTCTTACCGTGAGCGAGCGGGCATTATCTTGCTGAAATGTAAGCCCAGGATGGGTTACTATGAAAGAAAACAAAACGACGCGTAGAAAACAATCGACTTAGCGCTTTGCTGTAAGGGTGCCGCAGATGACAACCAAAGTGGTCCTTCCATGAACTGAAATGGCACCACAGCGCATGTAGTTCCATTACTTATCCTGCCTCAAGATCGCAACAGCGTCGAAGTAAATTAGCTTCGAGGGTAATTAAGTTAATCGGTTTAATTATTTTGTAAGTTACATGTTCCACAGATAATTGCAGGATCTCTCGTAATTATGTATGTCGACCCAGTTTGTAGGATATTCAACTAATTTATTGTAGCACAGCTCCCGTTCTATCGAGTGATACATGCTTTTCCGATAATAAAAGATCAATTTAGTAGCTGCTCGTTTTTGTCTTGGTCTTTTAATTTTCTTAGTGAAGGTGCTCAGTGTGCTATTTTTCAATCACTTTTTTTCGTTCTGACGGTGAGCTGCAGCTCAAAGTTTAAAGTGCCAGTGTTGAAGTCAGAAGAGCAGTTCTGGGTTTTGAATATGTGTTTGCCTTTATTGCAAAACCAGCATACGAAAATGCTTTCTTGTGCACAACAACCACTACCAACACTGACATCGCGGCGCAACTTCTGTCACCTTCTCCATGCCAATTGTGCTGAGTACTTGAAGTTCATCCACCAATATAAAACAGCAATTGTTTTGAGAAGATTTCTTTCTGGAGACTTATTAGCTTTGGGTTGGGTTGTTTGTGGGAAGAGACCAAACTGCGAGGTCATCGGTCTTATTAGCTTTGAACTTAGTGCTTTTGGTGCTCATTTCTCTAGCAAGGAACGGCGCTGAACTATAATTTTCTTATCAGCCTTTACCTCTAGGGAACAGGTTTTATCAAATACCAGATTGTGGATTTAAGATAAGCTTTCATCAGCACCTCTTTCAGCAAATGGTTTTAAGTATTTCAAAAATTCACCTGTCAGCAAAACAACATTCATTCTTCCATTGCGAACCTCGACAACATTGACTAAGTCCTTGCGGGGAGGTGACAACCTCTAGTAGTTTCATAATGGTAGCACCATCATTTGAATTGTGGACTTTAAATTTTTGTCTACTATTATAGTGTGGGGCTTGCCCGACTGTGCTCAGCGCCCTTCTGTAGCAGAGCTATTTACGGTTACGTATTTTAAGAAGTAGTGTGACACTTCGAACAATTTTAAACTTTTTCCCAACACGCCTTCCGTACCATTCGTGCCTTCAGTACCGCTCGTGCTTGTAATTTTGAAAGTGAATATGGCCCGAAAATCAGGCAACACGCGCTACTGTCGTGTACACAGTGTAACCTGAAATTCTGTCAGTCCATGCCACTTACTGCGCTCGAGTCGTAAATGAGGTACAACCTGATACATGTCATACATTTCTTTTTCCGAAAAGACTTAAAATACACAGTATCTGCGCGAAGCGATTGGCTTTCATCAAGGACGAGCAGCTAATGCGTTATACATCAATTAACCACACTTGAGATGCACCTGCGTTGGTTCCTTACTGCACCACTAGGTGAAACATTTGTTCCAAAACTGTCTGCTATGTGCGCTACAAAGACAGTGCTGACGGGCTTCAAGCTTCGCCTCCACTAATAATTTGAAATCACTCAGGATACCGGTTCGCACAACTGGGACGTCATTAATACAGGGTTTCCACTACCAAGCAACCATATATCCGCTTTCCACCTGAAAATTGTGATTCCCGCATTAAAGATGGAGTTTTTGCTTAATACAAAGGTGAAAATTTTATTGCTATTTACAGACTTCTTCTTAAATCATATAGGATTGCGAAAAGTCCAGGATAACATAGCTCTAAGCAATGTAGGTCTTCGAACCCCTGTTTAATTCATGAAGGAGTGTAGTCTCCGTAAATCCCGGCTTGTGAATATTTCACTTAATGTCAATTTTTGGTATCTCTTATAGTTTCCAACACATCGCTGAGTAACACATTTCAGATATGCACCTTTCGACGTGTCTCTTACCAGGTGCTTCTTCGGCCCGAAGACTGATTGTGTTCCATGATGAGTCCAGCTTTGAACTGAGTCCCGATGACCAGCTAAGAACTGTCTGGATACATCCCATATAGCGGTGGGTTACCAACCTCACTGTCATCCGCTGTAAGGCACGACAGACAAGAATGATGCTCTTGGGTGCCATTTTCTTTCGTAGCAGGACCACTCCAGTAAACATCCGCGGCGCCCTTATAGCGCAGCGGTACGTCCACGATATTGTACACGCCTTCATGTTGCCCTTCATGACAAATCATCTTGGCTTACATTAACAGAAGAACTGAATCGGAACTACCAATGCGCTTTCCGGAGAAACAGATCCACATTAGATCGCTTATTCACCCTGAGACAAGTACTGAGAAGGCGTGGGAATTCAATGTAGATGTCCACATATTATTCGTAGATATTAAAAAGGCCTATGATAACATACACCGAGAGACACTCCTAAATATAATGAAGGAATTTAAATACCACCAAAATTAATCAGATTAGTTAAAATGTGTATAGATGAAACTTTAGTCGCATAAAGACACCGGTAGGAGAAACTGAAGATTTTAAGGTGTACACTGGACTGAGACAAGGGGATGCCATTTCACCTATTTTATTTAACCTTGTCCCAGAGAAGATCGACAGAGAATTTTCTAAAACCAGTCCACAAGGGATCCAGCTACAGGATGTGAACATCACAAGACTTGCCTATGCAGATGATGTAGCACTAATAAGTAGATCCAAAAGCGAATTAATCAGAATGATGGAAAATTACTACACAATTGCTGAGACAACAGGATTACATGTTAATGAAGAAATGACAGAATACCTGCCCATAAGTAAGAAAACCAGAAAAGATGCACCTCTGACTGTGGATGGATTCAATTTCAAGATTGTTGACACTTCAAGTACCAAGGAAGTCATTTTAGTAATAACAACAGAAGAGATATAGAAATAGATGCCCGTTGATCAACAGCAAACAAGACACTTTTTAGTTCCATCAAAATTCTAAGAAAAAGATCACTTAGCAGTAACTTCAAAATCCTCTTACATAAATCGACCATTATGCCTGTGGTGTTATATGGATGTGAAACATTAATACTTAGAAAGAAAGATGAAGAAAAACTGTTAATATTCGAAAGAAAATTACTAAGGAAAATTTTTGGACCTGTATACGGCGAAAATAACATGGAATGGAGAATAAGAAGAATTGAAGAATTAAGAAGGCTGTACAAACACCGTAACATCGTCGAAGTGCTCAAGAGGAGAAGGCCATATAGTAAGAATGACAGAGAATAGACTACCTAGAATGGCATTCAACATAACAATAGATGGAACGAGAGGAAGAAGGAGACCCAGAATCAGATGGTGGGATAACATTCGGGAGGACACAACTAGGATGAACAGCAACAACAACTGGATAAACAGCGCATTGGACAGGCAGAAGTGGAAGAGGCTCATAGAGCAGGCGTATCGTTGATAAGGCCCTTGCCACATGTAAAGTAAAAAGTAAGTTAGTAATGCACACGGAGAGACTTTCTACCGCTTGTATTCGTGCTTTCCGAACCCTACCTTGGCCTGCAGTTTGCCAGACCTCACCGTAATTAAGATAGTTTGGAGAATTACGGACAGAATCTTCAAATCAGATAGGTACTTTGACGCTCTAATACACCAATTAGATAGAAATTGGCAGAGTAACCCTCAGGAGGACATTCAACAACTCTATCAATCACTGCCAAGCCGAATAGCTGCTTGCACAAGGGCCAAAGGTTGAAAAACGCATTTGTGGCTTATTCAATTTGTGAAGCTGTTTGTCTTGAATTTTTTAAGTTGTAATCATATCTTAATCTGCATATATACATCACATCTAGCGATGTCCGTCCCATTCGGATAATTTCTTAGTGGCACCCCCTTTTTTTTGTTATTTTTTTGTCTTTCTCTTTCCTTTTTTCTGTCCTAGAGTGCGTGCACTATAAATATTTTAGAAATCGTCACCCTGTTTCTTACCACCTGATCATCTGTTGGATACATGACTGGCGTCGTATTCCATGCAGCCGCGTGAGAGAAAGGATTTACCAAAAAGCCGTTAATAGAGCTTTCAAGACTCTCATGTACTGTTTTCCTCTATAGTCGTATTCCTACTGTCCCATGGTCTTGTTTAACGTGATGGTTTGATGAACTGAGGCAAATTTAGAAACAATTAACAAAAGAATTCTGCGCCCACTATTACTGTATCGTAACTTGGAACGTGCAATAGAAACTACTTATTTAATCGTCGCCAGCACCATCTTCATTATTGTTCTTTCGTCTGGCATAAAGAGGATATACAACATTCACTTTACCTCTATTCACTTTCAGTCATTAGACGAATACATGCGGAGAACTGTTATACACAGACCAAATTTGGGCCTAGCCGTGACATATACGATATTGGCTTGCGAGCATCGTTACAGGAGGATAGCGCTATTTTTCGTTGTGTTACAGTTTACAACATTAGTTACCTGTTATTCACCGTCAGCTGTGTCAAATTTTTCATCACAGGATCTTCAGAAAATCTTTATGTCTCCATATACTCAACAAGTATAATGTCTTCTTTACCATCGTTTACATTTTCTCCGTCCTAACTTTCCTACCAGGAACGTTCATTACCTCATAACACGAGCACATTTTCCACTAATCTAATTCTTCGTTTGGGCTCAGTTTTACATAGACATCTGTACGGCACCAGCTGTCGCAACGTGGACCTATAAAATTAATATATTTGTGTAATCTTCTCGTTTCACCTTAGGATCTTTGATGCATCAGTCCTGAACCCGCGCAGCAATCCGTGTACAACAACTTCTTACTGAATCTAAGTGTAAGGGAGTACAGATGCCATATTAAGGTGCAGCGTAGACCAGAATTCGTTGAACAAACAATCAGGAGGCCCCGAAGGAAGACCACGTGACTGCCTCTCCAGTATGCCTGCTAGAGACACACGCCAATTTCGCTCATTTGTGTACTGCTACTTCTTTTTTCTTTTAGCTTTCCTTTGTCCGTGCCTCTCTAGTATTTTGCATCCCTCTTGTCTCGTTTGTAGCTTGTGTCTGCCGCCGTCTCTTTCTATTACTTGGCATTCATCTCTGATATATTTATGGTTTAACTTTTGTCCGCCCACCACCGTGTGTACGGTACAAATACATCCATCCTGAAGAGTCCTGTGGAAACAACGAAATGAATAAAACGTAGACATTTTCCTTTAATTTACAATTTTGAGTCACCCTTGACCTCCCCATATAGGTTAAAACCCATACGCCGTCCTGCACAGTCCTTTCCTCAACTGTCGACGGGCTGCTGAATGCTCAAGAGGTAAGATGCGAACCAGGAGGCAATACGGTCATAAAATTGAATCACGATCAGACACCAAAACTTTTCTGCCCGTCTTTTGCTTACCTACATCTCTAGTGATCTCAAGATAAGCCAGCAACGTCAGCTGGTTCGGATTCCATCCTAAACAGCACAGCCTTTTCTTCAGTAGGATGACTAAGACAGGTTTATGGCAACCAATTCACCAATGTGGTTTCCAATTGAAAGAACTTGTAGACAGACGGCTGATCATCCTTCTTGAGGAACTCCCAGTCATTCATGCTATACGAATTACTTTTAATTTTCTCATATATTCTTTCTAGCATCTCTTCATTTTGTGTGAAATTATTTAGTAATCTTCTTCCGACATGCATTCAACAACGGTTGACAATTTATCAATTACTTTCATACGTCATAAGTAATTGATAAATTACTCCAACGCTATATCGGATCGTATATTGAAGACGGGAAAATCCATTGACAGTACCCGTCCTAAGCTACAGGCAGAATTGTTAGCACGAAAGTATTTCTTCATTTCACTGAAATCGAACAATCGAAACTGCTTTTCAGACAAAACTGAGGGAAAAAATTGAGATAAGGCCAACTCACTCAGCAATCACTTTGCTTTAGAGTGTATCTGACCTTTTGATACGAACCCGAATATCTCCCCCTTCTTCCGCTTCCGAGTACCCATGCCAGATGATTTCTTCAAAATATTTACGCAGCTCTGCAACTGTGGCGCTAACCGTCGGCCCTAGCGATGAGCTTTTAAATGCGCTCGTAACGGTAATTTATTACGGCTGTTATTGCTTTCATGAAATTTCACATAAAAGTGGAGCTTGTACTGGCAATAAAACACGGCAGTAAAACGCTAACATGTTCGCAGCGCCCGCTGCAGCCGGCTGGAGCCGGCCCTGAGTTTCTAATCATGCCGCTCTCCAAAATGCAGAGCGTGTGGTTGATACTAAAGGGCCCAAAGTGAGCCTGGAGCCTCTTGGGTACCAGTAGCAGCAGATTTCAGGCCATGAAGGATAGAAGTACGCATTAGTTTACCATTGCATTATTCTCTTTCACTCTGATTTACAACTAGGCCGTTTTTTTCATTACACTATTGATGTTCGAACTCCTCAGTACAGTAAGCTGAATTGCCTTACTAGACGAATTAAGTTGCTGTCGAATGAAGTGAATTAGTGCTTAGTCAAGGCTGTGTACTACGAGCGAAATTAATTTTTGTTCATTCCCTAAAGTAGTTATTTCGCACATCTTTCACCACATTAAAGAAATAAGTATTGATTTGCACGGCGAAAGTTGGCTAAGGATGTCTCACCAACTGCGAACGAGTTAGGAATAAAGAGAAAAATGGTTCAAATGGCTCTGAGCACTGTGGTCATCAGTCCCCTAGAACTTAGAACTACTTAAACCTAACTAACCTAAGGATATCACACACACCCATGCCCGAGGCAGGATTCGAACCTGCGACGGTAGCAGCAGCGCGGCTCCGGACTGGAGCGCCTAGAACCGCACGGCCACCGCGGCCGGCCAGGAATAAAGAGAGTTTGGCTTCATTTTATTACTGATTTTATCATTTTATATTTCTTAGCTTCATAAAATTTTAACTTTAAATGCCAATGTTTTTGGTTAGGCTTTAACGTGACTGTAATTGATACTGGATGACACAATTTTACTTTTACCAGTCGCTATTTATGTATTTCCACAAGGCATTTCGGAGGCTTCAATCTCTATCATCAGGTGGATTTATGTGGATAAATGTGTGTTCTCTTACGACATTGGAATAGCTTGTGGCACAATCTCGAGTCATCAAGGGCTTCTTCCCCATCGTCACACATCACACTTTCTTCTACTATTTTATTTATTTCATTGCTTTCTAGAGACCTATAGTCTCTTTCCGTTTTTATGAAAGGTCATGTTTCCAACAGTTTGAAACTTCCTGGCAGATTAAAACTGTGTGCAGGACCGAGACTGGAACTCGGGACCTGTGCCTTTCGCGGCAAGTGCTCTACCATTTGAGCTACCCAAGTACGACGACTGTACCTGTTCGATGGTAACAAGCTAATTTGGTTTATAGCTTCTGACGGTACCACTTTGCATTCATGGTTAGGATAATATAAAGGCTTCTTCTGTTTTAATCACGTATTAAGCTCATATTTTATATATGTATGAAATTAATAACCTTTAATTTGCCCATAAGTACAATATCCACTTTTGCATTTTCTATCTGTATGTCGGGGCTAATCTCACGAGCAAGTGTAGGAATTCTGATACGATTTTCAATGAAAGGTAGACTCCAGCCGGGCTAGGGTAACACATGGTGACACCATCGAAGAGGATCTTCGAGCTGGTGAAGAAGAAGACCGTTAGCCTTTAGTGGACTTCTTCGAGCTCTTCCGGTTAGAGGAAGACTCGGGTGGTGTTTGGCTGGAGGGATGGAGGAAGTCTTCACAGGACTACTCTTTCTGTCCTTTCCCGCCTACCGGTTGTGTAGCTGGTGGCTGCGACCCTTGAGTTGAGAGTTTGATGGCTTGTTGCACAGCTGGACGGGAGATGGCGCTGATACCTTGACACAGGGCGATTTTATGACTTTAGAGCTGAATTTTAGGTCGCATGTGTGCATGGCCATATCTTTCATGGAGCGGGGGCTAACAAGAACAGAACGGGGGAATGCAGGGTTTGTGACTAGTTAGTAACTTGCGAGCGACTGGGTAAGGCACCTTTTCCTTAACCTGGATCTTTTGAACAGTCTGCTCATCAAGATACACGGGACAATCCCGACAGGAGGTGGCATGGCGCCCATTGCAGTTGGTCAGCGGTGAGAAGGAGGTGGACAATCGCCCTCATGTGCATCCCTACCGGAGGTGACACGTTTGGCTGGGTGTTGACAAGAGATTCTAGTGTGGTTGAAACGATGACACTGGTAGCAGTGCAACGGGTTCGGAGCGCACGGCCAGACTATGACAGTTGCATAGCCTGCATTGATCTTGGATGGACGCACCACTCTATCAAAGATGAGAAAGAGTGCAGGTGGGCACTAAGGAGGAGTCAGCCCTTTTCATTACACGATAGAGGGCTGTGACACCTCGTTCAGAGATGTAAGGTTGGATTTCAGTCTCGGTTAGACCATCGAGCAGCCTGGTGTAAATTACACCATGGGAAGAATTCAAAGTTCTATGCGCCTCGACACGAACAGGGTAACTGTGGTGAAGTGAGGCAGCAAGCAGTTGATGTGCTTGGATATCAGCAGTGGTCTCCAAAATGAAAATGCCATTCCATAAACGAGAGTAGGTTTTCACAGGGCCAGCAACTGCATGAACATCTCCCTGAATAATAAACTTTTGGCGAAGGACTGACCTTCAGTACATGACACCATGAGAAACCGTGGTACAGTGGGAAGGGGCTTTGAATCATTAGCCTCATTACGTTTGCGTTTTTAGACGTTGAGTGAGAAGATGACTGACTCACACCTACCAAACACTTGACAGAGGGACCAAACGGCAATTTGAGAAGGTTACAGCTCAGGCAGTCACCCCTCCCTGTTCTTTGCCTGTACCAGGGGTTGTACATGCGAACCCTACCTGTACCCTGGAGCTGGGAGTTACGCGTTACCCAGTTGCCTGTTACGCGGCAGACGTGTGGGCCAGCCTTCAGGAGCGCACACGTAGGGAGAAGAAAAAAGAGGATCCTCAAACGCCGCAGCGGAGGAACGAGAAGAGAAGGGAAACAAAGAAAGGAAACGGGAGCGAAAAACAAATGTGAGACTGTTTGTATGTCAGCGACAGAATGCAGAACATTCCCAATAATATCCCAGACATGTTCACCAAGGGAGGGAGGAAGAATAGCAAGAGGATAGAAACGCAGCACGGAAGGGAAAAAAATGCTGCAAAGGCTGGGACCCCTTGGTAGCCAAACACAAACCATAGAGTGGCGAGCGCTCTGGAAGGCACATACAATGCCGTCTTTGTCTGATGACTCTAGATTTCTCTTGGCCAGGAAAGCCCTTTTTTTCCAGTGGTAATTTCCCTTTTATGTCCTCCTTGCTCGTCTGGCACGGGTTGTTTTGCTTACTAGGTAGCATAATTCTTTAATTTCATCTGCTTTGTGAGCACCAAACCTGATGCGAAGTCTCTCGCTGTTCTCATTTCTGCTATTTCTCATTAACTTCATCTTTCTTCGATTTACTTTCAGTCCATACACTGTACTTGTGACATTGTCCTTTCCATTCAGCACGTTTTGTAATTCTTTTTCTCTTTCACTGGGGAGAGAAATGTAATCAGCGAATGATATTGTTATCCTTTCACTTGAATTTTAATTACGCTCTTGAATCTTTTTTTTTTTTTAATTTCCGGCACTGCGAAAGACTACATCTCTGTCTTACACCATTTTTTAATTGGAACACTTTGTTCTTGGCCTTCCACTGTTATTGATCCATCTTGGATCTTGTACAGCATGTACATTACCCTTCTTTCCCTATAGCTTACTCCTATTTTTCTCAGAATTTCGAACGTATTGCACCACTTTGACATTGTCGAACGCTTTTTGTTGGTCAGCAAATCCCATGAACGTGCCTTGTCTTTTCTATAGTCTTGCTTCCATTATCAACTTTTACCTTTCCTAAAGGCAAGCTGATCGTCATCTAATAGTTCTTCAATTTTCTTTTCCGTTCTGCTGTATATTATTCTTTCAGCAGCTTGGGTGCAAGAGATGTTAAGGCGATTGTGCGATAATTCTCGCACTTCTCGTCTCTTGAAATCTTCGAAACTGTGTGGATGATGGTTTTACCGTAGTCTGATGGTATATCGCCTGTCTCATATATTCTACATAGCAACGTGAATAGTCGTTTTGTTGCCACTTCCATCAACGATTTTAAAAATTCCGACGGAATATTATGTATCGCTTCTGCATTATTTGATCTTAATTTCTCTTTTAAATTCTGATTCTAATGCTGGATCCCTTATCTCATCGCTGTTCACTCCTGTCTCTTCTTCTATCACGTTAGCAGACAAGTTCTCCCTCCGCATAGACCCTTCACTGTACTCTTTCCACCTATCCGCTCTCGCCTCTACATTTGACAGTGGTATTCCCATTGTACTCTTAATGTTACCACCCTTGCTTTCATTTCACGGAAGGTTATTCTGAATTTTCAATATGCTGAGTCAGTCCTCCCTGCGATCGTTTCCTTTTCGATTTCTTCACATTTTTCATGCAGTGATTTCGTTTTATCTTCCCCGCACTTCCTATTTATTTCATTTGCAAGTGACATATATTTCTGTATTCCTGAATTACGCTGAACATTCTTATACTTCCTTCTTCATCGATGAGCTGAAGCATTTCTACTTTTATCCGCGGTTTCTTCTCAATTACCTTCTTTGTGCGTGTTTGTTTTTCTTTCCAACTTCTGTGACTGTCCTTTTTAGGGACGTGCATTCCTCTTCAACTGAGCTGTCTACTGAACTATTCCTTATCGCAATATCTATAACCTTAGAGATCTTGAAGCGTATTTCTTTAGTTCTCAGTACTTCCGTATAACATTTCTTTGTGCATTGAATCTTCATGACTAGTCTCTCAAACTTCAGCCCTCTCTGGTTTCCATAAAACGCTTAAAGCTAATGCTGGGATGGTTCCATTGAGGAGGACATCGCCGACTTCCTTCCCTATCCTTCCCTAATCTGAACACTTCAACGATCTCGCCATTGAGAGGTTGTTAAACTATCTTCCTTTCTTCATCCGTTTCCAGGTACTGGTAAAGAGATAGTTTTTGTCCAGTTAGGATTGAGACGCACACTGTTCTTACTGCGCTAGGGTTTCTGAGTTAGTTGCTACTGCTACTCCTAAACACGCAATGTTCTATAATTTCTCATACACCGTTCTCGTCAGCACAATGCTCTGATAACAATGAAAAAGTACTCATCTTGGGAAGAGTAAAGACTACATCAGCCACAAGCCCAACACGACGAAGTAACCCAAGACATAAATTCCTCGTTACTGCAACAGACCTTCCTTGAAATAGCGTGAATTTAAAAGTTATGTCCCAAATTCCCCGACGTAGTACAAAATGAAAACAAATAACAATATATGAGTAGCAGTAGACCTACTGTTAACGTGGATCTGAAAATACATTGTATAAAATGATAGAGATTACTTGATTTTCTTCGAACGTGTCATGCCATAATCAGTACTGCATAGTTAGATAGACGTTATCACTCCAAAAAGGTCGCAAAAATGATCTTAATATTAAACAACGACAAAAATGATATCACGAAATTTCCCGGACTTAATTAACAATCTCGTAAGTAAGAAGGAAGTGCAGTACTACTGGAACACTACAAACGTTGACATGCCTCAGGACAGTTCACAGATGCTTACAAGAACACAATTCATTTCTCATAATAATTATGTGATAATTAATGTACTAAAATTCTGTGCAAACATTATAAAACTATTTTTGTCTTATAATTTAGTGTTTAACTATGATTTCATGTTTGTTACTATGCTAGAATATGTCACACGCCTCACTCACACTTTTAACTTCTGAATTCGGTTTCTTTTCCTAAGACTGAAAAAAATATGAAGTGTGTGTCGAGGCGAGACAGTCAAGCAAAGCACAGATTGCAGGAGTGGCTGCTATCATTACCGCTTCTGGAAACCGTGATGAGCGTACACTGACGTTTAGGCTCCTGAGTTCGGAAGTGATAACATTCGATTGTTTATGCGAGGTGCACGTTAATGCTGTCTGAATGTAGGTGTTATCATGTAACCCATTGCTGCAGTGCGTTATCGAATGCATTGGTGTTCAGTGGACATTTTTTTTCTTGCTGACGACCCCCCCCCTCCCCCCCCCCCCCCCCCCCCCCCCCCACCGTCGCCCGGTTACATACCTTCCAAACGGAAAGAAAAACGTTTCGCGCCGCAAAACAGTCTGACTAAGTGAGAACTTATAGAAAAGTTTCGTGTATCAAATGAATCAGGACAACATTTCACACATATGAAACACACATCCACAATAATATTGCCAATGGCTCATTCGTGGACCCATGTACATGACGTCCCAAATAACCACCGACAACACTGAGTACGTTGTGCGAGAAGACAAACAAGACTGTTTTTCCAGAAGGAAGCCGTATCCGGAAACGCATGCATTGGACGCTGGAGAGCGTCGAATTCTGAGAAACAATGGTTTTGAGGATTTGTCCCGATTCTGAATACGATAGTTATTCATCCCTTTAGCAATGTAAGTACTGCGAATAAGCGACCTGAACTTAATAATCTCTGTGCCCATGCGCTACATTCGTCTAATGAGCCCCATTGAGCATCCTACTGCCGAACTTGGGAGTTCTGCCAGGTCAGTAACGTTGTTGGCAGCAGTGCAACATGTACCAGGACACAGCTGTAGAAATGAACGACATGGTGCTTGCGTGCAGCAAAGCGGATTGCAATGGGAGAGTTGTTGCAAAATTGTGTGCTGAATGCTTTCCACACAGTTGCACCACACATCATTCCACATTCGAGGCCATCGAGAGACGCCTCATAGTGGCCGCAATGTTGCTCGTAGGTGTTTAATGTTTGAGTTGTGTCCATTATAGCACTTTGTGCTTGGTACTTGCGAATATTATTCCCAGTCTACCGTTTCTCCTCTGGTGGGTGTCGAAACGTTATTCAGGTCGTCCACATCTCAATGGAACTCTACAGTTGTAGGAGGACGTGAAGACGGTGAAACTTCCTGGCAGATTAAAACTGTGGGCCCGTCCGAGACTCGAATTCGGGATCTTTGCCTATCGCGGGCAAGTACTCTACCATCTGAGCTACCCAAGAACGACTCACGCCCCGTCCTCACGGTTTTACTTCCGCCAGTACCTCGTCTCCTACTTTCCAAACTTTACAGAAGCACTCCTGCAAATCTTGCAGAACTAGCCGAGTTGGAGTCTCGGTCGGGCACACATATTTAATCTCCCAGGAAGTTTCATATCAGCGCACACTCCGCTGCAGAGTGAAAATCTCAGTCCGGAAACATACCGCAGGCTGTGGCTAATCCATGTCTCCGCAATATCCTTTCTTCCAGCAGTGCTAATTCTGCATGGTTTGCAGGAGAGCTTCTGTGAAGTTTGGAAAGTGGGAGACGAGATACTGGCGGAAGTAAAACTGTGAGACGGGGCGTGAGTCGTGCTTGGGTAGCTCAGATGGTAGAGTACTGCCCGCGAAAGGCAAAGGTCCCGATTTCGAGTCTCGGTCCGGAACACAGTTTTAATCTTCCAGGAAGTTTCATATCTACATCTACATCTACATCCATATTCCGCAAGCAACCTGTCGGTGTGTGGCGGAGGGTACCTCGAGTACCTCTATCGGTTCTCCCTTCACACACTCCGCTGCAGAGTGAAAATCTCATTGGTGCTGACAATGTTCGAAGAGGAGCCAGCCACCCAGCACTCGGCTGGTGGCACAGGCTTGCACACGGGCAAAAGTGTCGTGTGGCGTGTTATCCGCGAACAGCGGCTACATACGTACCATCTGCAGAAACTCCAGGAATCACGGAAGGGAGACTACGCAAGAAGATTTTCTGCAGTACTCTAACGACAATTCACGAGCTTTGTGCTATTTACTGATGAATGCATGTTTACTCCAGACGGCATATTGAACTTGCACAATATGGATGTTTGGGGAAACGAAAATCCACGTGCGAAGGTGATTCAAAATCACCAGCACAGGTTCAGTATTAACATCTGGGCCGGGATAATTGGTGACCACATCACTGGGGTATATCTACTACCAAACAGACTAACAGGACTGGTCTACCTCACATTTACCAGAATTTTTTTTTTTTAAAAAAGGGGTTCAAAGGGCTCGAAGCACTATGGGAGTTAACATCTGAGGTCATCAGTCTCCTAGACTTAGAATTACTTAAACCTAACTAATCTAAGGACATCCCACACATCCATGCCCAAGGCAGGATTCGAACCTGCGACCGTAGCAGCAGCGCGGTTCCCCGCGCCTAGAGGCGCTCTGCCACAGCGGCCGGCAAATGTTTCCCTTACCTATTGGATGGAGTGGCACTGAACATTCGGATGGACGTATTGCTGCAACGCGGCGAAGCTCCAGCACTTTTAGATGTAATTGTGCTGAATCACCTCAACGTCGCATGTCCCAGTAGATGGACTGGTAGAGGTGAACTAGTCGCCAGATATGACACCTCTAGACTATGTTCTGTGTTGTAGTACGAAGAGTATGTTGTATGGCACACGCCCTCATTGCTCGAATCCGTGATTGAAAAACTGTACTTCAAAGACAACCGCACGTAATTGCTCATTTGCCTGAGGCTCAGCGTTGCTGAGATAGGCTCTGCATTGACGTGTCAGGTACACAGTTAGAAACCCGTGTTTAATGTAGACGGTGCGATGTGCTACTCACGTTGGCTTTACTGACGTAGTGTGGGACGCACGCCCATCTCAGACTTCCGTCCAGCGCCCAAGCCGTGCATTTCGGCTTGTGGATTTCTTCTTGAAAACAGATAAGTTTGTCTCCCTGCACAACATACTAATCGTGTCGATATTTTTGGGACGTTTTTGTATCTATGAAAATATACTTTCATCAGTTTTGCTGTTGTTGTGATACACACTTTGTACCCTGATGAGCCATAGCATTTAAGAGCAGTGGCAACCGCAACAGTGCATCTTACCTGATGGCAATTTGAGCATATGAAGCGGCAAGGAAAGTTTATAAGCAGATGAAATACAGTTGAGAATCATTACACCGACGACAGGAGAGGTGAATCGTAAAATCCTTTGATAGAAGCTGTAGTATACGAAGGACTGAACCCCTGTATATTCGGCCATCACACTCGCGGATGTGCTTCGCTGCCACGCACGAGCCCCGCAAGTTGTCAACAGGCCAGTCGATGACCTATTTAACAGTGAGCGAGCAGGTTGCAGTAAACAGCGCTGCAGTGGCAGGCACCTATTCGCGTCGGTGTGGTCACATGTCCGTGTGACACACCACACCTGTATTCCTTCGCGAATGACTGTCTGCTCACATATTACTGTAACGGTCTTGTCGCTACGGTCTATGATGACACTCTTCAGCGCACGTCGCTCAAAACAGGGCTCCGCAGCAGAAAACTTTTCGAACCGCATGCGTCCTTTCGTGTTTGTTTGATGTCTTCATCGACAGCGGTGGCTTCCTTCAGGATGATAACCGCCTATACCAGAAGGCCGGAATCGTGCTATTTTAGTGTCTGACGAGCGTGACGGTAAACTCACATTCATGTCTTGGGCAACCGATTCGACTGACATTAACTCGCTACGGTCGCACGTTCGAATCCTGCCTCGGGCATGGATGTTTGTGATGTCCTTAGGTTAGTTAGGTTTAACTAGTTCTAAGTTCTAGGGGACTAATGACCTCAGCAGTTGAGTCCCATAGTGCTCAGAGCCATTTGAACCATTTTTGACATTAACCTGGTACAACAAATCTGGGATGCTATCGGGCACCAACTCCGCACCCTCAAATATCCGGCCAGTAATTTTCGGAAACTGCTTGTATGGACCCCTATCAAGATTTTTTACTATTAAAAACAGTCACGATTTATTTATCAAGGTGACCGGTTTCGACCACTGCTGTGGTCATCTTCAGACCATTGAGTAGGAACCTCTTTCTGTTGGAGAATCACTTTCTACAGAAAGACATTCCCACTCAATGGTCTGAAGATGACCACAGCAGTGGTCGATACCGGTCACCTTGATAAATAAATCGTGATCAAGACTGTTTTTAATAGTAAATATTTGTAACACATTGATTACTGCCACTCCCATAATGTATTCAAAAGCAATTATCTTATTACCCTATCAAGAACTTGTTGAAGCCAAACCACTCAGAATCGCTGCAGTATTGCGTTCCAAAGCTCTATCAACACCCCGTTATTCAGCTGGTGATCATTTTTTGCCTCGTCAGTGTGTATAGGGGGTCGTCATAAATAGTCTGTACAGCTTGTAAGGACGTTGCAGGGTACGTTTCACTGAGAAATAACTGTCAGGAAAAAATCGATACGTTGCGACGTTTCCGAGTTAATTAGCGTTGAAATTAGTCAGTCAGGCCGTTGCACCCTCAAATTCAAGCGGACAGCAAGAGACAGTGTCGCCGAACGTATTATTCCTTTGGTTTCCTAAAATCGAATTTATTTATTTAGCGTATGGCGCTACACACATGGTTTACACTTATTACATTATGAAATTATGTGATAAAATACACTATACAATACGTAAGTGAAGGATACATATTCAGACAAAATGTAATACTTAAATACAATAAAAAATAACATCACAGCAGATATTTTGCGTTACACAAGCCTTCAAATTCTGACGTCCAAATTGGCGATCCATTCGAGGCAGGGTGGTGTGGCGTTGAAGAAGTCAGCCCGACTACAGTAGTAGGCTTTTAATTCACAGTCCTGGGCGATGTGCTGTATTGTTTGATTAGGTGCCCTACAGTCACAGCTAGGGCTGGGAAGCTTCCCCCACTTGTGTAGATTGTGTGCACATAGTCTATGTCCTGTTCGGATTCTGTTTAGGCTTTTCCATAGCTGTCGTGGAAGTTCAATGCACTTACGTTTCTCTGATGGACAGATAAGTTCACGGTCGTCAGGGGAGGCACTATGACTCCAGCTGTCGTGCCATTTAGTATCCATGCTGAAGTTGGCAGCTGACAGTTGTTGGGCCAGTCTTAAAGGGGGATTTCTGGAGCGGAGTCGTGTTCTTTCCAAAGTTGGGACATCTTCATGGATAGGAAGTAGGAGGTTATTCATTATTTTTGCGTAAATTCGAATAACAGAGCGGTACTAATGGACATGGGACGGTAGTGAGAATCGAACCCGAGCAAAAGACTGAGCAGTCTGATGCGCCACCATCAACGTTATGAGAACGCTGACAGTAATTGTGTCTTGTGCGCCGCTGACTTCAATGCTAATTAACTCTGAAAGGTGCAATGCATAGAATTTTTTCTTAACAGTTTTTCACCACACCAAACCTGCAACAGCCTTACAAGCTTTTCAGACTGTTTCTGTCCACCATATTTACGTAAATAGAGATCTTCTCAAGTCGTTAGCACTCTCAGTCTACTAGTATCCAATGGTTTTAACTAAGTAGTGTTTTGATATACACTGAATTGTGGACATTTGTTACTAGAAATGTAATTAAATAATACGTCCTATAGTACTGAAGTAGATCTGAACTCAGTTTTCCTTGAACAGTGCCAACAATAACGTAGCACCATATTGCATTAATTTGTCAGTACGTGTAACGGAACACCGTAGTGGTTGAGATAGGATGACCTGTGATTGATCATTACCCGTAAGCATTTTATTTCACACAAAATATCAAAGATCAAAAACGGAACACAAATGTTGTTACGGTTGAGTGCCCAAGACCAAAGCCGCTGAACATTAATCAATTTAAGATGCACCATCATAACAAAAGCTTAAGCTCTTTTAACCTTAATGGTCATAAACCGCCCAATAACAAAACAAAATAGAACAACTTCTTATTAGTTTGACAAGTGACTCAGAACATAACTTACACTCAACCACGATTTAAAATTAATTGAAATTATGCCACGACGTAATCACTAAAGTTGGTACTAAGTTACTCAAGTAAAGCTCCACAAAATACAGAGCTAGCACATTAGTTGAAATATGATTGAGTGCACAAGTTAATACGTTGCCACAATTACAAATCAGAAAGAGAAGTCTTTTGTTTAACCACGGATTATTCTGCCGTTTGTGAGAAATACAGACTGCATACAGCATCCAGCATGTAAGTCATCCAAAGGCTCAAGAGGCGAGTCTCTTACAGACCATTGCCATCATGTTGTCTCCTCTGATCCATCATCAACGCAAGGGCTAGCTGACGATCCGCCACAGAGCTCAGGGCGCATTCAGGAGCCCAGTTTTTCCGGAGCGCTCTGCCAGAGGCGACCTATATGAGCGCCGCCACACGGACGCAATCAGCGGCATACTTATCTGCCACCATGCGTTACGTCGCCTTGGCGCGGAATTTAAATTGCCGCGGAGTTGTGACGTCTCGAAATGCCGTAGCGTCACTGCTGAAAGAAATGTTAGTGACAATCTTGCATTATTCTTCATTTGGAATTTAAATTGTCTTACTTACTTTGCTGCTTTTGTGCTTTGATCCCTTGACTGACATGTCGAATTCTGGCATTGTCTTCGTGCCGCGCGAGGTAGCCGCGCGCTCTGTGGCGCATTCTTACGGTCCGTGCGGCTCCTACCGCCGGAGGTTCGAGTCCTCCCTCGGGCATGGGTGTGTCTGTTGTCCTTAGCGTAAGTTGTTTAAGTCAGATTAAGTATTCTGTAGACTTAGGGACCGAAGACCTCAGCAGTTTGGTCCCATAAGACCTTACCACAAATCTGCAAAAATTTCAATTGTCTTCGTACACTGCGGTGGCAAAAGTCATGGGATAGCGAGATGCACACATAGCAGAGGCCCTAGTGTCGCTTACACAGGGAATAAAATGGTAGGTCATTGGTGGAGCTCTCATTTGTACTCAGGTGATTCATGTGAAAATGTTTCCGTCGTGATAGTGGCCGCAAGACGGGAATTAAGCTATCTTTGAACCTACTGTTCCGGAAACCGCTAGGTAATTCGCTATTCCGAGATCCACAGTTTCACGAGTGTGCCGAGAGTGTCGAATTTCAGGCATTATCTCCCACCACGGACAACACAGTCACCGACGGCCTTAACAGCTGAGACCAGCGGCCTTAACAACTCCCAACTGCCCATTCTCACTCACTCATTCCGCCCAACTCATTGTTACTATTCTGTCTAGAAATCCTGCATACTCGGTTCGCTAGACTAACAATCAAACAACTCGTATGAATGAGCTTTATTACAACAACACAAGTACAAATACACTACTTGCCATTAAAATTGCTACAAGAAGAAGAAATGCAGATGATAAACGGGTATTCATTGCACAAACATATTATACTAGAACTGACATGTGATTATATTTTCACGCAATTTGGGTGCATAGATCCTGAGAAATCAGTACCCAGAACAACCATCTCTGGCCTTGATACGAATGGGCATTGAGTCAAACAGAGCTTGGATGGCGTGTACAGGTACAGCTGCCCATGCTACCACAGTTCATCAAGGTAGTGACTTGCGTATTGTGACGAGCCAGCTCCTCGGCCACCATTGACCAGACGTTTTCAATTGGTGAAAGTTCTCGAGAATGTGCCGGACAGGGCAGCAGTCGAACATTTTCTGTATCCAGAAAGGTCCGTACAGGACGTGCAACATGCGGTCGTGCATTATCCTGCTGAAATGTAGGTTTCGCAGGGATCGAATGAAGGGTAGAGCCACGGGTCGTAACACATCTGAAATGCAACGTCCACTGTTCAAAGTGCCGTCAATGCGAACAAGAGGTGACCGGGCGTGTAACCAATGGTACCCCATACCATCAAGCCGTGTGATACGTCAGTATGGCGATGACGAATACACGCTTCCAATGTGCTTCACGGCGGAGTCGCCAAATCGCATGCGACCATCATGATGCTGTAAACAGAACCTGGATTCATCCGAAAAAATGAGGGTTTGCCATTCGTGCACCCAGGTTCGTCGTTGAGTACACCATCGCATGCGTGTTTGGCGACTCCGCCGTGAAGCACATTGGAAGCGTGTATTCGTCATCGCCATACTGATGTATCACATGGCTTGATGGTATGGGGTACCATTGGTTACACGCCCGGTCACCTCTTGTTCGCATTGACGGCACTTTGAACAGTGGACGTTACATTTCAGATGTGTTACGACCCGTGGCTCTACCCTGTCTGTGATGCAGCGTCAAGGGTAACCGCAGCCGTGGTCTCTGAGGTGATAGACCATGCTGCTGCAAACGTCGTCGAATTGTTCGTGCAGATGGTTGTTGTCTTGCAAACGTCACTATCTGTTGACTCAGGGATCGAGACGTGGCTGCACGATCCGTTACAGCCATGCGGATAAGATGCTAGTGATACGAGGCCGTTGGGATCCAGCACGGCGTTCCGTATTACCCTCCTGAATCAACCGATTCCATATTCTGCTAACAGTCATTGGATCTCGACCAACGCGAACAGCAATACGATAAACCGCAATCGCGATAGGCTACAATCCGACCTTTATCAATGTTGGAAACGTGATGGTACGCATTTGTCTTCCTTACACGAGGCATCACAACAACGTTTCACCAGGCAACGCCGGTCAACTGCTGTTTGTGTACAAGAAATCGGTTGGAAACTTTCCTCATGTCAGCACGTTGTAGGTGTCGCCACCTCTGCCAACCTCCTGTGAATGCTCTGAAAAGGTAATTATTTGCATATCACAGCATCTTCTTTCTGTCGGTTAAATTTCGCGTCTGTAGCACGTCATCTTCGTGGTGTAGCAGTTTTAATGGACAGCAGTATACTTTGGTCTGAGAATTCTTGTATTTCTTTATACATGATGATCCACAAGTGCAATTACACAGATGTGTCGCAAGCAAAAGGCGACGTACAAAGTAACCAGTCTTCTTCAGAACAGACAAAGTAACACTTCTCGTCCTCGCGACCTCTGCTAACAAAAGTCTTTTAACTGAACTGCAGTGACTGCTGATCTCTTAACTGTGCTACATAGAGATTGCTAATAATGAGGCTGCGACACGTCTGCTAACGAAGCGACAAACGTTGAAGCTGCTACGGAAGTGGGCTGCCACCAGTCGGGCGCGGCGCTTACCTAGGAGCAGCTGCTGTCGCGTTGTCGTCCTGCAAGGAGGTCGGTCAGTGTGCTAATGGCTGACCACTTCTCACAGCCTTCTCTTCTCTGTCGTTCCCGACTGGCGTGCCAGCGCTGACTTTACACCGTAGTAGTCACTATCTGTTTGTGCCTCTCCAGTTGCCACTGTTTCCTGTCTCACAGCCAAAGTCGCCTTCGTTCTGTCCTACTGCTACTGTCTCCTCTCACTGTCACTTTCTCCCTCTTGTTCTCCCGTACTGCTACTATCTCATTCATTTCTTCCCACAATTCCTGTCACTGTGTATCTCTTCCTCGTTTCATTATCATAGACCCTGTCTCACATTATGACTGGCTTTCACTCACTTCCACTTTCTCCTTCTCTTTATTTTTCTCCCACTTGCATTGTCTCCTTCTCTTTTCTTAGTACTGTTCTCTCACAGTATATTATATTCCACTGCCACTGTGCCCTCTCTTTCTCTCAAACTCTCGTTGTCTTCTTCGTCCTTTGCGTACCACAACCAATGCTTGCTGCCTAACAGTACGCATTTCGTCTCAGTCTCTTTCCCACTGCCACTGTATCCTTCTCTCTCAGTATAAAAAAAAAAGGCGGATACGTTCACATGTCAATATTTTTGTGAAAATTTTTTGAGGTGTTGAGGAAGATAGAATGAGGCATCTGGCTGCTCAACATTTCAGTAGTCTTTTAATAAAGAGGAGCAAATTTGCCTTTTTTATTCTCCAATAGAAGCACTTTTCCACTAGTTCCCCTATTTTCCCTACCACAGCAGAACATATCACTCTTATGAGTCAGTAAAATTTTGATACTTTAATTCCGCGAAACTGAAATAAGGCAAAACTCACTCTGCGCCTCAGAACTGATTTTACATGCAAAATAAATAAATAAATAAATAAATAAAAAATTGTATGTGCTTCAGTGCTACAACGTGTACTTACCACAACCTTTCTGTGAAAACAAGACACTTTACATCATATTTCTCTCTGATATGTAATTTTATAAACAAAGTTTTGGCATCACACAACATTATACATGCGTATTTTACGTTCACAATTAGTAAAAATTTGAATCTCTGTATCGCGACAAAGGTTGAAAATATCTAGAAAATAAGGTTGTTTGAGACTATAATCTTAGGAATATATCAGAAAAATTTCAACCATTTGCTGTGCGTAGCAGTGTTGGAATCCTCGGCTCGGTTTTGGTCCGTTGGTGACTTTGTAAATATAGGAAAAGAATTTCCTTTTGGTGGTTTTCGGAGGAACCACCTATTAAGTAATGGTTAATTCATAAGTCCCATCAACCCCACCCTAAATCATATCTAACGAAGAAGAAACCAACCGATTTGTTCCATTTGCCTTGGACCCCGTGGTACCAACCGATTTGTTCCATTTGCCTTTGACACTGTATTGCGGGACAGTGACACTAAGACGATCGTTCTGTTGAGTGTACAAATAGTCCCTAGCCCCAGGGCTATCCAAAACACTTGACCCTACCTTTCTTGTCACGAACAGATCCCGAGGTATGAACACCGGAAAATCCCATTACGCGGCTCTTTGGAACGTATTGCTAAACATGCTGTCACAGGCATATCGATATGGAATAAGAAGTATCACCTAAAATAAAATGTTACCAAATCTGGTACATTAGTAATTACCCACCGTTAATTAACAGATTATAATTCAGCAGTTGGTCAGGGCTGATTGTCGAATGGCTCACCTCGTATTATTGGACATTTGACACATATTTTTGCGTAATGTAAAACATATCGCATACCACGGCCTTCCAGATGGAAAAAAAATTAAATTGGAACGATGAAAGAACGGAAACATTCCATCACACTGAACGATATTACGCGGAAAACTGTGCCATGTATTTGAACAATACCGCGCCAACTCACACACACACACACACACACACACACACACACACACACACACACACACGCATCTCTACCGTCTCCCTTAATATCGGAAGATGATTTTCATTCGTTAGCTTAATAAATTATTACACTGTTATTCAATTGCGCCAATACAGCAGCGCGCACGCGAAATATTGTTTTTGTGTGGCCTGATACGGGCAGAGCGATATTACTTCGCAAACAGAATTACACACTTGGTACGCGGCTGGCGGGTGGGGCGGCGTACGCTCTGCAGTGGCCACAACAGCGCCGACGGCTGCACGCAGGCCCGTGTAAACGTTGCTCGGTTGGCAGCCCTGGGAGGGGAATCACCGACCAGCGCTGGCTGTTGATTGGTTATTACTGTGCGCGCTGCCAATTACATCTGCGACACCTAGGCTTCGACCATCCGCCGAGCTGGAGCGTGATTTGCGATATACTGTTCGATGCCGTTTCCCGTTCAGGCGATTGCATTCGTTTCCGAGCGGCTAACGAAGCAGTAACAGACGATCTATGTTGTTAACAGCTACTCTCGCTCATTTTAAAAGGAAATGGGAACGATTAAACAGAGCTTGACAATGTGAACATTTCTCGCGCCGACTGGAAATAGAATGAAAGCTTCGAAAGGCAGGCTGTGTGATCATTTCGCACATAATCTTCATTTTATTATCTAGAAGGCTTATTTACAGAATTCAACAAGTCGCGAATTCATCTCGCCGGAATCTCGTGCTGCGCCTGCAGCCTTCCCTCAGCTGCCCGATGTCCATGACTTTACTTCCTGCTTGCGTCAGTACTCAATGTTCTTAGTCTTCTCCTTTTGGCAAGAATAATATGTAGTCGTTTTTCTAAATCTAAATCTCTTATTGTCTGTAATACAAAATTACATCGCTTGTCAAAGTTATTTTACCGTCTACAACTTAAAACCAAATAAAAATATACTCAACGCCGTTTTCGGTCTTTTACTCCTTGTATGGGTGTTTAATGGTGTGCCTGCTCATGTTGTTACGTATGGAATCTCTGTCTCTGATATCCGAAAGGTCTTCCACGCTGCTATATTCTGGTCTTCTAAAGCTTCAACGCTACCTTAATTTGCGTGAGCATTTTCAATACATGCAGCCATCCAAGTACTTCCTCCCATAAATTGACCAACAAGGACAATTAAAATGACATCCTCTAAATATATAGGACCGCCAACAGTCTGTTGTTGGTTTGGCAAGCTGACAGTCTCAATTGTAAATAGTTTTAAGGACCACTTTCTCTCTTTGTAGTTTCTCAACCATCCGCAACAAAGCAACCTGTTTATTTCTAACTTGGATGAAGTACAGCGCGTTGTCCATATTTCTTTCGTAATTGTCGTGTTCCAACCGTAACAAAAAAAAAAAAAACAAATTTAAGAAATTTCTTATTATATACAACGAAGAAGTGCTGAAGCTAGGTATTGCTAGACTGATATTATAAGCACAGAAATTTGCTGCAGTCGCAGTTACGATATATAAACATTCAGAGATATTGAGAATGCGTGCCGGAACGGGATTCCAACCTGGAAAATTTACTTCCACGGGCGATACTCTCGCCTATCGAACTATTAATGTTCAGCTCTCCATCCGCCCTCATAGCTTCAATTCTTTCAGTACCCTTGGAAGGGAAGAAATCGCGGAGATATGGCTTAGGCCCAGGGCTGTTTCCAGACTGCATCTATCAGTCTGCAGCGAATTTTGCACTGTTACCTAACATCCTGAAGCACTAGATTTCAATCCGTAACCTTGTCTTTTGTCCATAATACTCTCACTTGCAACCTACGCCCTCAGTTATTTGCTAGATGTACCCTGATTCCTGTTTTCCGCTTTTTTACCCTGTACAACTCCCACTGGCACCATGAAAATTATTCCGTCATGTCTTAAGAGATGTGCTACCATCATGTCCTTTCTTCTTATCAGTGTTCTCCATACATTCCCTTCCTCACCGATTTTCAATGTTCTCCTGTAGCAACACATCTCAAATCCTTCGACTGTCTTCTTTCACCACTGGCTATGTTTCACTTCCATCCAGCACTGTGCTAAAAATGTAGGTTCCCAGAAATGTCTTTCCCTAACTAAGGCCTATGTTTGACATTACTAGCCTTCTCTTGGCCAGGAATGCCCTTTTTGGTGCTAGTCTGCATGTTATATCCTGCATGCTTCGTTCGTCATGGGTTATTTTGCCGTCTAGGTAACAGAATTCCTTAAATTTATCTACTTCGTGATTACAAATTATAATATTAAGTTTCTCGCTAATCTCATTTCTGCTACTACTCATTACTTTCGTCTTCTTTGATTTAATTGTAGTCAATATTCTGCACACATTAGACTGTTCACTCTATTCAAAATATTTTGTAATTCTTCTTCACCAAGGCCAGCTAAGTCGATAGCGCACCTGATCATTGATAGCCTTTCACCTTGAATTTTAATCACAGCCTGGAACCTTTCTTCTATTTCCGTTATTGCTTCTTCGATGTTAGAGGTCGATATATTCTTACACCCTTTTTCATGGGAACACGTCGTTCTTGAAACTTCCTGGCAGATTAAAACTGTGTGCCGGACCGAGACTCGAACTCGGGACCTTTGCCTTTCGCGGGCAAGTGCTCTACCATCTGAGCTACCCAAGCACAACTCGCGCCCCGTCCTCACAGCTTTACTTCCGTCAGTACCTCATCTCCTACATTCCAAACTTCACAGAAGCTCCCCTGCGAGCCTTTCTGAATTTATGTTGTGTTCATAGATTGTGCCATCATATTCTTCATTTGGAGTTACTGCAACACTGTTCCAAAAGGTGGTCATGTATCAAAACACTCACTACACATCAGTTCCATTTCACGGACAAGCCTACGTGATTTGTATGGAGAGTTACAGACCGACTTCACCACCCTCAATACATCTTACACAGCTTGCAAAAATTCCGTTGAGAACTGACGTATCAAATATTTTATTCTCAATCTATTCCCCCGTAAAACATTCGTACTTTTCACTAACTGAATCAAGCTTCCTCTGCGAAGTATCTTCTTTCTCACTTTTCATTGTAATGGGCAGGTGTACTAGCAAGGTTAGGTTCATGCATTTAGTTATCGTCTTAATTATTTACGGTAATAACACCTACCTTTGGCTTTCCAATATTTCTCCTTTTCTTAAAAGCCTTCAGAGGATTTATAGTCACTTGACGTTTACCCACGATTACCCTTCAATAAAAGTGAGACTTCAATGAACAGCTTCCACAGCGAATATTTTCAGGATTACAAAAGAGTAAATAAACATGAAACACATGACAATCGAGCGAGGATATATATTGAACTATCACAGGTTAGACACAACACTCATTATGTAACACTTATTTTCTTTCACATAACTAAACTGTACACGATAAGCAAGTAGATTCATGAGTACAACATTTTACAGCAGTTTAACACTGCCACAACAGGTCACGGCAATGCAGAATATATTTAAAAAATTCTGAAAAAATAGTTTGTCTTCTGAACTGAATAAATTATACATCAATTGAAAGGGGGAAAGTCTGTAGATTTTTAAAATGCAAAAAAGTAAAAATTAAACAGTTCATGATTTTCAACCTCTCTGGAGGCCCTTAATAGCTTTTCAGGAAGAATAACTTATGTATATCCGAAAACAGGGAAGAATAAATACTTAGCATTTCGAGCAGTTGTTTGTACTTGTCTCTTCGTCGAATCAAAAATATATTGGAGGCATTATAGTATACGTGTGAAAAGTTGGCTGGTCACATCGGGAAGGTAGCTGGGTGCAGGGCACTTAGATTTGTCGTTGTGGTGTGAGGGAACGACTGTGTCACCGCGTCTTATGTTATGTAATTCTCATGAAACTATTAGCGGCAAATCCATCAGTGAATACATATGGGCTGCGGCCCTTGAAGTGTTTTACTAAATATGATTTAGAAACAACAATTAAAAGCGACAAAATAAAACACCTACAGCCGTCCTTATAATTTTATTTTATTTTGTTGCAACCAGTTTCAACGCTTCAATGCGCCATCTCCAGGCCTGTATGCATAAAACAGTAACGATGTCACTATCAAATTATCAATCAAGTGATACAGAAACAGATTAAAATAGAATGAGAAACAATGGCAAGACTCTAGAAGTGAATTTACACCGAACATTTGATAGGGCGAACAGATACATCCATTGTCGCATATCTAAAATATACCATAACGAATTTCAACTCAATGCATCGTACAATTATACTATTTATTAAAAAGTTCTTTAAATAACTATTCATGATTTTTCTTGGACAGTCGGACATACTTTTTCTGAACAACCTTGAAATAACCTACTGTAAGACAAAATAACTGTAGAAGGTGATAAATGGAAGGAAACAATACCTCACAAAGAAGGGAAGAGAAGGAACATGACCTAAGTGTTGTGCCAAAGAATACAATGCTTACTTGTAAAGAGATGAGGGGCATACGTTATGTCATATCTATAAAATATAAAACCGAATGTAAGACCCACCTCACATCATAACATACGTAGAATGTATGAAAGACACCCACAAGGAAACTGCTCATGATGAAAACATGATGTGAAAGCATCCATATATATCATGTATTGCCATGAAACAATCACACACAGGGATGCTAAGTAGCCCGCAAGGATGCAATGTATCATAAAGGATGACTCAACAATATACATATACATGAAAAACCAGACAAGCGTACTGACTACTACACCACCCAAAAAGTACTCGTGTGTTAAAGATAAGTAATCACGAAGAATTAATTAAGATCTAAAATAATATATAGTTATGAATAAATGGCTTGCAGCCAGTACACACTTAGGTCTTTCGATGACATTGAAACCATAATCCATTACATTCAAGGATTTTTCTAACGAAAATACCAGTCATTTAAATCGTGTCAAAGTAAAGCCACATTATTAATTGACCTGTGAGGAGGCCACACACCATGTCCGTAATTAAAACGTAAGTAATTTTAATTTTTCTGTCAGACGTAAACTGCGAACGTGTGACAGCAATCTATAAGTTGGCAATACATACACTATTATAACAAAAACACTGGCAATGCCACAAGTGAGTCGTATGTAGTGGAACTTAAGTTAAGGTAATGTAACGTAAATCCATGCGCAATTGGAGACAGGTATGTGATCACTAAATGTGTCACATATGGCTAAAGTTATTGCATTTTAAAGAAAGTGGCATTTAAAGATATCTAGAGACAATTCTAGGAGTAACATACACACGTCAGCTGCCTAACCGTCAACCCACTCGAAAATTACTCATATGTGTGAAACCCAAGTAAACACGCAAAAATACAACAAAATTTAAATTGCATATACTTATGAGTAAATGTATTGTAACCTATATACACCTTGATCTTTGAAGCACATCAAAACTAAAATCCCTCATATCTATGCAGTTTGAAAAGAGCCATACTGGCCATACATATCGTCTCACAAACCAATTCATCAGTTGACCAGTGAGGAGCCCACACCACATGAGAATAATTGAATCGTAAGTGAATCCTATATTTACGTTTGATGTGAGACTGTGACCCTGTCACAGCAGTCTACGAGTTGCCAATACATCCACGATTACAATTGCAACACTGGGGACGCCATAGTCCTGTCCAGGAGAATCTGAGTGATGGTAAATTGATACTTATGTAAACTCGAAAATTGGAGCATAACCACTTAATGCGTCACATAAGACCAAAATACCTGCATGTGAAAGAAGCAGCACCATACACGTCAACATACATCATTACTCGAAAAATCATCTAAAGCACGCTAGTAACAACTACTTGTCAGGTACGAAACTAAGCGTAAACAGATAACCCTTACCAAGTCCAGTAGCAACAATATCATGGGACAACAAACTACCAGGGAGAGCAGCAAAAGGCACTTAGTGAGTCAATACTAAAACAGCCATGAAAAAACAGGAACGTGGCAGGAAGTATGTAGTGGGTGGAAGGAGGAGTGAAGAAGGGGTAAGATAAGAGTTATTGTGACCGCACAGGCACAAGATAACTTGTTTTATTTTGTCACAATAATAAACTGCCGTCGTCCCAGAGACCTCCTCCCAAAAGGATGGGCATACTAAAACAATTAAAAGGGTTGGTCCTGTAACGGAATTTTGTCTATGCAGTTAAATGGATACTGCAACGAAAACTGTTCAAGATTGAAGTTACGTGCCACGCTCAAACACGGACTCTTAACCTTCTCACTGACAGCATTAACGGTGCGCCTCACGACTGGATTCAGCGCTATCATTTACTAGAATTCTACTTCGCACGTCCTTTTAGTGAAAACAATACGAGCTTACTGAGTTTCGGACCAGCTTTGCGACTGGATTTAAGACTTCCCTACAGATGAAACTCACGCGTCGAAGTGAACGGAACAAAGTCGACAATTGTAAATATAATTTCCGGAACATCCCAAGAAAGGTACTGTTTGCAGTGTGTATACATCATCCCACAGAAAGTGTCGGAAGCTCTTTAAGATTGTTCGAAAAGGATGATGTTTTCTATGAGGAAGTAGCAAAGCCAGAAATCAGCATCCATTTTCAGAATGAGTTACAGAGGACTGAAGAACGGTCTACACTCTGGCAGTTTACCAAGAAGTTAAATTAATGTTACATATCGAGCATACATGGAAAACGCTGCAGAACTATGCAGGGTGGTTCATTGATCGTGACCGGGCCAAATATCTCACGAAATAAGAGTCAAACGAGAAAACTACAAAGAACGTAACTTGTCTAGCTTGAAGGGGGAAACCAGATGGCGCAATGGTTGGCCCGCTAGATGGCGCTGCCATAGGTCAAACGGACATCAACTGGGCTTTTTTAAATAGGAACCCTCATTTTTAGTACATATTCGTGTAGTACGTAAAGAAATATGAATGTTTTAGTTGGACAACTTTTTTCGCTTTGTGATAGATGGCGCTGAAATAGTCAAATATATGGCTCACAATTTTAGACGAACTTTTGGTAGCAGGTGGGTTTTTTAAATTAAAATACAGATCGTAGGTACGTTTGAACATTTTATTTCGGTTGTTCGAATGTGATACATGTACCTTTTAGAACTTATCACTTCTGAGAACGCTTGCTGTTACAGCGTGATTACCTATAAATACCACATTAATGCAATTAATGCCCAAAATGATATCCGTCAACCTCAGTGCATTTGCCAATACGTGTAACGACATTCCTCTCAAGAGCGAGTAGTTCGCCTTCCGTAATGTTCGCGCATGTATTGACAATGCGCTAATGCATGTTGTCAAGCGTTGTCAGTGGATCACGATTGCAAATATCCTTCAACTTTCCCACAGAAAGAAATTTGGGACGTCAGATCCGGTGAACGTGCTGGCCACGTATGGTGCTTCGACGACCAATCCACCAGTCATCAAATATGCTATTCAATACCGCTTCAACCGCGCGCGAGCTATGTGCCGGACATCCATCATGTTGGAAGTACATCGCCATTGTCATGCAGTGAAACATCTTTTAGTAACACCGGTAGAACATTACGTAGGAAATCAGCATACATTGCACCATTTAGATTGACATCGATAAAATGGGGGCCACAATTATCCTTCCTCCCATAATGCCGCACCATACATTAACCCGCCAAGGTCGCTGGTGTTCCACTTGTCGCAGCCATCGTGGATTTTCCGTTGGCCAATAGCACATATTATGCCGGTTTACGTTACCGCTGTAGGTGAATAACGCTTCGTCGCTAAATAGAACGCGTGCAAAAAATCTGTCATCGTCCCGTAATTTCTCTTGTGCCCAGAAGCAGAACGGAACACGACGTTCAAAGTCTTCGCCATGCAATTCCTGGGGCATAGAAATAATGAACGGGTGCAATCGATGTTGATGTAGCATTCTCATCACTGACATTTTTGAGATTCCTGAGTCTCATGCAATTTGTCTGCTACTGATGTGCGGATTAGCCGCGACAGTAGCTAAAACACCTACTTGGGCAACATCATTTGTTGCAGGTCGTGGTCGACGTTTCACATGCGGCTGAACACTTCCTGTTTCCTTAAATAACTTAACTATCCGGCGAATGGTCCGGACACTTGGATAATGTCGTCCAGGATACCGAGCAGCATACATAGTACACGCCCGTTGGGCATTTTGATCACAAAAGCCGTACATCAACACGATATCGACTTTTTCCGCAATTGGTAAACGGTCCATTTTAACACGGATAATGTATCACGAAGCAAATACTGTCCGCACTGGCGCAATGTTACGTGATACTACGTACTTATACGTTTGTGACTGTTACACCGCCATCTGTCACAAAGCGATAAAAGTGGTCCAACTAAAACATTCATATTTCTTTACATACTACACAAATATGTAATATAAATGGGGGTTTATATTTTGAAAAAAACTGTTATCTGTTTGACCTATGTCAGCGCCATCTAGCGGGCCAACAATAGCGCCATCTGGTTTCCCTCTTCAAGTTAGACGAGTTTCGTTGTTTGTAGTTTTTTCGTTTGATACTTATTTCGTGAGATATTTGTGCCGGTCACTATCAATGGACCACCATGTAGTACTGATGAAAAATTGCTGGAAACAGTGTCTACTGTAGAATATCTAGGAGTAACTACATACAGAGACCTCAAGTGCAATGACTACACAAAAACAGCAGGGAAAGCAGATGGCAGACTGAGATTCATAGGAAGAATCTTAAGGAAATGTAACTCGTCTATGGAGGATGTGGCGTGCAGGGCGCTAGTTGGACCGATTCTTAAGTTCATCGATGTGGGATCCTTACCAGGTAGGGCTGATAGAAGGCATTTAGAAGGTCCAACGAAGAACGGCGTGTCGTCACAGGGTCGTTTATTCGGCGCGAAAGCGTTACAGAGGTGCACAAGAAACTTGAGTGGCAGACGTTAAAAGAGAGGCGTTGTGGGTTACGGAGAGGTTTACTATTGTAATTTCGAGAGCGCACTTTCCGGGATGAGTTGGACAACATGTTACTTCCTCCCATACACATCTCGCCAAATGAACACGACGAGAAAATTTGAGAAATTAGACATAATACAGAGGCTTACCGACAATCATTCTCTCCATGCGCCATTCGCGAGTGGAACAGGGAATGGTGATTAGTTAGCCGTACCAGAAGTACCCTCCGCCACACACCCTTAGATGACTTACGGAGTATAATGTAAAAGTAGATTAATTTTTCTCCTATGTCCTATACGGACAGAGGCTGTTCGGTTCTCGTATTAGAAACTCTACCACCCGATCTCGAAAAGCAGCGACGTGATTTCGAGGTTCAGTCCAGCACATAGCTTAGTCTCTCAGTAATATTCAACAGTCTGGACATTCAAATGCCTTCTAGTATATCTGTGCACTGTTAAACCACTGACTCATGCGTTCACTTTGCCCTACGTGACCGTGCACTCACAAAGTGTCTGTCACGGGACACACCAATAGACATTTCCCACGCGTCACAGCCGAGCCCCGGAACAGAGATTTGAGATTGCATTCTGTCATCTTTTTTTTTATTTTTTGAGTACTGTCCCTGTTTGTACTACTGAACTTACCACTTCCGTCATTCAGCACGCTTAATGCATGTGCTCGCACACTGTACTCACGTACAATGTAACAAAGCCCGGCGACAATGTTTTTCGACGTTACCTTTTGTCTTTTTCGTGCTGTAAATAATTGGCCCGATCAAGCTAAACAGTAACCAATCACGATTTTGCAAACACTCCACTTTGACTGGTCCGCTCACCATGCTGTTTAACACGGTATTTCGCTCTAGTTCCACTCACTTCAGGTTGTAAAATTTATAGGTACTATTGCTCTCGTACTGCAATTAACGCCACAGACCACTAATTTTCAAAATGTGAAGCTCTATTTTAGCTTCTGGCAGTACAGAGATGTACAATAGAACAAAATATTAAATCTTTGTGAAACTTTATTGGCCTTAAATTCTCCCTGGTAGTTGGTAAGCGGCAAGAAAGAACCTGAAGGTTTAATCTTCCTACATAAAATCAATAAACAAATAAATACATAAGTAAGTAAATTAACATTTAAAATTTAAAACTTCCCTCAAAAAATTGCCAAGAAAAGAAAAAACGTGGATATCTCCAATGGGAGTTCCAGTTAGATCACATGGTTAGTTCTCAAAGCAGTATCAAAGAAATCATAAATGCAAAAGAAACAAGAAAGAGGAAATTTGTCTCTCATCATTACCTAAATAAAATTAAACTGGAACATCTCCCTAATGAAAAGCAAAATAGAAGGCAAAAATTGATTAAATATAACACAGACAAGCCCAACCTCATAAAACAGGCCATAAAACATTTTCAAGAAGAAATTAAAATGGCTAAATCAGGGAAATGGGAAGAAATCAGCAAGCTAACAAAGAACGTGTTAAAATCAGCTAAAATGAAGGAAGCCTGGTGGAATGAAACCTGTACTTTGAACAACTCTTGGACTGTGAACATTCGAACTGTAACCTAGAATTTCCAGGTCTTCATGAAAGCCGGCCGCTGGAGGCCGAGCGGTTCTGGCGCTACAGTCTGGAACCGCGCGACCGCTACGGTCGCAGGTTCGAATCCTGCCTCGAGCATGGATGTGTGTGTTGTCCTTAGGTTAGTTAGGTTTAAGTATTTCTAAGTTCTAGGGGACTTATGACCTCAGTAGTTGAGTCCCGTAGTGCTCAGTGCCTTTTGAACCATTTGAACCATCTTCATGAAAACACAGAAGCAGATACACCACATGCAGCTGAAGAAATTAAAAATGGAATAAATACCCGGAAAAGCAACAAACCCAGTGAGAAAGATTGAATTACAGTTGGAATCATGGTCTCAACGAAAATTTTGTTTAAAGAAATATGGGAAACTGAAAAGATTCCAGAGGACTCGAAATTGGCTCTTATCCATTCTTTGCACATGAAAGGTGATAAACATGATGCAAATAACTACAGCGCTATATCTCTGTTGCCAGTGAGTTATAAAATATTTTCAACAGTATTACTAAACAAGGTAGAAGCAACACTTGATAGCCAGTTAGGAGAATATCAGAGTGGATTTAGAAAGGATAGATATGGCTTAGAAGTCCACAATCGGTCACATACTTACGAACTCTAAAGACATAATAAAAACATACGTTTTGAAAAGGTATTTGATTTGGTTGATAGGGGAAACACTAGATAAAGTGATCCGAGGATTTGGTCTAAATCTAAACTAGCAAACCTTATTCGCAAAACGCTCACGGACATCAAATCAAAAGTAAAGTTTCGAGGTGAAATATCTAACGCATTCAAAACAAAAACAGGGGTAACACAAGGTGACAGCCTGTCTCCACTCCTATTAGTGGAAATAATAAGAGAACAGAAACAAAAATTAAACGAACACAAGCTATCACCAATAAGACTGGTGACTAACAACAAAAGTATTGAAACTGATTGTCTATCATTTGTTGATGAGTTTGTCATTCTCTCTGAAAACCTTACAAATGCAGAAAAACAAATCAGTTAGATGAAACAGCCAACAAAGCAGGTTTAGGAGTTTCTGTAGAGAAAAAAATTCATAATAAACATAAAAAATGATCGAGAAATCCTAGTAACAGAGAGTGGGCAGATAAGGAAAGTTAATAGATTTAAACACTTGCAAGAAATGATTGAAGAAAGTGGATCAGAAAAATTCGCTGTTGAAGTAAGAGTGCGCAAAATGTAGGAGAGTTTCTACAACCAGGAACATTTACAACAAAAGGTCTCTGTCTAAAAATTTAAAATCACAGTACTACAACGCAGTAATAAAAACAGAATGTATTTACGCAGGTGAATGTTACGTACTATATTATAAATTACACAAACTTGACGTCATAGAAAGAAAAAGCGTTCGAAAAATGCTCTGTACGCTAAGAAATACAGAGGCACGGAAATTAATAAATAATGCAGAAGTATATCGCAACATAGAAAATATAACGGAAACGCTATGGAAGAAGCGACTACTATTTTTTGGGCATTTTTACAGAGTGAATGGCAACAGGTAAACCAAACGGATTTTAAAATATCTTTGGGATAAGAAGTCAACAACAGCCTGGATTAAGGAAGCTAGGAACTGTTTGAAAGAAACAACATAAATGAAAAAGATGCCACAGAAATAGAGATTTTTAGAAGAAATTATTAAATATGGAAGGACTCCAATGATGGAGGGAGAAGAAAACAGGGTACAAATGGTCTGAGGAGCGAAAAAGGATACATAGTGAGAAGATGAAAGAATATTGGAGGAAGAAGAAAGGAGAAAAGAGGAAGCATTGAAATTGGTGCGTAGTCCTTAGATGACCCAAACGGAGAAGAATAGAAATTTAAAACTGTACGAGGTGTCAAAATTGTGCAAATGAACCTGGATATTGTAAAACCATACGTCACCACAGATAATCTCAAGAGTGAAAATGGGAAAGTCCCAACCCTCAGATCTTACATTCCTCTGGAGGGTAAAAAAAACAATATTTCTCTTTTTGCTCATGACTTATTTGTATCCAAAAAATTCAGAAGGTATTTCGATACCACAGAGACGTGCTACTCCCCTCACCTATACAAAAGAAATGAGGCAAGTTAGAAAACAAATAATTTTTTTAGAACGTTCTAAGTGCTATGTCAATAAACTGACTGGTTTCAATTCGTGTGAGTTTTGCTCGAAGTACCATTAACACAGAGGGCCACAGATTTTTTTATTGGCTTTTGGCACATTCCCATACAGCCATATCAACACAGGAAATGTTATATTACTTTTGTTTTGTACAATTCATAGTAGACATGATTTTAAATCGTACCATGGTACGACATAACGTAATTTTCACGAAGCACTGATTCGATATAAAACATAATTTTCAATCAGAGTATACGAAAACAACTAACGAAGACGAACACAGGTAGACAGTTCTAGTATACTATAAAATCCTATTCTTAACATAACGAATGATATCTTCATTGCTATACATTCGGAATATTTCATCACGCGTTAATGACAATATATCTAAGCTAACATTAACGAGTTCCTTATATGTCCAGCGACAATCGTTTCAAAATCTGCCGATAGAGAATTTAATATTTGTGCAGGTCTTAAGTAGTATCGAACCAGACAGGAGAACAGTTTACACGAACTATAGTTGCGTATTACAGCAACGCGTATAGTTGCACTAGTATTCAGAAACATACAGATAAGAGGTACATATTGACATACATTTAGAAGCAGAGCGTTCCATATTCTAGAGAGTGGCACGTGGGGATATAGCCAGTTAATCGGGCTTTGGTCACCCCCTGTCATTCTAAGTACCAGGAGCATTAGATTACAAGCTCCTTGACGTTTGTACATGGTTATACGATGGTACATTAAGTTTCGTATCTGGACGGAGTTACAGCAGTAACAATCGTACTTTAGCTAGCTGAACTGCAATCAACACAAACCACTTGCCTTTTCTTTTAGAGTTTTAACAAGAGAACAAAAAATTTAAATTCGAGGAAGAAACCGTTCAGTAATGGCTCCCGCTTCCCCCGCAGACATCGCAAAAGTTACTGTAAAACTGTCTGTGCTGTTGAGTAAAAAACATCGTCAACAAGCAAAAATCAGCTGCAAATTTTGCAACTGATTAATGTGGGAGAAGAGGAATTTGTGGCACAACTTGACTAGAAGAAGGGATCGCTTGGTAGGACATATTCTGAGGCATCAAGGGATCACCAATTTAGTGCTGGGGGGCAGCGTGGAGGGTAAAAATCGTAGAGGGAGACCAAGAGATGAATACACTAAATGGATTCAGAAGGATGTAGGTTGCAATAGGTACTGGGACATGAAGAAGCTTGCACAGGGCAGAGTAGCATGGAGAGCTGCATCAAACCAGTCTCTGGACTGAAGACCACAACAACAACAACAAATGTGGCTGCTCTTTCAGATGAAGTAGGGGATGGCATACATCAGCCATTGTCTTTCGTCTTTTGTATACACTGACATTTTTCCATTCTTCCGTAAGCATATTTAATGGCTGTTGGAGTTGGATGACTATGGGACACTTTGATCATTTCGAATTTGGAGATCATACACCAGTGCATTGACAACGGTATTTGTATAACATCTTTCAAATCAATCAAACCAGTCGTATCCACTGGAATTATGGAATGGATTCATATTTTAGTTGGCGCGTACATCTTGTGTAAATCTTGCGGAACAATGACCTTCCGTGGAACCTGGCAGATAAAAACTGTGTGCCGGATCGATACTCGAACTCGGGACCTCTAATAGTGTTGCTTACCTTTTTTTTGTCTCCATAACTGCAAAACATCTAGGGACATTGCTAACCTATGGGCATGCAACAGAGTGCCGTAACACAATAATACCGAAAACACGTTTTCTAAAAAACTGGCACTGACAACATTTTTCGATCTTTATCTCATTTAACGATCACGACTGTGTTAGTGAATTCATAAAGCCATTACTAATGAGGAATAAAGTGAAGTATTTTCCAATACAAAACATAAATTCAAACGCCGTGACATAAAGCATTCTAGATTCGAAGAGCCGGTCCGACATCATTTTTCCACACAAGTGACATACATTCGAAGGTTGCTGTCGATGAGCTGCCAAACGAAGCTCTGCAATAAAATCCTCAGATATTGTAATAAATATTTTATTTTCAGAGTAGCTTGAATATTACCTTTTCAATTGAACTGTTGTAGTCACAGAAGTCATAAATATTCACTGTTAATGAAAAACTTGAAAAATAAAAACACGTGTCATCGGGACAGTCAAGGTGAATGGTTTCCTTCATTCGGCCGGGCAGTTTCCATGAATGACCTATAGCGTAATACCTATTAAATACTACACATATCTAAATAAGCGTCAATAAATATCATATTTTGCATTTTATTAGCTTTTTGTTAGCGTCTGAAGTCGAGTATCATGTGTTTCAAACCAAGGGGGCTAAAAGCAGAAATGTCGTCTTCGAAGGTAAAAAGAACAACATTTAGCTGATCATGAAAAAACAAACTATTAGAAAACATTTAATAAAATCCATTAGTTATATGTGGTTCATAGTTGCCTAGTTAGGCCTAGTATTAGACCAAATTCGAAGTGACTCATTCAAGGCAACTCGCACCGCATTGCTTAACAACACCTAGTGTCCATGCCCAACACTTGAATTTTTACTGTGAATATGACAAAATGAGGTGATCTGCTCGTACTTTCCAATGATAGCTGCAGAAATGTAATCACTGTTACCACATCAGTACGAAACTTTAGTCATTAATTCTAGTCAATCACAAGAACACAATTCAAATCTTACCATAATTCACTGTTATTTTTTGCATTCGTGGAACAACTCACCATTAAACTGGCGAGTCCTTGCCCACACAGGGTACACTTAATGACAGCTATAACGCCCCTATTGTCAATATCCACGGAGAAATCGTGCCAACCCATCAATGGAGCGATCGCATCCATAGCATCTCTACCCTAATTTGGCATCCCCTACCACTCTCTTCCATTTTCCACACAAGTTTTTTGGAGCTACCCCCTGTCCCTCCTTCCACCACAAATTAGTTCTCGTTCCGTGGGTTCTTGGTAAGTCCTTTTAGTTACCGTGGCAGTTGGTGCTTGCGCAATCAATCAGTGTAAATATAGCTCGAGTGGTGCCTCTGGTACCCCTATCAACTTCGTATCACTACCACCCCCTTGTGTCTTTTGGGCCTTAAACAGCCATGTACATCTTTTGATTTTCGTCACGAGTACAGGACTGCACTCCCTCCAAAGAAGGGAGTACAAATTCCCATTGCACAGTACGGGACTGCACTTCCTGCAAAGTAATCCCATTTCACAACTTCCGTCGGGTTCAGGTGATGCCAATTGTATATGTCTCTGTGGGGGTTAGTTAAAGTGAGGTGCGTCAGTCTGTGGGTGGACTGACACGTCTCATTACAACTAATTTGATTGGTCAACACCTCAGTCATCTTTTGCTACCGACTGATGAGCATTTATTACTAACTATGGGCGAGGAAACTATTTGCAAAGATCAGGCCGTACTTTTCTGTCGTAAATTTTGTGTAATAATTTTCGCATCCCCGTATTTTGTGTTCGCATGAGCTAAATCTCGGTGAGGCGCGGTAGGCAGTAACTGAAGACAATCTAGGGGCCGCGAGAGCAGTTCGCTTGAGCGACGGGCCCCTGACTTCTAAAGGAGAAACAGACAGGAGGTGGCGACAAGTAGCCGGTGTGACACCATGCCAGTTACTTAGCGCTGTGTACGCTTTGGCCGCCACGGCTCCAATCGGGCGGATCACGTCATGTTCTTCCTTGACCAGTGGACAGTACAACATGAGGCACAGCTCCAGATAAAACGACCGGCTAACCAGCCATAGCGAGAGGCCTGGGCTAGCGCGGAATGCTCCGTCTTTTACGAGCTAGGCTATTCCACTCAAAACACAGGTTAGCAGAAACTGTTTCATCCCGGAAGATGACGTTGAGAGGGGTTAACCAACGAATAACAAGATCTTCTCGTACAGCAGGAGAGCCACAGCTGCAATAGAAATTCATTCCACTCTGGACAAGAGGAGGCGCCCAACCGTCAGGCACCAGACCAAGCAAGTATGATGATCTGATCTAGTGTCTACAAAAGTGCTATGATGTTACTGGTTGTTCCTAATAAGTAGTAAGGAGTAGGGGTTTAGACATCAACTTCTGAGTGTTGCTAAGTAGGAGGACAGGTGAATGGACAGTTTATAAACAAGGACGGGAATTTAGCAGATTGTAACAAGTAATTTCTTTGGGGGAGCTTTAACAAAATCCTCCGGCAGACGTGGTTTTCTCCTTGGGTGCTTGAGGAGAATACGCAGCGAGTGTGTTATCGTGCGGCTTGTCCGAACGGAGGTTCGAGTCCTCCCTCGGGCATGGGTGTGTGTGTTTTTCCTTAGGATAATTTAGGTTAAATAGTGTGTAAGCTTAGGGACTGATGACCTTAGCAGTTAAGTCCCATAAGATTTCACACACATTTGAATATTTTTTTGTGTTATCGTTACCTTCAGCCTTCGAGGTTTGCAGAGAAGGGATTCAATGTTGAAGCTTTGGAGAGAACATTTCGGGTTTCTGAGGGTGCAGTGGAATGAAGACCGAAAACCTGTCTCAACGGGACCATCAAAAGTAATCACCTTACGTATTAAGAAATTTATTCCACTTAGGGACGAGAGGATTAATTCCTGCTCCGTACCATGCGATCGGCTGCTGACAGATTCACAACCGAACCCATTCTTTCACTCCTTCGTCCGACTGAAACCAACTTCCAGGCATATATTTCTCAAGATCGCCAACGATGTGGAAATCAAATGGTGAAAGATCCGGGCTGTAAGGAGGATATTACTGTGTTTTTCAACCAAATGGCTCAAGAGTAAACTTCGTCCGATTGGTAGTGTGAGGTCGGGTGCTATCATGGAACAGATGCTTTCGACCGGCAGCATTCCGACAGCCGAGGGCAAACGGCAAATACAAAAATAGAAACATCCCACATCTCCCCCGCCAGAGATATCCACACACGTTCTGGTAAAGTCATCTTGATCATCCTCTTCTTCTTCTACTGCAGGGGCCGTCTGCCTTCGTCGAGATCCTGGATCGTGGAACCACAATAAATGCACAGCGCTACGAAAACACTTTGCAGAAACTGCGGCGCTCCGTGAACTCAAAACGCTCAGAAGTGCTACCGGACAGAATCATCGTGCTGCGCGATAACGCCCGCCCCCACATAGTGACGCTTCAGCGATGTGATTAGGAAACAATGCAATATTCTCCGTACAGCCTGGATTTTCACGTCCTTGGCGATTTGAAGGAAGACACATGTGGACCTCGATTTCAGTCGGAAGAGGAAGTGCTAGAGTGGGTGCTGTTGTGGATCCGTCAGCGGCCGACCGTGTTCTACGAAACACGAATTGTCTGTCTCGTGTCCCAGTGGAATACATTTCTTAACGCGTGTGGTGATTTCTTTCAAATGGAACTATCCTGTGGTCCCAGTGTGGCGGGTGTTCTGTTTTCCTTTTTGCTGCCCCTTATACCTTGAGAGAACGGACGGGAGTCTTGACTTTGCTTTGGTACTGCGATCAGACCATCCGCAGCTGCCTTCCTCCAAGTGATCACCTTTGGTAAGATTTCGCAGCACGAGCGACCGAGCTATGAGAATCGAAAGGCATGTTTAGGCGGGTTGTTATAAGCTATAGCACCGCGGTTTGTACACACTGGCTAAGTGATCGACGGATCACCGATGGCAACGCCATTTATAGCATTTCACGAAATGATACTATATCCCGGTGGGGAAATACGAGCAATCATTGTGCACCCACTACAGCCAGGCGTCTTCATGCATGACTCCTAAGACGGTAGTCTTTTACTTTTCACCTAAAGCTCCCCTGAGCTTTGCCAATTAAAATCATCATTAATTTAGTGCTGTCCATTTATCATGAGTATTGTTTGTCACTTGCCCTTGCAATTATTTGTCACGGTATTATCCAATATTTTGAAATGTTGTCGATATTATTGCTCAAGGACATTGTAATAATAAATGTCCAGTTCAGTGGAAAGTACTTCATTCTCCTTTCTCCTCCCACGTTCACTTTGTCGCTTCCGCACATCTCCAGTAAGTTTCGTCGCAATAATGATCCCGGTCTGAAAGTCATATAGAGAAGTTTATGATTCTCATTTCCTGGCCAGTAGTGTGATATTTATACGATACTTTATGCTGATGGTAATTTATAGCGAGACCGTGCCTAATCCCCGTAATCCTACGTGTCTCTCCAACATTGATGCGTGAACTGCGACGGAGTGTAGCTACAACAGTGAATGTAAAACTCGGAGGGTGTTGCAGAAGTTTGAGGGAAGTTTGACTATCGACTGTAAGGTTTCCTGTAGCCATAAGAGAACACAATAAACATTCGTGAAAGGTAATTGAAAAACGTGGTACTAAACATAATTCAAGAAGTACCCCAAGATTGTATATGCATTCCTCCAAAAGATAAGGTTGATTGTTTCTTTGGAAATTAAAACTTTGTAGTTTTATGCGTAACTTAAAATTGAATATGGGTTTCTATCCTCGTGTATGTAGAACACCTTTGAAAAAAAGATTGGAGAGAAAATACAACACACTTGTAAAACATCAAACTATGAATATTGAGGTTCATGATTTTTCGCTTGCAAAAATATTCATAAGATGCAAGGTGCACATCAGTGGAAGGATAGAATACTATAAAACATTACCTTTCTAAACCGATATATAATGTAAAACGCTCGCAATATTTCAGTGACCTTGTCGGACACAACTTTGAACAGATTCGTTACGTATATGTAAGCCAACTCAGTGTTCGCTCTTGACACACTATGAAGGGCGGTAACTAGCACCTCTGTCCTTAACCAAGCTAAGGGCCAGAGCAGGTGAACAGGGGACATTACCGAGAGCAATCGGCAGAGTTATTACACTTAATGGCCAACTGATGCGACAAAGATATTTATGGTTCGAAAGTGCCACACAACGAGGCCTGATAATACGCGATAGACAGTCTATGGTAACTCATTTAGTTTCGCTTCCCCGCGTTATCTGATATTCTCACAGTGCTTTGTCAACAAAGCGATACGCAGATCAACTCTGTTTCAGGAGATACGTTATCATCGCTTTCCACACCGTCACGAACACTGCTAGTCAGATAACAGACTGTAAATCGCAGTTCCCTTTATCTGGCAATCAAACGGCATAAAACAATAACACGGGATAAATCAGTAAAGCGTATTTGTCTGTCGCTAGGATTACAGTTGTGTGTTCTGCAGTCAATAAGCCGGTTGCTTGCGGCTCACAAACATACAGACGGCATTGGGGTTCAGAATCTTGAAGCAGCTTTCTGTCTGATCTGTAGATATAAATTAGAACCGCAATTATTTTTCTAAATACGAGTTTCGTTTGTATAAAATTTGTTTCTGAAAAATGTTGAGTTTTATTAGCTTACTTTGTAAAATACCAATTTCATTGTTAAATAATTTTTTTTATTTATTACTTTTCGGCAGCTGCCATCATCAGATATCAAAAAGCTCAAACTTTTTTTGCGTCTGATGATAGCGGTAGCAAAAACGGCTTAGTAAATAAAGAAATTTATTTAGCAGTCCAGGCAGTTTTATTCACAATGATCGTGGACTCATATAGGAAATTTAATTTATTTATGAATTTATTACCATAGATATGCAGATCTATCATAGTAGAATTAATTGGTACAATGAGATTGTAATTATTGGTGCATAAATTCGTAGCGTTTTTCGATAAGTTTAATAAACGCAGTGGATGCACATAGCTTTAGTCATTAATAATACATTCTCTTTCACTATTTACAACAGTCTGCCAACGCTGGGCAACATCTCGATTCCACAACTGTAGAAATCACGTGGTTTTTAGGGGAAGAACTCGTCGAGCTGTGTTCCGAGCGCATTTTCATCAGGAAAGGAAGATCATTGCAGGTTCACTGCAGAGCGGAAAGTTGAAAAAGTGAGAGCGCAAGATGAGGTGAATAAAGTAGCTGTGGAATGACTTCCCAACCTAACTCCTATATAGTATTTTTTGTCAGTGTAGCTGAATGCGAGCGGACGTTATCATGAAGTATCATCACTTCACACAGTCTTCCTGGTCGTTTTTCCTGGACTGTGTCTGCGTGACGTCTCAGTTGCTGACAATAAATGTTAGCCGTGGTGGTTAACTTCGGGGAAGCAATTCGTAGTTCACCACACCGTCGCTGTTCCATCAGGTAGATAACACTGTCTTTTGTGGACGTCCGCAAGTCTTTGCACAGGGAATTGCTGCTTTGTTTGGGATCAAGCAATTCTTTCTTTTCCGTATGTTAGCATAAAGACACCATTTATCGTCACCAGTAACGATACAGGATAGAACTGGTCGGTGTTGTTGATGAGCCAATTGATGGCGTGCAAGCAAAGTTGCACATACAGTCACCCGCTGAAATTAGCGATTTTGGCTTATAGTATGCTGTACCCATAGACCTAATTCTCGAACCTTCCTCGTTACACGCAAATGTCGCACGATGGTGCAATGATCACAGTTCACCACACCTGCCACTTCTCGGGCACACGTCGTGGATCATTGTGGATTAATTCTTTCAAATGTTCAAATCTTATGGGACTTAACTGCGAAGGTCATCAGTCCCTAAGCTTACACACTACTTAATCTAAATTATCCTAAGGACAAACACACACACCCATGCCTGAGGGAGGACTCGAACCTCCGACAGGGCCAGCCGCACATTTTCAGTTACCTTCATCAAACACTGGTGGTCTTCCTGGATGTGGAAGGACACTAATGTCAAAACGATCCTCCTTCGAACGAGAAAACCTTTGTCATGTAGTGCTCTGTCCAACGGCAATATCCCAGTGCACATCGCAAATGTTTCTAGCTGCTTCCGCTCATGTAACCCCTGTATTGATCTCAAACAGAAGAAAATAACGTAAATCTTCCTGTTCCTCCACTTGGAACTACATTTTGTGGTGTTCGCAGCTCCACTCTCTATGTCCAAATGGCAAAAATAACAGTGGTGCACTGAAATAGCAACAGTGAATTACAATTGAAAAAGGACAATCGATAAATGAATCCATACAACGGGAATACCAACACGTAAAACTTATGCACCAGCATAATATATGTTGTACAGAGGAACGGTGAAATAGTTACAGAACTAATCCCAGAATTCGAATTTAAAGATTGACATAACTGGCACCTGAAGACTGTTTGTGAGATAGCAGAAGCGCAAAAGGATAAAGATCGAAAGCAGTAACTGTAGCAAACAGTCGATATAACAAATGTCTGTCATCCGTTGCCGCCTTCATTTTAATCAAGAACATTCAGCTTAATAATCAAAATTGTTCTTTTGCTATTAGCGCATATAATATGCAAGGATGAAGAAAAATTCACAGTTCTGGACTTCACAGCGTGATTCCTAACCTTGCAGCATTACAAAAATATCTGTAACAAAATTTCGCTCAGCGCATATATTTGGCAGATGGTAGACGTCAGAGAGCAGGCCGGTGTGGCCGAGCGGTTCTAGGCGTTCAGAATGGAACCGCGCGACCGCTATGGTCTCAGGTTCGAATCCTGCCTCGGGCATGGATGTGTGTGATGTCCTTAGGTTTGTTAGGTTTAAGTAGTTCTAAGTTCTAGGTGACTAATGACCTCAGATATTAATTCCCTTTGTACTCAGAACCAGACGTCAATGACAGATTTGATTAGATTAGATTGATACAAGTTCCATGGATCATGAATACGACATTTCGTAATGTTGTGGAACGAGTCAACAGTTTGGCAGCTCTAGTCACATGTCCAACAAGTGACGTCATTCAGTGCCTGTAACAGTGCTGTCCAGGTAATGTGCAGCCAGGGTTTAATTTTGACCCGTGACTGGTCTACGTTTGGTAATGTAATTATACATTGGTTCAAATGGTTCAAATGGCTCTGAGCACTATGGGACTTAACTGCTGTGGTCATCAGTCCCCTAGAACTTAGAACTACTTAAACCTAACTAACCTAAGGACATCACACACATGCATGCCTGAGACAGGATTCGAACCTACGAACGTAGCGGTTGCGCGGTTCCGCACTAAAGTGCCTAGAACCGTTCGGCCACTCCGGCCGGCCAATATTTTTCTGTTTAACAATTTACTTACCTATCATTATTTCTGATACATGTGGTATTGGTAAAATATGTGTGTGTTAATACTCAAAGCCACTCAGAAGATTGTGGGAAGTAATAAAGTAAGTAAATCATGAGATAGCTCCTTTGTCGGTTTCGTGTTGATATTTAAAAACAGTTAAACAGTCACTGACTTTAAACTCTCTTAGTTTTATTAACTAGTACTTTTTCTGCAACTGCTCTGATTGTTTGTCAGTATTAGGTTAACTGTTTTATATGTGACTCCAAAATGCAAATGTCGCCAGTCATAGCACAGTTGAAAATTTATTGGAGCAAATACACAGAGAACACTGCTGCTCTTAGGTGCCGTCATTACATCCAACGAATTCATTGACTCATAGAAGTTTTTCGCCTGCTGTTGGTTGTTATATTCTGCTTTCAGAGTTCTCCCCCTTTTATTCCCGTGATAAGGTCATTCTTGTGCAGTCTGATTTTGTGTGATTTGCTCAAATGTATATTTTTGTACAGTTGTAATATTTGATTTCCCTGTAGTAATACGTTTTTGCTCAGTCGTAGAAATAAGCATCAGAAGTTGGTATTAAATATTTTAGTTACTAAAATTAAACTATCAGACGTTGTTGGCATGGATGGTTGCGCTAATCGAAGTGAAGAGTTGGAATCAATGTGTAGCAGTATTCTTGCATTTTAATTTTGTTCTGCCAACACTACGGTAGTATACATTGCTTCGTATCATAAAACTACAGTATTTTTTTAACTTTGCACATAATAATCGCTTGTCAGACATGCAATAAATATTTCTGGAGAGTGATATTGAGTTAAACTAAAATAGCCTCTCATCAGCAAAAAATAAGCACAAAACTTGTCAGTGTGGAGAGATTGCTCAGGGTAACAATTATTGAAATATATGAAATAAAATTGCCGTAACTTCTGAACGGTTTGCGATAGAACGTTCAAATTGCACGGTTGGCCGCAGGGCATGATGGTAATTACTGTGCGCTGTGTGATTCATTTGGATGGGTTCGTCAGTAAGCAAATTTGGAGCATTTGGGGGACTGAGAATCCGCATTTTCCGATCGAGAAGTCTCTTCACCCTTAGCGGGTGACTGTATGGTGTGCAGTGTCCAGTCACGGAATAATCGGTGGGATATTCCTTGGTGGTACGGTGATGACTGGACGGTACGTGAAGGGTTTGGAAAATGATTTCATCCTCATTATCCAAAATCAGCTGATTTCGACCATATGTGGTTCATGCACGACATGGCTCTACGTCATCGAAGCAAGAACACCGTGGGGACCGCATTCTGGCTCTGGGGACCCAGAGACCACTGGCATGGACCTCGATTGGCCGCCATATTCTCCGGATATGAGCACATGCGACTCCTTTTTGTGGGGCTATATTAAAGACACGATGCACAGAAATAACCCCAGAGACCACTGGCATGGACCTCGATTGGCCGCCATATTCTCCGGATATGAGCACATGCGACTCCTTTTTGTGGGGCTATATTAAAGACACGATGCACAGAAATAACCCCAAAACCACTGCCGAACTGGAAACAGCCATTGAGGAGGTCAGCGAGAGCATCGATGTTCCGACACTTAAACGAGTCACGCAGAATTCCACTATTCGTCTGTGCCACATCGTTGCCAATGATGGCCGTCATATTGACCATGTCATAACCTACATCCGAATATCTGTAGTGGCGTTCACATGTCGAGTAAAGTGTGTGCAGTCCGTTGTTGTAATTAATTTACGTCTTTTTTTCATATAGTTCAATAGTAAGCTCCATGTACAAACTAAGCGACCAGCTGTAATGGCTCTGAGCACTATGGGACTTAACATCTACGGTCATCAGTCCCCTAGAACTTAGAACTACTTAAACCTAACTAACCTAAGGACATCACACGACACCCAGTCATCACGAGGCAGAGAAAATCCCTGACCCCGCCGGGAATCGAACCCGGGAACACGGGCGCGGGAGACCAGCTGTAATACTTCAGCAACCTGTATAAATATAACTCTCATTAAAAAATAGCTTCATCGTGTTTGACGAACTTGTGAGAATCGGTTTTAACTATAATGAGTCAGTATCTTAACCAGAATCCTATTACAAATGTAACACGTGAAGTGATCATCTAGCGCTCTTCGTTGTCACTTACCCGGACATTTTAAGCGCTAAATTGAGTCCTAGATGACGACTTGCCGTGTTACTTTTGTATTAGTGTTGTTATTTTTTTAACGACATTAGAGTCGAATTCGGTTATCTTCCATGAATCTACCAATGGCGTTGAAGACATTTGTGAATAACAACGTGTTTTTTAAATGCATCGGGTGATGCTGTTTGACAGTGTCAGATTTCACGGAATTGTTAAAAATACAATATCAGTTAAAGCTTCATTTTCACAAAACGTATGTTGTCTTCAGAGCAAATGGTCAAAGTGACCTCCCTGTAACTTCAACAATTCAGCCACTCGCTGAAACACGTTTCTCTAAACTTATAGTACCATGTCTGAAACAGCCGTTACGACAGTCTCATGCACGTTGTGTGGAGTTAACCTGATGGTTGAATACTGAGTACAAAAGCTGTATTACGCAAGACATAAATCACACGCGCAACAATGAGTTGAAATTTCGTCTGACAAAATTCTAGGTGACGTAAACCATGCACAGTTCATCAGCATTCTCTTTCTCCTAAAGAGGTCCGAAATCGTGCTGCAAACTTTTGCATCGTTGATTGTGCAGGAATTGGCTGCTACTTAAAGGTCTTAAAATCAAAACTGCAAGAACTCAGCTACAGAATTCTGCACCTACATCTACATCTACATTTATACTCCGCAAGCCACCCAACGGAGTGTGACGGAGGGCAGCTTACGTGCCACTGTCAGTACCTCCCTTTCCTGTTCCACTCGCGTACGGTTCGCGGGAAGAACGACTGCCGGAAAGCCTCCGTGCGCGTTCGAATCGCTCTAATTTTACATTCGTGATCTCCTCGGGAGGTATAAGTAGGGCGGAAGCAACATATTCGATACCTCGTCCAGAAACGCACCCTCTCGAAACCTGGGCAGCAAGCTACACCGCGGTGCAGAGCGCCTCTCTTGCAGAGTCTGCCCCTTGAGTTTGCTAAACATCTCCGTAATACTATCACGCTTACCAAATAACCCTCTGACGAAACGCGCCGCTCTTCTTTGGATCTTCTCTATCTTCTCTGTGAACCCAAACTGGTACGGATCCCACACTGATGAGCAATGCTCAAGTATAGGTCGAACAAGTGTTTTGTAAGCAACCTCCTTTGTTAATGGACTACATATTCTAAGGACTCTCCCAATAAATCTCAACCTGGCACCCGCCTTACCAACAATTAATTTTATATGATCATTCCACTTCAAATCGTTCCACACGCATACTCTCAGATATTTTACAGAAGTAACTGCTACCAGTGTACGTTCCGCTATCATATAATCATACAATAAAGGATCCCTCTTTCTCTGTATTCGCAATACATTACATTTGTTTATGTTAAGGGTCAGTTGCCACTCCGTGCACCAAGTGCCTATCCGCTGCAGATCTTTCTGCATTTAGCTGCAATTTTCTAATGCTGCAACTTCTGTGTATACTACAGCATCATCCGCGAAAAGCCACATGGAACTTCCGACACTATCTACTAGGTCATTTATATATATTGTGAAAAGCAATGGTCCCATAACACTCCCCTGCGTCACGGCAGAGGTTACTTTAACGTCTGTAGACGTCTCTCCATTGAGAACAACATGCTGTGTTCTGTTTGCTAAAAACTCTTCAACCCAGCCACACAGCTGGTCTGATATTCCGTAGGCTCTTACTTTGTTTATCAGGCGACAGTGCGGAGCTGTATCGAACGTCTTCCGGAAGTCAAAGAAAATGGCGTCTACCTGGGAGCCTGTATCTAATATTTTCTGGGCCTCATGATCAAATAAAGCGAGTTGGGTCTCCCGGAATCCATGTTGATTTCTACAAAGTAGATTCTGGGTTTCGAGAAATGACATGATACGCTAGCAAAAACATGTTCTAAAATTCTACAACAGATCGATGTCAGAGATATAGGTCTACAGTTTGCGCATCTGCTCGACGACCCTTCTTGAAGACTGGGACTACCTGTGCTCTTTTCCAATCATTTGGTACCTTTCGTTCCTCTAGAGACTTGCGGTACACGGCTGTTAGAAGGGGGGCAAGTTTTTTCGCGTACTCTGTGTAGAATCGAATTGGTATCCTGTCAGGTCCAGTGGACTTTCCTCTGTTGAGCGATTTCAGTTGCTTTTCTATTCCTTGGACACTTATTTCGATGTCAGCCATTTTTTCGATTGTGCGAGGATCAAGAGAAGGAACTGCAGTGCGGTCTTTCGCTGTGAAACAGCTTTGGAAAAAGGGGTTTAGTATTTCAGCTTTACGCGTGTCATCCTCTGTTTCAATGCCATCATCGTCCCAGAGCGTCTGGATATGCTGTTTCGATCCACTTACTGATTTAACGTAAGACCAGAAATTCCTAGGATTTTCTGTGAAGTGGGGACATAGAATTTTACTTACTTCCTGTAAGAGGTTGATGTGCGTTATAGAAAACATCGAAGTTCGAAAAATAAGGCGTCTGCATGCGCTGTTCCACAGATTAGGGAAAAGTTGCTAGCAATGTAACGCATAGTTGACATATTCCGTTCCAAAGCCGTGCACATACCGTACATAAAAACAGTGACGGTAGTGCATGGCATAAATAACGACGATATGTCGATATGTCTTTGGCCTCTCTGGTAAGAGGGTTGGGATTACCGCTCGTGAATATGCTGTTAGGTGTTCCTGTCAACGTCATCCAGACAAAACTGGGTTCCATCGTCGGGAATCCCGTGTTACAGGCAGACAGATTTTCACCTTCCACCATCGTGCAATGGGGGTCGCCTATTGACTATCGAATATACCAGAATGTTCAAGTGTTACAAACGTAATATACTTCAACAACCTACCAGAAATGAGAGACACTAAACAAGAAACTATTGCTAGTGGCCAGTGCTCTCCACTTGATACAACCTTCGCCGTTTCTGCAGAGGACTTCGTCATATGGCACTAGTCCGCCTAATTTTCGATAACTTCTATAGTGTTACATCTCAATGAATTCAACTTCATTTTCCAGTTTTTCCACTGTCATACAGTGTTGTACTCCAAACGTACATTCTCGTAAATTTTCTCCTTATATAAAGGGTGATATTTGATGCTCTGGGGAACATTAACGTGCACATCCATGGTCCTGTGGAGCTCATGCAAGGCATCATGACGACCAAGGAGTACCGTATACTGGTTGCGCAGGCCACGAACACCCCTTCATGGCGATCATGTTTCCCGACGATAGTGGTATTTTTCATCAAAACAATGCCCCACGTCACAAGGCCAGGGCCGGCCGGAATGGCCGTGCGGTTCTAGGCGCTACAGTCTGGAACCGAGCGACCTCTACGGTCGCAGGTTCGAATCCTGCCTCGGGCATGGATGTGTGTGATGTCCTTAGGTTAGTTAGGTTTAATTAGTTCAAAGTTCTAGGCGACATGACCTCAGAAGTTAAGTCGCATAGTGCTCAGAGCCATTTGAACCACAAGGCCAGGTGTATGATGGAGTGGTTCGAGGAACACAATTGCAAGTTTCAACAGATGTGTTAGCCCCCCAACTTACCGAACCTGAATCCGATCGAACAAATCTGGGATGTCACTGAATGTGGCGTCAGAGCTATCGCCAACTAGTATGGCGGCGAGCACGTAATAAGTCCCAATCTCCCATCCGAAACTTCCAACTTCCATTTTCTGGAAAGGCAAAGCGGTAAAACTCCTGGCGTCATAGTGTGGGAAACCACAGAGTATGACTTCGTAGTGATTGAGGGAAACGGCTGCTGAATGGTACAGCACGAATATCTTGTGCCCTCATGTGTCAATCCTCATTCAACAGTATATTGGTGGAAAGTTTTCAGCTGGGAAAATCTCGTCCACACATGGCACGTGACCATATGTGCTGTCTGTATGATGTTTGGGTGCTCTCGTGGCCAACCAACCAGATCTGTCTCCGATAGAACATGTGTTGCCTGGTCAGTTACCAACTTTGTCCTTTATCGAGGATATTAAAGATCAATTAAAACAGTTGTGAGCCAGCTTGCCTCAGTATAACGACACCCTTCCGTCCATGCCACAAGGGGTAAACGGTTAAACTGATAGGTGGACTGATTCTGTCCTGTTGTTTACAAATTTCGCTTGTTTTGTAATCACTAAAACTACATCACATACCGCTTCAACCCGTGAAGTTTCCCTTCGTTGTCTGCTGACATTCTGGGTGCCTAGTTTTTCATTTGTGAGGCAGTATATGTAATAAGACGCCACCCACAACTGCGGCGTACATTAATCATTTTACCTACGAGAGTCACGTTAGCGTTTGTGTCGTTTGTTTTTACATTTTTTGAAACTACTTGTCTGCTCACTCAAGAGCTTATACCTTTGCTGTAAGTTACTCTGCGAGACGTTATCGGAGGCTAATGGCAGAGGAGTTGTGGAAAGATCTAGACTCGCTTCCATTAATTGTAATATACTGCTTTAAACTGCTGAAGCAAAAGGCAAATTGCAGTGCAGTAAAATCTGAAATATCGTAGCCCCTCTCTCAAGTGGTAAACAGATTTACATTAACTGAAAACTAAATGCAAAATAACTCCGAGAAGACTAAGAGGTGGAAATATGATCCTCTGAAGGTGGGACGTCATAGAAAAACACGCACTATTTAGAAGGTGCACGAAACCAACAATTCTGAAGACACGGCAATGAAATTTAGTTCCATACTTCACATGAAATTTATAAGACTATACTTCTAAGTTCCGTGGATTATAAATACTTTGGAATTTAAAGGTTTTATTTTCAAAAAATGGTATATGTACCTTTTCCTCAGAAACTATTCAAGAGTTTTGTAGAATATTTTCTGTGTTTGTTTAATCTCTTTGCATAAAGTAAGCTTCTCTCATGAGGTTTTCCTGAATATATCGAAAAGCAGAACTTCAATATTTTTTTTCAGGTTTCGTTCCTTTAAGCACGACACAAAACTAGAGCAAAATTTCAAGTACTTTGTCCAGGCCCTCAACATGCACCCAGAATTTCAAAATTTACTCTTGAGACAACACTTGCTGTGTTTGTAGAAATATGAATACAAAACTTCATAATTCTAACCTTCATAGATTCTGAGGAAAAGTTACATAAACTTTAAAAAACATAATTTTCAGGAAATGCAGATTAAACTTCAGCCTAACGTTCTTTCTTATGTCACCTGTTCAGAAGGCCCGAGATTCGTACTCAGGGTCCTCTTTCCCTTCAAGGATTCTCTTCTGGCTTCTTGTTTTCTACCTTCTTCCCTTCGCCAGGTTTTCAACGGATTTTTCAACTGCAGAGAGATTCTGTAAATCTGTTTTCCTCATGATGTCTTGAGTGAAAGTTCCTGTCTTGAACCGTTTCTCTTTAATACATCCATCCTTCATACTTTCCCAACATTAAATACAGGAAAATGCAACGTAAGCTGTAATTCTGACAACTGTACAAGATGAAAATGTGGCAAAACAAGAATTGCCTCTTCCTAAACAAAGCAGCTGGTTTGTTCTTGTTTCTAAATATGGAACAGAGCCCGAGATGATCTATAAAACCAAAGACTATATAAATCACAGCCTTCTAGGTGCACCCCATGCAAGTTTGCTTGAAAGTAGTCCTTGGAATCGTTATTCACTGAGTTGGTATAGCTGCTTCAAAAAGGCTAGTGTCAGGAAGGTCACGTCACAACTTTAATTATTATTCAGGCAGTTCGGATGTGATTAATGTTTGACAGATTGGGAATTTACTGGTTCAAGTGGCTCTGAGCACTATAGGACTTGACTTCTGAGGTCATCAGTCACCTAGAACTTAGAACGACTTAAACCTAACTAACCTAAGGACATCACACACATCCATGGCCGAGGCAGGATTCGAACCTGCGACCGTAGCGGTCTCGCGCCAGACTGCAGCTCCTAGAACCGCTCGGCCACCCAGGCCGGCTGGGGAATTTACTGTCGATGAATCCTACTAATAAATAAAAAATAAATTGAAAGTCGATATGTTTGGCCTATTTCATGAACGTCCTCTCTTAAGAAGATATCCCGACTTTCACCTAGATCTTCATACGGATTCATGACAAGGCCGGAAAGAATTGTGTACCAGAGACCGTAAGATCGCTGTAACCGAGACTCTGCAATGGCGGTCCTCACGGAAAGGTGCATTATAAATTGCGGTTTCTTCAGTAGGCCGCTGGGGTCGCTAAACGACGCGCCGGCTGTCGGTTGTCCAAATGGGATCTAAATCCGGCCTGCGGATGCACTGTTGCTCGGTGCAGATGCAGAGTGCGCGCACAACGACCGACGCGGATTAACCGATACGGGACGGGGGATGCGCGGCAGCGGCCATCGTCCAGCCGCTGCCACCTGCGATCCGGGCCGCACGCAGCGTGTCCGTAAGCTGATCGCCAAATAGTGGCCCCACCGCGGGCACAGCAACTGGCGCCGCAGAGTCGGCGCACAGCATACGCCCATGCAGCGTTCAGCGGCACGATACGCCCAATACTCTACGCATTTGGCTGTTCTAGATGTGCGATCGGCGATTTGAGTTGTACACTGCCTGATCGATAGTTTGCGCATGCCCAGTACACTGGCTTGATGCATAATTTCGTAGCGTGTTTAAATAAGTCTAACAAACACAACAGATACACATAACAGTAACTTTAGTAATCAATAATGTATTCTCATTCATTGTTTCGCCGGCCGGAATGGCCGAGCGGTTCTAGTAGCTACAGTCTGGAAACGCGCGACCGCTACGGTCGCAGGTTCGAATCTTGCCTCGGCCATGGATGTATGCGATGTCCTTAGGTTAGTTAGGTTTAAGTAGTTCTAAGTTCTAGGAGACTGATGACCTCAGCAGTTAAGTCCCATAGTGCTCAGAGCCATTTGAACCTTCATTGTTTAAAAGTGTCTGCCAACTCTGCGGTAAGTATTCGATTCCGTGCCTCCACAGACCACGTGCTTTTTAAGTGAAGAACTCGTTAAGCCATGTTTGGAGTACATTTTCCTCCGGGAAGGAAGTTTTTCGGAGGTTGTTCGACAGAGAGCGAGAAAGGTGAATAAGATGGGTGCGACATGACTTCAAAATCAAATGGCTCTGAGCACTTTGCGACTTAACATCTGAAGTCATCAGTCCCCTAGAACTTGGAACTACTTAAACCTAACTAAGGACATCACACACATCCGTTCCCGAGGCAGGATTCGAACCTGCGACCGTAGCGGTCAACCGGTTCCAGACTGAAGCCCCTAGAACCGCACGGCCACTCCGGCCGGCCTCGGATACAAATGAGTGTATCAGCATGTGTACATTTTCGTAAGGCAGCATCTGCGAGTAGATGGTTTGTATGCACAATACTAGCCATTAAAATTGCTACACCAAGAACAAATGCAGGAGGTAAACGGGTATTCATTGGACAAATATATTATACTAGAACTGACATGTGATTACACTTTCACGCAATTTGGGTGCATACATCCTGAGAAATCAGTGCCCAGAACAACCACCGCTATCCTTGATACGCGTGGGCATTGAGTCAAACAGAGCTTGGATGGCGTGTGCAGGTACAGCTGCCCATGCAGCTTCAACACAATACGACAGTTCATCAAGAGTAGTGACTGACGTATTGTGACGAGCCAGTTGCTCGGCCACCATTGACCAGACGTTTTCAATTGGTGAGACATCTGGAGAATGTGCTGGCCAGGGTAGCAGTCGAACATTTGTTGTATACAGGAGGCCCGTACAGGACCTGCAACATGCGGTCGTGCGTTATCGTGCTGAATTTTAGGGTTTCGCAGGGATCGAATGAAGGGTAGAGCCACGGGTCGTAACACATCCGAAATGTAACGTCCACTGTTCAAAGTGCCGTCAATGCAAACAAGAGGTGACCAATGGCACCCCATACCAGCTGATAGTCCATGCTGCTGCAAAAGTCGTCGAACTGTTCGTGCTGGTTGGTGTTATCTTGCAAAGGGCCCCATCTGCTGACTCAGGGATCGAGACGTGGCTTCACGATCCATTACAGCCATGCGGATAAGATGCCTGTCATCTCGACTGCTAGTGATACGAGGCCGTTGGTATCCAGCACGGCGTTCCATATTACCCTCCTGAATCCACCGATTCCATATTCTGATAAAAGTCATTGGATCTCGACCAACGCGAGTAGCAATGTCACGATACGATAAACCGCAATCGCGATACGCTACAATCCGACTTTTATCAAAGACGGAAACGTGATGGTTCGCATTTCTCCTCCTTACACGAGTCTTCGCAACAACGTTTCACCAGGCAACGCCGGTCAACTGCTGTTTGTGTATGAGAAATCGGTTGGAAACTTTCCACATGTCATCACGTTGCAGATGTCGCCACTGGCGCCAAACTTGTGTGAATGCTCTGAAAAACTAATCATTTGCACATCACAGCATCTTCTTCCTGTCGGTTAAATTTCGCGTCTGTAGTACGTCAAACTTCGTGGTGTAGCAATTTTAATGGCCAGTAGTGTAGTAATATTCCTGAAATGACATGTTGACGACAACTTAAGACTTGAATCCGATGGACCACCTTTAGGATTTAGATCACTGACTTCGCTCCAGATCCCAAGGTGCCAACGTCTGCCTTCTCTAGTTTCGGCTCTTGAAGAAGAAAGGACTGCCATTCCCCCACAGTCATTCACACATCTCTCTGAATGTGTTCAAGCCCTCATAAAGGTGAAGCGTGGAAATGTCCACTAACTGCTCTCCGGATACTTTTGAGCGGAAAGTGTCCTTACGGCAATTGAACGTATACCTACGGGAGTGGAAGCTGTCATCAAGGCAAAGAGAGGGCCATCACCATATTGAATTCCAGAATTACCGTTGGAGGACGCCACGAAATTGTAAGTGATTTTCAGCCAGGTGTCTGGATACTTTTGTCCGCATAGTGCATTTGCACTTATACAGTTTAAATCTGTGTTTGCCTTGATCACAAATATTTTATTAATTTCCTGACGTGTATCAAAGACTGGCTATCTTCATAGGGACCATTCGAAGAGATTGAGGGGGGGGGGGGGGGGGGTTGCTTTGGGGAAGGAGACCAGACAGCGAGGTCATCGGTCTCATCGGATTAGAGAAGGATGGGGAAGGAATTCGGCCGTGCGCTTTCACAGGAACCATCTCGGCATTTAGGAAAATCACGGAAAACCTAAATCAGGATGGCCAGACGCGGGATTGAACCGTCGTCCTCCCGAATGCGAGTTCAGTGTCTAACCACTGCGCCACCTCGCTCGGTTTCGAAGAGGTGTAAGAACCCTTACGTACATAAACGTTTTAAGGATTTAAATTTTCTACATAGCATGAACTAAATTCGATACAATGTATCTTCTTTACTATTTTATTCTTTACTTTTATTTCATTTCCCAGCAAAGGGCGAAGGTGCGGGCTGACAGAGGATAAAACCGCTCCTTGGCCAAAAGTTGTATATTATCTGAAGACGTTTCGAAATGCATGAAAACAGAGGTTAACAAATACTGTTTTTGCAAAAACACATTGATGGACAATTTTTTGGGTTCTGACATTACAGTTAAAATACAATCAAAAATAATAATATAACGTTGATTCTAGTGGTGCATGAATACGACCACGATCATGACGGAGCTCGATTGATGTCTACGGTGTATTTTGGAACGCAGGTACAGACTAAAGGTCGTTAATGGGGAAGATGGAGGAGACGAAGATGGAGGGTTTGTGTGAAGTTACGTTGTGACTAGAACTGGGAAGGATATATTTTTATGTACGTTTGAAGTTGGGGATATCAAGTCGCCAACTAATTGTTAAAATTCTTGGTAAAACTTTCAGCTGTCATTTATTTTGCACAATTTGCTAATAGCTAAGCTTGATAATGGCCACAAATTTGAGTGGAGGTGTAATAAAGATGTAGCGGCCCAGCGGAGTACCTAGACTGGTGATTGGTGGAGAAGATATTGGATGCCAGGATTAGGTGCTGTGATTAATGTATTCGGACCGAAGACGCTCCAAGATGACAAGAAGGAGTGAAAAGTGGCTAAGGTGGTATAGGGTTCGAGTTTGGAAAGTTATCCGGATGCAAAAGGCGAGGCGGAGTGTATGTCTTTCTATGATTTACGGGATTTGTAAAATTTAGAAGAGATAGACATCCAATGTTTACGTTGGAATGCGGAAAATGAGGGGTTAATATGGAAGCGTAATGGTAGAAAGGTGTACACCCCAGCTGTGACCCATTTGTATTTTTTAGTAGTTTTATTCGTGCCTTTTCTGTCAAGGTCTGGTGTTAAATACGAGGACAGTTCAATAAGTAATGCAACACATTTTTTTTCTGAAACAGGGGTTGTTTCATTCAGCATTGAAATACACCAGGTTATTCCCCAATCTTTTAGCTACACAACACTATTTTTCAACGCAATCTCCATTCGATGCTACGGCCTTACGCCACCTTGAAATGAGGGCCTGTATGCCTGCACGGTACCATTCCACTGGTCGATGTCGGAGCCAACGTCGTACTGCATCAATAACCTTTTCATCATCCGCGTAGTGCCTCCCACGGATTGCGTCCTTCATTGGGCCAAACATATGGAAATCCGACGGTGCGAGATCGGGGCTGTAGGGTGCATGAGGAAGAACAGTCCACTGAAGTCTTGAGAGCTCCTCTCGGGTGCGAAGACTTGTGTGAGGTCTTGCGTTGTCATGAAGAAGGAGACGTTCGTTCAGATTTTTGTGCCTACGAACACGCTGAAGTCGTTTCTTCAATTTCTGAAGTGTAGCACAATACACTTCAGAGTTGATCGTTTGACCATGGGGAAGGACATCGAACAGAATAACCCCTTCAGCGTTCCAGAGGACTGTAACCATGACTTTACCAGCTGAGGGTATGGCTTTAAACTTTTTCTTGGTAGGGGAGTGGGTGTGGCGCCACTCCATTGATTGCCGTTTTGTTTCACGTTCGAAGTGATGAACCCATGTTTCATCGCCTGTAACAATCTTTGACAAGAAATTGTCACCCTCAGCCACATGACGAGCAAGCAATTCCGCACAGATGGTTCTCCTTAGCTCTTTAAGGTGTTCGGTTAGACAACGAGGGACCCAGCGGGAACAAACCTTTGAATATCCCAACTGGTGAACAATTGTGACAGCACTACCAACAGAGATGTCAAGTTGAGCACTGAGTTGTTTGATGGTGATCCGTCGATCATCTCGAACGAGTGTGTTCGCACGCTCCGCCATTGCAGGAGTCACAGCTGTGCACGGCCGGCCCGCACGCGGGAGATCAGACAGTCTTGCTTGACCTTGCGGCGATGATGACACACGCTTTGCCCAACGACTCACCGTGCTTTTGTCCACTGCCAGATCACCGTAGACATTCTGCAAGCGCCTATGAATATCTGAGATGCCCTGGTTTTCCGCCAAAAGAAACTCGATCACTGTCCGTTGTTTGCATCGCACATCCGTTACAGACGCCATTTTAACAGCTCCGTACAGCGCTGCCACCTGTTGGAAGTCAATGAAACTATTCGAGACGAAGCGGGAATGTTTGAAAATATTCCACAAGAAATTTCCGGTTTTTTCAACCAAAACTGGCCGAGAAAAAGAATGTGTTGCATTACTTATTGAACTGCCCTCGTAGTTTACTATTTTAGCCGCAAGGATATGTTGTACAATGTATCTAGCCACGCTTGCTTATATCCTGAAAAATACTTGGAGTTGTCTATAGACAATCTTCAGAGAGCTGCGCAAATAGGGGTGAATATCACAATAACACTGAAGTACACTACTGGCCAAAATTGCTGCACCATGAAGAAATTTAACCGAGAGGAAGAAGATGCTGTGACATGCAAATAATTAGCTTTTCAGAGCATTCACACAAGGTTGGCGCTGGTAGCGACACCTACAACGTGCTGACATGAGAAAAGTATCTAACCGATTTCTCATACACAAACAGCAGTTGACCGGCGTCGCCTGGTGAAACGTTGTTGTGATGCCTCGTGTAAGGAGGATAAATGCGTACCATCACGTTTCCGACCTTGATAAACGTCGGATTGTAGCCTATCGCGATTGCGGTTTATCGTATCGTGACATTGCTACTCGCGTTGGTCGAGATTCAATGACCATTATCAGAATATGGAATCGGTGGGTTCAGGAGGGTAATACGGAACGCCGTGCTAAATCCCAACGGCCTCGTATTACTAGCAGTCGAGATGACAGGCATCTTATCCGCATGGCTGTAACGGATCGTGCAGCCACGTCTCGATCCCTGAGTCAACACATGGGGACGTTTACAGGACGACAACCATCTGCACGAACAGTGCGACGACGTTAGCAGCAGCATGAATTATTAGCTCGGAGACCATGGCTGCGGTTACCCTTGACCCTGCATCACAGATAGGAGCGCCTGCGATGGTGTACTCAACGACGAACCTGGGTGCACGAATGGCAAAACGTCATGTTTTCGGATGAATCCAGGTTCTGTTTACAGCATCATGATGGCAGCATCCGTGTTTGGCGACATTGCTGTGAACGCACATTGGAAGCGTGTATTCGTCATCGCCATACTGGCATATCACCCGGCGTGATGGTATGGGGTGCCATTGGTTACATGGTTCAGTCATTTCTTGTTCGCCTTGACGGCACTTTGAACAGTGGACGTTACATTTCAGATGTGTTACGACCCGTGGCTCTACCCTTCATTCGATCCCTGCGAAACCCTGCAGGGGGACAGAAAAAGCAAAAATTACAAGTTGATCTGGAAGAATTCAGCGATTTAACGGTTTAAACGTCGGTTATTTCCGCTAGGATTCAGTCCACTTTCAAAGGTGGCTTCTCTAAGAAGTGAACCAGAGAAAAATATAGAGTATACACGTTCAGTGCAAGGGAAGTCTGCTAAAGTTCTAGGACATGTACACTGAGACATGGAAAGAGTTTGGTAACTGTTTCTTCTAGCATCTGTTGCTACACAGAAGTGAGAGCTCGATAATAGGTAAGAAAGTCAGCGGTTACAAGTGACGGGTAATTGATATGGTGAAGTGTCACCAGAACTTGTGAAAGTGTAAGTAAAATAAGTTCTACTGTATATCCCATAGGAAAGAAAGAAAAACAAGAAGGAACGATGAAGTCAGAGGTATACAAACTGACAGTATTTTCGTAGAAGAAAAATCCTTGAATAATGCAGAGGTTTACAAAAATTATCTAGTGACTGCAGTAACAAGCTCCAAACATTAAACGATGACGATGGTGATGACTATGATAATTGACGTCGACAGTATCATTCGATGAGCAACCAATTTAGATGGACAAGTATCTAGAGGAAATTGTCTTTGACAAGGTTGAGAAAAATCGTGAACTTCGTAATCGTGGTGGTCGAAATCAGATTTCAGATCCACTTCTGTTAAATAGGTGCCCAATGTCTTAATAACTGCTCAACGTCTATGAGTTTACAGCTGAGAGTGCAGTTAGTTTCTAAACAAACATGTTATTACTATGATTTACGAGAAGCTATGGTCGTGTCTCAGGAGAGACAAATCCGAAGTAGAACTTATATGATTTGGAAAAAGATTCTGGCTTGAGCAAGTGCAGTAGCACATTACTAATATTGATCGAAAACTTAGCCCTAATAACTTACGCTCAATATAAGTAACCAGCCACTTTCAGTAATGCTATTTACTCATGTAAATAGTCCACTGTCGATGCTGAACCTTCACCGGGACACTCTATAAGAGAAAATAAGAAGATTGCGTTTCCTCAAAGTATAATCCATTCTCAAGACGTATTTGAATAAAAAGTAAGCTTCATCTGAATATGAACTCCCACGTCTTGTTCTTAAATGGTAGGGGACTCGTTTCTGTACTACCATATATGGTAGGTGGTTTCCGAAGCCGTATTGAAAAAGCTGGCATTACTTGTCATCAGTTTCTGCACCGTCAGCCAACATAGCAACTACCCTTGTAGCCCTTTCTGTACCTAGCTGGTGAGCACTTGTGACATTTGTCAGCCAAGCTGCCTGTGTTTTTTCATGAACCAGAGGCCACGTGTTAGTAAAATGTCATAGCATATTTCTGCCCTAATGAACCAGTTTAGTTCATTAATTAATTATTCTCTCTTTAAAAATATGTGTGATGCGTCACTGCAGAGAGCAGAAAAGTACCAGAATACACGCTGCGTGACACTGAATAAATGGCCAGTGGCTACGTTACGCCGACGAGCCGCGTCGCTGAGGCAACAAATAAAAGCTTGTTACGCTGACAACGTCATACGCACAGAAAAAAGTACAAAATATGTTCCTTGTTACAAAGCGTAACGTCGCAAAGAGCATTTGAACCGAGCAACGGTCGTTCCTCCGGATATTTTCATCTACCGCTACACTCATTTGTGATGAACACGTTACCGACAACTAATTTTCAACGTATTCGCCACTGGTATTGTAAGTTTTGAAGTATATACCCAACACGTTGTTAGCACTATAGCTTAACGAGGGGAGCAGAATACGATTCGGTGGAGAGTCATAAATGCAATAGTATCCAGTGCAGAAATACAAAAAGTTTTCGTTTTTTGGTCCACAGCTTCCCTATAAAAAGCTGTAACTGAGAATCTGGGACAAGAATAAACGTGTTCTGTGACACTGAGCTTACACATTCAGTTTACACAGCAACAAATGTTTTCATCATTTAAGATGGAGGTATATGGTACGATTCAGGAAGTAGTGGATTCTTTGTTAGCGAATGCAGCAATGATATATTTTGAAAGTCTAACATCCAACATGCACACACACTGTTTTTATGGTTCCAGGCTCATAACTATTTGGAAATCAACTTGGTTACCTTTTTGGGCACAAAAATTCGACGAAGATTTTGGCACAACACTGGTGAATTACTTTAAGTGAAGTTTCTCTGTTAAAGTTTGTTGCAATACCAATAAGAAACTCAGACTTGTTGCAGATACTCTAGGTGGATGATCAACGGCTAACAAAATCTGTGACAGCAGAAAATACAAGATGCTGTAATTATTCATATTTGGCATCATTCATAATATGAGTTTCGGAGCGTTATACCCCCATAATCAGATGGATTTTCCTTGATCAACAAGACAAGGACGAATTGAAGGTATGAATTCTTGTGGTCAGCCAAACAGTCTGTCTTTCAGTGGTCACAGTTTGCTTTTCCAGTCGTACGTGCGGTAAATACACCATCTAAAAGTCTAGGACAAGCTGTTTTCATGCGAGTAAATATTTTCACGGCTATCAAAAATTCATATCGTGTCCTATGTTTTTATAAACATTGTTGTTGTTGTTGTTGTTGTGGTCTTTAGTCGTAAGACTGGTTTGATGCAGCTCTCCATGTTACTCTATCCTGTGCAAGCTTCTTCATCTCCCAGTACCTAATGAAGCCTACATCCTTCTGAATCTGCTTAGTGTATTCGTCTCTTGGTCTCCCTCTACGATTTTTACCCTTCACGCTGCCCTCCAATACTAAATTGGTGATCCCTTGATAAACATTAGAAAGAAACTTTACTAACTACTGATAGGCACAAAAGTTTTCTTTAATGAATTACTAGCCAAATATTTTCACAATTTCACACTCACTACAAAATTCTTTCGTTTTAGTTTCTAACGCTGAAACTGTCAAACGTATAACGTGGCTGTAACTGAATTTCCGCTAAGTGAGAGGGTCCCCACGAAAAACGAGTTATCCTAGGACAACCTAACATTGTGGAAACATTTTTAAGAACGTTTGTAAGAGAAATAAGGACTCGACCTTTGAAAGAAACGTATGTTAATTTCAATATGATAGGGTCAAAATATGGTGACCTTGGTTATTATGCATATTTAATGGACGGCCGGTCGAAAAGCGCTGCGATCAGTTGTGAAGTATTATTCGTACAAACTTCGTTGTACTAATAACAGACATCAGAGCAGACTTTATTCTTACGTTTTTTTCAAGGCTTGAAGTTGACATTTCGCCTTGGAAAGTTTTGTAGTGTTATGAAGCACCCTTAAAGCTCACTTCGATAATGACTACTCACAATTGTCGCATTGGGGATCGTCACCGCCAACGAACGTTCGTGAAGTTCCTTTGCATAGTGAATACGAAACTGCTTGGTGTGGCTTCAGGGCACAGTTCATGATTGGCCTATTTTTCTTTGAGGAGCTTGGCCTCCCAAGGACATGCAACGTGAACGGCAAATATTACTGTTATCTTCTTCGCCACATGTGGCCCCTGCTCTACTGGGGATAGTGCTTTGTACCTAACTGTTCTGATCACTCGTGAGGTCACTCGGTTACTCCGTATCACCTTTGAAGAACAATCGAATCATTCGTCGCTTATCCCAAAACACCAAGATCGCCAGATTTTAATCGTCTCATGTGGAAATTAAAATGTGTTTCTCTCAGTGACTTATCATTATTTCTTTTCCGCATCTTGTTACAAATATTTACACAAAGTTTCACTGTCCTGTGATATCTCGTTTTTCATGGAGTATTGGTGTCACTGGACCACAAGTTGTAAGATACAGTACATCTTTTAACGAGATCTCGGATATCGCATAGTTTTAGTCATCAGCTGCGTTACGAAGCACTTATGCTTTATTTCTTTTCGTCATTCAGTTAATTTTACACCATCCTATATTTTTCCTCGCCCCATGCTGATGTTTTTCATCCTAAAATATCTACTACACTAAACAACTTTCTAAACTGTTCTAATAAATCGCGAAATTCTGTGCCCCTAATATTCACCTCTCGTGCAGCTCTTTCCAGTGCCAATTATTCTGTGGTACTTTGATAGGCGGTCTACTATCTGTTACCTACAACGCTGAGAGCTATTCTCAGGCTTCCCTCTTCGACTACTGTTTCTGAAATGTCATCTACTACATAAATACCCATATTCCAATTTCAAACCTTTCCCCGCTCGAGGCAGAATTGTCGACATCTCTATTTCCCTATCAAAAATGGAGAATGATAGATGAGTGGAGATGCAAAGCATTCAAAATGCCACTATTTCGCAAAACGCGTTTTCAGTGTTACTTTGTTCTTGTTACTGTTTTGTATGTCCCTAAATATGTTCCAAGTGTCAAATAATGCAGAAAGTATAATAAAAACAACTCTAAAAGTTCTTATTAGTTGCAGAAAAATGTCCCGTAGCTGTCTTTGCTAAATCTTTTATTTCCACTTTGACAACATGTTTCGGGTCCACCCCACCGTTTGGTTACATGTTAGTAATTAAAATTTGGGATTGCAAACCTCCTCATAACACAAATGCAAATCTACATAACTGCAAGGCTCACAAAAGTACAAAAATAATATAAACCTAAGATGTCAAAATAGGCGGAAATGTACATACCATAACAATTATTTAAGCTCAAGGGGCAGTTGTAAATGCTGTGCATCAAGAAATGCATATGGTATATCAGGTGCAATAACTTTCCACAACCAATAACCCTCCACTCACACAGACAGAAACCAAATATACCCGACCCAGAGCTACAGTTACCGCGCGCTGTACTCAACAGAGGCCACCTTGAGCTTAACACGAGGACTGGTAGCGGATTCGCTAGTATTATAAAGAAATCTAATACAAGTTGTATATACAGATTCCTAACAGTCAAAAGGTAAAGCTCCGAGGCATAAGAACGTGTAAAATATGATCAGCAAAAATTACGTATGTGAAAATTACAGCATACAAAAGAACTCAAAATTGCGGCAACTGAAGACATTATCAAAAATATGAAAATATCACTGTCTTGTTACATTGACCTGCTCATAAAGTAATCGGTAATGGGAGCGCAGTCTATGAACTAAAATTTCTAGGTCCTCGAAAATACCCAAATAAAACACCTTTATTATCGCAAGGAAGAACCTGTAACTTGTTTTCGATCTCATGAAGTTGATGACTGCACTGGTGCAAATGAGCACCTAGGCACTGCCACACTAGGATAACCGTGTTTCCTATGTCGCGTTCTAAACGCAGTCCCAGTGTATCCCATGTAAAACTTGTCACAAGCTCCACGGTTAATCCTATAGACCCCCGACTGCCAAACTTGTTAACAGGCTGTTTATAGCAAGTCGGAGGAGCTTCCTCAATTTGTTAAAAGCATTGAGACTCATCATCATGCTATGGTTTTTAATCTCATTACTAATCCATAGAGGGTGCGGTGCAGCATACGTCTTCGTTCTTTACTCCGCTCCCTTCGAGAGTCTGTTAAAGAATTTTTCCACCTATTTTTCTAAGGTCTCTTTCTCTAAATCCATTTGCAATGGAAAGGCGCAGTGTCTTATTCATCAGTAAGTCGCTTACGAAGTTGACGTCATTCAAGAACTCAAGATCCGGCTACTTCTTGAACATCAATCTAAACTGACAAACACGAACACCACCATCCACAATCTATAGAACCACTCATTGGCACACAAGTAAGCAAGCTTAAGATTCATGATTCACGGATTAAACTGGACATCCACAAGCAACAGGCAACATACACTTCTGGAAATTGAAATAAGAACACCGTGAATTCATTGTCCCAGGAAGGGGAAACTTTATTGACACATTCCTGTAGTCAGATACATCACATGATCACACTGACAGAACCACAGGCACATAGACACAGGCAACAGAGCATGCACAATGTCGGCACTAGTACAGTGTATATCCACCTTTCGCAGCAATGCAGGCTGCTATTCTCCCATGGAGACGATCGTAGAGATGCTGGATGTAGTCCTGTGGAACGGCTTGCCATGCCATTTCCACCTGGCGCCTCAGTTGGACCAGCGTTCGTGCTGGACGTGCAGACCGCGTGAGACGACGCTTCATCCAGTCCCAAACATGCTCAATGGAGGACAGATCCGGAGATCTTGCTGGCCAGGGTAGTTGACTTACACCTTCTAGAGCACGTTGGGTGGCACGGGATACATGCGGACGTGCATTGTCCTGTTGGAACAGCAAGTTCCCTTGCCGGTCTAGGAATGGTAGAACGATGGGTTCGATGACGGTTTGGATGTACCGTGCACTATTCAGTGTCCCCTCGACGATCACCAGTGGTGGACGGCCAGTGTAGGAGATCGCTCCCCACACCATGATGGCGGGTGTTGGCCCTGTGTGCCTCAGTCGTATGCAGTCCTGATTGTGGCGCTCACCTGCACGGCGCCAAACACGCATACGACCATCATTGGCACCAAGGCAGAAGCGACTCTCATCGCTGAAGACGACACGTCTCCATTCGTCCCTCCATTCACGCCTGTCGCGACACCACTGGAGGCGGGCTGCACGATGTTGGGGCGTGAGCGGAAGACGGCCTAACGGTGTGCGGGACCGTAGCCCAGCTTCATGGAGACGGTTGCGAATGGTCCTCGCCGATACCCCAGGAGCAACAGCGTCCCTAATTTGCTGGGAAGTGGCGGTGCGGTCCCCTACGGCACTGCGTAGGATCCTACGGTCTTGGCGTGCATCCGTGCGTCGCTGCGGTCCGGTCCCAGGTCGACGGGCACGTGCACCTTCCGCCGACCACTGGCGACAACATCGATGTACTGTGGAGACCTCACGCCCCACGTGTTGAGCAATTCGGCGGTACGTCCACCCGGCCTCCCGCATGCCCATTATACGCCCTCGCTCAAAGTCCGTCAACTGCAAATACGGTTCACGTCCATGCTGTCGCGGCATGCTACCAGTGTTAAAGACTGCGATGGAGCTCCGTATGTCACGGCAAACTGGCTGACACTGACGGCGGCGGTGCACAAATGCTGCGCAGCTAGCGCCATTCGACGGCCAACACCAAGGTTCCTGGTGTGTCCGCTGTGCCGTGCGTGTGATCATTGCTTGTACAGCCCTCTCGCAGTGTCCGGAGCAAGTATGGTGGGTCTGACACACCGGTGTCAATGTGTTCTTTTTCCCATTTCCAGGAGTGTATTAAAGAAATAAGAACTTCAAACAGGGTGTTGGACAGACAACATAAAACCAAAAAATCTCAGAATACGGGTAACATCCACGGATAAGTTCAGCAGATCAGGCATATAAGAGCTCATATGCAACACCTGTCAGTCACTATGCACATGACAAACACGAAGGGACTTTGAAACAAGATATTCAGAACTATTCAGAGATCTGAAAAGTAATAGCTCCCATAGCGCATTTACTGGCCTCATAATAACCCGTAACCACCACCGAATTAAAATAGAAACGGATTTAAAAATACTAAACTCTAGCTACAGTCTATAACATAAACTAACAATAGAAGAAAACTAACACATACAGAAAGCACTAGAATGAGGAAACCAGGTTATAAATGAATACAACACACTATGCAAAGACAAATCGTTTAGCACATTAAAGGAACTTCACAGAAAAGACAACACAAACAGCTAAAACGCCCAAACACACACACACACACACACACACACACACACACACACACACACACACAGGGAATGGGACAGCAACATGGTTTACATTGTGTTTTGACAAAGCGAAAAGTGATTGTTACAAACAAAATTGTGCAAAAATGTGTAGTATTAGTATGTGGTTCTGAATAAAGAAAAAGCACCTACCAACGCAAATTTTAAGTAACAGCACATTCAAGTGCGAAATATCTTGAGAAAACGAGATAACGTTTAAACATAAAGTGATGTGTTAACTCGCCAACCAAATTCACATTAACGTAATTTGGTTTCAAATGACAGGCTACCGATACATGATCATGTACAAATGGCCCTGCTTAACCGTGTAATGCTAAATTTAGGTGATAACAACTGTCTTTATACCTAATTTTCGTAGATTAGTCATCATTTAAAATACGTTCAAATTTCACAAATTTGAATAAAGGAAACCCACTCATGATGGCACATAAGTGATCAAACATGTTTCTGTCACATGTAAAAATAGTGTTTTGTGTAACAAATAGATGTTATACTCAATAACTTTAACTGAAAACATGGCAAATGTCATAGCAGCAAATCCTGTTGATGATTAGTGTTGGTTAGTTTGGGAAAATAACACACAAGTTTCTAATGAGTGGGCACAGATTTTTAGGCTGCGACAGAGATTTTACAGTTATAGAGAAACAAAGAAAGGCACGCAAGGCATTCGTTCCGTGAGATTTATAAAAGAGTGTCATCTAAAGCTATGCATCCGTTCAATGCAGTTCCAACGCATACAACCGACATTTTTATTTTAAAAGTGATGCCGAATCACCGCTGTCAATGCAAGTGTGTAATACCTCCAAAGTGTCTCATACTCATCCATCTCAAACAGTTGTATAAAAATTCTTACTGTCAAACATAAAAATGGAAAAAAGATTAAAGTATTCAAAAGAGGGAAGACGATGGCGGTTGTATTTCATGCTGTACTTCATGTCAAAGACCAGTCTTGTTTATCAGATGCAGAACAGAAAGACTTGTTGACAATGTTGCCATTACTTCCTCAAAGCACAGGGAGCCGTACAGTAAACTTTGTAATATCTGATCCCAAGAACGGGTTTGTGTTAAAAGAAGAAGTCAAAACTGGGAGATTATTTTTCTTAAATTTAATTTAGTGATTCCTTTATGAAATAGATAGTGCCTCATTATTAATGACAGCTGAGGTAAAAACTTTGGTACTGGCACTTGGAATGAGTCAATTTCCTGGTATAGAATTTAGAAAGTTCTTAATAAATTACTTATTTTCTAATTCCTCTTATAATTTATTCAGTGATGAGGTAGTCAGCATTATTCTATGGTATCAGAATAAACTGTGAATCTTTGCATACATGTAATTAATGTGCCATGAGAGAAAGACTGGTTTTGGATCACCCTGGCAGATGTAATATTTGTCACTTTAAAACTTATCTGTTTCCTCTCTTCATTTGAGTTTCTTCCCGAATCTGTAGCAATCTGCTTCGTATATTCTTCGTTGGTTTGATGACCCTGTGTTATGTTGCATCGTGGCTAGGAGGATTCTGTCACCACTGAGTCTCCCTTAGTTCACAGGATTCTGCATGTCATTCACCTCTGCCTTTATGTCTATAAGCTTTAGCATGAGTGTTTATTTCACAGTTCTACGTATGGGGAAGCAAGTATAGGCACCCAAACTCAGCTGTGATATAGCAATCTCAAACAAAACCAAACTTCGGGATCGTGTCCTGAAGACCACGCAATTGCGACCGGTCGCCGCGTCATCCTCTGCCATGTGGCTTCATGAGGTTGCATTATGGAAAGTCATGGGGTCAGCACACCATTCCCCAGGACGTTGTCTCACTCAAATAAGTCCTCAATTGGCATCACGAAGTTGAGTGCACCTTGGTGCAGCCTTCCCACTAAAGAGAAATCCATTGTAGTACCGGGTAGCCATCTACACTGACCACTCAGCTACGAGGCGGACGCTGATACGCTAGGGCATTTTGTATTCTGTCCTCACCGCCCGACAACGTTGATTTCGTTGCCTCATGCAGTCTGCGCCCAACCCATAAGCATTACGTCACCTTCACTTCACAATCATTGTTAATAACGGTAAAATTAAAGATCCTGTTTACGGGTACGCCGATGACACATGTATGTCACATGATTTTTTGGTTATGGCAGGTGTCAAAGGACCATTATCTCCACTTGCAACTCCGAACGAGTGGCAATTATGAACAGCGATTTATAAAAATAAATAACTTTGCAGTCAGAAGACGACCATGATGTCATTTACAAAATTTTACTTGACTTTTAACCCTAGCTATGAGAATTTAATCATCTGTAAGACAGCGGATTTTCCACACTTTAATGATCCTCTACTAAGGAATGACGAGTTACGTTTGAAGTTCTCTAACGCTATAGATACTGCAATAAGGAATAGCGCAGTAGGCAGTACAGTTGAAGAGGAATGGACATCTCTAAAAAGGGCCATCACAGAAGTTGGGAAGGAAAACATAGGTACAAAGAAGGTAGCTGCGAAGAAACCATGGGTAACAGAAGAAATACTTCAGTTGATTGATGAAAGGAGGAGGTACAAACATGTTCTGGGAAAATCAGGAATACAGAAATACAAGTCGCTGAGGAATGAAATAAATAGGAAGTGCAAGGAAGCTAAGACGAAATGGCTGCACGAAAAATGTGAAGACATCGAAAAAGATATGATGGTCGGAAGGACAGACTCAGCATACAAGAAAGTCAAAACAATCTTTGGTGACATTAAAAGCAACGGTGGTAACATTAAGAGTGCAACGGGAATTCCACTGTTAAATGCAGAGGAGAGAGCAGATAGGTGGAAAGAATACATTGAAAGCCTCTATGAGGGTGAAGATTTGACTGATGTGATAGAAGAAGAAACAGGAGTCGATTTAGAAGAGATAGGGGATCCAGTATTAGAATCGGAATTCAAAAGAGCTCTGGAGGATTTACGGTCAAATAAGGCAGAAGGGATCGATAACATTCCATCAGAATTTCTAAAATCATTGGGGGAAGTGGCAACAAAACGACTATTCACGTTGGTGTGCAGAATATATGAGTCTGGCGACATACCATCTGACTTTAGGAAAAGCATGATCCACACAATTCCGAAGACAGCAAGAGCTGACAAGTGCGAGAATTATCGCACAATCAGCTTAACAGCTCATGCATCGAAGCTGCTTACAAGAATAATATACAGAAGAATGGAAAAGAAAATTGAGAATGCACTAGGTGACGATCAGTTTGGCTTTAGGAAAAGTAAAGGGACGAGAGAGGCAATTCTGACGTTACGGCTAATAATGGAAGCAAGGCTAAAGAAAACTCAAGACACTTTCATAGGATTTGTGGACCTGGAAAAAGCGTTCGACAATATAAAATGGTGCAAGCAGTTCGAGATTCCGAAAAAAGTAGGGGTAAGCTATAGGGAGAGACGGGTCATATACAATATGTACAGCAACCAAGAGGGAATAATAAGAGTGGAAGACCAAGAACGAAGTGCTCGTATTAAGAAGGGTGTAAGACAAGGCTGTAGCCTTTCGCCCCTACTCTTCAATCTGTACATCGAGGAAGCAATGATGGAAATAAAAGAAAGGCTCAGGAGTGGAATTAAAATACAAGGTGAAAGGATATCAGTGATACGATTCGCTGATGACATTGCTATCCTGAGTGAAAGTGAAGAAGAATTAAATGATCTGCTGAACGGAATGAACAGTCTAATGAGTACACAGTATGGTTTGAGAGTAAATCGGAGAAAGACGAAGGTAATGAGAAGTAGTAGAAATGAGAACAGCGAGAAACTTAACATCAGGATTGATGGTCACGAGGTCAGTGAAGTTAAGGAATTCTGCTACCTAGGCAGTAAAATAACCAATGACGGACGGAGCAAAGAGGACATCAAAAGCAGACTCGCTATGGCAAAGAAGGCATTTCTGGCCAGGAGAAGTCCACTAATATCAAATACCGCCTTTAATTTGAGGAAGAAATTTCTGAGGATGTACGTCTGGAGTACAGCATTATATGGTAGTGAAACATGGACTGTGGGAAAACCGGAACAGAAGAGAATCGATGCATTTGAGATGTGGTGCTATAGACGAATGTTGAAAATTAGGTGGACTGATAAGGTAAGGAATGAGGAGGTTCTACGCAGAATCTGGGAGGGAAGGTATATGTGGAAAACACTGATAAGGAGAAGGGACAGGATGATAGGCCATGTGCTAAGACATGAGGGAATGACTTCCATGGAACTAGAGGGAGCTGTAGAGGGCAAAAACTGTAGAGGAAGACAGAGATTGGAATACGTCAAGCAAATAATTGAGGACGTAGGTTGCAAGGGCTACTCTGAAATGAAGAGGTTAGCACAGGAAAGGAATTCGTGGCGGGCCGCATCAAACCAGTGAGTAGACTGAAATTATGGTAATTTTCAGGCAAGGCCCCTGAAGAAGACCATCAGTTGGAACTCATACAGATTCACTGTTTCTTCAAGTACTTCTTAGGTGGCAGCCTGACAAGTAGTGAGCTTGCTAGTTATGGACAGCAAGAGAGCTGCTAACCTCTCTACGCCGGAGAATCGAACATAAAATATTTCGTCATTACCAGTTTTCTGGTAAAAACTACTTCACCAGTTTATTGTTGATATCACTTATTTTTATTTGTCCCTGCAACACTTCTTTCACGTGTCGGCTGCACTTTCAGACGGCGAAAGAATTTTCTAAAACAGTTCTCTGAAGTGATCCTATTATGCAGCTGGGATGTAAATTTGCACCTGAGGAATAATGTCTTGAAAATTCAGTCTTTGATTGTAATTAGTCTCCATCCCCTCGATTTTTGAACATGTTTAGGTATGCGTGGTTCAAGACCGGATAAACCACAGAAAAACCTGATAAATGTGAACCTCCTGCTAATTTTTGCTTTTAATATCGCGATACATGCCGTCAATTGTGCAATAATCAGATGTGCATGGTGCACAATGTGTGTGTACGCAGTACTTCTTTGTAATGGATAATCCAACGACCCCTCATTATTGCACTGACTATCAAAGATAATGCAATACAGCCAAAATACTGTAAAACAACAAAGTAGATGTCAAACGAAACAAAACAAACGACAAATAAAACAAAGACCATCAAAAAACAAAACGGGCTTAGCCTCTCACTACTTCCACTTTGGTTATTCCCGGACTCTACATAGAGTGAGACATTGTTTCATTTAAATCCTTCAGGATTATGTTAATACTAATGATTTGTTTCCCTTGAACTATTATTTACTTTGTGAATTACTTTTAACTTTTGAGTACTTTCGCTACAAGGAAAACAATGGAGAACATTATAGCAAAAGTAAACAGTCCTAGGGAACATTGCCTTGCGATCACATGGCAGCCGGTTGGAAGTGGCAACACGGGCAGCCTTGAAACAGCCCGCATCGAATCGAAGGGCTTCGCTGCAGCTCGCTCCACCGACACCGCGGCTCAAATTAATGGCCGAAGTTGCGAGCTCTGGGGGCGGCGATGGCCGCTATCGTCCATCAACTGGGCAGCGCCCTGCCTGCCACGAAACCACGCCGCCCTCTCTCTGCTCTGCAGGTGTTACACAGGGGAGATGGCTTCTGGTGAGCGACTAATAAGTTGTCACCTCTTTAGTGGATTCCCCTCATCAGTGCCACTTGGGACAAGGGGTAAATAATGACCTCTTCCATCCCAAACCAACTTTAGCATTCTACGGTCATTTTGGCAGTATTAGCAGCTTAAAAGCGGAAACAATCTGAGCTCACCAAGCGCACTGGTTTCACCCTTTTATCAATCCTGAGAGGTCGAACATTGATACACGAAAAATGGATGTTGGAGAAAGTTTGTAACCTCGGCATCCCTCTTTCTAGATGTCCAAATCTCGACTTCCTATGTACGAGGGGCGTTAGATAACTAAATGCACCTTTTTTTATTGGACAGTTTGGGTTGATAAAAATCCAAAGATTGTAGTGCGGCATCTTAGAGTGTCTCGGCTTCAGCCCCGATAGTTTCATGAAGTTCTGGTAGGTGGCGGTTTTATATGTAACCTTCCAAATGGCGTCTATGATAGAGGTACGTTCCGAGCAGACCGCTGCCATGGAGCTTCTTCTGGCGGAGTATCTCAGTTATTGCATAATGTCTACGGAGACCTGACAGTGAACAAAACCACGATGTCGTTGAATAAGGCGTCTGTTATCATCGCAACAAGGACGCGCAAACCTCTCCGATCTCTGGCCGGCTGCGCATAGCGGTGACTGGGGTGATGTTGGAACGTGCGGACACTCTCATTGGAAGTGATCGACGGATGGCAATCAAACACCTCGCTGCTCAACTGGACGTCTCTGTTGGTAGTGCTGGCGCTCGTCCACCAGTTGGAGTACTCATAAGTGTATGCACGCTGAGTTCTTCGCCACCTAACAGCAGGTCTTAAAAAGCAACGATGGACCATCTGTGCAGGATTGCTAGAGCGTTGCGAGGTAGATAGTCAGAGGCGAACATCGTCACAGGCGATGGAAGATGGGTTCAGCACTTCGAACTAGGAAGAAAATGGCAGCCCACGGAATGGCGGCACACAACCTCTCTTCCAAAGAAGAAGTTCAAAGCCGTTAAAGTAATGGTGACGGTCGTCTGAAGGTGTTATTTTGTTTGATGTCCTACCCCTTGGTGCAACGATCAACTCTGAAGTGTATTGTGCTACTCTCTGGAAACTTTAGGAACTACATGAGCGTTTCCGTCGGCACAAAAATGCAAACGAACTTCTTCTCCATCACAACAGCAGACCTCACACAAATCAGCACACATGAGAGGAGCGTACGAAACTTAATTGGAATGTTCGTCCTGATCCACCCTACAGCTCGGATCTCACATCATCTGACTACCGTCTGTGTGGTCTAACGAAGGATGCACTCAGCGGCAAGCAGTACTTGGGTGATAGGGAGGTTATTGTTGTAGCAAGACGATGGCTTCGGCGTCGACCAGTAGAGTGGTACATTGCGGGCATACAAGCCCACCCAGTATGCCATCACACTGAACGAATATTATGTTTAAAAATTGTAGCCGAGTGCGGAATAATGTGATGTATCGGAACTCTGAATAAAACCAACCGGCCTATAGAGAAATAGATGTGTTGCATTACTTACTGAGAGCCCCTCGTGTTATATTTAGGATAGTAGCTAGATAGAGATATGTGGTAATTTACGCGAAATATGTAATACTTCCCTAACATTACAGAAACTCGGCTGCTCACATTACTGAGAAACTGTCTACGAAGAACTACTTTGACAGAAATGGATAGCGTGACACCATGAAGCACCAGTCCGATATATATAAAATAATATGGAGATGTCCGTGACGGAACTGGTATTAATTGATCAACTTTCATTCTGTTCGGAAATTATGCCCTTGTTCAACATGTTATGATGTTCAAAAATGGTTCAAATGGCTCTGAGCACTATGGGACTTAACATCTATGGTCATCAGTCCCCTAGAACTTAGAACTACTTAAACCTAACTAACCTAAGGACATCACACAACACCCAGTCATCACGAGGCAGAGAAAATCCCTGACCCCGCCGGGAATCGAACCCTGGAACCCGGGCGTGGGAAGCGAGAACGCTACCGCACGACCACGAGCTGCGGACATGTTATAATGTGCTCCAAACGACACGAATATGGCGTTGTATCATTTATAGTATAGTAGCAGACACTCTCCAACTTTCATAATGAGGAATTTTGTCATGCCTGAAAGAGGCTGTATCAGCTCGTGCACATTGCAGGCTGGAGCAGGTATACGTCTTCGTCTATCACAGATACGCGTTTATGTTCGACAAACAAGGCGACTGGAAAGGCCAGTTAGGGATCCTTAATTTCCTCAAGATGTCTGTAATGTGAATTGTAGTGTGAAGTCTGGCGTTTCTCTGTCTGCGCATACGTTTGATAACATGGTAATGAATATTATGTACATGGGGATTAGTAGGCTATGCTTTCAATCCTTTGTGCGTCTGCATCCGTGAGTTGTTGTCAGAAAGGTCACAGTTCGTAGTAGCTGACGGAATGTCAGCAAGTAAGACGAAAATGATATCTGGCCTTACTCAAGTTATCATTATAGACCGCTCTGCTGTTCTTAAGCAGTCTAACTGACGAGACAATCTGAGCAGCCCTATTAGATTGTTTGCAGACGATGCTGTCATTTACCGCCTGGTAGTCATCAGAAGGTCAAACGAAATTGCAAAATGGCTTAGACAAGCCATGCGTATGGTGTGAAAAGTTTCAATTTACCCTACATAACGGAAAGTGTGAAGACATCCGCAAGAATACTAATGGGAAACCGATAACTCACAAAAATCGCGGAGCAGTCAACAATTAAAACTGGAACGATCACGTAGATAATGTTGGGAGTGTGGAGGACGAAGAGCTACGTTTTATTGGCAGAACTCTTAGAATAAACGACAGATCCACCCAAGAGACGGCCAACATTACGACTGTCTTTCCTCTGTTAGAGTACTGCTGTGCGATATGGGATACTTACCAAGTACGGTTGACGGATGACATCGAAAAAGTTCAAAGAAGGCCAGCTCGTCTTGTGCAGTGCCACGGATATGAAACACGGTTTGTGCTGTCAATCATTGAAACCAATGCGTTCTTCGTTGGGGTGAGACATTTCCACGAAATTTCTGTCATCAACTTTCTTCTCTGAATGAAAAAAAAAATATTTTGACACTCACCTACATAATGATAAAGGATCAGCGTAATGAAATGAGAGAAATGAGAACTCGTACGAAAATATTCAAGCGTTCGCTCTCCGAGAGCGGAGCGGTGGCGAAGTAGTTGTTCCTTGAAACCTCTACCAGGAAATTACACTGAGGTGAAAAAAATCACAGCATATCGGTGTGCACGTTTACACATAGTGGTATTATCACGTAGACAAGGTACAAAAGGTCAGTGAATTGTACCCAGATGATTCATGTGAGAAGCTTTCCGGCGTGATCATTGCCGCACGACGGGAATTAAAAGACGTTGAACGCGGAATGACAGTTGGAGCTAGATGCTCGGAACATATCATTTCGAAAATCGTTATCGAATTCAATATTCTTCGAGCCATAGAGTGTGCCGAGAGAACCAAATTTCAGGCATTACCTCTCACCACGGACAACGCAGTGGCCGACGGCCCTTCACTTAACAACCGAGAGCTGTCGCGTTTGCATAGAGTAGCCCACGGTAACAGAAATGCTGCACTTCATGAAATAACCGCAGAAATCAAAGCGGAATCTAATGAGGAACGTATCGGATAGGACAGCGCGTTGGGGCCAGCGGCTATGGCAGCAGTCAACCGACGCGAATGGCATTGGTAACATCACGACACCGCCAGCAGCGCCTCTCCTGGACTCGTGACGATATTGGGTGAAACCTAGACGACTGTAAACCTATGGCCTATGGTCCGATTAGTTGGTAAGACCTGACGGATTCCACCCTCCCCCCCCCCCCCCCCCCCCCGGTATAGGGACACCGGCACGGTAGCTAAACGTATTCGGTGAGAGAGCTGGCTTGTCTCTGTAATAAAAAACTGAGTGAAGGATCCACAACGACCTTCAACGGATGTCATGTGACGTAAACTAAAACCAAATAAACGAACAATAAGTGACAAAATGAAAAAAAGGAGAAGATAGCATCTTCGGTTCTAAACCCGCCACCCGTTAAAAGAAATGGTTCAAATGGCTCTGAGCACTATGGGACTTAACTTCTGACGTCATCAGTCCCCCAGAACTTAGAACTACTTAAACCTAACTAACCTAAGGACATCACACACATTCATGCCCGAGGCAGGATTCGAACCTGCGACCGTAGCGGTCGCGCGGTTCCAGACTGTAGCGCTTAGAACCGCTCGGCCACCTTTGCCGGCCCACCCCTTAAATTTCTGATTAATGATCAGCACTGGCGGGTGGAGACCTTCGGCACAAGAAGTCACTCTCATTCGGGCAACGGCCTTGTCAAAGAGGGCGGAAGAGCGGATAGAGGCTCAGGGCACTATCATGTCCTTGTAATGGCGAACTGTCCGTGAAGGCCGAAGTATCAGCAATGATGAAAGGCATGAGGATGCGGAAGGCAATGGAAAGCACTGCTTTATAGACACATAACGTGTATCCACAGCACAAGTGTCCTGCAACTGAAAAGTCTGAAAAGGCAAATGGAAAGGCTTAATCTAGATATAGTTGGGGTGAGTGAAGTGAAATGGAAAGAAGACAAGTATTTCTGGTCAGATAAGTATAGGGTATTATCAACACCAGCAGATAATGGTATGACGGGAGTAAGATTCATTATGAATAGGAAGGCAGGGCAGAGAATATGTTACTGTGAACAGGTAAGTGATGGAGTTGTTTCTATCAGAATCGACGACAAACCAACACCGACAACGACAGTTTAGGTATACATGCCGACGTCGCAAGCTGAAGACAAAGAGAAAAAGCATATGAGGATATTCAAGGGGCTCCGGAACGCCCTATACATGTAATGTTATAATAACGCTTATAAATTTCATCTTTCCTCACAAAGTATTTGAGATAGGAAGTTGAACTTTTTACAGATTATTTATTGGAATATGGGCTACAACTTAACACAGGGATTTTACAAAATTTTAGTTCAGTTATTAAAGATGATTTTTTTTCAATTGTAATGAAAATTCACTACTTTTTTTGCAATTTTTTATTTATATATTCAAAAATATACAGTTTTTTGGAAAAAGGCAGCGTTAAATTATGCAGAAGGTACTGTGTAACATTTACTGAAAGTTTGAAACAAATATGTTTGGAAGATCCTTAGAAAACATGTAATTAGTATGAGAAAATAAAAGTTTTGGGAATCGAGCGACAAAGATTGGATTAACTTTTTAGCGCATTCCAGGTCCATAGGATGGATTATCTTCATCCTCTGCAAACTCCTCCTCCAGCTTCCTCTTGTTCCTCCTCCTGTTTACTCTTGCTTGTATTTCTAGACTCTTTACAGCCCTGTCTGCAGCCCGAAGGCGTTCCTTGTCTAAAGCAAGCATCGCTCGTACCATGTTAGAATGTTATTATTTGCAGTAATAACACATACCTTTGGCTTTCCAACATTTCTCCTTTTCTTAAAAGCCTTCAGAGGATTTCTAATAACTTTACTTTTACTCATTATTATACTTCAACAAAACAGAGACTCAAGAAACAGAATTAATTACGAATATTTTCGAGATAACGACAGAGTAAATAAACATGAAACAATCGACAATCACACCAGCGATATATATTGAACCATCACAGGTTAGCCACAACACATACTTTATCTCACATCACTAAAATGTACCTGATGAACACGGACGTTAATAATAACACCATTTGACAGCAGTTTAACAGCGCAACAGTGGGTCACGCTCATGTAGAACACATTTCAAAAAAAAATTTAAAAATAGTTGTAGTCTTCGGAATTGAATAAATTATATATCTATTAAAAGGTAATAGTCTGCAGATTCAGAAAACGCAAAAAAGTAAAAATTGAACTTTTCATGATTTTGAGCCTTTCCGGAGCCCCTTAAGGAGTAATACAGTACGTAGATGAATATCTAATAATCATGGGGGACTGGATGCAGTTGTAGGGGAAGGAGCCGAATATGTGCTTGGGACAAAGAATGAGAGGGGAGAAAGACTAATTGAGTTATGTAATAAATTTCGGCTAGTAATGGGGAATACTCTGTTCAAGAATCACAAGAGGAGCAGGTATACTTGGAAAAGGCCAAGTTATACGGCAAGATATCAGTTAGGTTACATCATGCTCAGGCAGAAATTCCGAAAGTAGATACTGAATTGCAAGGCATACCAAATAACAGATGTAGACTCAGATCATAGTGCAGCAGTGTTGAAGAGTAGGCTGGGTTTTGAGAGATTAGTCAGGACGAATCTATACACAAAGAAGACACGGCAAGAAGGAATAGCTCTGTAGACAGTACAAATAAAGAGGAATGAACATCTTTGAAAATGGTGGTAACATTAAGAGTGCAACTGGAATTCCACTGTTAAATGCAGGTGAGAGTGCGTTTAAGTGGAAAGGGTACATTGAAGACCTCTATGAGGGGGAAGATTTGTCTAATGCGATAGTAGAAGATACAGGAGTCGATTTAGAAGAGATAGGGGATTCAGTATTAGAATCAGAATTTAAGAAAGACTTGGAAGACTCAAGATCAAATAAGGCAGAAGGGATAGATAACATCCTATCAGAATTCCTAAAATCACTGGTGGAAGTGGCAACAAAACGACTATTGACGTCGGTGTGTAGAATGTATGAGTCTGGCGACATACCGTTAGACTTCCGAAAAAATACCATTCACACGATTCCGAGGACTGCAAGTGCTAACAAGTGCGAGATTTATCGCACAATCATCTTAACAGCATCCTAGTTGCTTACAAGAATAGTATACGGAAGACAGGAAAAGAAAACAGAGTGTGTTAGGTGAGGATCAGTTTGGCTTTAGAAAAGATAAAGACATCAGAGAAGAAATTCTGATGTTGCGGTTGATAATGGAAGCAAGACTAAAGAAAAATCAAGACACGTTCATGGGATTTGTCGACCTGGAACGAGCGTTTGACAATGTAAAGTGCTGCAAGATGTTTGAAATTCTGCGAAAATTGGGGTAGACTATAGGGAGAGACGGGTAATAAACAATATGTACAAGAGCCAAGAGCGAATAATGAGAGTGGTTGACCAAGAACGAAGTACTCGGATTAAAAAGGGTGCAAGACAGGGTTGTAGTCTTTCCCTCCTACCGTGCAATCTGTACATCGAAGAAGCCTTTATGGAAAAAAAGCAAGGTTCAGGAGTGGAATCAAAATTGAAGGTGAAAGGATATCAATGATACTATTCGCTGATGACATTGCTATCTTGAGTGATCGTGAAGAAGAATTACATGATCTGCTGAATGGAATGAACAGTCTAATAATGCAATGGAAAATGGATGCAACAGTAAGTGTACATGTAATCCACCACTCACGAAAATATACAAAATGTAAAGTGGACCTAGTTAAAAGAAAATAAAACCTATCAGGAAGAAGATGCAAGAAGATCGTGGAAAAATTTCAACGAGTATCGCATGTTACCTTGAGCACGCCGTCTGACTCCACCATGGAAGTACAAAATGCAACCACGTCTACAAAATAAGTGCGGTATGAGACGCACACAGCAGAATGTCCGTTTGGCGGGGACACAGATATTACTGTGACTGACCAAGGTACAAACACGAGCATAGTGCTGCAAAAGATGCCCAAATGACTCGCATGACCGGCGTAAGGTACATTTACGAAATTTAAAAAGTATGGTGACCACATGAAAAATAGCGAGTCCCAGTATGAAATTAAAACTGGCCACCTCTTGCCAAACTGTACTCCGTATTTCCATCTTGATATGTCTCAGTAATATGTGTGTACGCGCCAAACGCACATTACGTTGTGTGCGGACCGCGTTTATTTTCTAATCGTGACCCCGTTTTTTTTTAGTATGGCGGAGTCAGCTGGTGTTCTGAAGGTCACATGCGATAGTCGTCGAAAATTTTCCGCCACCTTCTTGTACCTTCTTTACGATATACTCCACTTTAGAGAACAAAATTTTCACTCTGCAGCGGAGTGTGCACTGATATGAAATTTCCTGGCAGATTAAAATTGTGTGTCGGACCGAGAATCGGACTCGGGACCTTTGCCTTTCGCGGGCAAGTGCTCACACAGGCTGCGGCCAAGGCACGTCTCGGAATATGGTTTCCTCCAGGAGTGCTATTTCTGCAAGGTTCGCAGGAGATCATCTGTGGCGTTTGGAAGGTCGGAGACGAGGTACTGGCAGAATTACATCTGTGAGGGGCGGTCGTGAGTCGTAATTTGGTAGCTCAGTCCTGCCGACATGGTAGCTCAGTGTGTTCGGTCAGAGGGATAGCTTCCCTCTGTAATAAAAAACTGAGTGAATGGATCAACGAAGAACCTAAACGGGTGTCACCGGACGTCCTCACAAACAAATGCAAAGAACAATATGGAACAAAATAAGAGCAACAAGAAACAAGTAACAAAAAAAGTCGGTAGAGCATTTGCCCGTGAAAGGAAAAGGTCCCGAGTTCGAGTCTCGGTCCGATACACTTTTTTAATCTGCCAGAAAGTTTCAGGTCCGCTTTACATTTTGTATGGTTTTATGTCGGACGCATTACACACTCAGTTACTGTTGCGTCAGTTTCCATGTTGTATGGCTTTATAAAGTACGTGTTACATGTGCAGCAACTTTTACGTAAATTTCTATTACTTTTAGTTCATTTTACCTGCGTAGTCGTGCAATATAGGACCACGCCTCTACCTATATATCTAATTTAATCGTTTCATGTTTTTATAGAAAGTCTGGTGCTCCAAAGGCTGAAACACATTATTCGTATTAAATAACTTCTCACCAAAAACTTCTTTTATTCTGAAATAATCCGTAACTAGTGGCTGTAGCCCCCTGCCATAATGGAATGGAAAAAATTTTGTAGTTCCTTTAATGATATGAATAGAAACCAATAACAGATGAATTTTGGGCCAATCTGTCCTCACATTTGGATCGGACTGTTATGTAGAAGAAGACAGTCTATGGACACTCTATGCAGTCCTGAAAGGGGTCAGCACGCATCCTTGCAGATCCATCGACCCTTTTTCGCAGTGAATCACGCACTACTTTAAACGTACATGGCTCATTCGGAATGCGGCACATGCGTTGATCACACTCTCCCATTACGTCTGCATGTTACTGATGCCCAACCCATGCACCAATTCCTTTCAACGTCCTCATAGCGATAAATGCAACTGATTCAGGCCCGGTAAACAGGGAAGAACATGCAACTGGACTTCCATGACCAATTCATCGCCCACGAAATTTAGCGGTGAGATATTGCCTCACGATCCGTTATGCATAAACCATAATCGTTGTTTTACCACAAGGGTATCATTCTCCAAAAGCGCTGGTAACCCCATGGAAGAATGTACTTGAAGAAACTGAAATCTATTTTCACAAATGTGCATCCCAAATGACATCTTAAATGAGCCGACCTACCCAACAAAATTTTTTCGAAGCGGTTTTCCATAATTTACTTACTCAGCCACACACTAAGTACAATTGGGAAAAAGCGTGATACTAGTAATAAATAAAAGACGATGTATTTCTTTTGTCATAAGCAATATGACCAGTTCAAATCTGTATAGTACTTCTACAACATGGAAATCTATTGTTCTACCTATTTTCGTCATAAATGTCAGTTTTACTATGAGTGAAATATGTTATATTTAATGTGACATATAAAATGTACTGTGTGATTTGTATAATATTGAATATAGTCTAATTGACAAGACATTACGTCGCTTATTAAATAACCATACATGGAACTCAGTACATCGACATTAAGCAATTTCATACAGCAGCTTAACTCAGATGTACTACTTACGAAAAGTGCAAGAAGAATGTAACTTCGGCCGTAGACATAACTTTCCGATTGTAGATATGTCAGTCGGCAAAATGGCGGACATTGCGCTGTTTCTGTAGAAGATACAAATGAGAAAATGTTTGTGCCACTATTATAAAAGCGAAAATAAGGACAACAAGAAGAGTAGATAGTAAGTACATCTAACGAGTTATATATTTTAAATATACAATTCGCGAAGTACAGTAGCTAAACAAAATAATTTTTCACAGGCCAGCATCCTAATTGCCGTCGACATACTAATACTGTAATAACTGAAGATTGAAATATGTGTTACGCTAACTGAAGTTGGATGAAAGCCCGAAACGCGTATTGACATAAATTAAAATACATAAAATAATATGACTAAAATAAAATGATATGATCCACAGCCACGCAGCTCAACAACCAATAAAATGGATAAGTTATTGCCAGCAGTGTTTTGTGGAGAGCTTCTTTGTAATTTGGAAGGTATGAGAGAGGAATTGGGGGAAGTAAAGATGCGAGGGCGACTTGCGGGTCATGATCGGACAGCTCAATTGACTAGCTCGTTGGTGGTGAAACATGAGGTCCTGGATTCGAGTTACGATCCCTCATAAAATTTTAATCAGTCAGAAAATATCTAGTGCAGGGAGTCAGGCACACAGCTACCTACAGGAAGAAAAGCCAGTGCCACCAGAAATCTGTTGAAAGGACTTCAGTTTGTCATAGAACCGACTGGTGCACTTTTGACTCGGTTTTATGCTACTGAACTTACTTTGTATCAACAAACTGCTACACAATGAAATGAAAGTAGTGCTGAAAACAGCATCAGACCTGAAGACGGATTGGTTGGTTGGCTGTTTGGTTGATTTGGATGGAAGGATAGGGAAGGAAGTCAGCCATGCCCTTCCAAAGGAACCACCCGGCATTTACCTGAAGCCATTTAGGGAAATCACGGAAAGCCCAGATGAGGAAGGCCGGACGCGTGTTTGAACGGTCGTCCTCCCGAAAGCGAGTCTAGTGTACTAACACTGTGCCATCTCGCTCGGTCAGAAGACAGAATATCTCATGAAATGATAAATTATTTTCAGTCCATAAGTCATTCCACTATTAGTGCATAAGCTGAGTGACCTCAAATAATTAGACTAGGAGAGTGTCAATTGACCGGTGGTTGCACAGCAATTCATGTACAGCTATAAGGGTTTAGATGGCAGCCCGCCCAATAAACATTTTGCTAATAAATCCTACGCTTTTTTTTAAATGCAGATGCGGAGCACATATTAGCAACTCAGTTATAGAGCAACAATGACGATGCTTTTCGAGAGGAGTACAAGGACTGCAACGATCTTTCATTCCGCGCTTTCATAATAGAACTTAGGCGTGTGCTGTTTACATTTTTTATTGTTTGTGTTAAAGGGATATGTTGCAATACGTTCTGCGTTAAATTTTCACTGGTCTATCAACCTTATATCATAAGTGTGAAATCAATTTATATATTTCGATATTGCAGTTCTTTCAGGGTTAGCTTGCGTACCACGGCTTAAAAGATAAACTGTAATATTTACGTAAAAAACTGTCCATTGCAAAATACGCTTCATTATTCAAGGAATTAGTCAGTCACTTCTCGGAAGTGACCGTAATTAGCTTCGCGCTTTGCTAGATTTTACAACCACTACGCTATGAGATTTTTTCTAACAACGACATTCGCATATAAGTTGCTTTCTCGCTATTGTCCTGTAATTCGTCGATATTTGCTCAGTTTTGAACTGAAACAGAAATGAAATATTTTTCTTTCGCCTAGAAACTACAAACTATAAATAGGCAAATGACGTTGAGCATTTTTCTCATTTAGCATCCAATTAACTTAAAACAGGTATACTGCACTGATGACACAGGTATGGTACATCTGGTTTTGAACGATTAAAATTACGTGTTTTGCCTTAGTATAATTTAATAGTATTAAATGCACGTGATCAAGAAATAACTCAAATCGACGCCATACTTCTGCAAACTATCAGACAAATTTTCTCCAGATAGGAGAAGTTCTCTCCCCTCCGGAAACAAGTTTGTAATGTTCACCCCATCGCAATGAGATTTATCGCACCGTCCGCCCCACATAATCTGTCACGGGGGCACATCCATTATATTGTTTCTCGGCGATCTCACGGCAGCCATTAGTTCCTCTTTTTCCCGCTCCGCAGTTGTGGCACCTCCAGAGCTGATCGTATATCACTTGTTACACCGGTGCTACTGCAGCTTCCCTCCCTACTCCTTCTGCACTTTGATCCTCATTCGTCGTCCAGTTCAGCCATTTCCCTCTCTTAGTGCTCGAGACGCTTCTAGCCGCACTAAATGCTTGAATAAGGAAAATTAAGCGAATTCTATCATGTACTTGTATTCACTCTCTTTCCAACAGTGACACTACTCTCTACACAAATTACTAATATAATGACAACATTATTTCATTTTGTAAACAAAAGCGATATTATCATCAAACGCTGTACCAGCAGAAATAAAATGCGGTAGCTGCTCCGGCAAAAATACAGTTAAACATACTGTAGAATTTTTGAGATTGATTTAATTGCTGCGAAATATGCATCGTTCTCTTTAAAGCATTCTTTCTCATCACACTTACGGCAGCAAATATCTCAATGTTCGTCGATGCACACAAATGCGACAATCAGAACCATGATTTTAGTTTTAACCAGAGCTTCAACAGAATATGTAATACTGAGAAAAGAATGCACTGAGTAATCAGATGTGCATTGTTAATAGATTATTCCACCGTGAAAATGCTTCTTGTATCTTATAAAATATTATATGTGATTTCCCACGCAGAATGAAAATTGGCAAATTATTTCGGTATTTATTTATTCCTTATATTACAGGGTAAAATATCTTCCTAGAAGGTGCGGCTGTAAGTTCGCTCCCTGTGACCAAATACAGCTGATGCTGTGAAAACTTTGTGGATGCCTCAGGGCTCGTTCTAGGAGAAAGTTAGCAACACGACCAATGTTCACTTTTTGCCTTTATTTAAACGACCATTTTCATTTCCACAGAGCAGACGTAATGAGTTGTTGCGCAGGTCCTGAGAATACTGCGGGTGAATTCAATTGAAGCATGCGGCAGCTGAAAGTTTTAGTTTAACCGATTTCTTTACAAATGTCAAGTGTCTAAAGGACTGTTGGCAAAGCTGAGGCCCTGACTACCGTAAAATATTCAAGAAAAAGAAAATTCTAGAAAGTTCGTAACATTGGAATTGTTTCTTTCCGTGTGAGAGACCACTTGAGATCGTCGTTCTGAGGAGCACGAACGGTAAGCGAGCCAATTAATAAATCAACTATAATTACTTCCCATCAGTAGATTGCTATGGGTACTGGTTGTTGATGAAAAGAATAATGATATCCCAGGATATTTACACTGAGGTGACAAAAGCCATGGGATAGCGATATGTACATATACAGATGGCGGTAGTATCGGCTACACATCGCATATAAGAGTAGTGCATCGACCGACCTGTCATATACACTCATGTAAACCATGTGAAAAGGTGTCCGACGTCATTGTGGTAGCACGACACGAATTAGAAGACGTTGGACGCGGAATGGAAACTGGAGCTAGACGCATGAGGCCTTAAGTTTCGGGAATGGTCAGGAAATTCAGTATTTCGAGATCGACAGTGTAACGAATGTGCCGAGAGTATCAAATTTCAGACATTGCCTCTCACCATGGACGATCCAGAGTAGCGACGTTTGTGTAGTCAGGGCTATCATATAAGCAACACTGCGTGAAATAACTGCAGAAATCAATGTGAGACGTACGACCATCATATCCATTTGCTTTCTGCAGCGAAATTTGACTTTAATAGACATGGCAGCAGACGACTGAGGGGAGTGCCTTTGTTAACAGCTCGACATCGCCTGAAGCACCTCTCCTGGAGGTTACCTTACAGGTAGACCCCACAGGACTGGAAAACTGTGATCTCGTCAGTTGAGTCCCGATTTCAGTTGCTGATGGTGGGGTCCGAGTGTGGAGCAGACGCCACCAAGTCAAAGACCCAATTTGTCAGCAAGGCGCTGTGCAAGCTGGTGGGGCTCCATAATGGTGTGGGCTGTGTTTACGTGGAATGGACTGAGTTCTCTGTCTACTGACTTCTTTTAGGCTACTTGGAGACCATTCGCAGCCTTTCATGGACTTCATGTTCCCAAACAACGACAGAATTTTTATTGGTGAAATGCGCCATGTCATCGGGACACAGTTGTTGGCCCCTAGTCTGAAGAACATTTTAGACCATTTGAGCAAATGGCCATTCACATCGCCCGACATGGAACGTAATTGAGAGGTAAGCTCGTGCACAACACTTTCTCAAGTGTGGACGGCTGTAGAGGGAGCATGACTCAGTATTTCTGCAGGGGACTTCCAACGGCATTGGAGTCGATACCACGTTGACTTGCTGCACTACGCTGAGCAAAAGGAGTCGGACACAATATTAGGAGGTATCCCACGAATTTTGTCACGTCGTTGTATTGTACAGGTTACTTTTGTTCCATGTCACAAAGTTGCGATGCTATACACCAAATTCACCAAGAGGATATTTATTAAGATAAAAGATTCAAATGGTTCAAATGGCTCTAAGCACTATGGGACACAACAACTGAGGTCATCAGTCCCATAGACTTAGAACTACTTAAACCTAACTAACCTAAGAACATCACACACATCCTTGCCAGAGGCAGGATTCGAACCTCCGACCGTAGCAGCAACGCGGTTCCGGACTGAAGCGCCTAGAACCTCTCGGCCACATACGCTACAGTGGCCGGCTAAGATAAAAGGAGACACACTAATAGCAATAATTTGATGGGGGGGGGGGGAATTCATTTAATCGTAAACAATACGAAATCCATAAATAAGGCACTCTTGTGATGTATTAAATGATGAATGTGACCAGTTTGGGAAATTTTATAGGTATTGCTGCATGGATCGGTTAATTTTAGGCCACTTGTTTCAGAGTGTAAGGAAAATAGCATAACTTCAATTAATTAGATAAGAGTCTACATAAAATCACCAAGCAAAACATTCCCGCCTTGTTTTGGATAATCAATGACGACCGTTTTGAAACATTTACTAGTATTACAACTGATTAGGTTGGTGTACAACTATGTAATTCAGAGTACAGGTGAAACGAGGTCAATTTACGTATTCAAATACACTCCTGGAAATGGAAAAAAGAACACATTGACACCGGTGTGTCAGACCCACCATACTTGCTCCGGACACTGCGAGAGGGCTGTACAAGCAATGGTCACACGCACGGCACAGCGGACACACCAGGAACCGCGGTGTTGGCCGTCTAATGGCGCTAGCTGCGCAGCATTTGTGCACCGCCGCCGTCAGTGTCAGCCAGTTTGCCGTGGCATACGGAGCTCCATCGCAGTCTTTAACACTGGTAGCATGCCGCGACAGCGTGGACGTGAACCGTATGTGCAGTTGACGGACTTTGAGCGAGGGCGTATAGTGGGCATGCGGGAGGCCGGGTGGACGTACCGCCGCATTGCTCAACACGTGGGGCGTGAGGTCTCCACAGTACATCGATGTTGTCGCCAGTGGTCGGCGGAAGGTACACGTGCCCGTCGACCTGGGACCGGACCGCAACGACGCACGGATGCACGCCAAGACCGTAGGATCCTACGCAGTGCCGTAGGGGACCGCACCGCCACTTCCCAGCAAATTAGGGACACTGTTGCTCCTGGGGTATCGGCGAGGACCATTCTGAACCGTCTCCATGAAGCTGGGCTACGGTCCCGCACACCGTTAGGCCGTCTTCCGCTCACGCCCCAACATCGTGCAGCCCGCCTCCAGTGGTGTCGCGACAGGCGTGAATGGAGGGACGAATGGAGACGTGTCGTCTTCAGCGATGAGAGTCGCTTCTGCCTTGGTGCCAATGATGGTCGTATGCGTGTTTGGCGCCGTGCAGGTGAGCGCCACAATCAGGACTGCATACGACCGAGGCACACAGGGCCAACACCCGGCATCATGGTGTGGGGAGCGATCTCCTACACTGGCCGTACACCACTGGTGATCGTCGAGGGGACACTGAATAGTGCACGGTACATCCAAACCGTCATCGAACCCATCGTTCTACCATACCTAGACCGGCAAGGGAACTTGCTGTTCCTACAGGACAATGCACGTCCGTATGTATCCCGTGCCACCCAACGTGCTCTAGAAGGTGTAAGTCAACTACCCCGGCCAACAAGATCTCCGGATCTGTCCCCCATTGAGCATGTTTGGGACTGGATGAAGCGTCGTCTCACGCGGTCTGCACGTCCAGCACGAACGCTGGTCCAACTGAGGCACCAGGTGGAAATGGCATGGCAAGCCATTCCACAGGACTACATCCAGCATCTCTACGGTCGTCTCCAGGGGAGAATAGCAGCCTGCATTGCTGCGAAAGGTAGATATACACTGTACTAGTGCCGACATTGTGCATGCTCTGTTGCCTGTGTCTATGTGCCTGTGGTTCTGTCAGTGTGATCATGTGATGTATCTAACCCCAGGAACGTGTCAATAAAGTTTCCCCTTCCTGGGACAATGAATTCACGGTGTTCTTATTTCAATTTCCAGGAGTGTAGGATCCTGTATGAAACTGGTGATCTACACATTTCACCATACATTAAGGAGTTAAAGATCAATCGGAAACTATGTGGAGTATACATCCCAGCTCCTGGGCTTGTACAGGTTCGCTGCACTTGCTTCAGCCAACAGTAACCGCCTGAGAAGAGGACAACTGCTGCAGCAACAGGCTTTTACAGATTTTCAAACTTATCTGCAGAAAGATCTGCGTATGCAGCAACAGACTCATGGGTACCATGGACATTTTCTGTTCGGAAGCTGGCGGAATTACTACACATTAATATTTCTAAAGGAATACGAACATGCCTTAAATTCTACTGGCTTTCTAGAGTCTCGAGAATTAATGAGACCGGTCGGCAAGTTTGTAGCCGATGCCTCTCAAGAGGCACTTGAAAATTTAAGATTTCTATTGCACTACGCATTTTTATGAATGTTTAGTTTGCTCCTACCAAATTTATTGGTTTACATCGCTCCAGGAGTCAGTGCGAGGAACACGCTATACGCAGACGAAACATTTGCCTGGAACCTGATTTCCCTCCATCTATACTGCAGCCAGTAAGAATAAAAATTTGCCCACTGAAAATCTTTCAATTGAACGCCACTTCGGCGACTTGCGCGTCTCTAATATGCTGGGGAAAGAGACCGACAGTCTAACGTAGAATCCGAACCACGTGCCGTTCCTTGTCATTCTACATATCGTTGAGAGGTGAAATCTAAATTAAAGGCAAGCTGAAAATTTAAGAGGTGCATCCGAATTCGATCCCGAGACCTCTTGGTTCCCTCGGTTTCTAGGAAAGCGGTTTACGACTTCCCTTTCTCTTGTTTTTGTTCGTCACTGGTCTCGGTGATTTTTTTTTTTTTTTTAAGTGCAGACAACTTCTGGCCGAAGACGCTGAGCTGAGCTACCGTGGCGGCTTCACCGGACCCCCTTAACCGACAATTTACACTACATACATAAAGTGCTAACTAGAATGAAGTTTCAACATAATCTCTGTAAATATCAAGAACACACTAACAAGGAACCCCTTTGAGTGCGAGGTCGCAATTTCAGTTTTTAGTTAGGCTCATTTCAAAGTGTCGTGTTCAAAATTATGACGGGAAAAATATTGGCTGCTAATGTGCAACAGAAGAGCGACAGAAAATGAGTGTCCGGGAGGTGCAGAGATTAATCTTCTACTGGAATGATATACTACACTTCACAAAATGGACATCGTTAATACTCAAGAAACGTTGAAAACAAACCATTAACTTGTACCATGAACACTGAATCGAAAATGGCGGCCAGAGTGATTAAGAAGGTTCGCACCATCGAGATCGAAGGGGAACTGCTCGGGTGTTACAAACGATGCAGGACGTTCACCCTTAAACAACGCATGTAGAATAATATTAGTATAAAGTGGTAATCAGAATGATAGATGTCATGTCATGCAACCGAATGCGAAACCGTCTGTCGTGTAGTTCATCGTGAAAATGGCTATCTTTTAGGGAATAGCTGCAGCTAGTGTAATAAATGTTCTATAGGCACGGAAAAAGCAAACATTCAGACGCTGAATTTGTCCTGTGGTTCCAGATGATATAAACTGCAATGTGTCACACTTTTCAGGAGGGCTAGTTTCCTCTAACGGAGTACGATTTTTATACGTAGACCAGGAATCAAGCTACTCATACCATAGTTCTAGTTCTCTTAGCTCATTTTCCCACTCTTGCTTTCTGTGACGTAAATATTTCTTACTGCCCTTGTTAGACCACGAACACGACAAAGAATCGTAGGGGGCAGAGTACCTTCAACGTCTCGAAGCACAATAAATAACTTCCCGGCCAATTTATCGCCCAGATTAACAGTCGGCGTAACTGTGTATGAATGTATTAGGGCATTGATGTTGTTTGATCTTGATACAACTCTATTGGTACCTTTAGTTTCCAGAGTTTCTTTCGTATTCATTTCCTCAGCAAATCCTGATTGCTCGGAGTTGGAAACAAATTCCGTACTGAACGATGGGATAAGTTTGTGTAAATCATCTAGAAATTTTCGGGCCGATTCCACAATTTGCTGTGCATCGTCAAGTTGGCACTCTGTTTGAAATTCCGTTCTCTTGCGTCATTCAATTCTGTAGCACTTTTTGAAGTTATTCAACTATCCACTACTTCGCCTGAAATCACTATAATCTATGTCGCGCACAACTGGATGTGCACAACGTATGAGGTCACTACCATGCATATCCCGTATATTGTAACGATCATTCTTGAAACAAGCAAACACCAATTTTTTAACAAGTGCGCCTTGTAGTCCCCTGAATACCTGCAGTTTTTCTTATGCACTACATAGGCATATCGCTGCGGACTTATTGAAATCTGTATTTTTTTTTTTCATCTTTCACTGGGAATAGGATTTGTGGTCCCTGTCCGGCAAGGATGATGCAGACACATGTCTCGACGGTTGTTTCCGTATCAGTTTCACTTGTTAAGAACGTATCGGAATGATTAGACTCTCCATCTACAGTGTCCGCACAGCCCATCGTATACGACATCACGCAGTCCACAGACTAATCTTGCGGAAACGATAATATCTCATCTGCACTTCTTGCTCACACTGCGAAAATTCGCCGGCGGCAGTGGCCGCACGGTTCTAGGCGCTTCAGTCTTGAACCGCGCGACCGCTACGGTCGCAGGTTCGAATCCTGCCTCGGGCATGGATGTGCGTGATGTCCTTAGGTTAGTTAGGTTTAAGTAGTTCTAAGTTCTAGGGGACTGATGACCTCAGTAGTTAAGTCCCATAGTGCTCAGAGCCATTTGAACCATTTGAACTGCGAAATTCCTTGGATTCCTTCCTGAAGAAATGGAAGTTTCGGTAATTGTTGTTGTAGACATAATACAATGTTTGCATCGTTTATCGTTACCACTTCTTTGCCTTGTGTAGGCATCACTATTATTGTTGCACTGATGTGAATTACTCGTCGACTAAGCCGTTCAACTATTCTCTATAGCCCGATGCTGTGCTCACCACTGGGTACCTTAAAATCCTGCCGCCTGTTGCCATTAGCAGCCGGCATTATGCATGATAAACAATATCTGAGGCGTCGAGTATCATAGGCCTCTTGCGACCTTGCGCTGAAGGGGCTCCTTGTGAGACAGACATACAGACGAACGAAAGAGAGAGAGAGAGAGAGAGAGAGAGAGAGAGAGAGAGAGAGATAGATAGAATGAGAGACACAGAGAGGGGAGGAGGGAGTGAGAAAGTTTTGTTTGCTCCTCAGACAGGAGCATGGTCGTTCGTTTTACTATCCTAGTTTGGTCAGAGCAAATATCCACTGCAGTAAAGAGTTACGTCAGTTTCGACTGTGCTTCAAATGTAAATGGGAAGAAAACTACTTTGATCTACTAGGTGTGTCATCTTGTTTAGAAATTGAAACCTACACCTGTCATTTGTACTGATGGCATCCTTGCTATGGCATTTGCAATAGTGTAATATCTGTCTTTCTAAATGGGGGGGGAGAACAAGTCTACACGAAGGTGGTTAGATCTTCTCTTCGGCCGGCCGGTGTGGCCGTGCGGTTCTAAGCGCGTCAATTTGGAACCGCGTGACCGCTACGGTCGCAGGTTCGAATCCTGCCTCGGGCATGGATGTGTGTGATGTCCTTAGGTTAGTTAGGTTTAAGTACTTCTAAGTTCTAGGGGACTGATGACCTCAGTAGTTAAGTCCCATAGTGCTCAGAGCCATTTGAACCAAGATCTTCTCTTCAGCTTGGAGCTACATTCTTCAGCGTTCCGATAACGTGTGTAGCATTTAGCTGTAGGTATGTACAGAAAGTGAATACCTTATAAAAACATCTACTGACAGTCGTGGCGTAACTGTTAGGTTATCGAAACGTCTTTCAGAAGCAACAAGTTCAAAATATAGTCCAACCATCGACATTTAGGTTGCGTGCGAATTTCCCACGTTTCAGGGATGATTTCTTATGAGAAGTACTTGTGAAATTAGATCAGTCTGCACTGCTCTAGTCTTCGATGGCACATAAAAACCTAAGAACATCTTGCACTCATTATGATACGTATACTCATGAACATGATCATCGTTAAGTGAAATAGGTGGAAAGTTATTTTTTATCAGCGTGAAGAGCAGTGATGCAAATATAATAGTAATAAATAATAGTGTGTTATTTATGGTAAAAATCATCAAGATAGTAATATTTAAGTTTATTGTTGAAATGCATGTTGAACGCAATTCTCTCTTCTAAATTAATTTATTCACAACCAGTTTCTGTCACAAGACCATATTCACAATGGAAAAATTTGTCTTACAAAGGCAACATCACATGGCATTCATGCTTGCTGCCATTTTAGATACTTTCCACTTAAACCGGTCGTGAATAAACTGATTTACAAGACAGCTTCGTGTTCATCCTGCCTTTCAACAGATATATTGGTGCTGTTAACAGTTCCCTGAATAAAATGTAACATTTACGTTAGCTCAGCATCCTACCGACGTACAATGTTAAAACGACCATTAAAATTGCGAGTAACGCCTTCGTCTGCGAGACTGCAGTAAGCTTATAGGGAGAACCTGTTGCTTCCGTAGAGATAATAATGGAGAATGATTGGAGTCCAGAATTAATATTTTATTCTGTGGCAGAAATTGCAGTGCTTTGCGACTTCCTAGCAGGCAGAAATTGTGTGCCTTGCCTTTCGTGATGGATTCTATTACCTACTGAGCTATCCAGGCATGGATCATGACCCAGCCCCAAGGCTTCACTTCTGGCAATACGTCTTTGCTACATTCAAAGTTTCACAGAGGCTCTCCCGCATTCCTTGCTGGACTAACACACCTGGAGTAAAGGATATTTCGAAGAAGCAAACTAGCCGCAGCCGGGGAAATTGTCTCCTGAACGTTTCTTCTACTGTGCAACACAGTACACTGAAACTTCATGGCCGATTAAAACCGTGTGATGACAACCGTTTCAGCCAGCGACATGTAGCGTTGTATTTCGACTGGAATTCCAAGAAGTTTTCGCTAAGATGTAGGTACTTTGCAGATCTGTCAAATCGATATTTCAGCTTTATTCGTAACAAACTGTGCGACCACAGATCACTGCCAACATCACTAAACATTTGAACTTCGCGTAATGTATTCATATGAGCTTGAGGGAACTGGACATATTACGGAGTGGGAGGCATACACCAGACTATTTGAGCTCCTCCAGATTTCGTAAATGATGGAAAATCTGTACATTTACTTATGACGATCTACGTTCGTGAAAAAGTTTTCCCTTCGAGTCCAGTATCAGAGATAATTTCACGTTGCGACATCACACACAAGTGGACAACTGCCTACCACCCACAGATGAATTATCTCACAAAACGCTTTAATCAGTCGTTGGCAGATATGTCCGATGTAAGCTGACGTCGAGTAGAGAGACTTGGAGAAAACACTACACATCGTGACATTCGCATAGATCACAACGAAGCAAACTGTACAAGTTTCACACAGTTCTTTCCACTTCACGGTCGCGAGGTCTAAATTACAACCGATACTCTGTGCCCATTTCAACCGGCCTATACTCAGGACGACTACGTGAAACACCTGCACACCAAGACCGAAGACTCAAAACAGCTGGCTCGCATACGTACACTAGACAGATGGGAGAAAGACCGAGAGCACTACAACGCCAGGCACTGACCAGCGAGATAAGGCCCGCAAGAACGGGTATAGATACCGCTTGTTTTATGATGTAACTACTCACAGAGTCCAGTGTGGGCTGTGGTCACCGATGGCAGGGAAACTTAGAAGATATACCGATGTATTAATGTGAAACCTATCTACGCTGGGAAAAAATTAGTTGCAAATTTGACCATCAGCCGACCGCGATGGCCGTTGGATTCTAGGCGCTTCAGTCCGGAACCGTGCTGCTCCTACGGTCTCAGGTTCGAATCCTGCCTCGGGCGTGGATGTGTGTGATGTCCTTATGTTAGTTAGGTTTAAGTATTTCTAAGTCTAGGGGACTGATGACCTCAGATGTTAAGTGCCATAGTGCTCAGAGCCATTTGACCCATTTTGGATTATCAGGTAGAAAACTGGCACTGTGAATGCAAGAAAGACGTATAGTAATGTTTCCATATGTAATGGATTAGGAACGGGACGTACGAAGAAGTGGTCAAACAAGTGAGAAAAACGTAATGTTGTTTTTATTATTAACCATTATGGCGTGTCAAACGACAATGTGGATGCCATACCGTTATACAGAGCCAGATTTGCAGTTGGTGGCCAAAATTGGAACATTTTTTTTTCATGCCTCCATCAGTTCCTCATTAAAGCATTAAGACAGCTGTCAAATTCCGCTGCCATACGTAATTGCAGCCCACATTGGACCCCCGTAAGTACCAGCTCTTTAATTATATCTACCCAGTATTTACGCCTTTGTGTGAAGTGATACTCTAGGAAAAGTTACTAAACGCTACATGTGGCCGTATCTTATACTTAGACAGTAGTCGCACGTCGCAAATGAAGGTGAGTATGACATTTCATATAGAGGATACGTCGCTCATGTCCACCTATGAATCCCTACTACAATCCAGGGCCGAGGACCGACGATTGGAGAAAAGTAAGACTCAACGGTCGATCGCATAACATCACGGATAGGGTCTACGTCCGATGTTCATCATAGAGAAGAGGATGGAACAACATGACCCAATCACGAGGTCTGTCATAGAGGAGATATTGATCTATTGGGCTGTAGTTGGTTCCAATGAATGTCTCTAATACGGGGGGTGCAGGTTGGTTCCATAGGAGAGGGGCCTAAATGGGATGCACACAATGTAGTAAAGTGGTTAGTTTCGTTTCCTGGCGTGTTGTGTGTCTTTATTTCCAACTTGACCACTTGCAATTATTTGCTACTTAGCGCATATCATTCCAGGCAGGATTTTGAAATTTACTACTAACCATTAAAATTGCTACACCACGAAGATGACGTGCTACAGACGTGAAATTTAACCGACAGGAAGAAGATGCTGTGATATGCACGTGATTAGCTTTTCAGAGCATTAACACAAGGTTGGCGCCGGTGGCGACACCTACAACATGCTAACATAAAGAAAGTTTCCAACCGATTTCTCATAAACAAACAGCAGTTGACCGACGTTGCCTGGTGAAACGTTATTGTGATTCCTCGTGTAAGGAGGACAAATGCGTACCATCACATTTCCGACTTTGATAAAGGTCTGACTGTAGCCTATCGCGATTGCTGTTTATCGAATCGCGGCATTGCTGCTCGCGTTAGTCGAGATCGAATGACTGTTAGCAGAATATGGAATCGTTTGTTTCAGGAGGGTAATATGGAACGCCGTGCTGGATCCGAACGTCCTCGTATTACTAGCAGTCGAGATGACATGCATCTTATCCGCATGGCTGTAACGCATCGTGCAGCCACGTCTCGATCCCTGAGTCAACAGATGGGGACGTTTGCAAGACAACAATCATCTGCACGAACGGTTCGACGACGTTTGCAGCAGCATGGACTATCAGCTCGGAGACCATGGCTGCGGTTACCCTTGACGCTGCGTCACAGACAGGAGCGCCTGCAATGGCGTACTCAACGACGAACCTGGATGCACGAATGGCAAAACGTCATTTTTTCGGGTGAATTCTGGTTGTATTTACAGCATCAAGATGGTCGCATCCGTGTTTGGCGACATCGCGGTGAACGCACATTGGAAGCGTGTATTCGTCATCGCCATACTGGCGTATCACCCGGCTGGGTGGTATGGGGTGCCATGGGTTGCACGTCTCGGTCACCTCTTCTTCGCATTCACGACACTTTGAACTGTGAACGTTACATTTCAGATGTGTTACGACCCGTGGCTGTACCCTTCATTCGATCCCTACGAAACCCTACATTTCAGCAGGATAATGCACGACCGCATGTTGCAAGTCCTGTACGGGCCTTTTTCGATACAGAAAATGTTCGACTGCTGCCCTGGCTAACACATTCTCCAGATCTCTCACCAATTGAAAACGTCTGGTCAATGGTGGCCGAACAACTGGCTCGTCACAATATGCCAGTCACTACTCTTGATGAACTGTGGTATAGTGTTGAAGCTGCATGGGCAGCTGTACCTGTACACGCCATCCAAGCTCTGTTTGACTCAATGCCCAGGCGTATCAAGGCCGTTATTACGGCCAGAGGTGGTTGTCCTGGGTACTGATTTCTCAGGATCTAAGCACTCAAATTGGCCGAAAATGTCATCACATTACAGTTCTTGTAAAATATATTTGTCCAATGAATACCCGGTTATCATCTGCATTTCTTCTTTGTGTAGCAAGTTTAATGGCCAGTAGTGTATTTTATTTCTGTAATGTTTGCATGTTCTAAAATATTCGATGTTTGTGTAGAGATTATTGTAGTTCCCCGGCGTGTTGTGTGTGTTTCGTTCAGACTTGACCAGTAGCATAGTTTGCTACTTGGTGCTTATCGCTTCAGGCCGGATCTTGAAATATTTCATGTTTGTAATGTTTATTTACTCTGTAATATTGGCTGTCTTAATAAATACCAGCATTCTGGGGTACTGTGTGTTTCTATCAACAGCTGCACTCTCCATCCGCCCAGTTATACGTTGATGTTGTAATGAACGTGCTCTCGGTACTAAGTGAGTAACGTCCTCCGCCCTTGTGGCAGCCCAATCCCTACAGTTTACGTTCGTGGCGTCTTCCTGATATTTTGAATCACTACGAGCTTGCGTACGCGAAAAGAAAGAGTTAATTAATGGACAAGGGGATTTTTTGCAGTAATTTCTCCATTCATGACTGACAACCTAGTATAAAAATGTTATGTTTGAAGGGAACACAGTAGATGATCCATTAGGAGGCCAGAAGAAGTTGAAACCCAATGATCTTTAGGCCTCTGTAAAATTGGAAAGCAATTGCTGCTTCCATTTTGCTCTATCACCTATCAGAGACAGTTTTGCGGTAGCTGCTTTCTTCCTCATGAACGATCATGTTAAAGTCACATACACTGAACCGCTAAAGAAACTATGATAGGCATGCGTATCCAAATACAGGGATATGTAAACAGGCAGAATACGGAGCTGCGGTCGGCAACGCCTACATAAGCCAACAAGAGTCCGGCGCAGTTGCTAGATAGGTTACAGCTGCTACAATGACAGGTTACCAAGATTTAAGTGAGTTCAAACGCCGAGTCATAGTCGACGTACGAGAGATGGGACGCAGCATCTCCGAGGTAGCAACTATGTGGGGATTTTTCCATATGACAATTTCACGTGTGTACCGTGAATATCAGGCATCCGGTAAAACATCAAATCTCCGACATCGCTACGGCCGGAAAAAGATACTGTAAATGGTTCAAAAGGCTCTGAGCACTATGCGACGTAACTTCTGAGGTCATCAGTCGCCTAGAACTTAGAACTAAATAACCTAACTAACCTAAGGACGTCACACACATCCGTGCCTGAGGCAGGATTCGAACCTGCGAACGTAGCGGACCTGCGGTTCCAGACTGAAGCGCCTAGAACCGCACGGCCACACCGGCCGGCAAGATACTGCAAAAACGGGACCAACGACGACTGAAAAGAATCGTTAAACTCATCAGAAGAGCGAGCCTTACGCATATTGCTGCAGATTTCAGTGCTTGACTATCAACAAGTGTGAGTGTGCTAACCATTCCACGAAACATCATCGATATGGTCTTTCAGAGCCGAAGGCCCACTCATGTACCCCTTGATGACTGCACGACACACAGCTTTACGCCTCGCTTGGACCCGTCAACACTGAATTTGGACTGTTGATGACCGGAAATAGGTTGCCTGGTTGGACGAGTCTCGTTTCAAATTATATCGAGCGCACGGACGTGTGTGGGTATAGAGACATCATGAATCCAAGGACCCTGCATGTCAGCAGGGGAATGTTGAAACTGGTGGAGGCTCTGTAATGGTGTGGAGCGTGTGCAGTTGGAGTTATATGGGACCCCTGGTAAGTCTAGATAGGAATCTGACAGGTGACCCGTACGTAAGCACCCTGTCTGATCACCTTCTTCCATTTGCGTTCATTGTGCATTCGGACTTTGGCAATTCCAGCAGGACAATGAGACATCCCCCACATCCAGAATTGCTACAGAATGGCTCCAGGAACACTCTTCTGAGCTTAAACACTTCCGCTGGCCACCAAACTCCCCAGACATGAAAATTATTGAGCATATATGGGATGCCTTGCAACGTGCTGTTCAGAAGAGGCCTCCACCCCCTCTTACCGTTACGGATTTATGGCCAGCCCTGCGGTCAGTTCCCTCCAGCACTACTTCAGACATTAGTTGAGTCTGTGCCACGTCGTGCTGTGTCACTTCAGCGTGCTCGCGGCAGCCGTACACGATATTGGACACGTGTACCAGTTTCTTTGACTCTTCAGCGCATGACGTCACTATTGAGAATAATTTCCACGAATGTAGGGCCTTTTATTAATAATTGTGAAATCCTGTGCGATAAACGAATTATGATCGAGGATCGAGCACGAAATTATATATCTTACATGAAGTTGCAGGCTGATTTGCTTTCCACCACTCACGAACATAGTGAATCGACACTCACATTACAAACTAGCACCATGAGGAGACTTGCGCCTCTGGTGAATAGGTTGCTAGAATAAGTGCTCTCTTGCTATTAAAATTTCTTATTTATTAACATGTTTCGTGCATAACCTATCAAGAGAACATCAAAAAGAAAATTCTTGATGCAAGATATGGAGTCACATGTGTCAGCCGTCAGTATTTCGTTGAGTACCGATGTCGTCGGCTGACAAATGTGACTCCACGCTTTGTGTGAAGACATTTCTTTTTGATGTCGTAATGATGGTCTATTCCCGAAACGTGTCGCGTCAGTAAAAAAGAATTTTCGAACAGCAAGTAACCATTTATTCCAGTGATCTATTCAGCAGTGACTGCAAATTTACGTCATGGTCGCATGCCTCAGGCCTCAGAATCTAACGCTGCCAAGCCTAGAAACCACGTAGGCCACGTGAAGACACGTGATAAGTCGAGGAAAAAGTAGATAAAAAATTCCATGTGTTGTAAGACGTTATTGTGTTCTCAGCACATTTCACACGAACTTTGAAAGCAACACCATTAGTTAAAAGTAGTAGTCATTTTAAAACAAAATCTCACAATAGGCTGAAACAAAATTTAGCCAAATTTCTGCGATACTAGCTGCTGGCCACGAATGAAAAAATCTCTGTGTTTCGTTCTAGTACTGCTATTCGTTGCTTCAAACGATGTTAATTAAACGTTTTAATGTAATTTTGGAAAAGTGATTTAAAACTCGCTGGATCCAGTATTTGGGGTAGTGAGATACGCAATTTATCGGTTATTATTATTTAGGCGAATCATCCTGCACTAAAATTTATTTAAAGCAGGTGCATGAGAGGAGAACAGTACTCTGTGTAAATTCATTATTCCATATATGCTCTATAATCTGGACTTGCATACCCAGTTCATTTATTGTATCTGATAACAGATAAGTCTCGCTTTATTATTTTGACTGTAAGTCACTACTTTTTCTTGTGAAGATGGCCAATGATCTCAATTAACAAAAATATTCGTTGATGTACAGTAGTGTGTTCATTTGCAGATCTGGGTGGAAGATAAGAAAACTGTAGTGGGTATGTGTTCATCACTAGTAAGATTACTAATTTTTTTTAAATGGAGTAGTAATCATTATTGTAACGTGTTCAGAATACGTGAAAACGACAATTGCAGTTCTCCATCATGAAATATTTGATCTAATCCTTCCATTAATAAGTTCTGATTTGGTCCTCTAGATTTCTGCTTCGCATCTGAAACACAGATCCAATAACGACGAAGTATAACAATATTAAATGTAACTAAGCTACACAATCCATGAGTGACTTTGGCAACACAAATAACGGAGATTTAGTGCAACTGACAATTGGTAGTTTCTAAAGTAATTGCCACTGAGAGAAATCTTCACAGATCGAAATTAATGTGATTATTATTCCTTATTCACATTTTAATCAACCAATTAATGAATATACTCTTTATTGCAGTAGCAGACTTTATCACGTATCTGACCGGTTTCAGAGAATTTTTCCGTAAAACCGCCTGAATTTTTGTGGTAATCCATGGGAGAGAGAGATTTAAAAGCTTTTCGGTCCCTACCAACCCCCTGCGAGGTGCTAAACGATGCCAACGAGTAATTGGCCAGGGCTTCATACACCGCAGTTCGCTGTTTGTTCGATGATAAAAAGTTATTGTATCTGAAATAATACGCCTACCAGTGCCGTAAAAAAACGTTTCTGTGTCAGGCGTTTATGAGAACTCTGGTGCAATAGCGATTATATATTTATTGGACATTATTGAAGCAGCTCACTGTATTCTTAGAAGTAATCCGATATGAAGAAAAATGGAAAAGTAATATCTTAATACAAAATATTAGGTGAATGTAACTCCACAATGGAGATGGCTGCTTGTCCATCAGAATGCTCAGTTTCACTTGACACAAACCTGTGTGCTCTCTCTCTCTCTCTCTCTCTCTCTCTCTCTCAGACACACACACACACACACACACACACACACACATTCACACAAGTGTGAAATGTTTCATGTTCTGTCCAACTCTGCAGTGTACAACGCTACTGTGTACAGTTAAATGTCTGTTTTCTTGTTATGCGCACATATTTAGTATCCTGTTTGGTAAATAATGTTAGGCCAAGATGATATACTTCAAATAATTTGTAATCCTAGAGTTACAACTACTTGTAATATAACGATTAACAGATGTGAAAAACGTTGCGCATGCAGCAGTATAATCAAATGATATATGTTTCTCGTATTACAGCTGGCATCTTACAAGATGACGAAATCAGTGATTCGGATGTAGACCAAAAGATGTTATACAGAGCAGAGAGCTAAAACATTCGAGGCAATCTATATAAGATATTAAAAAATTTAACAGTGACCACTAATATCAAAGCTACATTCATTTTGCACAGAGCGTGCCACGAAGTGTAATATCACCTATGTTCTCAGTATTCATAGAATATCTTTCAGGTAGCATCAGGCAACATTGTACCCTGAAGTACGAGTATCATCATAAGACAATGATTAGAAAATGCACAAATGTGCAATATTTCCTTTTGCTTTAATTGATAACACTTTTCTTTAAGTGAGGCTAACTGAAAGTTAATATTTTAACAAATTGAATGAATCCGGTGCCGTCCCATTATATGATTAGTGACTAACAACTTGAGTGCGACAAATTGAATAAAAATTTAGCAGTAACACTAGGAAGCGATACAAAATAGGGAAACGTAGAATTATTGTTAGGCAAGGCGAATGAGAGATTTGTTGGAACAGTTCTGAAAAGAGCGATGGATCAGGAAAGGTAATGACTTATAAGAAAATAATGCGCCCAATTCTGTTGCCCCATTGTTTGGTGTCCTTATCAGATTCGCAAAACAAGAGACATAGAACAAATTCAAAGAGACCCACAGTTTAGATAGCAACAGGCCGGTGTTATTAATATTAAAAAGTATAACACAAATAATATGTGTACATGAGTGCAGTCTTCGAAAGAGATGCGACTTTCTTCTCGCTAAAACCTGTCGGGAAAATTTGAAGCATCTGTATTCAAGAAAGAAACGTGCGACCGTTGGGTAGCCACCGTTGTATATCGTAAGCATTACGAGAATAGAATAGGAAAGATTACATAGCAAACACAGGTATATCGACAGACGTTTTCCCTTCGCTCACTATGGTAATGGATTAATGGGAAATTGAAATAATGCTAAGGGAGGGCATTAGTTACACTAGTGCAGCATAGCAGACAAGCAGACGTGACACGTTTAACAGTAGACTGTTTTAAGATTCAGGCCTGTGTATGGTTTTCGCGTGTTAAGTGCCTTGAACGTGTCGGGTTTTGAACCTTTTTTTTTTTTTTCTTGGTCATCAGTCTACTGACTGGTTAGATGCGGCCCGCCACGAATTCCTTTCCTGTGCTAACATCTTCATCTCAGAGTAGCACTTGCAACCTACGTCCTCAATTATTTGCTTGACGTATTCCAATCTCTATCTTCCTCTACAGCTCCCTCTAGTACCATGGAAGTCAGTCCCTCATGTCTTAGCAGATGTCCTGTCATCCTGTCCCTTCACCTTATCAGAGTTTTCCACATATTCCTTTCCTCTCCGATTCTGCATAGAACCTCCTCATTCCTTACCTTATCAGTCCACCTAATTTTCAACATTCGTCTATAGCACTACATCTCAAATGCTTCGATTCTCTTCTGTTCCGGTTTTCCCACAGTCCATGTTTCACTACCATACAATGCTGTACTCCAGACGTACATCCTCAGAAATTTCTTCCTCAAATTAAGGCCGGTATTTGATATTAGTAGACTTCTCTTGGCCAGAAATGCCTTCTTTGCCATAGCGAGTCTGCTTCTGATGTCCTCCTTGCTCCGTCCGTCATTGGTTATTTTACTGCCTAGGTAGCAGAATTCCTTAACTTCACTGACTTCGTGACCATCAATTCTGATGTTAAGTTTCTCGCTGTTCTCATTTCTATTACTTCTCATTACCTTCGTCTTTCTCCGATTTACTCTCAAACCATACTGTGTACTCATTACACTGTTCACTCCGTTCAGCAGATCATTTAATTCTTCTTCACTTTCACTCAGGATAGCAATGTCAACAGCGAATCGTATCATTGATATCCTTTCACCTTGTATTTTAATTCCACTCCTGAACCTTTCTTTTATTTCCATCATTGCTTCCTCGATGTACAGATTGAAGAGTAGGGGCGAAAGGCTACAGCCTTGTCTTACACTCTTCTTAATACGAGCACTTCGTTCTTGATCGTCCACTCTTATTATTCCGTCTTGGTTGTTGTACATATTGTATATGACCCGTCTCTCCCTATAGCTTACCCCTACTTTTTTCAGAATCTGGAACAGCTTGCACCATTTTATATTGTCGAACGCTTTTTCCAGGTCCACAAATCCTATAAAAGTGTCTTGATTTTTCTTTAGCCTTGCATCCATTATTAACCGTAACGTCAGAATTGCCTCTCTCGTGCCTTTACTTTTCCTAAAGCCAAACTGATCTTCACCTAGCGCATTCTCAATTTTCTTTTCCATTCTTCTGTTTATTATTCTTGTAAGCAGCTTCGATGCATGAGCTGTTAAGCTGATTGTGCGATAATTCTCGCACTTGTCAGCTCTTGCCGTCTTCGGAATTGTGTGGATGATGCTTTTCCGAAATTCAGATGGTATGTCGCCAAACTCATGTATTCTACACACCAACGTGAATAGTTGTTTTGTTGCCACTTCCCCCAATGATTTTAGAAATTCTGATGGAATGTTATCTATCCCTTCTGCCTTATTTGACCGTAAGTCCTCCAAAGCTCTTTTAAATTCCGATTCTAATACTGGATCCCCTATCTCTTCTAAATCGACTACTATTTCTTCTTCTATCACATCAGACAAATCTTCACCCTCATAGAGGCTTTCAGCGTATTCTTTCCACCTATCTGCTCTCTCTCCTCTGCATTTAACAGTGGAATTCCCGTTGCACTCTTAATGTTACCACCGTTGCTTTTAATGTCACCAAAGGTTGTTTTGGCTTTCCTGTATGCTGAGTCTGTCCTTCCGACCATCATATCTTTTTCGATGTCTTCACATTTTTCCTGCAGCCATTTCGTCTTAGCTTCCCTGTACTTCCTATTTATTTCATTCCTCAGCGACTTGTATTTCTGTATTCCTGATTTTCCCGGAACATGTTTGTACTGTGATGGCCCTTTTTAGGGATGTCCATTCCTCTTCAACTGTACTGCCTACTGAGCTATTCCTTATTGCTGTATCTATAGCGTTAGAGAACTTCAAACGTATCTCGTCATTCCTTAGTACTTCCGTATCCCACATCTTTGCGTATTGATTCTTCCTGACTAATGTCTTGAACTTCAGCTTACTCTTCCTCACTACTATATTGTGATCTGAGTCTATATCTGCTCCTGGGTACGCCTTACAGTCCAGTATCTGATTTCGGAATCTCTGTCTGACCATGATGTAATCTAATTGAAATCTTCCCGTATCTCCCGGCCTTTTCCAAGTATACCTCCTCCTCTTGTGATTCTTGAACAGGGTATTCGCTATTACTAGCTGAAACTTGTTACAGAACTCAATTAGTCTTTCTCCTCTTTCATTCCTTGTCCCAAGCCCATATTCTCCTGTAACCTTTTCTTCTACTCCTTCACCTATAACTGCATTCCAGTCGCCCATGACTATTAGATTTTCGTCCCCCTTTACATACTACATTACCCTTTCAATATACTCATACACTTTCTCTATCTGTTCATCTTCAGCTTGCGACGTCGGCATGTATACCTGAACTATCGTTGTCGGTGTTGGTCTCCTGTCGATTCTGATTAGAGCAACCCGGTCACTGAACTGTTCACAGTAACACACCCTCTGCCCTACCTTCCTATTCATAACGAATCCTACACCTGTTATGCCATTTTCTGCTGCTGTTGATAAAACCCGATACTCATTTGACCAGAAATCCTTGTCTTCCCTCCATTTCACTTCACTGACCCCTACTATATCTAGATTGAGCCATTGCATTTCCCTTTTCAGATTTTCTAGTTTCCCTACCACGTTCAAGCTTCTGACATTCCACGCCCCGACTCGTATAACGTTATCCTTTCGTTGATTATTCAATCTTTTTCTCATGGTAACCTCCCCCTTGGCATGCTCTGTCGGAATCAATATTCAGAGACTAGTTACGATTATGCAAAGTCAAGGATTCTGAGGTGCGCTACATAATGAATAGGGGTTACTGTGGCGTGGCATGAGCTGTTGTGACAGAGTCAGGCGGTTAATGTTGAATGCTCCGAAGCATAGTGGCTCATGCTGAATCGCTTACTTAAAAGCAAACGCCTACAATATGCTCAGAGACATTACAAAGTCACTCTGCTTCATGACAATGCCAAACCACATGTTGTAGACAGAGGGACTTCGATGAGATATCTTACCCCACTCACCATATTCAGCAGAAATCGCCCCTTAACGACTGTTTGTTTCAGTCCATGCAGTATCTTTTCTGAAAAACGCATCTTTTGACGATATAGAAAATTAGCTCCATGAGTGAACCACAACAAAAGAGCCTGATTGTTTTTTAACCTCAGAATCAACTTTCTACCCTAAGAGAATGTAAACGTTGTGTTGGCGTTTATCTGATAATAAATACGCAACTTTCAGTAAATTACCTCATACCATTCTATTTTCTGTGCAACAAATAGCTAGAATTGACTAGAGTGCTCAACAGGAGAGGTAATCGCTAGTACTTGTCCGAAGCGCCCTTCACTATGCATTGTAAAAGTGGCCTGGGGAGTAATATATTTTACTTTATTCCACCAAACAAGGATTCACATCTCGAAATTTACTTCGCACGAAACTATATGAGAGCAGATTATTGTAACTTTAATCTGACAGGATTCAGTTGTGTCTGACGGTATTACCGTTATAGAAAGATAATCTTCATGGAAGTTGAAGTTATTTGGATATTTTCGTGAAAAGCAGCATCAGCTGTTAGGTAATGAACATCGCTGAGCGATTTCCACGCTCTCTTTTGGGGGCAAGAAAAGTCACCAAGTCTGCTGAGTCGTAAATAAAAGTTACTGAATATTCATAATTCTCATAATGCTTCACGACGAATTCATCTCAGTAATGCTACTTTGCTCCAGCGCAGCGCAGTGCATCTTCGTTACCACACTGAGAAATTCTGCTTACTGAACGGAAATAAACACGCTTTTCTGAGAAAGTATGACTGCTCTGAGCTCGCCGGAAGATGCTCTATAAATTCGTTATTTACTGTTCCCTCAAGCGACTTAAGGACTCGTTCCTGTTGTGGAAGAGCGGAAAGGAAGGAAGAGATAAGGGAGAACAAAATACAGCTCGGAGCGCCAAAGAGAATGGCAGCAGCTGGGAAAACGCCGGTGTGCGATCTCTTAAATAAGGGCGTAACTTGGTTTCTCGGGTAGCTGGTCGTGGAGCCGGAGCGGGGGTGGCGGTAGGAGTAAAAGTCGTAGGCCCAAGGAACGAGATACCCCATCCCCCCTCCCCAACACACTGTGTCTCGGCTCCATTTCCGGACACTGGACTGAAACTACTGAATGTGGCACAAGAAACGGTGCAATCGTTTCCTTTCCTGCCTCTGCTACTGCCTAGGCTGTTGTCCCGAAATTGAGACGCCGCTCGGAATCAAAAGCAAGGACGGCACCAGAGTAATCCCCGTGGCAACAGTATCTATATATACTTCCCACACACTGCAGAAAAGTCATTCAACTGAAACTAACATCGTTACGTTGTTTGCGCCCTCATTTCGGCCCACATACACTACTCGCCATTAAAATTGCTACACTACGAAAATGACGTGCTACAGACGCGAAATTTAACCGATAGGAAGAAGATGATGTGATATACGAATGATTAGCTTTTCAGAGCATTCACACAAGGTCGGCGCCGGTGGCGACACCTACAACGTGCTGACATGAGGAAAGTATCCAACCGATTTCTCATACACAAACAGCAGTTGACCGGCGTTGCCTGGTGAAATGTTGTTGTGAGGCCTCGTGTAAGGAGGAGAAATGCGTACCATCACGTTTCCGACTTTGATAAAGGTCGGATTGCAGCCTATCGCGATGGCGGTTTATCGCATAGCGACATTGCTGCTCGCGTTGGTCGAGATCCAATGACTGTTAGCAGAATATGGAATCGGTGGGTTCGGGAGGTTAATACGGAACGCCGTGCTGGATCCCAACGGCCTCGTACCACTAGCAGTCGAGATGACAGGCATCTTATCCGCATGGCTGTAACGGATCGTGCAGCCGCGTCTCGATCCCTGAGTCAGCAGATGGGGACGTTTGAAGGCAACAACCATCTGCACGAACAGTTAGACGACGTTTGACAGCATGGACTATCAGCTCGGAGACCATGGCTGGGGTTACCCTTGACGCTGCATCATAGACAGGAGCGCCTGCGATGGTGTACTCAACGACGAACCTGAGTGCACGAATGGCAAAACGTCATTTTTTCGGATAAATCCAGGTTCTGCTTACAGCATCATGATGGTCGCATCCGTGTTTGGCGACATCGCTGTGAACGCACATTGGAAGCGTGTATTCGTCATCGCCATACTGGCTATCACCCAGTGTGATGGTATGGGGTGCCACTGGTTACACGTCTCGGACACCGCTTGTTCGCATTGACGACACTTTGAACACTGGACGTTACATTTCAGATGTGTTACGACCTGTGGCTCTACCCTTCATTCGATCCCTGCGAAACCCTACATTTCAGGAGGATAATACACGACTGCATGTTGCAGGTCCTGTACGGACCTTTCTGGATACAGAAAATGATCGACTGCTGCCCTGGCCAGCACATTCTCCAGATCTCTCACCAATTGAAAACGTCTGGTCAATGGTGGCCGAGCAACTCTCTTGCCACAATACGCCAGTCACTACTCTTGATGAACTGTGGTATCATGTTGAAGCTGCATTGGCAGCTGTACCTGTACACACCATCCAAGCTCTGTTTGACTCAATGCGCAGGCATATCAAGGCCGTTATTATGGCCAGAGGTGGTTGTTCTGGGTACTGATTTCTCAGGATCTATGCACCCAAATTGCGTGAAAATGTAATCACATGTCAGTTCTACTATAATATATTTGTCCAGTGAATACCTGTTTATCATCTGCATTTCTTCTTGGTGTAGCAATTTTAATGGCCAGTATTGTAACATCCGTTCGTCGCTTGTCCCAGTTAATCATCTGTAGTCGCATTTCTTGTCAAGTGGCAACATTGCCCCGGTAGTTGACAACAATGCATGTTATCGAAAAGTCAGTTTCAGCTGTCAGTTGCAGCTGTGTGTTCGTGCCTCAGTTGTTGTGAGAAGATCTTATTGTTGAATTGCGAAAGTAATAGGGCAGTTTGCATTATAACGGCTAACAGATATTGTGGAGTGTTACATAAAGACATTCGCCATGAAGGAATGTAAAGAAATCCTGTTAGGAAACTTTCTATGACCAGCACTTTTTGCGATCAATACAGGAAATGGAGGGCTGTAGCATCCGTTCAGAACGTGTGGAGTAATAGGTGACCGATACTCTTGACACTAGACAGATTTCGCATGGACATGTCGCATGTCTGTAGAGAAATTATTGCAGCAGGTTGATGGATCTCGTACCTGTCCTCGTGTACTAAAATATATGAAATTAAAAGCTCATCGAATGAGTATGGTGCAAAATTTGACATCTGCGGATCAGGAAATAAACAAGTTCACAATCGTAACAGGTTGTTGAGATCAATTGCTAACGATTACTTGGATCCCTTTCCTTACTTCGTGGCAGAAGAGACCTAATTTCATTTGTCAGGTTATGTAAACTCCCAGAATTGCAGATACTGCTCGCAGTACAACCCTCATATTCTGCGTGAAGAAGCTCTCCACAGGTGTGCGCTGTCCGGCATGCACTTTATTGGCCCGATATTTTTCAGTTCCATCTTAAACAGTGCCAGATATCTAGAGATCTTTGGCTCCTTCTATGCAAAACTAACAGACGCAGAAAAGCACAATGCAGTATTCCAACAACATGGAGCAACTGCTCACGCATTCAACCAAGTTATGGCCCACATCACCAACATGTTCCATGAAGACAGACTTGTCAGTAGGGACCTCTTGCTCCCAAGGTCCCCGGACTTAATACCGTGTGATTTTTATTTATTGGGCATACTAAAAGCAAAATTAATGCTGTCAATACGCGTCCAATATACGATCTTAAACGGAACATTACTTAACCCACCTAATTGTTTGGCACGGTAAGCAAAATCTTACCTAATGATGTATTTATTTTAACCCAGAGACGTCTTGTTAGGAAATTTGATATGTTACTACAACCAAACAGTGCAACTGATAAAATTAAAAGGCCTTTGGCCAAAATTTTAAAGTAGGATCTAAGTTTACTTTTATTTACACCAAATCTGATCTGACAACACAATAAAGCTTAAAGGAAAAAAGCCTCCCGCTTTGTAACTTACCTTTTAATTGAATCAAAATTTATACTAACTGAATTAAAATGCAAGATTAATTTTACAAAGTTAAAGGAGTCACGTAACGTGAAAATAAAAGTTGTTTTCTTTTTTTGACAACGATTACAGCTAATAAATTAACATCTGACCAACATAAGATAATATTTTACGACGTGGAAATTCTGTGAGTGAAACATATTTCACTCTCAATAGAAGAAATACAAGTAGATTATTCCGCCACCACACGAACCGGGGAAACACAATACTGGAAATAGGAGAGTGACACTTATAAACAATAATGAGAATCGTTCTTGGCACCAGAACACACCCATTACGATAATAAATATGCAGTCAAGTTCTACGTATCATAGCAGTTGAGAACAAATAGTAATAGCTGTAGTTGAATCGCTGCAGTTAGTATAATCCGTGAAGACTATGAGGAAATTTTTTTTTTTTAAAAAAAGTAAAGAAAAGAAAAGAGAAAAAAGCAATGCACTTCAACGGACAAGAGATCACTACCCGAAAACATAATTCAGCTACGTAAGCGTAGCTTGAGTTTGATTTAGATTGAACAACAATATCAACAGCACACAGGGCAGGTTAATTAACTGTAACCACAACCGGCGTGTGGCTACACTGTGATCAAGACCACAAGCCAACTAGATGACTAGATGTCAGGGGACACAGTGCCCCAATGTTTTGAAACGCAAATCGTCGCTAGTAACAACAACCGCCTTGCGGTCGCTCTGATGCAGTTGTAGTCACAAAATTTAGCATGGCCCTTATGCCAGCGACGAATAAACTCCCAGTCAACGGGCACATGTATAGAAAAAACTAAATTTCTTCTCAGGACTGCACATCCATGTAGTGCCCCACTACCAACTGTCACTGGTTGCGCATGCGTTGCTGTGTCTAGCCGTACTGACCGTGAGAGCCTCCTCTTGGCGGAAGACCCACACACTTCTTACGTAGGCTCGGCCACACTGTCCCCTTGCGGTCAGAGAAGAAAGTCGCGAGGCACGATATCCGAAGATCTTCGGTAAGACGATTACTTTGATACAACGGGATCGATCGGGGCCGGTCACGGCTCAATTACTAGATAAATTAAAAACATCATGCCTGCAGAATTACATCGTCTTACTGGTAACGTCATCGGACGAAGTCACCGATGCCTGTATGCCCAAGGCATCTCCCATAAACAGGCAACTACATGCTTTAGTTAATTCATTGTCACTTGAATCTTGGGGGTGAGGCCTTCCGATTTTATGTGGGGCACCCTGTGTAACGATTTTGTAGTCTCCACTGTCTGCTCTCTACAGCTTCTTTATTTGGACTGTTATTTCTCTTATAATAACTGCACGACCTACGAAAGCTCAGGACAGCTTCATAGGACTTGCTGACACAGAAAGAAGTTGTAAAACGCAAAATTTTTCAGTTTTGTTAGTTCCGACATAAATAAATGTAATTATAGGGGAAGTTGCGTAACACATGATACGCATAGGAATCAAGAGGAACAATGAAAATGGAAGATCAGGAACTAAGTGCTCGGATTAAGAAGGACGTAACACAGGAATGCACCCTATCTCCCCTATTGTTCAATCTGTACATCGAAGAAGGTATGACGGAAATAAAATACAGGTGCCAGGGTGGGATTGGTTTGTGACATTGCTGAACTTAATGAAGTGCTGAGTAAAATGAATAGCCTATCGAGCAGAAAATACAGGATGTAACGGGTGAAGGTGCAAATATTTTTATATGTGGTACCTCAATACGTACACACTTCAGTGCATTCGTTGCATTTTTCTTCTCTGCGTCTAACAGTCTTTTCATAAACTCAGCACATAATTTACTACACGGCGTTTTCTGCACGGTCTTAAATGCACCACTAAGTGGACTGTATCTGTCAGTATAGAATAACAGTTTTGCATCCACATGTCCACACTTCAACAACTGACCTGCACACCAGGGGAAATTAAGCATTAACGGCATGTTCTCGCCATATGTACATGAAGATGACAACGAATCTAAAAATATACTACTCGTAATAGCTATAATCATTAGTCTGTAAATGACGTAAATACTGATGTAATGTTGTTCAGTACATCTCCCTCAGTAACCAAGAGAAATTGCTGCACTTTCATTACAAGTATAACAGGCATTGTACCTGTATTGTGTGTGAGTAAACCAAACGAAGACGAAAGTAATGAGGAGTACCAGAAATGAGAGTACTGAGAAACTTACCATTAACATTGGTATTCATGAAGTATACGAATTGTAGTAATTCTGCTTCTGTGGAAGCAAAAAACATATGACGAAGTAAGGAGGACATAGGAAGCAGACCATCAGAAGCTAAGGGGGGATTCCTAGGCAAAATAAGAATTAGAGTCAAACAATGGCCTCATCTTGAGGAATAAATTGAATGAATGAATGTCGTGCGACTAGCCCCTCCCGTCGGGTAGGCCGTTCACCGGGTGCAAGTCTTTCGATTTGACGCCACTTCGGCGACTATCGCGTCGATGGGGACGAAATGATGATGATTAGAACAACACATCACCCAGTTGCTGAGCGGAGAAAATCTCCGACCCAGCCCGGAATCGAAACCGGGCCCTTAGGATTGACATTCTGTCGCGCTGACCACTCAGCTACCGGGGGCGGACAGGGATAAATTGAGAATCTGTCTCGAGCACAGCACGGTAAGGGAGTGAATAATGGTCTGTAGGGAAACTAGAAAAGAAAAGAAGCTATGGCAGGATCTTGAAAATTGATGGGGTAGTAACGAATGAAGAGTTTCCGTAGAAACAGTAAGTACACAAATACAGTATAAGTAAAACATTTGGAAGACACCAACCAAGCTCCAAACCAAAGTTCGATGAAAAACGTATGCTCAGCCTGGACAGACGTGAGACAGACATCGTCCATGAATATTCGTAGAGATTTCGGGATTGCATCCTGATCGCTTTGACTTCTTGCCACGATATTTCGGCTGGCAATCTCCAACCATCTTAAGGTGAGTGTCCTTCACTGGAGACTGCAAGTTTCGGAGTCAGCTTTATAGCAAATAATTGGCCCGAAAACGCATGCACATTGGCCTCTGTCCTCTATCGAAATCCGCGCCCTCTGGAGCTACTGTTCTATCTCTCGAACGCAGGCGCATGCGTAAAGGTAAAAACAGCATTAAGAAGGAAGAAACGTGACCGCCCACAACATCAAGAAGATAAGGAGCTATTCAAGTCCAGGGCCTTCCTTCCATACGCCGGCAACCTTCCATCTAAAATAGGCAGGATCCTAAGGAAACATCAAGCTGAAGCAATCTTCCGGCCACCGGCGAAGATTAGTGCCCTTCTCGGTTCAGTAAAGTAACTAAAACAATGCGAGTCTGGTATGATTCCACAGAATCGACTATGGTCGATTTCCCACCGAATCTTTGTTCGCATTGAGAGTCTGCTGACGTCTTCGTTGTGAATCTCGTATACGGTGTTTCTTTCAAAGCGTCCATTGCCGGTATGTCCGAGCCCATGTTACTCTGTTCGCTTTAGGAGATCAATGGAACCACATACACCGATGAGCCAAAACATTATGAACACTGCCCACCGCGAAGCTGTATGCTGCCTGGTGGCGCTGAGGGCACGTGACCCGGCAAGAGCAGTGTGTGAGCGAAACAGAGACGAATGGGGAATCATTCTTGCGACGGTTAGTGGCCCAAATGCGGAAATCCACCGACTAAAGTGGCTTTGACCAAAACCAAATTGTTATGGCGCAGAGCCTGGGAGCGAGCATCTCGGTGGAGCTGGTCGACTGTCCGCGTGCTACTGTCGTAAGCGTCTATGAAAACTGGCTAAAAAATACTGAAACCACGGGTAGGTGACTGAACATAGGGATCGGAGACGCTGAAGTAGGATAGGCAGCGATCTGTGGCGCATCTGACGACAGCTTACAGTGTTAGCGCAAGCACAAGTGCTTAGGAGCACGTCGTTCAGCGCACACTGTTGAACACAGTGTTCCGCAGCTGAGCTCCCCTGCATGTCATCAAGCTGACCCAACAACATCGTCAGTTCTGATTACAGTGGACAGGGGATCATAGAGACTGTACCGCGGATCTCCTGGTCGGATGGATCCCGTTTATTACTAAATCAGGCCGATCGTCATGTCCAGATAAGCCGTCATCTAGGCGAACCGCTGCTCGAAACATGTAGCGAGCCACGAAAGCATGCCGGTGGAAGCAGTATTATCTTTTGGGGGATATCGACTTCGGCTTCCATGGAACCTGCTGTAGAAATCTAAGGTACCATGACAGCTAGGCATAGAGATAGCATCTTCCACAAGAATAACTGTCAGCGTCACAAGGCCAGAATCTTGCTGGAATGGTCAGAGGAGAATGATAACTCGCGTTGATGTCTCGGCCATCAAATTCGGCTTATCTGAATCCGATGAAACAGATCTGAGACGCTATGGGACGCCAGCTCCGGACATATAAACCAACCGCCCGTAAATTCGAGACTTGTGTTACCTATGCTTGGGCATCTGGTGCCACAAACCTCTGGAAACCTATCGATACCTGTCGTATGCACGGCACACAGAAACACTGGCTGAACTGCGTTCCAGAGGTGGACGAACGCGCTTTTGAGTAAGTGCTCATAATGTTTTGTCTCGGTGGCTTCTATGGTAGAAAAAGAAGATGGTTGTGGTTAGTGTGGCTTATCTACGGTTGCTACTGTCCAATGGAGAATGATTACGTACCCACACTCCTCTGTCCCCTTTAAAAGAGCACAGTAGTGGCTTCGGAGGTCCGAAGATGGTGTAGAGAGGGCATCCGGTGATCACGTGCTCCACCTGCTGTGACGTAAGCCACTGCAGTGAAGTGATTGCATGAAATCAGTGCAGTAAGGGAGGTCGACTAGCTAATTATTTCCAGTAAGGCTTCTAGGACACGAATTGTTCCTGGATATGGAAAATCAAGAAACTGACAAACCGCACGTCACCATTGTTGTGCATCACTATAATCAAACCTGTCCATCTGTACACGAGTGCTGCACTTCCACTGTTCACAGGTACCCAGGATGAAGTGCTTTTTCATTCGATACCGTACTCTGACCAGCTCGTACGCGTATTAGCTATTAGCTAATCAGGGGCCGGTTCCACGCCGCTACAGCTGATAATCTCGTTTCATATTAACTGGGGCCTTGAAAACATAGCTAATATTTCCAGATGACTAACTCTCTTGTCATGTATGTCCTGAATTTAGGAAGTAGTCTTTATATTAAATTGGACGTACACGATTTAAATGCAGTGCAGTGGTCGTTGGCTCTGTTTCCCAAGCGATCACCGGCTGAGACTGATGCAGTCCCATCGGCATCATCTGTCGACCACATTCCACCTGGCCGTTCACAACCAGCTGTTGTGTCTCTTGAAACCGTTAGCCAGGCTGCTTAGTCAACTCTCCACTCCTGCTTCCGCCCTCACGTCATATCTAAACGTAACCACCAACACCTGACATTAAACGTCTAGCATCCCTAGAGATATTCTCCGTTCCATTACAACGTTCAGACGTAACCAAATGGGAGCGGCCGTCTGGTTTGGACGTGACCATTACAATACCTTATATGATGTTGCCACATTTGTTGTATCAACCCATACCGTTCAACACGTCTACAGAGAATGGTATACCAGTAGTAACCACATAATGAGGTCTGATAACACTGAACGTAATAATATCCTAACCGACACCGACCGAAGGCGATGTCACGCTTTGTCAAGTACAAACGGTTTCTAACCAAACACGAATTGCTGTTGTCAGTGAATGCACTCCTACTCAAGCACTTTCCTAACGTACATTAAATTGGACGGGAACTGATGCAGTGAAATTTGATAAGACACCTTACAAAATACCATCGTCACAGCACCATTTAAATCTACAAGTCCTCAATGGGCCAAAAAACACGAAAACTCGACGGGATGCGACTGGAGGGATCCAATTGAGAGAATATATCGAGTGTCCCAACGACTCAATGAGACTACGAAATTTAAAAAGTGAAAAGCTTGCAGCCGTCTCTTCTGTTTTTAATTTATTTTTTTCATTTCATATTGAACAGGCAAAATCCTGGTAGCCATTAATTACAAGGACAGATGTACAAGATTCAATGAGACTGTCAGACTATAGAGAGTCTATTTCAGGCAGGAGTTGTTTTTGTAATATTTTCAGGTATTCTCCGTACCACGACTCAGACGAATAGAATGGTCGCTCAGTTTACCGTGAAGATGAAACTGAATCTATCTTCTCCATTCCCAGTGACAAAATGTGACCTTTCTCGTACACCTTCATGATGTAATCTATGTATAATCTCGTCTTCCAAGACGACAATTAAAGCCGCGAACATACATTCCTGGTTCGAACAACATTCAGGTATGTTATCGCAACCCGATTCATTCACAGCATCACCATTTTAATCCGACAGAAAATGAGTAAGACCATTTGGAACAGTGGCTGAGGCGCAGCAACTAAATCCTCTCCAGACATGTGTCAAGCTGGAACCTCATTGACAGAACTAGAATTGTCCTTAATGATGAATCCCGCTTCAAATTTTTCGACGATGACCAGCAAAGACGTGCCTGTAGATGCCCCAGACACTGGTGGAATAGCAACCTGATTGTTGCCCGCCACGCGCCCCGAACTTAAGGTGTGATGGTCTGCGGAACCACTTGTTTTCAAAGCAGGACTCCTTTGGTTGTCATCTGCGGCATCCTTACACAGCGGCAGGTCGATGATATTCCTTCATGCCATGCCATCCTGCGCTTACATTCCAGCAAGATAATTCTCGACTGTACACGGCGAGAGGTTCTACTACTTGTCTTCGTGCTTGCAACACCCTGTCTTGTCCAGGAAGTTCGCTGGACCTTTCCCCAACTGAGAGCGTTTGAGGTGTTTTGGGCAGAGCCCTGCAAAAGCCCTCAAATTAGATCGGGGTTTTGACGGTCTAACGCGTCAGTTTGACAGAATTTGACACGACATACCTCAGTATGACATCCAACAACTCTATCAATCAATGCCAAGCCAAATATCTGCTTGCAGAAGGGCCAGAGGTGGACCAATGTGTCAGTGACTTCTCAATTTTGAATAAATCAACCAATTTTTTTGAGACTATAGTCGTTTGTTGGTCTTAAGATGTACATCGCGCCTACCGGTTCCAGTCCCATTCAAGTAATTCCTTCGTGGTGCATATTTTTCTTTTTTGCGTTTCGGTGTACACAGTCACTGGGGACCCCAGTATACATGATATGTTTACAGTTTTTGGCGATGGGGAACCGAATTTCTCAACTGAAACAGTTGTCGCAGTATCAGGTCAAACATATCAGTCTCTGCGCGGTCTTGAAGATGGAGTACCCCTTGAACCAGGCACACACGATGTGGCCACTGTCGAGTGCGGTGATATCGCGCGTCTGCGCTCTGCCGTCAGTCCGTTTGCCAATCACGGGACTCGCCGAACTATTACAATCTACAATCACGATGACGACAGGACATTTTCTCCCCCACATACCATGTTCTCTCTCACTCTCTCTCTCTCTCTCTCTCTCTCTCCGTTCTCTAGCTCGATCGGTCTCTCTCTCCACAACACAAAAGATAATTCAGTTACTATAGTCCAATTCTTTTATCTTGGCTCGCGCATGCCCGCCCAGACGCGGGAGATTGCTGCGTTGCCAGTTGCACACGACACACGCGCCAATAGAAGCAGCGCCATAGTATAGCATAGTTCGCAAGCTTACGTTTAGGGGGAAGCGCGCAGTTCATGAAATAAAGCCACCACGGCCGCATTAACCCTTTCGCTGCTACAAAGACGTGCTCCCTGCATTCCGCGCTGTGCGCGATTTTGTCACTGCACTGCTCGCCTGTGCAGACACATCGTGTTCCGACTGCTTTGACACTCTTATCATTCGATTCCACAAAAATTATTTGGCCCAAAAATTAGATTTTTATACATCTTCTTGACTGATACCTTCCCCCCATAAATGTCAAGGCAGTGGGAACACCATGTGTCTGCACAGGCGAGCAACAAAATCGCTCACAGCGCGGAATACGGGGAGCACGTGTCTGCAGCAGCGAAAGGGTTAATGAAGAGACAAAGCACTAGAAATTTCAAAAAACTGCATTCAAACGAATATAATTCGTGAAGTAAGGCACTTCGATATTGTTTTTAAATAATGAAAATATTAGGCACCGCACAAGGTTTGAACTCAGAACCTTTCACATAGAATCCTAACACTTAAACCGTTACGCTCTCGCGGCTCATCCGCCTTCAGCGTGCCATAAGGAGTTTTTAACACATCACGCAAAATACTGACAAACACTGCTGGTATAACTATGAATTACTCACGCTTCGTCGAAGTACAATAGGAAATAAACAATTACCGCTGTTCTTTATTACGAAAAAACAGTATAAAAGTCAGTCTGCTATCAAGACATTGCTTTTGTTCTATCACTTTATTTATGACTGAACGTTTATAAAACTGAAGACACTCGTCCATGCTCTGCACTGCAGTCGAGATCTGGCAACGTCGTTCTCTGTTCATTGGCTGACTGTGTTTTGTGACGCCAGATGCGCAGAACGAACCTAAACTCGGCCGCCAACATAAATGACGCGCACTTTAATAGAGTTGCTAGAAGAGATAGAGAAGATCCAACGGAGAGCAGCGCGCTTCGTTACAGGATCATTCAGTAATCGCCAAAGCGTTATGGAGATGATAGATAAACTCCAGTGGAAGACTCTGCAGGAGAGACGCTCAGTAGCTCGGTACGGGCTTTTGTTGAAGTTTCGAGAACATACCTTCAATGAAGAGTCAAGCAGTATATTGCTCCCTCCTACGTATATCTCGCGAAGAGACCATGAGGATAAAATCAGAGAGATGAGAGCCCACACAGAGGCATACCGACAATCCTTCTTTCCACGAACAATACGAGACTGGAACAGAAGCGAGAGCCGATAGAGGTACTCAAAGTACCCTCCGCCACACACCGTCAGGTGGCTTGCGGAGTATGGATGTAGATGTAGATGTATACCGAATTAGTCTGAAGGCTTATTTACAGACCATAGAGATTTATTGCTCCTGCTTTATAAACAATACTTGCCAAGTAGGAGTGCGTCAGAGCGTAACGATTTAGTTTCACTCTACAATATGACATTTTTGTCATTCAGAGAGTACTGCCACAGATATATGTTGCACAACCAAGTCCTCTGTCACGGATTAAAACCACCGTTACTAAAAAGGCATACATATGCCAATAACGTGACGATTAAGAAAACTCAGCAACAAGATTCGACAGTAATTAAGTACAATCATACTCATAGAACGCCTCTTCTCATAAGAGTATCAGCTGAGAGTGTTGTTACCGTTGTTTCTACCAGACAACGATATTCCCAAAGACCCGTATCCCTACGAATTGGTTTAAACCGCGTAAAATTCTCATGCACTAAATGCTAAGCACAACAAATAAAATTATACCCCAAGGTGAACTAACTGAAGGTTCCATTACCTACATCTACTAGTATCATCTTATGAACGAATGATATAGTGATCTATGACATCAACACATATACTTTATTTTATTTTATTTTGAAATCTTGTACCTTGGCATGTAATACCTAGTTTTGTAACCGTCTATATGTGTTTATATAATATATGAATACAAACACTGCATGGTATGTAGGTGGACAAACATATTGGGTATTAAACTGGAGATTATCACCTAATAATGATATGATGATCTATGACATCAACACATATACTTTATTTTATTTTATTTTGAATTCTTGTACCTTGGTATGTAATATCTGGTTTTGTAACCGCCTATATGTGTTTATATAACATATGAATACAAACACTGCACAATATGTAGGTGGACAAACATATTGTATCTCTTAAACTGGAGATTATCACCTAAAACTAGACAAATACAAAACACTAGAAACTAATTTACTGTAAAAATCTGTAAGAAAAACTGTCAACTGGAGAGTGGCGAACCATCTTCCGACTGAGGTCCAGAATTACTTAGTATAACCATCAGATATAGGCGAAGTACCACTTTGCACTCATTAATAATTTAGAAATTGTAGTAAGAGTTTAATGACTTCCCCTTCCGCTGTAAAGTGATTTCATAGCACTTACTCTAATCTTTTTTTCATTACAGGTAGGCGATTGCTACAAGATCTTCAGCATTTTGGACCTTCCTACTGAACAATACACAACGCCAGCCGAGTCTATGAAGGCTGCTGATCAAATCATAAACATAGTAAGACTGAAACATTTCCTTCTCATAAAACATCTAAACTATGATGTTACTGCGTACTGTGGCATTTACACTCACTGATGATGTTTGTTGAATATCTCTCTCACAAGGATTCTTTGACCTTAAAGACACATTGTCGCTGAAAAGCATCAGCTCAGTAAAAATTGAGGATTGTAATTATGTCCTTTACGGAACATGACGGAAGATGCAACTGAAATGGTGAGTGGAAGCAGACTCATTTTAATTGTAGTAGCAGATGGAGTAGAGTAAAAAATGAAACTAAAGGCATATCGCATGCTTGGCTTTTGTAGGATATGTTCTTCTCTGGAGTCCCCAATATCACATCAATACATATTACAAAAAACAGTGTGTGTATACACACCAAACAAAAGTTTAGCATCACAGCAATTTCCAGAACTCCTGAAGACAGACGTTGATTGTGCATATTGTATCACAGACACAGTCCCTTTGATTGTTGAGAGACAAGACTAAACGCGCCCAAAGATGTAAACAGATGCATGAGCAGCGCCTACTAGAAAGAGAGTGTCCGACAGCCTATCAGTTCCAGTCATTCCACCTGGAAGGAGGTACACGGCTCGTGTTGTCTGTAGTTCAACCATGCCTAGACGGTCAATACCGAGATTCGATCGCGTGCGCAATGTTACTTTGTGGCAGGAGGGGCTCTCAACAAGGGAAGTTCCAGGCATCTCGGAGTGAACAAAAGCGATGGTATTCGGACATGGAGGACGTAGCCTACACATTGGAACTGTCGATGACATGCCTCGCTCAGGCCGCCCACGGGCTACTACTGTAATGGATGACAGCTACATACGGATTATGGCTCGGAGGAGCCCTGACAGCAACGCACCATGTTGAATAATGCTTTTCGTCCAGGCACAGGTCGTCGTGCTACGACTCAAACTGTGCGCAGTAGGCTGCACGATGCGCAGCTTCACTCCCAACGTCCATGGCGAGGTCTATCTTTGCAACCACGACACCATGCAGTGCGGTACAGATGGGCCCAACAACATGTGGAATGCATCGTTCAGGATTGGCATCACGTTCTCTTCACCGATGAGTGTCGCATATGCCTTCAACCAGACAATCTTCGGAGACGTGTTTGGAGGCAATCCGATCAGGCTGAACGCCTTAGACACACTGTCCAGCGAGTGCAGCAAGGAGGAGTTTCCCAACTGTTTTGGGGTAGCATTATGTGCGGCTGGCGTACGCCGCTGGTGGTCATGGAAGGCACCGTAACAGCTGTACGATATGTAAATGCCATCCTCCGACAGATAGGTCAAGCACATCGGCAGCATACTGGTGAGCCATTCGTCTTCAGCGACGACAATTTGCGCCCCCATCGTGCACATCGTGTGAATGACATCCTTCAGAATAATGACATCGCTCGACTAGAGAGGCCAGCATGTTCTCCAGTCATGAACCCTATCGAACTTGTTCAAATGTGTGTGAAATCACCCACCCTTTCACACGTAGGTGGTTCTTACCTCACTGCGATTCTCTCTCCAGAGACTAAATGACTTAACTGCTAAAGTCATCAGTCCCTAAGCTTACACACTGGTTAACCTAAATTATCCTAAGGACAAACACACACACCCATGCCTGAGGGAGGACTCGAACCACCGCCGGGACCAGCCGCACAGTCCATGACTGCAGCGCCATAGACCGCTCGGCTAATCACGCGCGGCTATCGAACATGCCTTGGATGGATTGGAAAGGGCTCTTTATGGACGACGTGTCCCACCAATCTCTCTGAGGGATCTACACCGAATCGCCGTTGAGTAGTGGGGCAATCTGGACCAACAGCGCCTTGATGAATTTGTGGATAGTATGCCACGAGGAATACAGGCATACATCAATGCAAGAGGATGTGCTACCGGGTATTAGAGGTACCGGTGTGTACAGCAATCTGTGTGGTTGTACAACATCCAGTGTGTTGTTTTCATGAGCAATAAAATTGGCGGAAATGATGTTTATGTTGATGTCTTTTCCAATTTTCTGTACAGGTTCCGTAACTCTCGGATCCGAGGTGATGCAAAAATTTTTTCATATATATATATATATATATATATATATATATATATATATATATGTGTGTGTGTGTCTGTGTGTTAGTGTGTGTTTGTGTGTGTGTTCTTCCTCTCTTCCTACACCACTGGAACGATTTCAACTGTTTCAACTGTGCATGGCACACGTATCATTTAGTGTCTGGAGAGAGAATCGCAGTGAGGTAAGAACCACCTACGTGTGAAAGGGTGGGTGAAGAAGTAGTCTAGTTCACAACGCCCAGACTGTCCGTCGGGTTATCCCATCTGTCGCGTGGCTGAAACGTATCTGTATAACTTCTCCTGGTTCTGGACTTACAAAATGTCACCAACGTACGTGACGTGTGCTTATGTTCCCGCTGCTGTTACAAAAGTTGCTGCAATCATTTAAACTATTATATTTAAATCCAAATTTTAAAAAAATTGTGAACGTGAATGGTCTGATTATTAATATGCAACTTGGCTGACTTCAGATACCTGCTAATGTTTGACAAATGGCTCAGTTCGTTTTATTGTTTGAAAGCCTTTGTCTAAGATTAATTGCTTATCTCATTACCTCGTTTATATTCGACATGTTATTTAATTTCTTACTTGTTTTTAAAAGGCATTTTACTTACGTCACAAAGGTGTCGACTTTTATTCAAATAAAACATTAGGCATGTTTTCAGCTGTGAACGCTGCTTTCTTGCCTTCTGGCCCAGACTGCCGCTCAACAGCGTATTAAACTGCTTTAAGGTACCCATGCTGGTGGATGGGGCAGGTGCCGTAGAACCTGAACTACAACACACTAAACTTAGAAAACTAGTAACAGTGCACTGCTTCACAAAGCGTAAATAAACAAACATCCACCCAGTCAGCGAATATGGTGATAAACAACAAAGCACATAACAACTGTGTAGCACTCTGATTAAAGGAATGAGAAAACTCCAAAATTAACTGTCAAACACTTACTTGCGCTAATTGCGCAGCAGGAACAGTCATTACACACTACTTTAAAATGGGAGAAAATTCAAACTCGCTGACTTCTAACATGTTTTGGTGCAAAACACTAGCTAAAAGTAATGAATCAGGCAGCTCTTACTAACTTAAACTCCACAATCTCAAATAGCGAAGCAACTGATTGTCAGATGTCAAACATGGTTTACCAGGCTTCCCGTAACAGCTACAGTGCGAAAGTATATTCTTTTACTGCGGAATTTGCCATATGACATCTCAGGGCGGCTAAACTAACAACAACACCAAATTGTTTTACAAATACTTAAAAAAAGATTGCAGTGAAATGCATTCTGACTGAATTAGAATGAGCCCACTAAAATATTTTGTAAATGCTTAACTAATATGATTACAGTGTAAAGGCACTCTGACTGAATTAGACTTTACTGTATTTAAAGGGAAGATCAACACAGGTCAGCCCTCAAGAACGTCCATGGTAAGTCACTCGAAATATGACTAATTTAAACTCGCAGTTCTTATTAACATAGCTCCATAAGATCTGCAACTTTCACGCATTTCACAAACAGTTGCAATTAACTTCTGTAATGAAACGATTGGTTCTAATAAGATAAACTTCATTTCTTTCAGAACGAACCCCCATAAAACAACAAACACAGAAGGCCTTCCGGGAAGGAGAAACTAGCTGCTGCACAAAGACTTTAACGAAACAAGGTCCTGAAGCCGCCGAAAGACTCCCACCAAAAATGTTTGAGAATCGGTAACGAAGTGGCACAATCACCACACTCTCGGCACAGGCAAATCGCCGTCACAGCCAACCATATTCACTATCTTCGCGGGATGAGATCTGTGCTCTGCAAAATTTGCTGTCGGCTTCTGACATCAGAGATAAATCGACCTCGAGACCCACAATTGCTCCTTGCAGTGCAGCCCGCAAATTCTGTCCTCCGTGCCGGTCTGAGCTTCTTGCACGGAGATCTAGCGATCGATTGATCGATGCGAACCGGCCCGGCTCACAGCTAACTAGCAATATCTCTATAACAAAAACCCTTTGCACAATGACATATGACTAGTTGGCGCAGTTAGAAGGCCGTGTTGGTCTGCTTGAATACCATCACGAAGTAGCAGCCTTGCATCATGGCGCAGCAGTAAGTGATAGGAAACGTGTATTTACACGAGGGATCTCAAGTCATACTCATACGAGACCATATATCAAAGGTTTTACACACTAGCCGCAGCAGCACTGTTATCACTTAATATTTCTGTCGAGTGATTGACTCATCTCATTCAAATAACTTTCTTCCCTGCCATTTTTGAGAAATGAATTCTTATTTCAAATCCTCTTCCTCAAATTGTGAAAACGAACCCCGAGGTCGTAATTGCCTTGATATCCTTTCCTTATCATTTTGGAAATTTGTCAGTTGATTGGTGTTTGTTGCAGATCTAGTGGAGTTACGTTAATCAGAACTGCGTGTTTAAATTGGTCCTATCTCGAGTGGATTACTATGGACGTTCTTGATGGATGACCTGTGTTGTTCTTCCTTTTAAATACAGTGAAAACTAAATCAGTCAGAATGCCTTTACAGTGTAATCAGTTTAGTTGAGCATTTGCAAAATATTTTAGTGGGCTTAGTCTAATTTAATCAGAGTGCCTTGTTACGTTTTGGTGGAGTTGTTAGTTCAGCCACCCTGTGATGTTATATGGCATATTCTGCTGAAAAATGAATGTACTCTTCCACTGTAGTTATTACGGGCAGCCTGGTAAACCAAGTTTGACATCTAAGATTCGGTTGCTTAGCTATTTGAGACTGTGGAGTTTACGTTAGTAAGAGTTGCCTAATTCGTTACTTTTGGCTAGTGTACACAGTTCAGAAGTAGCTAATGTATTTAACAACCACTTCCTAAACGTAGGAGAAAAAATTGGTGAGAACAGTTCAAAAGAAAAAGCCAGGCAGTACATGGAAGAGTCTGTTTCGAAAAAATTTAGTCAGATTAAGTTTCACCTTACTTTTTTTTTTGGTCATCAGTCTACAGACTGGTTTGATGCGGCCCGCCACGAATTCCTTTCCTGTGCTAACCTCTTCATCTCAGAGTAGCACATGCAACCTACGTCCTCAATTATTTGCTTGACGTATTCCAATCTCTGTCTTCCTCTACACTTTTTGCCCTCTACAGCTCCCTCTAGTACCATGGAAGTCATTCCCTCATGTCTTAGCAGATATCCTATCATCCTGTCCCGTCTCCCTATCAGTGTTTTCCACATATTCCTTTCCTCTCCGATTCTGCGTAGAACCTCGTCATTCCTTACCTTATCAGTCCACCTAATTTTCAACATTCGTCTATAGCACCACATCTCAAATGCTTCGATTCTCTTCTGTTCCGGTTTCCCACAGTCCATGTTTCACTACCATACAAAGCTGTACTCCAGACGTACATCCTCAGAAATTTCTTCCTCAAATTAAGGCCGGTATTTGATATTAGTAGACTTCTCTTGGCCAGAAATGCCTTCTTTGCCATAGCGAGTCTGCTTCTGATGCCCTCCTTGCTCCGTCCGCCATTGGTTATTTTACTGCCTAGGTAGCAGAATTCCTTAACTTCATTGACTTCGTGACCATCAATCCTGATGGTAAGTTTCTCGCTGTTCTCATTTCTACTACTTCTCATTACCTTCGTCTTTCTCCGATTTACTCTCAAACCATACTGTGTACTCATTAGACTGTTCATTCCGTTCAGCAGATCATTTAATTCTTCTTCACTTTCACTCAGGATAGCAATGTCACCAGCGAATCGTATCATTGATATCCTTTCACCTTGTATTTTAATTCCACTCCTGAACCTTTCTTTAATTCCATCATTGCTTCCTCGATGTACAGATTGAAGAGTATGGGTCAAGTGATTTAATTAAGTTTGCCACTTCATCTAACTGGGGTGAAATTACATTAGGTGTTCCACGTGGTTCAATGATGGGTCCCTGTCTGTTCTTGATATATGTGAACGACCTTCCTTCCTATCTGAAACAGGAAGCTGAACTGACACTGTTTGCTGATGATACAAGCATCATCTTTAATCCGGTAAAACAAACTCCAATTGAAAGTGACACAAATCAGGTCTTTGCAAAAGTCATTAATTGGTTTCTGCAAATGGGCTTGCTCTAAACTTTGAAAAAAAAAACAGTACATCCAGTTCTCTGCTGGAAAAAGTTCAGTTCCTTCAATAAATATAACACGTCAACAGAAGTCAGTGGACAGTGTAAAGCATACTAAGTTTTTGGGTGTACACATAGATGAGAAGCTTAATTGGAAAATTCATAGTTTGGATCTTCTAAAGCGACTAGGTTCAGAAACTTTTACAATCAGAATAATTGCCAATTTTGAGGATATAGAAATTAGTAAGCTAACATACTTTGCATACTTTCACTCTCTGATGTCATACAGAACAATATTTTGGGGTAACTCTTTAGACAAAAATTATTCACTGCTCAAAAGAAAGTGGTTAGAATAATGTGTGGGGTTCATAGTCGCACATTTGTAGGCATCATTTTTAAAGATTGGGAATTCTTACAACAGCCTCACAGTACATTTACTCACTAATAAAATTTGTTCTCAACAACATGGACCAGTTTAAAAACAACATTGACATTCACGATTATAATACCAGGAAAAATAAAAATTTACACTATCCTTCACTCAACCTATCTTTGGCGCAGAAAGGGGTAAAATATGCTGCTATAAAAATTTTCGGCATATTACCATATGAAATAAAATGTCTGATAGACAGCAGTACTAGCTTCAAAAATAAATTGAAATCATATCTCATTGACAACTCATTCTATACCACAGATGAATTCTTGAATAGAAATAAATAAATCTATAAATATAGTATATGTATTTTGTGCCATTTAAGGTAATGGGGTAAATAATAGAAATATTAAAAAATCTCGTTTCATATGTGCATTTCTTGTGCACTTGACGCGTTCCACACCATAACGGCTATCGTAACGGGCGACCGGGCGATTAACCAATAGAACATACAACCAACTAACTAACTAACTAGCTGCAAAACATGTTGGAAGCCAGTGAGTTTGAATTTTCTTCCATTTTAAAATAGTGTGTAATTTTTAAAAAATAACATAGAATAAAAAGCTAATAATTTAGAAAAATAGCGATGAATTCTAGAAATTGCGAGCTGCGTTCCGCAAAGGATACTTTTCTGTTACTTGTGTGAGGGTTAGCACACGCAGACAGGCTTTCAGACTAGCTGCCAGGTGAAGGGGTACGTTCATATCCCTCGTGCAGTCAACAACAAATTTGATATGATTTGTGAGTCCACTGGTAAAACAAGGAAACCACTGGAAGTTGAGCAACTAAAGAGAGGAACAGAAAGACCCTGCAATAAAAAAAAATAGTAATAGAAAGACTGGCTTCGAAAATGCATCGGAAGTGAGCGAAGAAAAACAATAGCTTTCCCCACATTTAGGTGGTAGATCGCATACCCACAGTATGCAGACTTGTGTTCGCAATCGTATCGTTAAGTGAAATACTGGTAATGATGACAGCATACTTGGATTTTATAGCGTATTATTAATGCTGTGGCCGCTGTGAGTTCTCATGCCAATCGCATGGTACACGCCACGTCTCAAATTTCCTGACGAAATGCAATTTAAGTGGTTTATTCTCTTCTTATTATTTAATTATTCTTGGCAGTTACACTAAAGTGAAGTTCTAAGCACGTAGCGGGTGTCTCTCCTATGAGGCGTCAAGAGCAATGCCTCTGATTTTTCCGTAGGTATTTGTAGTTTCGTTTTTGCGTTGTGCGGCTGGAACCAACAAAACAAATAGTGCTTACATTGTCTCCCCTGCGACGACTCCCTTTGTCGAGGGAAAGTGTTGGTTTGTTTCCCATTACAAAGGAAACGATTTTTAAAGCAGAATTTTATCTTCCCATTCACCAGTGTGGTCCCAAATTAGTCTATCCCGACATTCGTTTTATCGTTGTGTATTATCAGAAACAGCTAAACAGAAGAATAAACAGCAGTGGAGCAGCGACTCAATATCGTTGCGCACCTGGCGGTAGCAGTCAGCATGGATCAGAGCGGTGCTACCGCTGCTAGAGTACTGGTTATTCTTCTAGTTTTACTGTCCATGTCAGCACGTATCCATAAAACGAATATTACACTAGAATAATCTGGGACCACGCTATCGAATAACCACATAAAGTTCCGTTTTAAAAGTCGTTTTTTGCAATGGGAAACAAACAGACGCTTTCCGTCAACACTGGACGTCGCAGGAAAGACGTCATGACCTCTATTGGTGTAGGCTGGCTCTAGCTGCACATCGCTAAAACGAAATTATAAATAACAACTCCAACATCAGAAAAAATGAGCCCGACGACTCTCAGACGAGACACCCTATATAATAAATTATTACTACTGTTACATTAGAATATTTTATATATTTTAATCAAACTGAACAGCCTTTTTTTCCGAATAGGTCATCTGAGAACGACGTCCCTATTTCAATTCTTCGTTCTTTCTTTTCTTCCAGCATGCTTTCATTTCATCTGTTCTCTATGTTTCTCCTTTCTGTCTTCAGACTATTTTGAACAAGTCTTTTTAGCTACGGTGTCTTGGAATGCTTCCACTTTCAATACTTTTTACCGAAACACTTCTCTGTTGCTCGTATCTTCTGTTTTTATATTGTTCCTGTCTAAATCCTTATTCTGTTGACCCAGCTTGTTGCGAACGTCTTATCCCACAAATATATGAAAATCTTGTTAGTTAATCTACTGTCTTGCATTAGAAATAAATGTACGAAAATCATGAGTTTTGTTTTTCATTACGTTTGAAATATTTTGGAATATTTCAGCATTACTTCCTAATTTCCAACGTTCTGCTGTGCTTTGTCGTCATATTTTCCTTATAATTCACCTTTCTAGTACTTGTAAATTATCTAAACTAAACTTTAATGCCAGGCATTCGCTTGCATATAGGCAGTCAGGTTTTGCTACTGTGTTGTGATGCTTTCTTTTTTTTTTTTTTTGCATTTTTGGATAGGGACTTTTGGTTGAAGAGGTCTTAGGTGATACCGTATGCTCTTCTCATTTTTTGTAACATTTTTCTAAGGCATTGTCTTGGATTGTCTCCCCCACATTTCTTTTTTTTACTCTCGCTATTTGGCCAACATCTGTTTTCTGAAATCATGGAGCATCCTTAACGTTTGTTACAAATTGTGTTTTTCTGCAGGACTTCCTAAGCCAATTCTGCAGGCTGCTTCTTCCAGGAGGATTATTTTTATTATAGCATACACCACATTTTCGGAAAGCATAGCAAAATGCAAATGCAAAACACTTGATTTCGAACTTTTTGCTTTCTCTTCCTAACCCTATAGGCGATATGTTCAGTTCATTACGTTCTTCGTTCCCAATTCTCACAGTTTTTTTTTCATACACACTATTAAAAAGCATTGGAGATAGGCCGTCACCTTGTCGTACAACTGTTTTTAATTTGAAAGGCTGTAAAATTTGTCCCATGAATTTTACTTTACAGATTGTATCTGTAAGTGTTTCCCGGATTAATTTTGCCAGTTCAGAATTTACTTCAAATTCTCGAATAGTTTTTCAATAGTTTCTCTGTCAAGAGAATCAAAACCGTTTTTGAAATTCACGAAAGCAACTACAATATCCTTTCAGTTAAGTGATCTGTAGCGAATTAATGACTTAATGACTTGAGATTAAATATTTGTTCTGAGCACCACCTTCTCTACCTAAAATCACCTTGATATTCACCTAAATTACTGTATAGTATTGTTTTTATTCTGCGTAAGATAGTCTTGGGAAATACTTTGTACACTACTGGCACTAAAGAGATTCCTCTATAGTTTTTTAAGTCCTGCTTATTACCTTTTTTGTAGAGTGGATGTATCAAGGCAACTTCCCATTCTTCTGGGATTTTTTCTGTCTTCCATATTTCTTCAAACAGTAAATTTAGCTCACTGGCTATATTTGGCAAGGACCACTTCAAAAGTTCAGCTGTAATAGAATGTTTTCCACTAGCTTTGTTGTTTTTGAGGGTTTTAATTACGTCTTCAATTTCTTCTATAGGTGGCGGTAAATCTTCTTCCAAATTTTCACTAATATTTGAAAATTACAATTTATGGCTTGTTTCAGGACAGTTCAGAAGCTGATGAAGATATGTTGCTAGTATTTCACAATTTCACAATTTTCAGTATTGCTTAATCTAATTTTGCTGTTTTCACTTATGAAACAGACATTTGGCATTTTGTACCCTTTTAATTTGTTCGTAAGAGTTTGATGAAAGTCAGAAGTATCATTTTTTACAAAATTTTTGTATATTCCCAAACATTTCGTCTTTTCAAAGCCTCGTTTGCTATTTATGATTAACCTGGCTGTTTCCTTGGTTTGTTGTTTCAATTTATCATAATCTTCAATTCCCTTTGAGCAGTTCCATTTTTCCCACTTTTCAGCCCTCTCTGCCACGGCTTCTTTACATATCAAATTCCAATGTACTTTACTTTCTTTTAGTGACCCAAATATTTTGTCTGCATAATTATTAATTGCTTTGGATATTTGTTGCCAGATGCCATCTTTAACCACTTTAATTTCGTCTTGATAATTTTTAATTGATTCTTTGGTTATAATAAGTCAGTCCGTATCATACTTTCACTTGTGACCTTATTTTTTTTTTTTGTTAGGTAGGAGTTTGACTTTAATTTCAGAAAGGTAATGATCAGAATCAAGTTCAACATTCCTTACTACTTTCACATTCACCCTCAATTTCCGTTGTATTTTCTTGCGAAATAGGCACACGGTCTAACTGACATTCTTCTAACATAGTCGGGAAGATATCCGTGTCTTAGCTTTCTTGAACAGTTTATTATTATTATTATTACTATTATTATTATTATTACTACCATGATTAAAGTTTTTACGACATGGTGAAAGAAGACAAGTTATTGTTGTTGGAACGTTCTGGATGGGTTCGTGACAGGATGGAGCTCTAGCAAGCGACCTGAAGTGAAAATATGCTATTTATTAAACACAGAGCGCGTTAAGTGAGGGAACTAAAATCACACTCTTTCGTGGATAATTGTTTAACATTCAATCCCCTCCAACCCTTCCAAACGAATTATATACGTTTTGCAGTGAGTTAATGACGTTTTATTATGGAAGAGTTACCTCTTTACTGATCAGCACCGTTTTGGGGCATGATTGATGGGTAATGACTGGACACAGAAAAATATTAATAACAGTACCTACCCAAATATTAATATCAGTATCTCTAGTTCATCGAGTTACGTAACTAGAGGTAATTACAGATGTGGATATTCAAAGTAATAATGATTTTGATGATAAAAACCTGTTCAGTGTAAATATGAGCACGTAAGTCTGCTTTGTGGTTAAAAGTTAAAGGACGGTATCAGTATTAAAATTTGTGTCTAGTTATATTAAATGTGATCGATGTTAATTATAATACTTGATTCGCTATTTAGCCATTTGGGATAGAATGCTACACTTAAGCGCACAGTGCCCTGTAGAAGACAGATGCGCTGCCGACATTTACAAAGGTTAAAGATAGAGACATGTTCTTTTCCATGGGTTCTTTAGTACACTTACATCATATTGACACTGAATCAACATTTGCTTTATATGTTAACAATTTATGTTTCATTTTGATACCGGAAACACCATGCACTGGAATTTTCGCTTCGTGGTCTGAGTTGTATTTGTGCAACACATACGACGTAAATGATGTCCAGTATAAAATCATTAATCTGTCAACGTTTAAGACTGCAGGAAGCAAATATTAATACAGTGAAAATTGTAGCACATTAACGTGATTTAGTTCCATGGTGAATCAACGTACAGTTGACAAATAAATTATCTGGACGTCATTTAACACTATACAGTAAGCGACGACAACTTGGATACGAAGTTGGAACTTGCGTAATGCATTAAGAATATGATAGTCTATGTGGTAGCAAAAAGCTGTCATGATCAGCCATTACTTCTTAGCACGTGGGATGTATATTATAGCGTCTGATCTCAGCAGGCAAAAATACAGACCAAGGCACATGCTTAGCGTTAGAGATCTGGTGTAAACAATAGGTTTATCTTCATATCCATGGATGCGTACTGGAAGACGTATATATAAGATTTCGTTCGCCGATAATGTATTTGAGGATTCATATAATGGACTTGTGGATGCAGATAATAGTTTTACAGATGCAGATAACGGAACTGTCGTTGTTGATAGTAAATTTGCGCATAGCACTTCTCAGATCCACATAGACCTCTTGTGAGATGGCGATTGACGTCTTGGAAAGGACGCACTGCTTTTCTACAGGTATGTCCTTAGGCTGCCAAGGAGTTCTTTATAAAGAGCGTACCATTAGTTGAAAGGATAAGTTATTTATAAAGGTTGTATCCTCACCAAAAAAAATCACATGTTGATGTGGTGGCGTAGATAGAGATGGACTGAGAGCGACTGTGTAAGTGGTTAACAACGAAATGCTGGAGGCTTTATAGCGTCGTTGTTCAAATTTGTCTGTTGAGATAGTCTCCCACCTCCTAGCTTAAGATACCCACTCAAGCGGAGGTGACCTGAAGGAACTACCCCAGTGTAGCCTTGCAGAGGCCAAGGGCAGGTCACTTCAAGGTTTAGGCAATATACCAGTTACGACTTCATAATTATAGCTAAATCATCCTTCTCTCGGTCTCCCAAAATGTCTTTCCCCCGAGAGCTTGAACTTATTTTAAAATTTCTGGAATTTTGTCTTCTTCCACACATTTAAGATGTTTCCTCCATTCTGTCTTTGTTCTTCACTCCGTCGTTTACGTTAAATGATTGCTGCTCCTTCACGTAGATCTTAATTCCTTATAAGAACGAACTTTGAGAAGCCTTTGACTGATCTTAATACTCTTGTTTCACATTATTATATACCGCTTTTGTCTTCCTTTTTTTCAATCCGAGATTCACAGTCATAAAGTACGAAAGGCACAGCCTTTGTTTTGTAAAAGTGGTGTTTTGTTCTTCCTTGTCTTGTTGTTTAATATTTTATTTGCAGTTCCACATATGTGCTGAAATTCAATTATCTGTACATCATTATCGTTATTTAAGTTGATATCTCACTCTAAATGCATAAAAATGGAGACGTGTTTCAGTGTCACGTTATTTTTCTGAAATTCATTTGATGCTGAAAGTATTATCGTTCAGACAACATCCTCTCCTACACCCATTTTGTTCTTCCGGCAGACTTAGAACTACTATTGCTGTCAAGCGATTATTTAATATTTTCGCGAAAAATTTACAAATTGCATCCAAAAGGCGTCTCCCTCTGTATCTGTAGCCTACGTTTCTTTAATCTTTCTTAAAAAAAGAAATTAGCTGCTTGTTTTAGTGTTTTGGCTATTTAGAATTAGTTTGTTTAAGGGGGTAGGACGTCAAACGGGCCGACTTCGAGAAGGAGAGGCACCACAGGACATTTTAATTTGCACTGTCTATACTTTTACAAATAAATTCATAAAACTTTGTCAGCATGACCAGGAAGGATTCAGGATTCACACTCACAGCAGTGGAAGTTCAAAAACATGAAAAAATAATATTTTATAAATGTTAAATTTCATGATTTTTTCATTTACTGTTGGCTGCATTTGTTGCTATAGGTACACTTTTCTTCATAAGTAAGAGAGATTCTTCGATGAATTTTGCACAGCTTACAAACCATACTTAAGGTGTATGCCACTCTAGAATTTATTTAATCTATGGAAAAATGAATGGGCTGTTACGTTCTAAACTCCGTGCTTAGAGAAAACTCGAATTTTATAGTTAATTATCTCAATTTTTACCACAGTTTTTAACAGATTTGGGAAACTCTAGAGTTTCATACACCTGTAAGTATGGTTTGTATGCTGTGCAACATTCATCGAAGAATCTCTCTTAATTATGAAGAAAAGTGTACCTACAGCAATAAATGTAGTCAATACCAAGTGAAAAAAATGACGAAATTTCACATGTAAAAAAAATTTGTTTTGTTATGTTTTTGAACTTCCTCTGTTATGAGTGTGCATGCTGAATCCTTCCCGGCCATGCTGACAAAGTCTTATAAATTTATCTGTAAAAGTATAGACAGTGCAAATAAAAATGTCCTGTGGTGCCTCTCCTGCTCCAAGTCGGCCCGTTTCACGCCCTAACCACCTTAATTAGCCAATTAAAGTCTGGTAAAACAAGAACAATCCTCACTGAATTAATTGTTCGACGTAAATGTATTGTTTATACGCCACCCATTCATTCCTCCAATGAGCAATCTCCTACTAATCTGTGTATATTAGGTCCTTTTAAAGACAGGAAGGCAGCTGACATCCTTGACAGCAGTTTGGAAAATGAAGAACAATGATTTAACCGTAAGTATCTGAGATATCACATACAAAAATCAGTCCGTATCCATGGTTTGATGACAACGAGTGGTCTGTGTGAATATTGTCTGGAAGATTATAGCGTGAGCAATACGTGCTCCGCTACTTCTCGGTTACCTGTTTGTTTTTTCCTAAACGCTCACTTCCGAGCTGTGTGGTGCTATTAGCGTTCCCACGGCACCATGCTGCGTAGGTCATTAGCCGCCTCGCAGACGAGGGCGCCGAGCTCGCTGCAGGCCACTCCGCAAAGTGCTCGCTCTCACCTTGGGCCCGTGGGAAGTGCCTCGCGGAGAGCTGACCTTCCGCAAGACGGTGTTAGCGAGCGGAAGCGCCGGGCCGGGTCGCCGCCGCCTGTTACCTGCGCCCGCCAAGGCGACACTGTGTGTGTGTGTGTGTGTGTGTGTGTGTGTGTGTGTGTGTGTGTGGCCGGCAGGCGAGCAGCCGCGGCCACTGCGACCGCAAATTGTCGCCGGCCGTTATCCACTTGCGCCTCGTCCGGCCCAGCGTCAGCGCGTTCCGGCGGCTGTTGCGCGACCGTGGGACGACCTGCCACTAGCCTGACCTCACGCCGACACCCTACTGACCCAACGGTGCTTTCTGCTAGCCGTCGACACTGCGTAACGTAATACCCCCGAACGCCCTTTAGGACTGCAATGTCGCTCGTACAGGTCGACAACATTGACATACTTCATTGTCCTGAGGGTCATGTAATCATTAGCGTGTAGTAATTTATTGTACACTTCAATCCGTAACATAAATGAATCATAGAGCACAAGAACCAAGGCATCATTCTCACACAGGATATGTTTTATTAATGCTATATGATAATAATTCAAACTCGCTTCTTCGATTGCAAAACTCCCAGTTTGAAAAACACAAAATGTAGAGTACGCGTGGGGAAATTGGAGTCAGAAGAATTTGTAATAAAGAACGGACTTAAGCAGGGAGATGCCCTGTCTCCGCTACTTTTTAATTTAGTCCTTGTGGTGTGCGTACTGTAAGACCTTCGGTACACACACCATCGGATTATTTGACTTGTCGCTCTAACGAAGTAGGCGAGTGTCAGCAATATGTCTCGTGGTCTTTTCGTGGCGTGTTTATCTTCTGCCGTTAGGTCAGACGATAGAAATGCCACCTGCACGCTTAGAGTAGCAGATTGACGGTGACCAACTTCAAACAGAACTTGATTAATTTTCACACACATTTATTAAAATAATAACAAGTGTAAAAATTACTTAACTTGATTCTGGATGCTATTTACAATTGCCAATCTGAAGTTCCTTTGGTCTTGGTACATTAATCTTATTCTCACATATCTCTGATACTTGACAAAGTGTCTATACATTTCTCTTCATGGCTATGTACAGGAATATGATAATCTTATTAGGCGCAGACTGAAACTTGACTATAGACTGGTACAGACAAATGAAGACTAATGCAGACCAATGCAGACTGACTAATTGGAGGTCTGTACACTCGTTATAATACCTCGCGCGTTCAGGTATCACTGCGCGAGTGTGATCCGCGAGGAGAAAAGGTTCTACTTTAGCAGCAGTCTCCTTGGCTGCGTTACATATTAATACGCGGATCGGCGGAAGCAGAATTTGGTCCGTCTCTAAGGCAGCGCCATCTCGTAGTGTGGAGACAGACGAGCGCTGCGCCAGCGCTGTTGTGCTTAGTGGGGCGCGCTCTAGTGGGAACATTGTGTACACACTGACCACGCGGAACTATGTACACAACAGTTCTAGAATATATTGTACGAATGGCAGCAGATAATTCAGACGGTTTGGAGTTAAATGGAAATATTAAGATGTTAGGGTATGCAGATGATCTAAACATCATTAGCAATAGGATAGCATCTGTAACAACAAATGCGAAAGCGTTAATCAAGGCTAGTGAAGATGTAGGTCTAAGGATAAGTGAAGACAAAACTAAATACCTGGTTACTACTAGAATGCCAACAGCAAAAGATCAGGAAATGTTAAGAGTTGGAGACATTCAGTTTGAAAAAGTGAACACATTTAAGTATCTAGGCGTGGACATCACTTCGAGAAATGAGATTCAATCTCAACTGAAGAAGAGATTACGGGCGGGAAATGCGTGCTACTTCTCACTGAATAAATTACTTTCATCACGGATATTGTCTAGGAATTTAAAGATTAGAATATACAAAACTATTATTCTACCAATTATGCTGTATGGGTGTGAGACTTGGTCTCTCACTGTGCAAAATAAAAAGCCGTTTCGAGTATTTGAAAACAAAATTTAGAGGAAAATTTTCGGAGCATAAAGGGATGACATTAGCGGAGAGTGGCGAAAACTGCATAACGAAGATGTTCACGAACTCTATTCAAGCCCTGAGATAATCAGTATTATTAAATCACGTAGGCTGCGATGGGCGGGTTACGTAGCTCGAATGGATGAGGGCAGGGCAGCGCGCAGAGTACTGGCAGGACACCTAGAGGGAAAACGTCCTGTGGGGAGACCGAGGTGTAGATGGGAGGACAATGTGAAGGCTGATTTGAGGAGCCTAGGTATTGAAGGTGAATGGAAAGAAATAGCCCAAGACAGGGACAGATGGCGAAAATACGTTGCTGAGGTAATGGACTCTTGAGTCTGGTACGACCAGTAAGTAAGTAAGTAAGTAAGTATATGATGATGATAATAATAATAATAATAATAATAATAATAACAACAAGGCTTCCTAGAACTCTCTTGAGACAGACACTTTTGGACATTTTGCACATTTTAGGAGAGCTAGTTGCAAGATTCTTTCGGGTACAATGTCTCAAGTGATGTTTCTTGTTGAAATATCTCACCTTTTTGAATTACATACAAGAGTTCTACAGAGAGATAGCATCTCCATGCTTCTGGGCAAAGTCATCAGAGAATGGGGAAAAGAAATCGGAAATCTAGACTATGAACATTGGGACCACGGGGGACAGAATCAAAGTGAAGTACCTAGCTTTTGCTTATTATTTACTTTCTTTGTGATTCTGAAAGTCTAAGAGGCTCTGTTATTTATGAACCATCGTTTATTTTGTTTCATTTACCGAAGGACTAGCATCCATTTTGTTTCACTTACTGAAGAACCATCCTTTCTTTTGTTTCATTCTGGAGGATATTTTTGTGCTAATTGCGTCAGAAAACTTTTGTTTATCCCTATATCTGGATGTTTACCTATGCCAAATATATAGTCAGTGGTGAATAAGAGGTCTTAAAAAGTTCTACGAGTCTGTTCGCCCACAACAAATATAACTGTGTAGCGCTAGATGTTGAAAACTTATCCATGCCTGATTTCCACTATCGTCTCGATTATGGCGCGAATGTATTCGAACACCAGAGCTTCCACTCCTCTTTCGATTTTCTGACCTCCACAAATACATCGCCTGTCACACCCTTATTTGTCTTTCAGACTAGTTTGACCATTCTGCATCAGCTAAAAAGAGTGTCGTATGATGGTTAGTTGTTGCCATACACTTCCGCCATGTTAGGATGTAGTGTTACAACATTGTTCCCGTTCTAATTTAAGAAATTAATTACCGGCCGATATTTCACTTTATAAATGTGCTGCGAAAATTTATTTTCGTTTCACTAACAACGTGCTAAGGTAGTGTGGTGTGGTAGTATCAGTGTGTACGATGACTGCAGAAATGTGCCTGTACTCCAGCAAAGTATTAAACACGTATCTTCGTATTTTCGAGGTTATAACTGAAAATTTTAAGTACCTCTCCCATGAAACAACATTCACAAAAATATGCGGGACTTCGCGGAGCAACAGATCGTATAGAGTGCTCAAGAACAACTTATAGGAAGAGTCAGAACCTGTGTTTCACTGATTACGACGAATTTCGGAATACTAATCGGGCTCCATTCCGCATATTCTTTCAGCCTGATCCGAAACTGATCTTGAATCATAACTTTTGGGTTCGATTTTTGGAAAATGAAAGCATATTAATCTAAGCATTTTCAGGGGGAGACAGTTTCTCGTGGCCTCTGAATCGTAAGATTTGAGGTCTTACAGAATATTGTGTATTCGTATGTGTCAGCAACAAAAGTCAATATCCGAAAACGTCTTCTGGATTGTACTTTGCAAATCACTCGTACGACAGGTTCCAGAGTATTGCTTAACTGTGTGGGACCTGTACGAGATAGGACTAACAGGGGATACTGATTGCATACACAGAAGGGCAGCACGAATGGTCGCAGGTTTGTTTAATCCCTGGCAGAGTGTCACAGCGATACTGAAGGAACAGAACTGGAAATCTCTTCAAGGTAGACGGAAACTATCTCGAGAAAGAGTGTTAACGAAGTTTCAAGAACCGGATTTAAATGATTCCTCTCGCAATATACTACAACCCCTTACGTATCGCTCACATAGGGGCCGTGAGGATAAGGTTAGAGTAGTTACTGCAAGCACAGAAGTAGTCAAACATCATTCTTCCCGCACTCCATACGTGAATGGAACAGGAAGAAATCCTAGTAATTAGCCGCGCGGGGTAGCCGAGCGGTCTGAGGCGTCTTGTTACGGTCCGCGCGGCTTCCGTCGTCGGAGGTTCGAGTCCTCCATCGGGCATGGGTGTGTGTGTGTGTGTGTGTGGCGACCTTATCGTAACTTAAAGTTTGATTAAGTAGTGCGTGAGCTTAGGGACCGATGACTTCAGCAGTTTGGTCCCATAAGACTTCACCACAAAAAATTCTAGTAAGTGGCACAGTGGGACGTACGCTCTGCCAAGCACCTCAAGGTGGTTTGCGCAGTAATGATGTAGATGTATAAGTAGATGTAGATGACCACGCCATGTATTCTGCAATTGCACCTCAAACGTAAGTTCATTATTTTACACCATGATGCCTCTCACTGTACCAAAAATTAAGATTGTACTTTATTTGTTTACGTCATATTCTGTTATAAATAATTAACCTACAAATCATATCAAGCTGTAAAGCGAGTGCAACGGTCGCAGGTTCGAATCCTGCCTCGGGCATGGATGTGTGTCATGTCCTTAGGTTAGTTAGGTTTAAGTAGTTCTAAGTCCTAGGGGACTGATGACCTCAGTAGTTAAGTCCCATAGTGCTCAGAGCCATTTGAACCATTTGTAAAGCGAGTAGCGAAATAGAGCCAATTGAAAAATGTTTCTTGACGGTTAGAAATTTAGTTTCGTAACATCGCAGCTAAATACTACTGTTACGTACAATATGATATATTCTTTTAGACTCCTCAGACTCTACAAATTCATGGTTTTAAGTGTAAATTTTAATTTTTAGTCTTCGTTTGTTAACATAGCAGCCATCTCTGCAGCCTTATACATTCGGTCTACGTGTACCGTTATTTGTAATTGGCAAGTGAATGAAAAGATTTTGCCACGAGCACTGCAGTTCATTGACACCAATTTAGAACCCCCCCCCCCAACTCCTCCCCCTCCCCCCTATCGCAGAATGGTCATACATTTGCGATACACTTTCTCAGCGAATCGTGCCAGCAGTATTGGCCATTCACTTTCCTGTGGTCACGTCTCCTTCAGCTTTAACCCTGACATTTTCTGACCACGAAATTGGTAGTCTGTCCGAAACCTGTATCTCGGAAAACGAAAGGAAGGAAAGGGAAGGTACTGACAATGGTCAACGCGGGCCATTCCAGCACTGGTTATATAAACAATGACGCTGTTCAAGGTGAGAACAAAATTACCGTTGCGTGTAGTTTTACAAGTGTTGTTACACCTTAGCAGGGAATCGAACATGTAGTGTATTACATCTGTTTAAAAGAAGTGTTATTCTCCACTCTGATGTTACGTAAATAATTTTTTCTTTCACGAATAAATTGCAGGCGACTTTTGGAATCCAAGGAAAGGAAGCTACGACACGTTTAAAACTGAAACCGGGTAACGTATTTTTTATTCAACACAGAAATTCGTTTCGCTTACTAGTTCGCATTACAACTGACTCCATTGACGAGGCAGTTCCCTTACCGTGAACTCAGATTTCCTTTGGCTTGTTAAACATTTTAAACTAAGATGGGAAACAATTTGTAGTTTGTTTTCCTGGAAACTGTGGCACCATTTTTTTCTCAAAGCTCTACATCTGTATTCTCAAAACCATATTGTTGTGGGTCGCTTAGTATAGTTCGTGTAGCATTCTCGAACTGAACAAGGAAAGCAAAGGAAGAGTTAACTGAAGGTACGCCTCCATATTTAGGAATTGTCTGACTTCACCACCACAGTAATTTCATGAAAAGTAGGTGGCAAAACTAAAATACAGCTGCATAACGCCCCCCCTTCCACCCCGCCCCCCAGAAATTTTAACAACAAACATTTAAGTACGAATCCGTAAAAAATCACTCTTGTCTTCTTTCGAACTTCAATGTTACACCGGTTGATACTAAATAATAAGGATACAAAACTGTCAACTGACGTTTTCGTAAGCTACATTTCCAGATAACCACGTTCTACCATCTCCGGCTCTTACAACTTGTTTCGTTTCAAATTTCAGTATTATTCTCTCTCGATGCATACTCCTAAGTAATTAACTGTTGCGATTGTTTACAGTAAGCGTCGTGTAGCTGGGGGAGCCCCATGGGCTGTTCAGTTGCTGAATCTGGATGGGTTTCACTATTCAGTTGACGGTTTGTGTGAGTGCAAGGTACACCAACGGAGGTAGGTATAAATTCTGTGGACTACATGTGTTATCAGAACAATAAATGCAATAATGTTTGTTATTTACAATATGGGAACATCTAGTGCAGTAATGCAGAAACTCAGATGATATACGGGTGTACAGCATTTCCACTTTCTCTTCATTGGTGTACATTCACTCTACACAAACGTTGCACTAAACGTTGCTCACGTTGAGTGAAAGACCGCTGTGCAGTTTCTTCGTGTTTCCATTTGTTTACTGTCTGCTCAAGCAAGTGAGCGATTTACGTTAGCACGGGAACGTGCACTGTGATCTGGTACAGGAGAGTCACAGCCACTTTTATGTTTACGTGAACGGAACATTGTGGTACGTTTCTGAACAGACTTTAAGCAGAGAACGGGCATAACACGATAAAAAATGTATGGTGCTCTTTCAAAAGAGGTACTGCTGTTCTCATCTTCGATGTGACCATAGTTACATGAAAGCCAATCATGCTAGTTGACCTGATTTGATTTACATACGGAGACGCAATGACTGGGATTAGCCCCTGTTGCCCGCATGAAAACTAATTTTACTGTGCGGTATCTCTTCCTTTTATTCTACTAAAGTCAGCCAGTACTCTTGAAGACGTCAAAACTGGTTCAGATTGCTCTGAGCACTATGGGACTTAACATCTGAGGTCATCAGTCCCATAGAACTTAGAACAACTTAAACCTAACCAACCTAAGGACATTACACACATCCATGCCCGAGGCAGGATTCAAACCTGCGGCCGTAGCTTGAAGAGGTCATTGGGTCGTCAGTCTTCTGAGTGGTTCGATGCGGCTCGATACTGATACCCCTCTTGTGCCAACCTCTTTGCATCAGGGTGCCACTTGCAACCCATGGCCTCAATTCTTTGCTGGATGAAGCCCGGTCCCTGTTTTCCTACACAGTTTTTTTAATTTCTGTAGCTCCCTCTAGTACCATGGAAGTTATTCCATCATGTCTTAACAGATATCCTACCATCCTATCCCTTCTTCTTGTCCGTGCTTTCCACATATTCCTCACCGCTTCTGTGCAGAACCTTCTCTTTCCTTATACTATCAGTCCAATTAATTTTCAACATTTTGCTATAGCGCCCCACCTCAAATCCTTCGATTCTATTCTTTTGCTGTTTTCCACTGTCCACCATAGAATGCTGGGCCCCAATGTACGTTCTCAGAAATTTTTTCGTCAAATTAAAGGCTATGTTTGATACCAGTAGACCTCTCTTGGCCAGGAACGCCCTTTTTGCCAATGATGGTATGCTTTTTTAGTCCTTCTTGCTCCGTCCCTTATAGGGAATTTTATTGCCTAGGTAGCAGAATTCCATAACTTCATCTAATGCGTGGTCACCAACCTTGATGTTAAGTTTGTCACTGTTCTCATTTCAGCTACCTTTCATTACTTTCGTCTTTCTTAGATTTACTCTCAATCCATATTCTGTAGTAATTAAATTGTTCATTCCATTCAACACTTCCTGTAACACTTCTTCAGTTGCACTGAGGATGTCATCAGCGAATCTGATCATTTATATCCTTTCAACTTGAATATTAATTCCATTGTTGCATTTTCTTTCATTCCCAAATTGCTTCTTTGATGTGTGGATTGAACAATTGGGGGAAAGATTACATCCCTGTCTTGCATCCTTTTTAATCCAAACACTTCGCTCTTGTTCTTTCACTCTTATTGTTCGATTCCCGGCGGGGTCAGGGATTTTCTCTGCTTCATGATGGCTGGGTATTGTGTGATGTCCTTAGGTTAGTTAGGTTTAAGTAGTTCTAAGTTCTAGGGGACCGATGACCATAGATGTTAAGTCCCATAGTGCTCAGAGCCATTTGAACCATCTTATTGTTCCCTCTTGGCACTTGTACATACTGCATAAACCTGTCTCTCCATATAGCTTACCCATGTTATTCTCGGACTTTCGAACTGCTTGCATCATTTTACATTGTCGAATGCTTTTTCTAGGTCAACAAATCCTATGAACGTGACTAGATTTTTCTTTAGCCTTGCTTCCATTATCGACAGCAACGTCACAACTGCCTCCCGGTTGGCTCTACGTTGCCTACTCTTCATCAGTACCAAGTTGTGATCTGAGTAAATATCTTCCTTACAATCCAGTAGCCAACCATGGTGCTTTTCCAAGTATACCCCGTCCTCTTGTGTTTCTTGAGTGGTGTATTCGCCATTACTAGCTGAGATTTATTGCAGGACTCAATTAGTCTTTCTCGTCACCCATTCCTACTACTAAGCCCACATTCTTCTTTCCTATATTCCTTCCTCTTCAGCTGCCTTCTAATCCCCCATGACTATTAGATATTCGTCTTAATTTACATGTCCCCTCGTTTGCTGCCACCCAGCGTGCCCAGGTCCGTTTTGTTCTCCGCTTGGGGATTGAGTGTTGTCTTGTCCTAATCACTATTTCATCAACATCTATACGAAAGTCGCCCCGTGGGGTGTCAACTGGAAATATTTGCAACTCAGTGGCGGAACTTCATCCGGTGGGGACTCCTGACCATCAATGCCATGCGATAATCGTCATACATTTACGTACTGAATTTTTCATTCAGTATCCTCCTACACTTTCCCTACCTCTTCTTCGGCTTGCTACGTCGACATTTATACATGAACTATCGTTGTCTGTACTGATTTGCTGTCGATTCTGAACTTTCCACTGTAACTCGCTCTCTGCCCTACCTAGCTGTTGTTGTGGCCTTCACTCCAGAGACTGGTTTGATGTAGCCCTCTATGCTACCTACCTTTTTTCCTACCCATAACGAATCCTACTTCCGTTATACCCTATACTCATCTGACCTTCATTTCTTATCTTCTTTCCATTTCACTTCACTGACCCCTACTACATCTACATTGAAACTTTGCATTTCCCATTCCCAATTTTCCATCGTTCCTACCACGTTCTGACTTCTGACATTCAGAGCCACGACACGTAGTACGTTATCCTTCAGTGGATTATTTAGTCAGTCTTTTCTCATGATCACCTCCACCATGCAAGTCCCCTCCTGGAGAGGCAAATAGGGGACTAGTCCGGAACTTTTGGCAATGGAGAGGTCATCATTACACTTTTTCAATTACAAGCCACATGCCTGGTGTAAATGTATTATATGTCTTTAAAGCAGTTGTTTCCATTGTCTTCTGCATCCATTGCCGTCTGCATCCACAGGCCATGTGACTTGTCACTGAAAAGTGTCTTGGTGCTTGTTGCAATGCACAAGTTTCCAGTCCTCCAGTCCTCCATTCGGATCTCCTTATGGGGACTGCCAAGTGGGCGGTGACTAACAGAGAAAGAGAGAATAAACAACGAAAATTTAACGTTCTACGAGTCGGGGAGCGGAATGTCAGTAGCTGGAACGTGGTACGGGTGCTAGAAAGTCTGAAAAGGGAAATTCTAAGGCCTGCTCTAAATAAAGGGGGATGGGGGTCACCGTAGTGAAATGGAAGATAAGGAAACCTGAGGGGACGGGTATAGTGTAATATCAACAGCTGCAGAAAAGGGTGTAATTGGAGTAGTATTCGTTATGAATAGGAAGGTAGGGAAGAGAGTGGGTTAATGTGAACAGTTCAATGATAGGTATCCTCAGTTTTGTTCATGTTTACATGCCAACGTCGCTAGCAGAATGTGAAGAAGTGGAAAATGTGTATGGGGAGACTGAACGGGTAGTTCAGTACGTAAAGGGAAATGAAAATATAACAGGCATGGGAGATTGGATGGTTGTTGTAGAGGAAAGAGTAGTATAAAGGGTTAAAGGAGACTATGAGCTTGAAATTGTGAATTAAGGAGGAGAATCAGTGAGTTCTGCAATAAATTTCAGATGATAACTGACGTGAAGCATTATACAACAGCTACTCAAGCAATATTGAGAATATTCAGCCCAGTTGTCAATCGTGTGATAATTGTCGCAATATGTTTCGCGACGATATTTTCCCATTTTAAAGTGCTAAAAACAAGGAAATCGTATAAAACAGTCCTACTTACATCGACAGACATATATAAGGATTACAGATGTCATGTGTTATATCCTACATTAAAAATTTTTTTGTGCCACTAGGTGTCGTCATAACTTAAAAATAAGCTACACACTTAGATTGTGAACTCAAACCATTAAACATAAAACATCATAAGCCGGTGCATCCACCTTTCCCGAGGTACAGCTGCACACGAAAAGCCGCTGCCACCACCTCCAAACGATGATACTTACTTAAAGTCTAATGGTCAGCATCAGCGATACTAGGTCTGCTTCGCAGATATTCAAAGGGATGTCTGCCATTATCCCTGTTAATGCGCATCCCATTACTAAACCTTTATTCCGTACATAACAGTTACCATTAAGCTTCAAATAGTTGAACGATAAAACAAACTTTAATAACCCATATAAATACATCAATTTCCACATCGGAGTTTTCACGATGCTCACGTAAGTTGTGTTCTGTTATGTCTATCGTTTCTTCCACTGGGACAGATGTGTGCAAATTAGCTACATCTAATGAGGACATCTGTAATCCTTATACACTCCTGGAAATGGAAAAAGGAACACATTGACACCGGTGTGTCAGACCCACCATACTTGCTCCGGACACAGCGAGAGGGCTGTACAAGCAATGATCACACGCACGGCACAGCGGACACACCAGGAACCGCGGTGTTGGCCGTCGAATGGCGCTAGCTGCGCAGCATTTGTGCACCGCCGCCGTCAGTGTCAGCCAGTTTGCCGTGGCATACGGAGCTCCATCGCAGTCTTTAACACTGGTAGCATGCCGCGACAGCGTGGACGTGAACCGTATGTGCAGTTGACGGACTTTGAGCGAGGTCGTATAGTGGGCATGCGGGAGGCCGGGTGGACGTACCGCCGAATTGCTCAACACGTGGGGCGTGAGGTCTCCACAGTACATCGATGTTGTCGCCAGTGGTCGGCGGAAGGTGCACGTGCCCGTCGACCTGGGACCGGACCGCAGCGCCGCACGGATGCACGCCAAGGCCGTAGGATCCTACGCAGTGCCGTAGGGGACCGCACCGCCACTTCCCAGCAAATTAGGGACACTGTTGCTCCTGGGGTATCGGCGAGGACCATTCGCAACCGTCTCCATGAAGCTGGGCTACGGTCCCGCACACCGTTAGGCCGTCTTCCGCTCACGCCCCAACATCGTGCAGCCCGCCTCCAGTGGTGTCGCGACAGGCGTGAATGGAGGGACGAATGGAGACGTGTCGTCTTCAGCGATGAGAGTCGTTTCTGCCTTGGTGCCAGTGATGGTCGTATGCGTGTTTGGCGCCGTGCAGGTGAGCGCCACAATCAGGACTGCATACGACCGAGGCACACGGGGCCAACACCCGGCATCATGGTGTGGGGAGCGATCTCCTACACTGGCCGTACACCACTGGTGATCTTCGAGGGGACACTGAATAGTGCACGGTACATCCAAACCGTCATCGAACCCATCGTTCTACCATTCCTAGACCGGCAAGGGAACTTGCTGTTCCAACAGGACAATGCACGTCCGCATGTATCCCGTGCCACCCAACGTGCTCTAGAAGGTGTAAGTCAACTACCCTGGCCAGCAAGATCTCCGGATCTGTCCCCCATTGAGCATGTTTGGGACTGGATGAAGCGTCGTCTCACGCGGTCTGCACGTCCAGCGCGAACGCTGGTCCAACTGAGGCGCCAGGTGGAAATGGCATGGCAAGCCGTTCTACAGGACTACATCCAGCATCTCTACGATCGTCTCCATGGGAGAATAGCAGCCTGCATTGCTGCGAAAGGTGGATATACACTGTACTAGTGCCGACATTGTGCATGCTCTGTTGCCTGTGTCTATGTGCCTGTGGTTCTGTCAGTGTGATCATGTGATGTATCTGACCCCAGGAATGTGTCAATAAAGTTTCCCCATCCTGGGACAATGAATTCACGGTGTTCTTATTTCAATTTCCAGGAGTGTGTGTCTGTCGGTATAAGGAGGATTATTTTATCTGGTTCCTTGTTTTTAGTACTTTAAAATATGATAATGTTGTCCCAAAACATATTGTGGCAATAATCATACGATTGACAACTGGGCTCAATATCCTCAATATTTTCTAAATAACAGCTGTATGATGGCTTCAGTTCAGTTATCCTAGAACATACTGTACCGGACGCACTCCATGTTTTGGAGCAAACATGGAAACAAGGCGATGGATCGATTGCAAGGTTTGAAAATTATAGTCCCCAACAAGGAAACACGCGAAAACACACAGGCACCGTACTCTTGGTACGAAAATTGTGAAAGCGATCCAGAACATCAGTTGTAATAAACGGTGTATAGAAGCGATGTAATCCCACCAATTATGTGACAAATGTTTCAAGTTTAACGTAAAGATCGAATAAGTTAAGCAAAAGATTTTGTAAAATGTGGGTTGACAGAGAGATTAGAGAACCGTACAAGAAGAAATCCATATTAGGTTGGGAGTTGTACAAGATAGCTTTATGACTATCCAAGGCACTGTCGGGGGTACAGTTTGACGAATTATACATTATTATCAGTGGGTTAGTTTTTAAAACGACAGAGGCGATAGTTAAGACACGTGAAAAGAAGTTATTAGATTTGGTAACGAAGAAGATCAATAAAATGTTCCTGGGTATTAGGACGTGGTCCCATGGATTTCACCTAAAGACCCAACACTTCGTCCCCATCTACGGATGACATTTTGAAGCGGGATCCTAACTTCTTCGATAATCCGATGCAACACCCTACCTCGTTACTGACAACGGAAATGGTTCTTCCATATAAAGGTTTAAAATACAATGTTCCACCAACAATGAAGATGGAAAACATCCGTAAACTAGTGGGGAAACAAAACTATTGCCGACAGTTTGAAAAAGTCGAGGGAGGAATGATGTCATTTATCACATAAGGCAAAAATAAATCAAAAGGAATTATTAGTTGAAAGGGAGAGCAGATAATCGAAGGTATTAAAACAGTTACATCAGAAGTTGGAGGAAAATGATACGTTTTTGTTGAAAGGGGACAAGGGGAACACAGCCATCGTTATGAAGAAAGATGACTACGTGGATAAAGTAAATAGTTTCTTCGAAGAAAGTGGAATAATAAAAAGTAAATATGACTTCACTACTAGATTTCAGGCAGGGCTTAAGAAACACTTAAAAGACACTCAGTTTTTATTTACCAAAAAATAAATACACAACTTTATAATAACGAATCCGGAGGCTCCGTATTTGGACGGCGATGTCTTGAAGATATTAAGACGGGGAACCGTTACGGCCCCTGGTTTGTGGCAGAAGAAGACCTGGAGCAAGATTAAGTGAGATCCTTCGGAAAAGATGTAGTTACAATGAAACCTTTCGGTTGAAATTAGTAAGGGGCTAGCACAACTGATACAAGAAAGCTAACGTATATGAAGGTGAAAAGTTAGCTTCATTAGATGTAGCTAATCTGTATACATCTGTGCCAATGGAGGAAACGATAGGCATTATAAAAACCACCTAAGTATGCATGCTAAAATATTTGATGAGAAAATTTATGAATTTATAACGTTATTAAAGTTCAGTTATTTTAAATTAAATGGTTTTATACACAGATGTATAAAACGTATTTTGATAAAATTCTCATATTATATCACTGGTCCGAGGAAAAAGTAAATGAGTTGGTGGGTGACTTCCTTAAGATGCACAAAAACATAGTTATTACGCTAGAGAATAAGGAACATGGAGTCTTAAATTATCAGGACCTGAAGACCGTGAACAAGAGTAACAAGCTCGATGTAGGAATTTTAGAAAACCCATGTTCACAGAGACGGTTATTGATAAGTCCTGATGCGACTCCCAGAAATGAAACCATTTTCAAAAATGCAGTGCACAGGGCTAATTCCATACCTCTAAGTCCGGAAAACCATAATGAGGAAATAAGAACCCTAAGACAAATAGCAACAGAAAATGGTTTTGACATGGGTTTGATAGATCGGTTGGATGTAACACTTAGGATTGGTAACCAGCAAAATGATAAAAATCCAGACAAATTCAGAGTCATACCGTACTGGGGGCCCATCTTACATAAATTAGCAAGGTTGTTTAATAAAAAATTAGGACAGAGGCTGAGGAAAAAGATTGACACAGATGCGAACTGAATGAGGAAATCGAGTGTGTATGAAGTGAAATGTCAGTATTTTGAAGCGAGATATGTGGGGCTGACGGAACGGAATATTAAAGTCAGATTTAGAAAGCTAGACAGAACGGTTCGTCTGCTGCAGCAGAGCATCTCAAGAATGAGCAGAATTCGTTGGGAAATGTAACGGAGAGCATGAGGTTGTTGCAATTTTAAAGGAGGTAGAAAGTTATTGTACCTTGAATGAGAGGTACGTCGGCCCTTTCAATGAGAGGACGGAAGTGTCTAAAAGGTATTACTAGACACACTTTACTGATATACTCCTTAAGAAGCAGCCACCTATGTGTTTCCCTAGTAATAAAGACTTTTTTTTTGTTCATCAGTCTACTGACTGGTTTGATGCGGCCCGCCACGAGTTCATTTCCTGTGCTTACCTCTTCATCTCAGAGTAGCACTTGCAACCTACGTCCTCAATTATTTGCTTGACGTATTCCAATCTCTGTCTTCCTCTACACTTTTTGCCCTCTACAGCTCCCTCTAGTACCATGGAAGTCATTCCCTCATGTCTTAGCAGATGTCCTATCATCCTGTCCCTTCTCCTTATCAGTGTTTTCCACATATTCCTTTCCTCTCCGATTCTGCGTAGAACCTCCTCATTCCTTACCTTATCAGTCCACCTAATTTTCAACATTCGTCTATAGCACCACATCTCAAATGCTTCGATTCTCTTCTGTTCCGGTTTTCCCACAGTCCATGTTTCACTACCATGCAATGCTGTACTCCAGACGTACATCCTCAGAAATTTCTTCCTCAAATTAAGGCCGGTATTTGATATTAGTAGACTTCTCTTGGCCAGAAATGCATTCTTTGCCATAGCGAGTCTGCTTTTGATGTCCTCCTTGCTCCGTCCGTCATTGGTTATTTTACTGCCTAGGTAGCAGAATTCCTTAACTTCATTGACTTCGTGACCATCAATCCTCATGTTAAGTTTCTCGCTGTTCTCATTTCTACTACTTCTCATTACCTTCGTCCTTCTCCGATTTATTCTCAAACCATACTGTTTACTCATTAGACTGTTCATTCCGTTCAGCAGATCATTTAATTCTACTTCACTTTCACTAAGGATAGCAATGTCATCAGCGAATCGTATCGTTGGTATCCTTTCACCTTGTATTTTAATTCCACTCTTGAGCCTCTCTTTTATTTTCATCATTGCTTCCACGATGTACAGATTAAATAGTAGGGGCGAAAGGCTACAACCTTGTCTTACACCCTTCTTAATACGAGCACTTCGTTCTTGATCGTCCACTCTTATTATTCCGTCTTGTTTGTTGTACATATTGTATATGACCCGTCTCTCCCTATAGCTTACCCCTACTGTTTTCAGAATCTCGAACAGCTTGCACAATTTTATATTGTCGAACGCTTTCTCCAGGTCGACAAATCCTATGAAAGTGTCTTGATTTTTCTTTGGCCTTGCTTCCATTATTAGCCGTAACGTTAGAATTGCCTCTCTCGTCCCTTTACTTTTCCTAAAGCCAATCTGATCGCCACCTAGTGCATTCTCAATTTTCTTTTCCATTTTTCTGTATATTATTCTTGTAAGCAGCTTCAATGCATGAGCTGATAAGCTGATTGTACGATAATTCTCGCACTCGTCAGCTCTTGCCGTCTTCGGAATTGTGTGGATGATGCATTTCCGAAAGTCAGATGGTATATCGCCATACTCATATATTGTACACACCAACGTGAATAGTCGTTTTGTTGTCACTTCCCCCAATGATTTTAGAAATTCTGATGGAATGTTATCTATCCCTTCTGCCTTATTTGACCGTAAGTCCTCCAAAGCTCTTTTAAATTCCGATTCTAATACTGGATCCACTATCTCTTTTAAATCGACTCCTGTTTCTTCTTCTATCACATCAGACAAATCTTCATCCTCATTGAGGCTTTCAGTGTATTCTTTCCACCTATCTGCTCTCTCCTCTGCATTTAACAGTGGAATTCCCGTTGCACTCTTAATGTTACCACCGTTGCTTTTAATGTCACCAAAGGTTGTTTTGACTTACCTGTATGCTGAGTCTGTCATTCCGACAATCATATCTTTTTCGATGTCTTAACATTTTTCCTGCAGCCATTTCGTCTTAGTTTCCCTGCACTTCCTATTTATTTCATTCCTCAGCGAATTGTATTTCTGTATTCCTGATTTTCCCGGAACATGTTTGTACTTCCTCCTTTCATCAATCAACTGAAGTATTTCTTCTGTTACCCATGGTTTCTTCGCAGCTACCTTCTTTGTGCCTATGTTTTCCTTCCCAACTTCTGTGATGGCCCTTTTTAGAGATGTCCATTCCTCTTCAACTGTACTGCCTACTGAGCTATTCCTTATTGCTGTATCTATAGCGTTAGAGAACTTCAAACGTATCTCGTCATTCCTTAGTACTTCCGTATCCCACTTGATTGCGTAATGATTCTTCCTGACTAATGTCTTGAACTTCAGCCTACTCTTCGTCACTACTATATTGTGATCTGTGTCTATATCTGCTCCTGGGTACGCCTTACAATCCATTATCTGATTTCGGAATCTCTGTCTGACCATGATGTAATCTAATTTAAATCTTCCAGTATCTCCCGGCCTTTTCCAAGTATACCTCCTCCTCTTGTGGTTCTTGAACCGGGTATTCGCTATTACTAGCTGAAACTTGTTACAGAACTCAATTAGTCTTTCTCCTCTTTCATTCCTTGTCCCAAGCCCATATTCTCCTGTAACCTTTTGTTCTACTCCTTTCCCTACAACTGCATTCCAGTCGCCCATGACTATTAGATTTTCGTCCCCATTTACGTACTGCATTACCCTTTCAATATCCTCATACACTTTCTCTATCTGTTCATCTTCAGCTTGCGACGTCGGCATGTATACCTGAACTATCGTTGTCAGTGTTGGTCTGCTGTCGATTCTGATTAGAACAACCCGGTCACTGAACTGTTCACAGTAACACACCCTCTTCCCTACCTTCCTATTCATAACGAATCCTACACCTGTTATACCATTTTCTGCTGCTGTTGATATTACCCGATACTCATCTGACCAGAAATCCTTGTCTTCCTTCCACTTCACTTCACTGACCCCTACTATCTCTAGATTGAGCCTTTGCATTTCCCTTCTCAGATTTTCTAGTTTCCCTACCACGTTCAAGCTTCTGACATTCCACGCCCCGACTCGTAGAACGTTATCCTTTCGCTGATTACACTGGGCAACAAAAAAAGATTTTTTTAAAAAGTCTAGGGTTTTCCCGCTGAATTAGACTAATTTTGATGCCCTGAGTCCGAAAATGACCTTGGTTTTGTTCTATCAGGTCAGGATTTTTTGCTACAGAAATTTTTAAAAATCGACTTTTCGTAAAAAAACAAATTTCTTTGTATCATCTGCTGAGAAACCCCGGAAGATTTTTTCCGTTTTCCTCAAGAAATAATAGTCAACGTATGCAAATTCATTATGTTTTTATTTACTCCATCAAATTAAATAAGCATATTTATCATAATATTAGTATAACAATGAGCGTTACGTGACACAAAAGTTCAGAGTTCACGGCATGAATCGGCGTTTCTTCGATTCCCGTTTGTGAGCAGCTGCTGGGTTGTCTCTCTTCAGCATCCAGCAGTAATCCGCCATCATGACTGCGTCCCACCTCCCCTGGTACCTGTCCTCCATCTGGCGCATGTCCTGATGGAACCTTTCTCCCTGCTCGTCGCTCATCGCCCCAAGGTTTTCAGGAAATTCTCCATGTGTGAGTACAGGAAGTGCATCTTTATACTCATCAAACACACGAGCTTTTGAAAGGCCTCTATCATGCTGCTGATGAGTCTGGCGTGGTTTTCTGCCTTCGTGTTCCCCAAGAAGTTGTTCACCACCTGCACAAACGACTTCCACGCGGCGCACTCTAACGTGTTCATGGAGTTTTCGAACTCTGTGTCGTTTATGAGCTGCCGTATCTGTGGCCCATCGAAAATGCCGGCCTTCAGCTTCTCAATGGTCAGTCGCGGAAAGGCTCGGCACAGGTAGTGGAAGCACCTCCCATCCTTGTCCAGAGCACGCGTGAACTGTTTCATTAACCCAAGCTTCATGTGTAGCGGTGGGATCAATATCTTCTCCCGGTCAACAAGAGCTTCGTTTATGATGTTTCTCGCACCAGGTACTAACTGCTCTCGTGGCGGCCACACTTTCTTTACATAGTGCTGGGCTCTGTCTCGACTGTCCCACATACATATAAAGCATGGGTATTTCGTGAACCCTAACTGCTGACCAAGTAGAAAGTTCACCATCTTGAAGTCGACGCAGATGATCCATTGGTGCTGCTCATATTGGATTTTGTCGAGCACGTACTTCACTGCTTCATATTTCTCTACGAGAGTTGTGGAGTGAGCAAGAGGGATTGAGGCGAACTCGTTCCCGTTGTGGAGGAGCACACACTTCAAAGAGCGCTTGCAGCTGTCAATAAAGAGTCGCCAATCTCTCGGATCGTATGTAGGAGCCCCGAGTTTAACAAGAAGACCGGCGACATCTCGGCAGTACACTAGGTCTTCCTCCTGGCAGAAGTAGCCCATGTAGTCCTCATGCCTTCTACGAAAGAAAGTGATACGCGCGTCCTCGCCAAGTAGATTTTTCTCTTTGAGTCTGGAGGCCAACAGCTCGGATGAAGTCTTCGACAAGCTGAGATCCCGAACAAGATCATTAAGCTCAGATTGTGAAAAGAGCTGCCGACCATCTTGTGCTTCATACTCCTCGTCTGCTATATATCCTCCCTCGTCTGCAGTGGTGGCCTCGTCGTCGATGTTAGGAAGCTCTGTGAACGCTGGTACAGGAATTTCTTCGCAGTGAGCAACTGGACGGCGGGCAGATGGAAGGTCGAGGTACTGGAGGCTGTGCCGATTCTCCCGGTTGATGCCAGTAGTATTGATGGCGCAGAAGTAACAATCCGATGCATGGTCCAAGGGCTCCCTCCAAACCATCGGAATCCCAAACTTCAGTGAAGTTTTCGTGCCCTTCGTCCACCGCCGGAGGTATTCCACGCACTTCTTGCAGACCGTGTGCGGTGCCCAGGGCTTATCTTGGTCACCCAGCTTGACTTGAAAGTAAGCCTGGTAGGCGTTCTTCACAAATCCCGTGATGTTCTTCCTGTCCACTGAAAGCGTGTATTCTCCGCAGATGTAGCAGAAAAGTCTGGATTATTCATGCATGAACGTCGCGCAGAAGCCATATCAATCTGAAATAGTAATAGAAATATGCAGTTGACTGTCAGACAATAAAAATTAGAATAAATTTTATACTATAGTAAGAAAAAAAGGGATCCATTGGAATGATTAACTGTTACAATCTTAAAGGCTTCTTTTGTTTTCATATGTCCTGAATAATCCCCTTAAAACCCCTAATATTAGCATATTGAAGCCTATAAAAAGGCTTACATTTCAGGGAAAAATGGTCATGTAGGCCTATGGCTGTATCTCAAAAAGTTGACCTGATAGAGCAAAATCAATGTGATATTCGGACTCAGAACACCAAAATTAGTCTAAATCAGCTGAGAAACCCATGACGTTTTTTTGGTTGTTGCCCAGTGTTATTCAATCTTTTTCTCATGGTAACCTCCCCCTTGGCAGTCCCCTCCCGGAGATCCGAATGGGGGACTATTCCGGAATCTTTTGCCAATGGAGAGACCATCATGACACTTATTCAATTACAGGCCACATGTCCTGTGGATACACGTTATGTGTCTTTAATGCAGTGGTTTCCATTGCCTTCTGCATCCTCATGTCGTTGATCATTGCTGATTCTTCCGCCTTTAGGGGCAATTTCCCACCTCTTGGACAAGAGAGTGCCCTGAACCTCTATCCGCTCCTCCGCCCTCTTTGACAAGGCCGTTGGCAGAATAAGTCTTCGGCCGCCAATGCCGATTATTCATCAAAATTTAGGCAGCGGCGCGGATCGAACCCGGGACCGAAGACGTTTTTGATTATGAATCAAAGACGCTGCCCCTAGACCACGGATTTACGCAGCATAGTTCCGTTCATATTGGAGCATAGACGGAGCTTTAAGTTAGATTCGTCTAGGACCAGACAGGCATTTGTCAAAGATTTTATGACACACAGTAGTATCGTTGGTGCTGAGCATTAGGCTTTAACCAATTATCATCGTTGGCATGTGATGGCAGCGGCTTTTATTTAGCAACTGTACCTCGGGAACGGTGGATGCATCGGCTTGTGATGTTTTATGTTTTGCAAATTGGCAATGCACGTGTGCAGCTTGTTTTTAAGTTGTATCGAGTCCTAATCGCATAAAAAAAATTTTCAGGTAGGTTATAACTCATGACGACTGTAATGCTTATATGTCTGTTTACGTGAGGAAGATTGTTTTACCTGGTTTCCTTGCTTTTAGCACTTGAAAATGGGATAATGTTGTCCAGACAAAAAGCTGCGGTTGTAATCACACGATTGAGAATTAGTCCGTATTTCCTGCAGTTTCAGATCGCAATTGATAGTCATCTATTCAAGAGTCATGCTTTCCGTTACATTTCCCAGCGAATTCTGCTCATTCTTGAGATGCTTTGCTACAGAAACTTGGGAAAGTCCAGGAGATACACAAAGTTTCGAGTCAAATTACATTATCGTTAGGCAAAGAAGGAAATGCAAAAATGTTGAGGGAAACTCACGAATACAGAATTATAAGCCAGTGAGAATAAAATAAATGGGAAGTACACGGAAGCTAAGGCGAAATATCTACATGACAAATGAGGAAAAAAAATTAAAAGAAATGATTGTCGGAAATGATTGAGTTAGCATACATAAATGCCAAAACAGCCTTGGGGGAAACAAAAAGCAAAGGCGGTAAAATTAAGAATGCAATGGGATTCCACTCTCATATGCAGATAGGTGGAAAGAGTAGATTGAAAGAGACGGCTTACTTGATGACGTGATAGAAGAAGAAAGAGCAGTGGATAGGGAAGAGAATGGACATCCAGAAATAGAATTTAGAAGACCGTTTCGTCTTCATGGCTTCTTTGGGCGGATTTTAGTTTTTTATGGAAGAATGAAAATCAAATATGGCAGAGGGGGTACATAACATCGCATCGGAATTTCTAAAATGATTGGGTGCATTGGCAACAAACCTATTATTCAAGGTGGTGTACAGAATTTACGAGACAGATGATATACCATCAGTAATTTTGGAAAAACATTATCAATACAATTCCCAAGTTAGCAAGAGCCGACAAGTAAGAAAACTATCGCACAAGAAGCTTAACAGCTCATGTATCTACATCTACATCCATACCCCGCAAGCCACCTGACGGTGTGTGGCGGAGGGTACCTCTATCGGTTTTCCTTCAATTCCAGTCTCGTATGTTCGTGGAAAGAAAGATTGTCAGTATGCCTCTGTGTGGGCTCTAATCTCTCCAATTTTATCCTCATGGTCTCTTCGCGAGATATACGTAGGAGGGAGCAATATACTGCTTGACTCCTCGGTGAAGGTATGTTCTCGAAACTATAACAAAAGACCGTACCGAGCTACTGAGCGTCTCTCCTGCAGAGTCTTCCACTGGAGTTTATCTATCATCTCCGTAACGCTTTCGCGATTACTAAATGATCCTGTGACGAAGCGCGCTGCTCTCCGTTGGATCTTCTCGAACTCTACTATCAACCCTATCTGGTACGGATCTCACACTGGTGAGCAGTATTCAAGCGTCGGGCGAACAAATGTACTGTAACCTACTTGCTTTCTTTTCGGATTGCATTTCCTTAGAATTCTTCCAATTAATCTCAGTCTGGCATCTGCTTTACCGACGATCAACTTTATATGATCATTCCATTTTAAATCACTCCTAATGCGTACTCCCAGATAATTTATGGAATTAACTGCTTCCAGTTGCTTACCTGATATATTGTAGCTGGATGATAAGGGATCTTTCTTTCTATGTATTCGCGGCACATTATAAAAGTCTTAATTGAGATTCAATTGCCATTCCATGCACAATACGTCAATTTGCTGCAGATCCTACTGCATTTCAGTACAATTTTCCATTGTTACAACCTGTCGATATATCACAGCATCATCCGCAAAAAGCCTCAGTGAACTTCCGATGTCATCCACAAGGTCATTTATGTATATTGTGAATAGCAACAGTCCTACGACACTCCCCTGCGGCACACCTGAAATCACTTCGGAAGCCTTCTCTCCATTGAGAATGACATGCTGCGTTCTGTTATCTAGGAACTCTTCAATCCAAACACACAATTGGTCTGATAGCCCATATGCTCTTACTTTGTTCATTAAAAGACTGTGGGGAACTGTATCGAACGTCTTGCGGAAGTCAAGAAACACGGCATCTACCTGGTAACCCATGTCCATGACCCTCTGAGTCTCGTGGACGAATAGCGCGAGCTGGGTTTCACTCGATAGTCTTTTTCGAAACCCATGCTGATTCCTACAGAGTAGATTTCCAGCCTCCAGAAAAGTCATTATACCCGAACATAATACGTGTTCCCAAAGTCTACAACTGATCGACGTCAGAGATTAGGTCTATAGTTCTGCACATCTGTTCGACCTTGAAGACGGGGATGACCCGTGCCCTTTTCCAATCGTTTGGAACGCTACGCTCTTCTAGAGACCTACGGTACACCGCTGCAAGAAGGGGGTGGGGGGTGGGGGGCAAAGTTCCTTCGCGTACTCTGTGTAAAATCGAACTGGTATCCCACCAGGCCCAGCGACCTTTCCTCTTTTGAGCGATTTTAATTGTTTATATCCCTCTGTCGTCTATTTCGATATCTACCGTTTTGTCATCTGTGCGACAATCTAGAGAAGGAACTACAGTGCAGTCTTCCTCTGTGAAACAGCTTTGGAAAAAGACATTTAGTATTTCGGCCTTTAGCCTGTCATCCTCTGTTTCAGTACCATTTTGGTCACAGAGTGTCTGGACATATTGCTTTGATCTACCAACCGCTTTGACACCAGACCAAAATTTCTTAGGACTTTCTGCCAAGTAAGTACATAGAAGTTTACTTTCGAATTCATTGAACGCCTCTCGCATAGCCCTCCTCACACTGTACTTCGCTACGAGTAATTTTTGTTTGTCTGCAAGGCTTTGGCTGTATTTATGTTTGCTGTGAAGTTCCCCTTTCACACCTACTATTTTGTCCATCCTAGTTGCGAACAAGAGTAATACACAGAATAAAGGGAAAGAAAATTGAGGATGTGTTAGATGGCTATCATTTTGGCTTTAGGAAAGGTAAAGGGAACAGAGAGGCAATTCTGACGTTGCGGTTGATAATGAAGGCAAGACTGAACGAAAATCAAGACATGCTCATAGGATTTGCCGACCTGGAAAAAGAGTTCGACTGTGTAAAATGGTGCAAGATGTTAGAAGTTCTGAGAAAAATTGGGCTAAACTATAGAGAAGGAGTGGCATGTACGATATGCACAACAACCAAGGGGGAAAAATGAGAATGGAAGACCAGTAACGAAGTGTTCGAATTATAAAGTGTGTAGGACAAAGATGTAGACTTTCACACCTACTGTTCTGTCCATACGTCGAAGAAGCCACGGTGGAAATAAAATTAAGGTTCAATAGTGGAATTAAAAGTCAAGGTGAAAGGGTATCAATGATAAGATTTGCCCATGACATTGCTGTTCTCTGTGAAAGTGAAGAAGATTTACTGGTTATGCTAAATGGAATGAACACACTAGTTAGTACAGTATAGGAACCGAGAGTGAATTGAAGAATGACGAAAGGAATGAGAGATAGCAGAAACGACAACAGCGAGAAACTGAACATCAGGATTGGTGGTCACGAAGTAGAAGGTAAGGAATTCTGCTACCTAGGCAGCAAAATAACCTCTGAGCGACTGACCAGATATAGAAAGCAGACTTGCACTTTCAAAAATGACGTACGTGACCAACCCGAAATGTAATTCTGTTAAACATGGGTTTTGATTTCAGAAAGAAATTTCTGAGAAAGTACGTCTGGAGGACAGCATTGTGTGGTAGGTAAAGATGGACTGTTGGAAAACCAGAAAAGAAGAGAATCGAAGCTCATGTGTTATTATGGTTCGATAAGGTAAAGAAACAGGGAGTTCTCCGCAGACGCGGCGACCAAAGGAATATACGGAAAACACCGCCAGGAAGAGCGGTCAGGATGACAGGACATCTTTTAAGACATGAGGGAATAACTTCCATAGTGCTAGAGGGAGCTGCAGAAAGTAAAAACTGTGTAAGAAGACAGAGCTTGGGTTACATCCAGCAGAGAGTTGAGAACGTAGGTTGGAAATGCTACTGTCAGATGAAAAGCTTGGATCAGTTAAAAGACTGATGACACATTGGTTTGGTACATTTCTCTTTTTGTGCCTTAATTCAATTTTCTACATGCTGACATAGTTTATATGTTATCGTCACTTAAGCTATAATTGATACATGTTCCGGTTCAACAAACAGAGTCGTTGCCATTGTCCTAGCAAGACCATCAGCTGGTTCCTTACCAGTAATATTTGGTGACAAGGGTCCCACAGCTTGTTTACCCAGTGGTTTCCCCTAAGCTCATAAGGGAATCCTGCCACTCCACAAGGATATTTGGTCTCGTTGAGGAGGCTGATAGATCACGCTGGTTAACGTCTTCCTGGTAGCTGGACGTCATTTGTTTGAAACACCTTTTACATTCCTTCAGGGCAAAAAGTTATTTGGGTGATCAAGATAAATGGGACACCGTATAGTTCAGCATTTTTCTGATTTTACTTAAATCTAATATACATTAGCTCAATATAACATTAATAATGTGTAGATCATTCTCTCAGACATGTATGTCGAAAGTTTCAAAAGTAAATTTTCTACAATATAAAAGGTTTAACAAGTAGTTAGAAGGATGCTAAGTGATTTGACTACGAATAAGTCTTTCGAATTGTACTTCCTGCCACTCCACAAGGATATTTGGTCTCGCTGAGGAGGCTGATAGATCACGCTGGTTAACGTCTTCCTGGTAGCTGGACGTCATTTGTTTGAAACACCTTTTACATTCCTTCAGGGCAAAAAGTTATTTGGGTGATCAAGATAAATGGGACACCGTATAGTTCAGCATTTTTCTGATTTTACTTAAATCTAATATACATTAGCTCAATATAACATTAATAATGTGTAGATCATTCTCTCAGACATGTATGTCGAAAGTTTCAAAAGTAAATTTTCTACAATATGAAAGGTTTAACAAGTAGTTTGAAGGATGCTAAGTGATTTGACTTACGAATAGGTCTTTCGAATTGTACTTCTGGTATTATAAATTTTACCACTAAAATTTTCTCAACTATAGCAGGAAACAGAAATTTCGTGAGTATGACCAAAATTTATTTTTATTTTAAGGCATTTAAAAACAAATTTGAAACCTTAATGCATAATCATTACCTAAAATACAAAGCTACTCTTCGGAATAAATTAATTCAGCATTAGCTACTGATTCATGTTTCCAGGTATCACAGTAGAATACTTTTTCTTTGCTCTTGCACGTATTTGAGAAACATAATCATGTCTATCCCCTACTTCACTTTTCAGACCTTTACGAAGGAGCTGGTTTTACCAATTTTGGTTTCTTAAGGCTCTTTTTGTTTTTCTGAGATGATTTGTCAAGGAGAAGCCCCTTGTAAGGACTATCAGTGATTTCCACAGCAGATAGTGTTGCTCTGCTTCCTATTGTTTTTTTTGCAGATTTAAATTAGGGCAGATATCTTGTGGGCCTACTGACAGTCTGCTACAATACGTTGATTTTTGGAAGTAGAATGATTCAGGAGGGCATAATTTCCATTAGATTATCTTGCTTTCCCTGGTGGTTCTTGACCACTGATTTCTTCGTCGACCTTCTGATTATGGGTTGGATTTAGTCACCTCAGTGACCGAATCCCAAAAAGTGGGCGGATCCAGTGCCCAGATTCCAGTTTTGGTGACGCCATTTATAGCATTTTTTACTGTCGCAGCTACGCCGTATGACTCTCCTAGCAGCTGAGCAATCTAATACTGCTGCCAGCGTTTGTGCGGAGCCGTTTGTGAGCTTCTTGATTGCAATAAGCTGCAAGTAGCTTTAAAATGCAACGCATGTTGTCTGTAGGCTGTCAATGGCCTGTGGAGGTAGGCAAAGCAAGAGTACACAATTTTTTCTCCCAAAATCACAACACGAACAGCAGTACAATTACTTGATAAATTATTACATTAAATCAGTTGCTAAAACATGTATAGTGATCATTATTTTAAAATTTACTTATGTTACTTTAGCAGTGGTTCTCAGATGCCACGAACTTCAAACTTCTATCCTGCCACTCTTCTTCCGACAGGTCTCTCCATGGCTTTGTCTACAGTTCCCCTCCACATTGCCCTCAGCCTCCCTCGGCTCCTTCTACCTGACGGGGACCAGTCGAGTAAACACTGAGGCCATCGTTGTTTCTTCATCTGTCGAGCGTGCCCATGCCACCTCAGTATTTGCGCATCAGTCCTGTCTGTGATTGTTTTTTATTGCATCCATATCCATTCTTACAGATCGTTCTGCAGTCGATCCAGGTGGGTCATTCTCGTGTTACGCTGTAAGCTGTCCATCTCGACAGCCTCAGTTTTTGTTTGTCGTTCAATATCCAACAATCTGAGTCATACGCCAGAAAGCTGTCAACCACAGCCCATTGCAGTACTACTACTTTGTTCGTCATTTTAAAATATACGTGCACAATACATGAGGAAATTGGTGATACGATTTATAAGACGATGCCATACTTCTTAAACTTACATTTTACTGCACAGAGTCCAGGATGATTTTAAACGTTTGTACTCGGTATTATCGAAGAGTAAGTAAGTTGGATGCTATATAATTTATAAATAGACATCTGTAAAACTACAGATGCTTATTTAAATTATGAACTCCCTGTCGGACTGGTCACATAGAACAGCTAGAGATTCCATCCTACGTGCCGCTTTGCGGTGCAGATAGTTTGCTAGAAACGATAGTGGTACAGTTCGAAAGGGGGTACTATTTGTAAGACTTTACGCTACCCGTATTGTGAAAAGCTCAGTCTGCACCGTAACACGCCGAGTTGTGGTCTACCAAAACTACAGTCCAATACTTTTGGTCCAGTATATAAATGAAATAGTAAACGGCAGCATTACTGTGGTATTGGTAGAGCAAGAAACGTTAATGAATATATAAGAACCAAACTAGAAACCGGTGGTTTCTGTTTCTTCCTCTTTGTTTGTTTGGTCGTCTCTTTTGCACTTCAGTATTGGTCTGCTGTGTGTTTTATATCCGTACACATTGTAAATTGCATTTTATAAGTAATAAAAATTAGTTGATCGAGTAACTTCAGTGCTTTTATGTAAACAAAGAGTTTACTTTTTACGTAAGTTCAAAATGGTTCAAATGGCTCTGAGCACTATGGGACTTAACTACTAAGGTCATCAGTCCCCTAGAACTTAGAACTACTTAAACCTAACTAACCTAAGGACATCACACACATCCATACCCGAGGGAGGATTCGAACCTGCGACCGTAGCGGTCACGCGGTTCCAAACTGACGCGCTTAGAACCGCACGGCCACACCGGCCGGCTTTACGTAAGTACAGTTCGCACACACAAACATGAAAAATCTATGTAACTGTTGTTATTTTGTACTCAATAGGACATTCTTGATCATGATCGAAGAGTTTTCTGTTAATAAATGACTTAGTAGATAGTGTCGGAAGTTCCATGCGGCTTTTCGCGGATAGTGCTGTAGTATACAGAGAAGTTGCAGCATTAGAAAATAGCAGCGAAATGCAGAAAGATCTGCAGCGGATAGGCACTTGGTGCAGGGAGTGGCAACTGACCCTTAAGATAGACAAATGCAATGTATTGCGAATGCATAGAAAGAAGGATCCTTTATTGAATGATTGTATGATAGCAGAACAAACACTGGTAGCAGTTACTTCTGTAAAATATCTGGGAGTATGCGCGCGGAAGGATTTGAAGAGGAATAATCATATAAAATTGAAACGCCCCCTTAGAAAAATTTCTACATGACTGTGCTTAAACTGACACACAATATTTTTAGCGCAGCGCAATCTGACTTTCAAAACTCCCTACAAAAGAATGGCCCTGACTAACATTAACCTATACCTTTCACAAATCACTTACCTCACCAAAAATCGTCGTTCCTCGAGCTACTGCAATACAGCGAGCGCCACTACTGCCAGCTAAATAAAAGATTCAAACTGCTGAAGGCACTAACTACTGATAGGCATAGTTAGCAAATGAAAGATTTTGATAGAGAACAAACAATGTATTTACCTCAATAGTGTTCAAAAGTCATAATGTATATAGCAGTTCATGACATCCAGTCTTACGAATTTCAAAACTCCGCCATCTCTCTCCCCACATCCACCACTGCTGGCGGCTCACCTCCAACTGCCCAACGCTACGCGCTGTTAACATCCAACTGCCCAACACTACAATGGCAGACAACAATGCAAACTGGCCACAGACTGCACACAGCACAGCCAGTGATTTTCATACAGAGCGCTACGTAACGTTGCCAATAAGAAAACATAAACAGCCTACTTATAAAATTAATTGTTGGTAAGGCGGGTGCCAGGTTGAGATTCATTGGAAGAGTCCTTAGAAAATGTAGTCCATCAACAAAGTAGGTGGCTTACGAAACACTCGTTCGACCTATACTTGAGTATTGCTCATCAGTGTGGGATCCGTACCAGGTCGGGTTGACAGAGGAGATAGAGAAGATGCAAAAAAGAGCGGCGCGTTTCGTCACAGGGTTATTTGGTAAGCGTGATAGCGTTACGGAGATGTTTAGCAAACTCAAGTGGCAGACTCTGCAAGACAGGCGCTCTGCATCGCGGTGTAGCTTGCTGTCCAGGTTTCGAGAGGGTGCGTTTCTGGATGTGATATCGAATATATTGCTTCCCCCTACTTACACCTCCCGAGGAGGTCACGAATGTAAAATCGAATGTAAAATTAGAGAGATTCGAGCGCGCACGGAGGCTTTCCGGCAGTCGTTCTTCCCGCGAACCATACGCGACTGGAAAAGGAAAGGGAGGTAATGACAGTGGCACGTAAAGTGCCCTCCGCCGCACACCGTTGTGTAGCTTGCGGAGTATAAATGTAGATGAAGATGTAGATGTACTGACAAATGTGGAAGTTACTTATGCATAACGGAAATATGTTTAATATAAGTTCGACAAAGTGTTGAAGTTACGTTTGATGTACTTTTGCTTTGCGCTTATTTTATAGGAAATTGTGTTTTCTAGCACTAGATGATAAATCTGTATTCTTTCTTTATTTTTAGTACAATATCGCTCTGTTTCTCATTACAGATCATCAGTTTTCGAATAAAATCTGAATTAAACATAGACAATCACAATTTTGCTATAAATGCTGTTTATTTTTAATAACAGGCGGAACGATAACTATTCAGAACAAAGCAGTTCCGCAGCTTACACAGACCTTTATATATCACCACTACGATTTCCGACAGTTCCCCAATTGCGATTTGAAATGAAATGTGTGTGAAATCTTATGGTACTTAACTGCTAAGGTCATCAGTCCCTAAGCTTACACACTACTTAATCTAAATTATCCTAAGGACAAACACACACACATCCATGCCCGAGGGAGTACTCAAACCTCCGCCAGGACCAGACGCACAGTCCATGACTGCAGACTTGCGATTTTTTAGAGGAGTCTAGTAAGAGACTGAACGCATGTATAAAGAAAACGATCGTTATGAGGTAACGCCTGATAGTTTTGGAACATGCCTAACATAGAGGTAACGCGGGTACTACGTCAATTGACCAAAGTTACTACGAAAACTACCATAGTCTGCAATTACTTACAATAGTCTACGATAGTCGATGGTAGTTTTACAACTCTAGTATCACGTACTGTCGTGTGCTATTGGGCACAGTACGGCACGCAGGTACCACCTCATCGCCAGACTGACCACATTCGTGGCTCTCGGAGGGCGGAAATGAAACCTTGTGCACCGGGCGCGCCTCCGGAGACACAGGAAGCACGCTGCCGAAGGGAAAATACCCGCCTGGCACCCGGCCGGGCGCCTATATTGGTATTTAAAGCGGGTCGATATCGGCGGCCCGTGCGAAATGAGCCAGCCCGCTCGACGCCGCGCCGGGCCGGGCCCACCAATATCGGCAGGGGGCGTTCTCCGCTCTGCCGCGCCAGCTGCTGCCACCACACCGGAGTACATCCAGAGCAGAGCCGGAGCCAGGGGCGCAGGCAGAGGCACGCCGGCCGCCCCGACTGCTGGAATGTTCATTTGCAGAGCGGCGCGCGCGCGTTATGGAGCCCGCCAGCCGGCAGCTACTGCCCGCTCTGGCCGCTTGTTTAATTCTTGATTACGGCGGGCCGGAGCGCTGCCGGCGCTAACAGGTCCCCGCGCCATTGCTGCCGCAACACAAGTGTTCTCCACATTTCACGGCCAGAAGCTTCAAAAGTGTAGATGATATGTTCCACAGCGTTCTGTTAACAAAAAGTGATCCAGCAATAACAGTAGTTCTTCCTTTCGCTGGTAAATGTCTCGCATCTTAGCGGGACGAGCACTTTAATTTCCGATTTGTCTGTGTTGTACTAGGCATGGCGGCCAAGTTTAGGGCCGGCCTGGGTGGTCGAGAGATTCTAGGCGCTTCAGTCTGGATCCGTGCGACCACTACGGTCGCAGGCTCGAATCCTGCCTCGGGCATGGATGTGTGCGATGTCCTTAGGTTAGTTAGGTTTAAGTAGTTCTAAGTTCTAGGAGAATGATGACTTCAGAAGTTAAGTCCCAAAGTGCTCAGAGCCATTTGAACCATTTGAACGAAGTTAAGGCTTGTCCTGCGCAAGTAGGTAAAGCATTCTCCGACAGCCAGTGAGACTTCAGTAGTGTTCTGAGCCCCCTGATGTGAATGTTGTAGGCAGTTGTAATGCATACATGCATTCCCTTCACGTGTTTAAGCCTAGTGTTACGCACTTTTACGCGATCGGGAATTCTCAGTAGCAACCATGTTACATGTACATTTAACAATTAAGCGTCAGCAAGGAGTATTAGTGATGAAATCATAGGAGGTAATGTTGTGCAACCTTAGTAGCGACAATATCCGACTGTTTAGGAGTAGGATCTTACAATCTGAGACAGTGTTCCGAGACAAACTCCCGTCACAATGTCCGCAAACGTGACGTCGGATCCGCCTAGCAACAGCGATCTGAACGCACATTCGCTGAAAGTTTGGATATATATATATATATATATATATATATATATATATATATATATATATATATATATATATCTGTGTGCGTGTGTGTGTGTGTGTTATTAGCCATTAAAATTGCTACACGACGAAGATGACTTGCTACAGACGCGAAATTTAACCGACGGGAAGAAGATGCTGTGATATGAAAATGATTAGCTTTTCAGAGCATTCATACAAGGCTGGCGCCGGTGGCGACACCTACAACGTCCTGACATGAGAAAAGTTTCCAACCGATTTCTCATTCACAAACAGCACTTGACCGGCGTTACCTGGTGAAACGTTGTTGTGATGCCTCGTGTAAGGAGGAGAAATGCGTACCATCACGTTTCCGACTTTGATAAAGGTCGGACTGTAGCCTATCGCGATTGCGGTTTATCGTATCACGACATTGCTGCTCGCGTAGGTCGACATCCAATGACTGTTAGTAGAATATGGAATCGGTGGGTTCAGGAGGGCAATACGGAACGCCAGGCTGGATTCCAACAGCCTCGTACCACTAGCAATCGAGATGATCTTATCCGCATGGCTGTAACGGATAGTGAAGCCACGTATCGATGCCTGAATCAACAGACGGGGATGTTTGCAAGACAACACCAATCTGCACGAACAGTTCTACGACGTTTGCAGCAGCATGGACTATCAGCTCGGAGACCATGGTTGCGGCTACCTTTGACGCTGCATCACATAGTGAAGCGCCTGCGATGGTGTACTCAACGACCAACCTGGATGCACGAATGGCAAAACGTCATTTTTTCGGATGAATCCAGGTTCTGTTTACAGCATCATGATGGTCGCATCCGTGTTTGGCGACACCGCGGTGAACGCACATTGGAAGTGTGTATTCGTCATCGCCATACTGGCGTATCAACGGGCGTGATGGTATGGGGTGACATTGATTAAACGTCTCGATCACTTGTTGTTCGCATTGACGCCACATTGAACAGTGGACGTTACATTTCAGATGTGTTACGACCCGTGGCCGTATCCTTCATTCGATCCCTACGAAATCCTACATTTCAGCAGGATAATGCACGACCGCATGTTGCAGATCCTGTCGGGGTTTTTCTGGATACAGAAAATGTTCGACTGCTGTCCTGGCCAGCACATTCTCCAGATCTCTCACCAATTGAAAACGTCTGGTCAATGGTGGCCGAGCAACTGGCTCGTCACAATACGCCAGTCACTGCTCTTGATGAACTGTGGTATCGTGTTGAAGCTACATGGGCAGCTGTACCTGTACACGCCATCCAAGCTCTGTTTGACTCAATGCCCAGGCGTATCAAGGCCGTTATCACGACCAGAGATGGGGGTTCTGGGTACTGATTTCTCAGGATCCATGCACCGAAATTGCGTGAAAATGTAATCACATGTCAGTTCTAGTATAATATACTTCTCCAATGAATTCCCATTTATCATCTGCATCTGTTCATGGTCTAGCAATTTTAATGGCCAGTAGTATATATAGGAAACGAGAGAAGTGTCTTCATTGGCTGAGACAAAAGGTGGGATAGTCTCTCTTGTCCTTCGGGCAGACAGGGCGAGTTAGTCGCTAGAAGCCACTCAAAACGCACGGTCGAGTAACCGGGGCGGCTCTAAAAGGACGGTCGCGAGTACATATTTCAGCTGTTAAACAAGCTAGAAAGTGAAGTTATTAGTTATCAGAACGCCACGAGTCGTGGGCAGTGTTTATCATTATGTAATTCAGAATGTGTTAATGTGTGTAACTGGTCGAATATAACGGCCTAGTCCAGAGCCGTCATATTGGAAATGCTGATTCTGTGACGTGTGTGACAAAGCAATTTCTGTATTAAAACAAGTATAGTACAAACGTTGTTGACAATTAACAACTGGGCATCCCTAAACACTCCAATTCAGCAGGATCACCACCTACATGGAACCTGGCGACTGAGCGCTACTACTGTGCTACGAGGGACTTAACGAAGCAGCAAGACACCAGGTTAGTGATACCGCCCAGAGAAGCACTTCCTTCTCGCTACAATGCCAATGAGAGTGTTTTACAGTGCAATATTAAATGTTATCGTAGCGATTTATTTAGTGAATTATTATTTAACTGGTTGTGAGCTAACAAGCTCGATGATGGTGGTAAGCGACAAATATTGTGGCAGAGGATGGCTGGATTACTGCTGTCACCAACCTTTACCACCAGTCCGCTCCCCCCCCCCCCCCCCCCTTCATGTCTCATTACGAAATTTTTCACCGAGCGACACAATTAGCACACTGTACCCGCATTCGGGAGAACGACGGTTCATACTCTCGTTTATGTTTTCCCTTACTTACTAAATCACTTCAGCCCTACGCCAGGATGGTTCCTCTGAAAGGGTACGCACGATTTCCATTGCCATCCTTGACACATTCCTAGCCAGTGTTCCATCTCTGACGACATCCTTGTTGACAGCACTTATAAACCTTATCTTCCTTCGAGATTTGTGTACATCTAGTGCTATCCCACGTGAAAGTGTGTAAATTTACGAACAGTCTAATGGTTCAAATGGCTCTGAGCACTATGCGACTTAACTTCTGAGGTCATCAGTCGCCTAGAACTTAGAACTAATTAAACCTAACTAACCTAAGGACATCACACACATCCATGCCCGAGGCAGGATTCGAACCTGCGACCGTAGCGGTCGCTCGGTTCCAGACTGTAGCGCCCAGAACCGCACGGCCACTCCGGCCGGCTTACGAACAGTCTACGACGTGTTCACAAGCCACGTTTTCACATAGTCGGGTGTGGGGAACTGCGTACAATCCTTATCCAGATGGCCGGCACTCCGCCCCTCGTGGCCGTCGTAGCCCTTACGCGAAGTGTATGGTGGCGCCAGTAGAATCGTTCAGCAGCCAACTTCAAAAGCTAGTTCTATAAAATGTTCTCAAAAGTATCCCTAAATAAGAACGTCGCTCTTCTTGCAAGGATTCCCATCTGACTTCCCGATGCATCTCCGTAACACTTGCGTGTTGTTAGAACTATTATTTTGTTTAATTGAATCATCAGTCTTCTGACTGGTTTGGTTCGGCCAGCCACGAATTTCTCAGAGTAACACTTGCCACTCCCTTCATTTATTATCTACTGCATTTATTCCAGTTTCTGCCTTCTTCTACGGCTCCCTCTAGTATAATGGATGTCGTTCCCTCATGTCTTAACAGATGTCCTATCATTGTGTGCCTTCCCCTTGTCAGTGTTTTCCACATATTGCATTCCTCTCCCATTCTCCGCGGAACCTCCACTTTCCTCACCTTCACCTAATTTTCAACATTCGTCTGTAGCACCGTATCTCAATGCTTCGATTCTCTTCTGTTCCGGTTTTCCCACACTGCATGTTTCACTACCATACAATGCTCTGCTCCAAACGTCCATTTTCAGAAATTTCTTCCTCAAATTAAGGCCTATGACAGAAACTAGTAGACCGCTCTTGGCCAGGAATGATCCTTTTGCTGGTGATAGTTTGCTTTTAATTTCCTCCTTCCTCTGTCTGTCACTGGTTATTTTGCTGCCTAGGTAGCAGGATTCCTTCATCTACTTCGTGACCATCAATCTTGATGATAAGTTTTTCGTTGTTCTCATTTCTGCTACTTCTCATTACTTTCACCTTTCTTCGATATAATCTCAATCCATAGACTGTCCATTCCACTGAGCAGATCATATAATTCTTCTTCACATTCACTCAGGATAGCAATTATGTCAACGAATCGTTGGTTGGTTGATTTGTGGGGGGGGGGAGACCAAACAGCTAAAACTAACACTGATATCATGTCACCCTGAACTTTATTTCCACTCCTGAACGTTTCTTTTATTTCCATTTTCCATTGTTGCTTCTTCGATGTACAGAGTGACAGTACGGGTGAAAGACTACATGCCTGTCTTACACCGTTCTTAATTCGAGCACTTCGTTCTTCGTCATCCACTCTTATTGTTCCCTCTTGACTCTTGTACATATAGTATATTACCCGTATCTCGCTATAGCTTACTCCATTTTTTCTCAGAATGTCCAACATCTTGCACCAGTTTACACTGTCGAAGGCTTTTCCCAGGTCGATAAATCCTATGAACGTATCTTGATTTTTCTTTAGCCTTGCTTCAATTATCAACCGCAACGTCAGAATTGCTTGTGTGGTGCTTTTACCTTTAGGAAGCCCAAACTGATCGTCATCTAACACATTCTCAATTTTCATTTACATCCTTCTGTATATCATTCTTGTGAGCAGTTTGATTGCTTGAGCTGTTAAATTGATTCTACGATAATTCTCACACTTGTCAGCTCTTTCAGTCTTCGGAATTGTGTGGATGATAGTTTTCCGAAAGTCAGATGATATGTCGCCTGACTCACGCATTCTACACACCAACGTTTTGTTGCCACTTCCCCCAATGTTTTTTAGAAATTCTGATGGAATATTTTTTATCCCTTCTGCCGTATTTGATCTTAAGTCCTCCAAAGCTCATTTAAATTCTGATTCTAATACTGGATTCCCTATCACTTCTAAACCGACTCCTGTTTCTTCTTCTATCACAACAGTCAAATGTTTCGCCTCATAGAGGCCTTCAGTGTACTCTTTCCACCTATCGGCTCTCTCCGCTGCATTTAGTAGTGTAATTCCCGTTGCACCCTTCCTGTCAATTTAACCGAAGTTTGACTTTCCTATATGCTGAGTCGATCCTTCTGATAATCATGTCTTTCTCGATTTCTTCACATTTTTCATGCAGCATTTCGTCTTAGCTTCCCAGCACTTCCTATTTATTTCATTCCCGAGCACTTTGCATTTCTGTATTGCTGGATTTCCGTGAACTGTTTTGTACTTCCTTCTTTCATCGATCAGCTAAAGTATTTCCTCTGTTACCCATAGTTTCTCCGCAGTTACCTTCTTTGTTCCAATGGCTCTCTTTCCACCTTCTGTCATTGCCCTTTGAGAGATGTTCATTCGTCTTCAACTAAATTGCATTCTGAGCTCTTCCTTACCGCAGTATTTCTAGCCTCAAAGAAATTGAAGCGTATGTCTTCATTCCTTATTACTTTTGTATCCCACTTCTCTGTGTATTTGTTGTATCTAGGAAACCTGCTCACTCGGTTCACTAGAAAAACAATCAAACAAACCGTATTAATGAGTTTTATTACAACAAGATAATTACTATACCTAACTTTGATAGATGTGTCGCAAGCAGAGGGCGACATGCAAAGTAATCAGCCTCCTTGAAAATAGATAAACACAATTATGTGCTGTGTAGAGATTGCTACGTTGCGTCGCCTAACGAAATGGCTAACGTTGAAGCTGCTATCGAAATGGGCCGCCACCAGTCGGGCGCTTATGTCCTCTCCACCTAGGGGCCGTAGCTGTCGCGTTGTCGTCCTGGAGGGAGGTCGGTCAGCGTGCAATTGGCTGGCCTATTCTCACAGGCCTCTCTCCTCTGTCGTTCCCGACTGGCGAGGAGCGTGGACGCACTGATGGACCAGAAGCTGAGGCTTCAGTGGACGTCAGACTTCCGGTCGTACCCCGCAATCCGGCTCTGGTGGATACGGCCCACAGGAAACGCCCAGAAGGATACGCGTCCACTACCTGAGGCCCTTACCAAGCGTCGGCTGCTGCGGCGTGGGCGTGTCAGCTCCATCAGTAGGGCGAGAAGAGGCGGAGGAGGCGGAGTCGCCGTCTCCATGTGGACGTCTGGCGGTGTCGTGATGACACCCTCTGGCAGCTGCTGTGGCCGCGCTCTCCTCGGGATCCGTGAGTCCGAAGGAAGAGATACAGAAGGATCACTGTGCACGTGGTAGTGTCGAATTTGATTGTGATATCGGCGCTGTAATCCGTCTGGCCTTGAAATGAGATACATGCATGCTCCAAGTCGACGAAGGATCTCGCCCCGCGCCAACCGACTGCTGCCGCTAAAAACCATGGAAAATACAATATCAAGGGTCGCAAAGCGATACTTCCTGCTTTCCTTTGCAGCCGGATTCTGAAGAGGGTGGAGCAGGTGGAGCTGTGTTGGATGGTGGTGGCCATGAAGCAATTCCGCCACGAAGGTTTAACTCGTCGATGCGAACGATAGGAGGCGAGAAACAGTTGCAATGCTTGATCCCTGGTGTGTGCGGTGCGAATGTTGGCCATCTCCTGCTTGAAGGCTCGGGCAACACGCTCCGCTTCGCAGCTTGAAAGTGGATGGAATAGTGCACTAGATAGATGCCATATGCCATTGCTTTCACAGAATGTTTAAAATTCATTTGGCGTGAACTGAGGGCCGTTGTCCGACGCTATGACTTCAGGCAATCCTTCGAGCCAAAAAATACAGGACAACGCCTAAACTGTGCTACATGACGTTGTCGAGTTTATTGGCACAGCAAAAGGTTCAAATGGTTCAAATGGCCCTGAGCACTGTGGACGTAACTTTTGAGGTCATCAGTCCCCTAGAACTTAGAACTACTTAAACCTAACTAACCTAGGGACACCACACACGTCCATGCCCTAGGCAGGATTCGAACCTGCGACCGTAGAGGTTGCGCGGTTCCAGACTGTAGCGCCTAGAACCGCTCGGCCACTCCGGCTAGCCACAGCAAAAGGAAAACAGCTGCAAGTCTACGACAATCAACCAACGAATCTTCCAAAAAAGCATAGAATTTTTGTGGTGGAGCGGACTGATTTGCCGCACATGCGTGACACTATGACGTCATCTGTTCTATTTGGGTGGTCATACCCAGCCAAGTATGGTGTCGGCACGTTAACTGTTTCGTACGAACAATAACTCAGTGTCCTTAGTGAAGTAACTACAACGCTCCTTTTTTGCAGATCTTTGGGGATCAACACAAGTGACTATTCACTGTTATTCTGAACAAGAATCTCACTTTGCTGTATAGCAAGGCTGTGCTGACTTGCAAAGTATCGGCACACTACAGAGTTCTTTATGCTATGCTGTGAGCAGGCCAAGATGTGTGAATGTATTTTAGCAGAATGTTGAAATCAGAATCAGCTTCCGTGAACTGGGCAATTTTCCAGTAGTTCAGAGGAAAGGATTGAAGCAATTCAGAATCGTCAGCCTAGATGTGACAACAAGATGCAGCAGAAGCACCAAAGTCTGTATCAGGGCCAACCGGAAGTCGCGAAAGTGCGTCCGCATTACCATGTTGAGCTGTAGGACGATACACAATCTCGTACTCGTATTCAAACATAACAAAGCCCATCTTTGCAGTTTTTGGGCAGTTCGTAGAGTGACCGGCTTTATCGGATGAAACAAGGACTGCAATGGCTTGTGATCCGTTACAAAGTAGAATTTTCTGCCACACAAATAGTGGTAGAATTTGGTGACACCGTACACAATAGCCAATGCCTCTTTCTCTATATGCGAATAGTTGCACTGAGCTTTGCAGAACACTTTCGATTCAAAAGCCTGTCTTTATCATGAATCTTGTATGAAAGCACTGCACCGATTCCGGAAGAACAAGCGTCAAATTGCAACACAACTGGTTTGTCAGGATCAAAGTGATCCAAGCATCGATCACTGAGCAATGCATCTTTAAATTTTTGAAAAGCTTGTTGGAACTCATCTGTCCAAACAAAGAGGACGTTCTTGCGACGCGAGCGGTGCAATGGATCTGCTATTTGTGCAGCATTCGGCATGAACCGAATATAATAGTTCCGTTTCCCTGAGACTGACTGCAATTCTGACATTGCGAGGAACAGGCAAGTCATGTGTGGCAAACAAATATGACGGAAGAGGATGTACACGTTGACTGTTTATGACATGATAAAGATACTGCAACTCAGGTTTTAAAAAATCGCACTTGCCCAGTCTGCACTTTAGTCCTGCATCAGACAACACACGAAACAAAGGACCCAAATGCGCAATAATGTTATGCAGGTGTACGACCTGCTACGACGATATCATCCAGATTGTTTGAAGAGTTTGCTACTTGAGCAGTCAGCTGTTCCAATACCATGGAAAATGTACGTGCGGAAGCAGTGCCAAAAGACAAACGCAAATATTTAAACAAGCCCAAATTGTATTCGCAACACACAGCGTTTGAAATACTTCATCTAGTGTTATGCGTCGCGCAAATCAATTTTTGAAAAGTAGCGACAAGCACCTAATCTCTCCAGGAGATCCTCTGGGTGTGGCAATGGGTATCAATCACAGTTTGTGATTTGACTGTAGACTTAAAGTCAACACGGAGGGGAATACGACCTGAGGGTTTGGGGAGGAAAAGCATTGTACTTGCCCACTGACTAGCTTGTATGGGCGCAATAGTGCTGTTATCTTGCAATTCTTTAAGTTCAGCAGCCACATTGTCCCGTAATGCAATGGGACCAGATCTGGGCCGGCAAAATTTCGGCTGAGCATTGTCTTTCATAGTAATATGTGCAACAAAATTGTTAGCCTCGCCTGAACATTCACAAAAAAGTTCAGGGAATTATTTTAGAAAGCTAGATACACGGTATTTGGCATCGAATGCTGTCACTGAAAACACATTGTCCTGAATTTGAAAGCCTAACGAATCAATCTCGTGATTGTAGCACAGTGAAAGTCAAGGTTCGCATATCTTGGCAGGCAAAGTACATTTTCCGAGAATGGGAATGTCTTGTCCATTATAAGCCGTCAGGTGCTTGCTAGTTTTAGACAGGATGGGGAGCCTAACATTTCATATGTGTTACGATTCAGCAATGTAACAGAAGCACCTGTGTCCAACCGAAATATCACAAATTTTCCACTAAGATGCAAATGAACAAAAAGTTTGTTGGACTGGCGTAGCACTGAAGAAACTGTTTGCTTGCTAGTTGCCTGCAGCAGGCTTTGATTACACTGCATCGATTACATGGGCCTTGTGACCAGATTTTTGTGAGTGGGCAGCATTCTCAGCTTTGTTCCATTGTAAACATACGGATTGTACGTGATCTATCTTGCCGCCAGCGTAACAATGTGCTTGTCTGGATGGGAAATCTTGGCGTTTGTGCTATGAATAGTACTGAGGGCATGACATAATGCTATTCACCGATGTAGCAGACTGTTTAGGGAAGGGTTTACGCGGTTTGGCGCGTGCATGCTGTTGCTGCCTACTGGGCCGGTCACGAGGAAGGCGCGACTCAACCTGAGAAATTGGTGGCTGCCCAAATTTTTCGGCCGCTACGACACCTGAATCATACTGATCTAGAATTTGCACTGCATAATGAAACGAGGGATCTAACTATTTCAAAATCTGTTCTCTAAGTTTGACATCAGTTACACTGTACACGATCACATCATACAACATAACATCTGAATATAAAGCATCACAAGAACATCTGAATTTGCATTTCCTCGTCATACTCCGAAAATCTGTTACCGACTCGTGATAAGTTTGTTCTGATCTTTTCTTGCAACGAAAGAATTGGTACAGGACTGCCTGCACATTCACTTGTTGACCATACTAGTTAGTTAGAGAACCTACAACCTGATCTTAGGGAAGATGGCTCAGAGTGGCGTTTGTGAACAATTTCTGAATGAGGCGAGAGAATCCACTTCCTACCACTGACAAAAAGTAATGTAGTGTCACTGTACCTGATACTTTGTGAGCAATAACGTGGGCTTCATACTGTTGCAACCACTCGAGCCATTCTCCTTCTTTTTCGTTAAACTGGCGAAAAAGCGGTATGGCGCTTACGGTTGTTGCATGTTGGTCTGTTGGGCACACGAAGTTGGTCACTTGGTTGGCCAGTAACTCGTGTACCGTGTTTAGAAGGGTTGCAATCTGCTGCGTCTGAAACTGAAACATATGTGTTCGCTTCCTTGCGTCTATCGCTGGCAGCTGATGCGCCTGAGCAGGGGGTCGGTGAGGTGGGCTGCTCATTTTGGAATAGGCACATGGAATAAAGAGACAATACAAGCAATCAACACACAAGCAAAGAAAATTTCTGCAGTGCCCACCTCAAAACGATAAATAGAAAAAATACTATGCTAGACATTGTTAAAATACGTAAACACACCCATGCAAAGAAAAGGCAAGGTAGAAATGAGGCACCAGAAAAACACAAAAGCCCACGACAAAACAAAACAGAGACAATGAGTGCCAGCTGGTGGCTCTGGGTTGTTTCTACGTCATATGGACATCTTCGTCGCCATATCATTGACCCCTCCTCGTCATCATGTTGTGGAGTCTAGGAATCTTGTATACTCGGTTCACTAAGCAAACAATCAAACAACTCATATTAATGAGTTTTATTACAATAATACAAATACAAATACTTAACTTTGATAGATGTGCCGCAAGCATAGGGCGTCATACAAAATAATCAGTCTTCTTTACAACAAACAAACACAAGTCTGTATTACATAGAGATTACTAATGATGGAGGCTACAATGACTCGGCTAACGAAGTGACTAACGTTGAAGCTGCTACCGAAGTCGGCTGCCACCAGTCGAGCGCGGTGCTTGTGTCCTCTTCACCTAGGGGCCGCTACTGTTGCGTTGTCATCCTGGGGGGAGGTCAGTCAGCGTGCGATTGGCTGATCTCTTCCCCCAGGCTTCTCTACTCTGTCGTTCCCGATTGGCGTGCCAGAACTGACTTTACGCCATAACGGATTCCTCCTGACTAATCTCTTAAACTTCAGTGTAATCTTTGTCATTACTACATTGTGATATAAGTCTATATCTGCTCTTGGGTACCCGTGAAATGGAGTGTCTGATTTCGGAATCTCTTTTTGACCATGGTGTAATCCTGCTGAAGTCTTCCCATATCTCCCTCTCTTTTCAAAGTATATCTCCTCCTCTTGTGACTGTTGAACGTAGTACTCGCTATTACTAGCTGAAATTTATTACAGAACTCAATCAGTCTTTGTCCTCTCACATTCCTAGTCCAAAGCCCATATTCTCCTGTAACCGTTTCTTCTACTCTGATTTCGGAATCTCTGTTTGACCATGATGTAATCCAACTGAAACCTTCCCGTATCTCCCTCTCTTTTCAAAGTATACCTCCTCCTCTTGAGATTGTTGAACGTAGTATTCGCTATTACTAGCTGAAATTTACTATAGAACTCAATTAGTTTTTGTCCTCTCTCATTCCTTGTCCCAAGCCCATATTCTCCTGTAACATCTTCTACTCGTTCCCCTACAATTGCATTACAGTCCCACATGACTATTAGATCTTCATTTCCCTATACGTACTGTATTAGCCTTTCAATTTCCTCGTATACTATCTCTGTCTCATCATCTTCAGCTTGCGATATTGTGTTTAGAGCGTAGTCGAAAGAGTTACCAATAAGACGAGGCACCGTGAAGTCGCATGTCTATGCACCGCTATTGAAGCAGCATTCGTGAATGTGGACAGTTGGGTTCTAAACAGAGCGTGTGATAGCTTCAGGACAATACTGGAGGCGGTCATTGCCGCTGAAGAGGGTTGCATCGAGATACCACTACTTACACGTAAATGGATTTTTGTTTCCATTTGTATTTTGTGTTAATAAATTTCCTTTTAAGAAAAGTTTCATTTGGAAGGATTTAAGCGCCGCACCCTGTAACCTCGTTCCCCTACAATTGCATTACAGTCCCACATGGCCGTACATTCAGCCACATTCAGTTGGAGATTTCTGTAAGTACATAGCATCTTTCGAAGAACATGCAGAAATGCTACTCATCTACGGAAAACACTAGTTGAAAGAACAGCAATTACATTAATGTTTTCCTATTTACAAGACTGCAACTACTACTGTGCTAAATTACATTGTCCACATTTTACCATCTTTTTGTTGATGTATATTGTACTCATGCAAACCTTTAACTGAAGACGATTGACTGAACGACTGATGTGCAATCTCCCTGCTTCCACATTTCATTTTGTTTACTTTCAACTCCAGCATGTAGCCACGGCTACGTGTACTGTGTGCTAGAATAGGATACGATGACGATGTTTGTTCTGTGGGGCGCTCAAAGACGCGGTTATCGGCGCCCATACCAATTCCCAATCTTCACAGTGTCCAGTCTCGCCATTTTCCAGAACGATGATGAAATGATGAGGACAAAAAAAACACCCAGTCCCTGGGTGGAGAAAATCCCTCACCAGCCTGGTAATCGAACCCGGAACCCCGTGATCCATGGGCAGCAATGCTAACCAGTAGACCACGAGCTGCTGACTGGTACAGGAGAGTCAAAGTTAATAACGTCTTAAGTCTTCAATAGTACAATGTTTACGTGACCTCTTTTGAACCGGTCTTGAGAAGAGGAAGTGGATTAGCGAATTAAAAATATAGGGCGCTATTTAAAATGGACGCTGTGCTTTCTATATCTTCACAACGAACAAAGTAACAGAAACAAAAATATATTGCTTAATGTCTCAATCGTTGTTAGACAACATTTGCTTGATAATTGTTTTCTTTTGCTACAGCAAAAGAACGTTATTTGAATTGGTCAAGATAAATGGGGCATCCCGTACAAAATTTGAATGTGTTACTTATCAGACATCAGGTGCAAAAAAAATTGGTAAATACCACTTGCAGACAGTGGTCAAAAAGTTGGTCTGTTTAACAATACAACGACGCTGTCACAAACCTGGAAGAATTTTCCAGAGGCTGATGACGCCGTGGAAGATTATGATCGCACAGTAACAGGTCTTTAACCTTTACCTACTTGATTTTTCTTTGTAATGTAATTCCTCCGTTACAGGCTACAGACATGTAGCCAGGGTAGCTAGGTCGAGGAACTCCCATCTTTAGGTACACCAGCACACCTGGTTTGGAATTGCTTTCCTTGGACTGCTGCCTCTGCTGCGGCTATAGGTCCATCTCTGCAGGTTTTGTAGGATGTCCTTCCCTGTTTCTCATCGAGGTTGTCTCCTCTAGGAGGATATATACACCAGAAAATAAAAGTACAAGTGGAAACTCCGTTTGCGAGGACTATCTCTCAACGAATGAAAAAGGGTGAACATTATCACCAACTTTCTTTAATACATACATAGATTACGCCATAATGACATGGTCTAATAAAGTAGTGCACTATTAGAAGCTTAGTAATAAAGTTTAAATACACTACCGTTTGCAGATGATCAATTAATCTTAACAGACTCGGGAGATAAAATACAGAGAGCAATTTTGTCCTTGCATAGAGTGGAGAAGGATTATAATATGGCAATATCTAAAATTAAAACTAAGATGCTGCCAGCTCATGCTAAGGACCAAGCATGAGCTAATAACGGTAATTGATGATAAAATGCTAGAACAAATATATACTAGTAAATACCAGGGATATGAGGTTTCACATATTTCATCCAATGAGGAAGAATTCAAACACTGCAAATAAGAGGTTCTACATACAGTGACTGCTCGTAGGTATATATTCTGAGTGTTCACAAATTTTTAAATTCAGATAAATATGAGAGTGTGAAATTAATAGAATCTGCTGTATAACTGTTTTGCTTATCGACATATTTATACAACTTCAGCCGCTGACAATAATAATAATAATAATAATAATAATAATAATAATAATAGCAGTAATAATAATATAATAATTAATATTATATGCATAACTTGTCTGCAAAAAGGAAAAAATATTTTTGTCGAATTTTGTTGTTTTGTACACAAATAAATACAGATTACGGCAAGAACGAAATAATGTTTAAGCTTTCGCTACTGCCCGTTTCGCATTTTTGTGTAAGTGGGAGTTTTCATGCTTTTATATCTTTTCCGACAAATGTACAAGATCCCTAATTCGTGCATTAGTTAACGATTTAATTTCTTGGCTGTAGAGTGCACATTCTTACGTTGAACCCACATAACAACTTACGCTTATTATACGTTTATTTGATAAATGTTCGCTTGTAGTCAAGTTTAATCGATCTCGCCACTTTCTCAGACAACAGACCTGATCTGGAATGCAGTAGTTTCTTTGCGGCTACCTTTTCGTGGACATTTTATGTTCTGTTAGCGCTTAATACGGGTTCAACAGAGTTCATATTGACACTCCACAGGAAAGCCGGTTCCTACACAGTAGACAACCAACTCCAAACACAAACTCCCATTTTCGGAAATGATTAAATTCAAGTAGTAGTATCTACCAACAAGGTCACATGACTAGAATACAAATCGGGCACTGAGAGCCATAAGGGCCAAAACCACACCGCCTTCGAGCCCTCCATATTTAAGTGAATATCAGAGAAACCAATGAGACTGCTCTTCATGAACGTTCAGATATGCGTACAATGTGGGCCTACCGTACAGATAAACCTGACCCACTATAAAATCAACAGATAGCAGAAGCATGAATGAATGCTACAGTCTCACAATCGACAATGATGTGCTTTATGGGTCCCAGCGCCTCAAACGGATTTCTCTGTGATGAAATTCAGAACTTAATGTGCTATATCTCATTCAGAATCCCACAAAATAGGCTTTTCTATCAGTATAACATACACTGATGTCCGATCTATTTTTCTACATTGTGAGTGAATTCGCATATGTGCGGGGTGTGCTACTGCCTAGCGGTATTTATGGCGCACATAGATAAAAGACTGCTGCAAGGTGCTACCACCTGATGGAATAGATGTAAACTTGTATTTGAGTGGTAAGGGCTAGCAGTGCACGCTGTCAATCTTGCACATTGTTTATCAAATCCATATGTATTTGATCCATAAGGCAATTATGTCACACAAGTTTCACATGGGCAGAAGCTCATTAAAAAGTGCACAAGTAGGGAAGGTGTGCTCGCGACCCTAATGTCAAGTTTCACCAAGTCTAGAGGACCAATATATACCACAGCGCAGTAGGTTTAATGCCGTGTATTTCAGACTGCCGCATCTACGCTGCATTTAACAGCATTTAGGGAAAAATAACCAATAAATCCGCAAGGTGTCAAAAGCTAGAGGGTTCACGTGCTCTTGTGCTGTCACACAGCAGCCACCTGCGGCTGTAAATCTTAATTTTCTCAAAATTTAGCAAAGTGATGGCAGTACAAGTTATAATGTACAGGATTATTAGAGGCAGTTAACGTAGGAGAATTGAAGCAGCGGAGATGAGACTCCCAAGACTCCTTCCTGTACATAGATCGGAAAAACAAAACTGAAATTAGAAATGAATTGGATGTCGAAAGCATACATCTTAAAATAGATGGCTGCAGAAAGAAATGGCATGAACACATTCAAAGGGTATCAAGTGAATACCTAAATTAATATGTAAATGTACACAGTAAGGGAAAACATAAGTTGGAGGGTCTAGGAAGAGTTGGAAAAGTAAGCGCGATCCCTAAATTAATAGGTAAATATGCACATCAAGAGAAAAGATATGGTGGATGTTCTAAGAAGGGATGGAAAAGTCAGTTGCAGTTTTATTTGAAAATGGAACAGACAAAGTTGTCTAAACCGAAATTAGCTACAATGATGTCACATTTCTGCAACCTTCAGAATGACTTAACTCGTAACCATGGGAAGTGTAACAGTCTTACATGCTTATGCAGGGCTGGATTCCAGCATCCCACGAGTCGACAGAGATTGGATGCCAACGGCAGGAGGCGGTGAGCGTGAGGGAATGCGGGTGGCAGGTGGCCTCGCAAGACTCTGGAGCGGAGGCGGCAGGGGGTGTGAGGTGAAGAAGAGGGCCGTCCCCCTACTGGGATCCGTGCACCTGCCCACCAATTCCCACAGGCAGCGCAGTGGAGAACCCTCCGGTACACGCTCTGTGATGCTGCTATTAGTTCTACACGCCTTGTGAAACACAGATCTCAATTATGCATATCTGCTGTGTTAAAAGGTCAAGGAGAACGGCTTCGAGATGTACAGCAAACGTAGGATATACACTACTGGCCATTAAAAGTGCTACACCAAGAACAAATGCCGATGATAAACGGGTATTCATTGCACAAATATATTATACTAGAACTGGCATTTTCACGCAATTTAGGTGCATAGACCCTGAGAAATCAGTACCCAGGACAACCACCTCTGGCCGTAATAACGGCCTTGATACACCTGGGCATTGAGTCAAACAGAGCTTGGATGGCGTGTACAGGTACAGCTGCCCATGCAACTATGACAAGATACCACAGTTCATCAAGAGTAGTGACTGCCGTATTGTGATGAGCCAGTTGCTCGGCCACCATTGACCAGACGTTTACAAATGGTGAGAGATCTGCAGAATGTGCTGGCCAGGGCAGCAACCAACATTTTCTGTATCCAGAAAGGCCGTACAAGACCTGCAACATGCAGTCGAGCATTACCCTGCTGAAATGCAGGGTTTCGCAGGGATCGGATGAAGGGTAAAAAAAAACGGTGCAAACGGCTCTGAGCACTATGGGACTCAACATCTGTGGTCATAAGTCCCCTAGAACATAGAACTACTTAAACCTAACTAACCTAAGGACATGACACACATCCATGCCCGAGGCAGGATTCGAACCTGCGACCGTAGCAGTCGCGCGGTTCCGGACTGAGCGCCTAGAACCGCTAGACCACCGCGGCCAGCGATGAAGGGTAGAGCCCCGGGTCATAACACGACTGAAATGTAACGTCCACTGTTCAAAGTGCCGTCAATGCGAACAAGAGGTGACCGAGACGTGTAACCAATTGCACCCCATACCATCACGCCGGGTGATACGCCAGTATGGCGATGACGAATACACGCTTCCAACGTGCGTTCACCGCGATGTCAGCAAACACGAATGCGACCATAATGAAGATGTAAACAGAACCTGGATTCATCCGAAAAAATGACGTTTTGCCATTCGTGCACACAGATTCGTCGTTCAGTACACCATAGCCATGGTCTCCGAGCTGAGAGTCCATGCTGCTGCAAACGTCGTCGAACTGTTTGTGCAGATGGTTGTTGTCTTGCAAACGACCCTATCTGTTGACTCAGGGATCGAGACGTGGCTGCCCGATCCGTTAAGCCATGCGGATAAGGTGCCTGTCATCTCGACTGCTAGTGATACGAGGCCTTTAGGATCCAGCACGGCGTTCCGTATTACCCTCCTGAACCTACCGATTCCATATTCTACTAGCAGTCGTTGGATCTCGACCAACGCGAGCAGTAATGTCGGGATTTCGATAAACCGCAATCGCGATAGGCTACAGTCCGACCTTTATCAAAGTCGGAAACGTGATGGTAGCATTTGTCCTCCTTACACGAGGCATCACAACAACGTTTCACCAGGCAATGCCGGTCAACTGCTGTTTGTGTATGAGGAACCGGTTGGATACTTTCCTCATGTCAGCACGTTGTAGGTGTCGCTGCCGGCGCCAACCTTGTGTGAATGCACTGAAAAGCTAATCATTTGCATATCACTGCATCTTCTTCCTATCGGTTAAATTTCGCGTCTGCAGCACGTCATCTTCGTGGTGTAGCAGTTTTAATGACCAGTAGTGTATATAACTGTTATTACAGTCATACTTGCAATGCAATACAAATTATTACCCGTTTCGACCGTTAGGAGCTATCCTCGAATCTTTTCAGCCTAGTTACTGTGTAGCACATCAAAATCGTCATCTTCTGAGTGAGTACTGTAATCCTGAGCATTGTAGCAACAATAACAACTCAGTACAAACGGCAACAGGTTGTAGGATTTGTATGTTTAGTAAACTACATAAGGAAGCAGAAGCGTCATATTACAGTTAGGAACCTGAAACTTGTAGCTCAGGACTTGAGCGTGTAAGGAAACTACGACTGAAGTTTAAGAGAATAGATGATCATGCGCTGGATAGATACGTACCTAGGTAGAAAGGTTCACGACGGGAAGGACCGTCGACGGTACACAGTGAGTAAAAGAGATTTCTAAAGGAACTGACTACTGCAAAATAGGTGTAAAACAAAGTCACGGCTATAGATAGATGCTGAACGAAACGCATTTGGTTGTCAATAGGACAATACGTTAAGCCTTCAGGAACCACCACAGCAGAATATTGCCGAAAGGAATTTAGCAAGCGCCAAAGAAATTCTGGTCGTATGTATAGGCTACTAGTGGCACAAAAGTTCGTGTCCAGTCACTCATGGATGAGAAGGAACTGAAATTGATGACAATGAAGCAAAAGTAGAATTGCTGCTATAATCGGCTTTCAAATGTTCCCGTACAACGGAAAACTGTGCAGTATTGTCCCAATTTAATTCTCGTACAACTGAAAAGAGGACTCAGATATTGTCAGTGGTGTTGAGAAACAGCTGACATAGCTAAAACTGAACAAAGCTCCAGGGCCATATGAAATTCCTATTAGGTTCCATACGGAAGTCGGCCGCTGTGGCCGAGCGGTTGTAGGCGCTTCAGTCCGGAACCGCGTGGCTGCTACGGCCGCAGGTTCGAATCCTGCCTCCGGCATGGATATGTGTGATATCCTTAGTTGGGTTTAGGCTAAGTAGTTCTAAGTCTAGGGACTGATGACCTCAGATGTTAAGTCGCATAGTGCCTAGAGCCATTTCAACCATTTTTTTTTCCATACAGGAGGCGCGTCTGAGATCTGACGCAGGCCTTCTTTTAATTACAATGTAATGTAGATCTTTCGAACTACAAACCATGCCGAGAAGTTTCCACTTCACATCTGTCTACAACAAGGGTAGCACAAGTGATCCGCAGAACTGCCATTCAATATCTTTCTAGTATCTGAGAACATATTCTAAGCTCAAACAGTATGAGGTACCTCGAATAGAATGACCCCCTCCATAGATTCCAAAAGCATTGATCGTCTGAAACACTGCTATCACGCGAGAGGCACCTACAGTATATTGTTACCTTCACGCGCTTCATACGTGGAAGCAGCGGGAGTAAGCCATAATGATTGGTACAATTGGAGGCAAGCATTATAAAATTAAAAATTTCACTCTGAAAGTCCTAGGTTCACATGAGAACGGATCTTTGGTTCATGGGAGACACGTGTCCCACTCAACTAATTTTCAAAAGCAGTAAACTGAACTTTTTTGGTGATGAAAGTGTACTACTTATAAAAAGAGCGACAGGTTTTGACATTTTATAGTTCTGATATATGCTAAATAAATTTTAACCATGAAAGGGTTAAAGGTCATTTACACCGGCAGGTTCGCCTGAGCAGACCACATTGGTAACGACCGTCTCCACATCTGATCCGCAGTATTCAGTCCGCATTTACACCTTCCAGTCCCTAAGCGGCTAATTCACAATCTTGAGTAGGTAGGCCCAGAGCGCAGACTATTTTCTCACCATAGCAAAATTAATTAACTTTACTTTCAAGGTGCATTATCAATAAGAAAGAACAGTCTAGGCTTCGAAAGTGAGCAGAAGTATTATTGGCGCATTTAGCCCTTTTGAGGCTTCTTCAGAATTTTTTTGGGAAACCTGGGTAACACATTAATCAGAAATGGCCAAAGTTCTGATACGTACCATCGGCCCTAAAAAGAAGAAACTGTAAATAAAGTTTCTGCTATCAGTTGCTACCTAGGCTGTTTTTTTATTACTGACAATATATAACTAAAGTTGCGGCACAAAAGCCATGTGGTGGGAGGATTTATGTAAGACAAAGTGTTAAAATTAAGACAATTGTAATAACAAAACGATTCTTATGGAGAAGAGTATCTTCTAAAACGTGCAACGCTTTCGAATGTTTATCTGTCAGAAGCGCTAAAGATACCATTTGTGTTGTTGCAGTATATATCAGACCATATGCAGGGTAAAATGGGGTAAAGCGGATCAAAGACACATTAATAAAGGTTCAAATGGTTCAAATGGCTCTGAGCACTGTGCGACTTAACTTCTGAGGTCATCAGTCGCCTGGAACTTAGAACTAATTAAACCTAACTAACATAAGGACATCACACACATCCATGCCCGAGGCAGGATTCGAACCTGCGACCGTAGCGGTCGCTCGGCTCCAGACTGTAGCGCCCAGAACCGCACGGCCACTCCGGCCGGCCATTTAATAAAGCACTGCCATTTGGGTGACGGGAGTGACAAACACAAACACTGAAACGTATTTAGGAAGCTGATGTGTATGCTTATTTTCCATGCCATGAGCAACACGAGAAACTAAAATTGTGGCAACAATTAGGAATTACTGTCATATGGTGCCTTTAAAGCGTTGTAATTTCAACGAAAACAAACTGTTGCAGGTCCCACAGGTGAGAAGCTACATCTTTTTTGCACCTGCATTTTGTTACAGCAATTACCAGCGATGAAATTCACTTGTTTATCAGAATCGCGGAAAATAGCAATTGTGAAGAGATTCAGGTACTCGGACACAGTGTTCAAGTAGTTCACAGCAGTCACAGTGCTTCAGATTACGAATAGATTTCCCCACCATATTATAGTTAAGGGTGGAGATTTTAATTTGATGGATATAGACTGGGAGACTCAAACGTTCATAATGGGTGGCACGGACAAAGAATCCACTGAAATTTTTTTAAGTGCTTTATCTGTAAACTGCCTTGAGCAGTTAAACAGAGAACCGACTCGTTGCGATAACATATTAGACCTTCTGGTGACCAACAAACCCGAACTATTTCAAACAGTGAACGCAGAACAGGGAATCAGCGATCATAAATCGGTTACTGCATCGATGGTTTCAGCCGTAAATAGAAATATTAAAAAAGGTAGGATGACTTTTCTGTTTAGTAAAAGTGACAAAAAGGAGATTTCAGAGTACCTGACGGCTCAAAACAAAAGTTTTGTCTCAAGTACAGAAAGTGTTGAGGATCAGTGGACAAAGTTCAAAACGATCGTACAAGATGCGTTAGATGAGTATGTGCCAAGGAAGATCGTAAGAGATGGAAAAGAGCAACCGTGGTACAACAACCGAGTTAGAAAACTGCTGCGGAAGCAAAGGGAACTTCACAGCAAACATAAACATAGCCAAAGCCTTGCAGACAAACAATAATTACGTGAAGCGAAATGTAGTGTAAGGAGAACTGTGCCAGAGGCGTTCAATGAATTCGAAAGTAAAGTTCTATGTACTGACTTGGCAGAAAATCGTAAGAAATTTTGGTCTTATGTCAAAGCGGTAGGTGGATCAAAACAAAATGTCTAGACACTCTGTGACCAAAATGGTACTGAAACAGAGGATGACAGACTAAAGGCCGAAATACTAAATGTCTTTTTCCAAAGTTGTTTCACAGAGGAAGACTGCACTGTAGTTCCTTCTCTAGATTGTCGCACAGATGACAAAATGGTAGGTATCGAAATAGACGACAGAGGGATAGAGAAACACTTAAAATCGCTCAAAAGAGGAAAGGCCGCTGGTCCTGATGGGATACCAGTTCGATTTTACACAGAGTACGGGAAGGAACTTGCCCCCCTTCTTGCAGCGGTGTACCGTAGGTCTCCAGAAGAAAAGGGAACAAGTCATCCCCGTTTTCAAAAAGGGACGTCGAACAGATGTGCAGAACTATAGACCTATATCAGTTGTAGAATCACCTATAGACCTATATCAGTTGTAGAATTTTGGAACACGTATTATGTTCCAGTGTAATGACCTTCCTGGAGACTAGAAACCTACTCTGTAGGAATAAGCATGGGTTTCGAAAAAGACGATCGTGTGAAACCCAGCTCGCGCTATTCCTCCACAAGACTCAGAGGGCCATAGACACGGGTTCCCAGGTACATGCCGTGTTTCTTGACTTCCGCAAGACGTTCGCTACAGTTCCCCACAGTTGTTTAATGAACAAAGTAGGAGCATATGGACTATCAGACCAATTGTGTGATTGGATTGTTCCTAGATAACAGAACGCAGCATGTAATTCTCAATGAAGAGAAGTCTTTCTCAGTGAGAGTGATTTCAGGTGTGCCGCAGGTGAGTGTCGTAGGACCTTTGCTATTCACAATATTCATAAATGACCTTGTGGATGACATCGGAAGTTCACTGAGGCTTTTTGCGGATGATGCTGTGGTATATCGAGAGGTTGTAACAATCGAAGATTGTACTGAAATGCAGGAGGATCTGCAGCGAATTGACGCATGGTGCAGGGAATGGCAATTTAATCTCAATGTAGACAAGTGTAATGTGCTGCGAATACATAGAAAGAAAGATCCCTTATCAATTTAGCTACAATATAGCAGGTCAGCAACTGGAAGCAGTTAATTCCATAAATTATCTGGGAGTACGCATTAAGAGTGATTTAAAATGGATTGATCATATAAAGTTGATCGTCGGTAAAGCAGATGCCAGACTGAAATTCATTGGAAGAATGCTAAGGAAATGCAATCCGAAAACAAAGGAAGTAGGTTACAGTACGCTTGTTCGCCCACTGCTTGAATACTTCTCAGAAGTGTGGGATCCGTACCAGATAGGGTTGATAGAAGAGATAGAGAAGATCTAACGGTGAGCAGCGCGCTTCGTTGCAGGGTCATTTAGTAATCGCGTAAGCGTTACGGAGATGATACATAAACTCCAGTGGAAGACTCTGCAGGAGAGACGCTCAATAACTCGGTACGGGGTTTTGTTGAAGTTTGGAGAGCATACCTTCACCGAGGAGTCAAGCAGTATATTGCTCCCTCCTACGTATATCTCGCGAAGAGACCATGAGGATAAAATCAGAGAGATTAGAGCCCGCACGGAGGCATAAATCCTTCTTTCCACGAACAATACGAGACTGGAATAGAAGGGAGAACTGATAGAGGTACTCAAGGTACCCTCCGCCACTCACCGCCAGGTGGCTTGCGGAGTATGGTTGTAGATGTAGATGTATAAATACAGATCTCATGGAAACCACAACCTTTCTGCGTCCGTGGTGCGTTTTGTATTTCCTGAAGCCGTTCTTCTAAATGACGGCGCATTCAGGCACGACCATCGAACTGGTCAAACAAGCAACTTGACTCAACCGAAAAAGTGACAGGTTTCTGTTGATACACAGCACAGTCTCAATTATTCCGTGGCCATAGTCCTTGATGTTTTTCCGTCAACAGTGTGAGCTGCTCTGTGTGTTGCAACTTGCGCTTACACATGCACTGCACTCGGTCATCACATCTGTCACAGGTAGCCACCTACTATGCTTTACGGGACGGGCAATCCTCCAATCTGCACTTTCTCTGATGAAGTGTGGACGTCAAACACCTTATAGCCTAGTCGTGGTTTCACAGTCTTTCAACTGCTTTCCACTAGCACGCGAACAGCCGAAGAATTTCGCTGTTTCCGATGTGCTTGTTCCCAGGCGCCGAGTCATAACAATCTGCCCTTTCTCACAAGTAACTCTGCCCGATTCCGATACACTTCGAAAACGTTGTACTTGGGTCAAAATATGAGACACACATTTTTTTATACGTGCGCATATGGCCGTTGAAGTGGTGAAGATTCTCCCGAAGAAAACGCGGCTGTTATCTTCCTGACCACACATCGTCGAAATAGTACATCATATAACATAAATGTTGAAGCATAATTTCCATGATTGCTACTGTACTTTACAACTGTGCAATAATATCTTTAAACATTTTTATATTCTTCGAAAGCCTCCCCTCACTTCACAATTTTTGGAACGATAAAAGGTTTAAGTCTGGTAAATCTAACAGTATATTTAACAACAAACTCAACCTTATACGGTAAAGTTATATTCCGAAGTCGCACTAGTCAGATGTTAGTTAGAAGCACCCCTATATGCGCGCTCTGTCCGCCGTATGACACTTGTCATACATGGCGATAGTGTTGTTTGCAATTTCACAGTGCAACCATAAAAGACGGGCTCCTGATCGATTTTATTGAAACAATAAGGTCTCGCACTCTTTGGCGTCTGGGAAGAACCAACGTGAATGTGGCGAGAGCCTATTCTTGTTTTGTTTTTTCATGGTCTTTGTTTTATTTGTTTGTTGTTTGTTTTGTTTCATTTCTTTCGTTGTTTGGTTTTGGATATTACATTTGACATTTGCTACGTTATTTTACAGTATCTGCGTTGTGATGCATTATCCTTGATAGTCAGTGCAGTAATGAGGGTACTTTTTATTATCCATTGCAATGAAGTGCTGCATACACATACACATTGTGCGCCAGCCAAATCTCATTGTTGCAATATTATTGCACAATATATAGCATGTATCATATTTTTTAAAGCAATAATTAACAGGGGGTTCACATTTATTGGGTTTCCCTGTGATGTATCCGCTCTTCAACCACGCATGTCTGAGCATGTTCCCAAATCGAGGGGATGAAAACTGATCGTAAATCAGAGACTGAATTTTCAGGATATTATTCATCAGGTGCTAGTTTCTATCGCAGCCGTATAGCAGGATTACATCAGAGATCTGTTTTAGAAAGTTCTTCGACAGTCTTAATGTGTAAATACGAACAGTTGCATTATGCCTATTGTTACAGCAGCAATCATCATAATTTATCTTTTCCGTTTGTCCAGTCCAGGAATCCAAACACATAACAGATCATTCTCCAACAGTAGGTAAGAAAACAACCACAAACCATTTAGTAGCGAGTGCTGATGTTAATTTACTAGACGTTGAAGCAAATGCAACACCATCATCGGCTTTGTACATGGTTTGTTGAACAAGCGGTCCAAACTGGATACCTGTTTACTGCAGGACTTTGAGCAAAGAGGATGGTAGAACACCACTTGCAGATAGTATTGGCTGTATCGTTTGGCTGTGCGTTAACGAATTCCACGATTGAGCGAGACTTTCATTTTTTCAGCGTTCTTTTAAAGGACATGGTACGACATGCGTGTGTCTCCAAATTAAATCCAGATTGGTCCGAACTGTAAAATTTGTCCTCTCCTAATGATGCAATGTTCGTCTTTCCGTTTGCCACAAATACGTTAGCTTGTTCTACTTATTGTTCTTTATTGTTTAATTTCTGTCAGTGTATTTTGCCATTTGCGGCCCGTAACGTCGCTGGAATGATTCCCTATTGGTATCTGATCCGTTTATATGCTTTTGTTACCAAGTAACGTGACCGCCACGCCTCCAGGCAATATCTGCACTGGGCAGTGGTCAGAATGTTTTGTCTCATCGGTGTAGGTCAGACACAGGCTACGGGTTCAACTGACATGATTTAGGTGTAATATGTTTTTGAAGGCTTATGCGTCTTCCGATAAACAGACAACTAAATCTGTGCTCAAGTGCGCTATATAATCGATGTCTGGGAGACAAATGACTACAGCATTAGGAGTTGCTGTTGCCTGAGACGAGGCTATGATCCGTCTTTGCAACTAACTGAGAGGCAATTTTTCTTTTTTTTTGTCATGCGCGTTTTGCTTCTTATAGTCATTAAGCATCTTCAATGGCCTGAAACACGTGTTTGTTTTAATATATTTTATAAATGCATTATGTAGTGGTTACATTTATGTTACTATGTAACGTTTTTTTCATGTTTTTCTTTTATTTTTCAACTCAGGAACAACTTTTGCAGCACAGGTTTTGTGAGGTTAAATTTTCGTTTGCTGTTATTTACGATTTAAAATGTTGCTAGTCCATGTGTAGAGTTCTGGAGATGTGTTCGCTCGGTCCCCATACTCCATATGGCCGAGTTCCCACATTTTTCACCTACATTTATCTCAACACTTCACCTGCACTTCTCATTGTAAGTTGGGCGTATGTGCTTTTACAGTGTGCAGCATTGCCACCTGTCACTGAACATTTGTCTTTCTTCCTTTTTTTTGTATTCTGCATGTAGTGTGGTTTGATATTTATTCATTTGCTTTTTTGTGTTTGTGTGTGTGTGTGTGTGTGTGTGTGTGTGTGTGTGTGTGTGTGTGTGTGCGTGTGTGTGTTTGAGAGAGAGAGAGAGAGAGAGAGAGGGGGGGGGGAGGTAGGGAGGGTGAGGAGGATTCATTAATTATTAATTCTGGTTACGTTACACATTTATGTTTGTTATTTTTGTAATGGCTAACATGAACAGTGCGATTTTGCTTATATTTGGTTGGTCATTAATCATTTTCTTTTTCATTGCATTTTCTTTTTCATTAAAATTTTTCCTGTAATATCAGAAGTCTTTTGTTCACTCCATTCCACATTGCATGGTTCACGTCGATGTTCTATCATGTATCCAGTAAAGATAGAAAGGCTATCTTCCTACTTCCAGCTTCTTATATATTCATTACACCTAGCTACGAAATTCGTCTGTCATCCCCAGATAGACCACTTAACATTCTTGCCATTCTAACTGGTATATACGTGCTCCTTAGTATTTATCTGGTTTGTCAACTGCTGTTTGTAAATGTGTTTCTTGTTCTGTAAATAATGTATAATTATCTCTCCTTTAGTATACGTTAGCCACTAAAAGAATGACAAACAGAAACATGAATTACAACCGGAATAAATAATTTAATGAATCATTCCCTCTCTCCCTTGTCCTCTCTGTGTCTGTCTCTCTCTCTCTCTCTCTCTGTCACACACACACACACACACACACACACACACACACACACACACACACACAACACATGAACAAATACACTCCTGGAAATTGAAATAAGAACACCTTGAATTCATTGTCCCAGGAAGGGGAAACTTTATTGACACATTCCTGGGGTCAGATACATCACATGATCACACTGACAGAACCACAGGCACATAGACACAGGCAACAGAGCATGCACAATGTCGGCACTAGTACGGTGTATATCCACCTTTCGCAGCAATGCAGGCTGCTATTCTCCCATGGAGACGATCGTAGAGATGCTGGATGTAGTCCTGTGGAACGGCTTGCCATGCCATTTCCACCTGGCGCCTCAGTTGGACCAGCGTTCGTGCTGGACGTGCAGACCGCGTGAGACGACGCTTCATCCAGTCCCAAACATGCTCAATGGGGGACAGATCCGGAGATCTTGCTGGCCAGGGTAGTTGACTTACACCTTCTAGAGCACGTTGGGTGGCACGGGATACATGCGGACGTGCATTGTCCTGTTGGAACAGCAAGTTCCCTTGCCGGTCTAGGAATGGTAGAACGATGGGTTCGATGACGGTTTGGATGTACCGTTCACTATTCAGTGTCCCCTCGACGATCACCAGTGGTGTACGGCCAGTGTAGGAGATCGCTCCCCACACCATGATGAAGGGTGTTGGCCCTGTGTGCCTCGGTCGTATGCAGTCCTGATTGTGGCGCTCACCTGTACGGCGCCAAACACGCATACGACCATCATTGGCACCAAGGCAGAAGCGACTCTCATCGCTGAAGACGACACGTCTCCATTCGTCCCTCCATTCACGCCTGTCGCGACACCACTGGAGGCGGGCTGCACGATGTTGGGGCGTGAGCGGAAGACGGCCTAACCGTGTGCGGGACCGTAGCCCAGCGTCATGGAGACGGTTGCGAATGGTCCTCGCCGATACCCCAGGAGCAACAGTGTCCCTAATTTGCTGGAAAGTGGTGGTGCGGTCCCCTACGGCACTGCGTAGGATCCTACGGTCTTGGCGTGCATCCGTGCGTCGCTGCGGTCCGGTCCCAGGTCGACGGGCACGTGCACCTTCCGCCGACCACTGGCGACAACATCGATGTACTGTGGAGACCTCACGCCCCACGTGTTGAGCAATTCGGCGGTACGTCCACCCGGCCTCCCGCATGCCCACTATACGCCCTCGCTCAAAGTCCGTCAACTGCACATACGGTTCACGTCCACGCTGTCGCGGCATGCTACCAGTGTTAAAGACTGCGATGGAGCTCCGTATGCCACGGCAAACTGGCTGACACTGACGGCGGCGGTGCACAAATGCTGCGCAGCTAGCGCCATTCGACGGCCAACACCGCGGTTCCTGGTGTGTCCGCTGTGCCGTGCGTGTGATCATTGCTTGTACAGCCCTCTCGCAGTGTCCGGAGCAAGTATGGTGGGTCTGACACACCGGTGTCAATGTGTTCTTTTTTCCATTTCCAGGAGTGTATGAAATCACATTGCACACGCAATACCCAGAGACACCTGGCAACAGTACAAACTGCAAACACACACACATTCAACACACAGTAAAAAGTTCTATTGAAGTGTTGTTATAAATGTGGGTGTAAAAACGCTGATAATTGAACATTTGAAGTATGAGGACCGAGTGAACACATCTCGAGGACCACATACACGGACTGGCAACATTCGATATCGTAACACCAAACGATAACTTAACCTGACGAAACTTGTGCCGCTGAAGTTCTTTCTGACACGAAAAATATGAGAAAACGTAGTATGGTAACATACTTGTAACCACTACACAATGCAGTTATTAATTATATAAAAACATGTATTGCAGTCTACTGAAGATGCTTCATAAAAAAAAGAAGCAAAACCTGTTCGGTTCATTTTCAAACCAAATGTATCGAGATTAGCTTAAAGTTTTTAGTAAGAAACGACCGCTCATACTCGCTTTCGTATATGAGATAACCAGCAGCCTTTGATCCTAGGCTTGCCCAGAAAGTAATGCACCACATTTTTTTCTCAGCCGAAAACAATGCTACGAATGCGAAACGCTACGTTTGTAATATTTGAAGTCTCCTCAGTGAGTGCGTCAAGTTTCCGTAAGTTCCGACAGGAAGGGTAACGGCAGGGCAGTTTCAAAATAGCGTCTGTAGCTGATGTATGTTACAAGCAACGTGCCGTCTTTGAATTTCTCACTGCAGAAAAAGAAACTGTGAGAATATTCACAAACGCCTCTGCAAAGTCTGCGGAGCATCTACTGTCGACAGAAGTACACTTAGCCGCTGGGCACGGAGGGTGATGTCATCAGAAGGCGGTTCCGTGGAGCTCAACGATTTGCAGCTGTCGGGCAGACCATCCACGGCTGTCACACCTCACACACCTGACCTAACCCCCTCGGACTTCCTCTCGTTTCGGCCATTCGTGAAAGACATTCAGAGGATGATGAGGATGTTATCCATACAGTGAAGCAAGGATTGGTACCGACAGGGTACACACACCCTTGTTTCGCGCTATAGGAAGGCCATAGAAGGGGTTGGAGATTACGTGGAAAAATAGGGTGTGTAAATAAAACAAAATTCTTTCGTTTGTGTAATTCTGATTATTTTCAATAAAGAATTGTTGAAGGAAAAATTGCAGTGCACTATTTTCTGGGCAACCCTCGCATATTAACAGTGTGGTTCCAGGTGCCCTGCGCAATTGTTGTTTTCATTTTATGAAGAATATTTCGATGACCAACCCAGCGGTTGTCTTTAGGTGCTGAGAGTCGCACGAGCGGTCTAAGGCGCTGCAGTCATGGACTGTGCGGGTGGTCCCAGTGGAGGTTCGAGTCCTCCCTCGGGCATGAGTGTGTGTGTGTGTGTGTTTGTCCTTAGGATAATTTAGGTAAAGTAGTGTGTAAGCTTAGGGACTGATGACCTTTGCAGTTAAGTTTTCACACACATTGAACATTGAACGAGAGTCGCATTTCCGTGTAATTGCTAGCTAACTCCAGCCAGACTATAAACTAATGTTAGTCTCACACCTCTATTTAAGGCCCAGTCGATTCCTGACGCCCACTATATTCTTTGATGCTTTTTTGTTTTTTAGAGCTCTCACCGAACTTCCGTGAAAAGTAAATTCTTGCAGGATATTCCGACTCTGGTGGACTTGATGGCCAACAGGATTTTAAAAATTGGGTGCAGGACCCCTAGCGTTATTTAAACTGAAACCATCGTCCCTATCTATGTTTTCAGACATCTTTATTTCGAATGAATCCGTACAATACTGTTTTCATCGAATTTTATTTCATAATTGTATTCGAGGTAGCGCTCAGCGACAGCTGATTTGCTTGAAGGAATACTTTGAATTGCAGTTGAAGGGAGCGAAATATTCTGAATGCCATGTTTCCGTTGGAGTCTACCGGTCTTCCGGATTTTTGTTTCTCTGCATCGGTCTCAGCGTTTGATACGTACACAGAAACAGATCAGCGATCTAATAGTGATGGAAATATTATAAGTGGCGCCGGTATTCGTCAGCGAAGTAGAAATGCTAATGTATCTACACACCATCCACATAGATTTCACGCGTAGCTGTTTTCTAGTACTGAATCACTGAAATTATAATTCTTGTACCTAGAATAGAATAAGAAATTATCTGATTCCTGTTTGAGAGAGATTTTGAAGAAGTTCTATCTGATTATTTATGTGTGACGAGGAACAAGAAGTTGAACAGCTACCTGGCTACTGTCCTCAGCATGGGCAGGAACATCAGCGCACACCCTATAAATTTTTGTGTTAAGATTACAAGTGCGAACTGATTTGCCAGAGTCCCATAAAATACATTTTGTCTATTTCTGCACTGCTTACAAGAACATGATGGAACGATAGTAAGCTATGTTACAGATTTCAGATCAAGTGCGTTGACACATAAATGTCGAGAGTTGATAATATACTCGCCGAGGCCCCACACATAATACTACAGACCAACGTAAAATACGTATTACAAACTTTTTGTCTACTGTGATTTAATCGTATACCTGATATGATTCTCCCTGTGACATTATTGTATTGTGGCTCTCAAAATTCTGTAGCCCACTCAATGATGTCTCAGTTCACTTTCAGAATGGAAGTACTGGCACTGGAACAGCGGTACTGTGAACGCACACTTTCAAGCTCCTGCTCCAGTTTATCCACAAGAAGTCACTGTTTGGTGCGCGATCTGTGCACAATGCATTATTGGACCCATTATTATTGAGAAACCTGTCACAGAATTCAAATACAGACGGATACCGGAGCATGAATTCGTACGTGCTGCACGACGCCACCGAACGCTCTGAAACTATTGGTTCATGTAGGGTGGAGCTCGTCCACACCGTATTTGGGACGTCTTCCATCTTCTACAGGCGACATTCAGACGTCGGATGGTCACCCTTGGCACCTTAGCATTCATTGGGCATGGTGCGGAATGGTGCTCTTGTAGCATCGATCCCAACCGGTGTTCGCGGCCGCTACGGTCGCAGGTTCGAATCCTGCCTCTGGCAAGGGTGTGTGTCATGTCCTTAGGTTAGTTAGGTTTAAGTAGTTCTAAGTTCTAGGGGACTGATGACCTCAGAAGTTAAGTCCCATAGTGCTCAGAGCCATTTGAACCATTTTGAACCAACCAGTGTTATTACTCCTTATATGATTATCTAACGGAAACAGTACGAAAGATGTTCCTACACACTCCAGGACCTTAGTAGTGCAATTTCCAGAGAGATCCAAGCCGCCGAAAATGATTTTCTTCAGGAAGTCATCACGGAATTCAAGGCTCTACTCATTCATTGCTGGAGAAGGAAACCACTTTGAAACCTTCTGTACATAGCATAGTGTATCAACCCTTATTATGTCTTAGTAGACACTTCCTAGCAACTATTTGGTGGCACCCAGTACACGTATTACATCTGAGGCTCAGTAGAGCGTAACAAACGCTTGTAGATGTTTTTCTAGTAGTCCTCGATTTTATCCTAAACATTTAAAACACGACGACGTGATACAGTCCTTCGGTTTTGGAAAGGTCGCATGGATATGGTAGTAGAAGCGACAGAACGTGGAACGGGGAACGAGAATGAACTAAAAAATAGCTCTGAGCACTATGGGACTTAACTGCTGAGGTCATCAGTCCCCTAGAACTTAGAACGGCTTAAACCTAACCAACCTAAAGGACATCACACACATCCATGCCCGAGGCAGGATTCGAACCTGCGACCGTAGTGGTCGTGCGATTCCAGTCTGAAGCGCCTACAACCGCTCGGCCACAACGGCCGGCTAATGAACTAAATATCTGGTTATACAACAGGTGGAGGTAGATAGGGAATCACTAGAAAAACTTGAATTTTGATGTCCTTTGTATCCAAATGCAAAACCGCAAGAGAAAATAATTAATTCATAACGGAGCACCACCTTATTCCACACCTACACGAACTTAAACTGAAAAATAGTAACATGTATTTGCGCAGTAGTATACATACAGGTGAAATCGCAACATACGAGTTAGGTGAGGGGTAACAGGAATTTTTACACTTCCGTTTGCAAAACAAACATTTTTCTGTTACAGACTCGCAGATATAATTCTCCTTCGTAAATAATGGAGAAGACTATAAAAAAAGCAAAGAAAAAGATAGCAAGAACCAACTGTCGAAGGAAAAGGCAAAATGTAACTTGTCTCTAGTACGAAAAAAGAAAACAATAATAGTACTAAAAGATTAAGCAGTAAGTGATTGCAACCAGTATCTAAGCCTCAGGTGTAATAGACGACATCGTAATGAAATGAACTTCAGGACATACAATGTATGCCTGCCGGTGTGGCCAAGCGGTTCTAGGCGCTACAGTCTGGAACCGCACGACCGCTACGGTCGCAGGTTCGAATCCTGCCTCGGGCATGGATGTGTGTGATGTCCTTAGGTTAGTTAAATTTAAGTAGTTCTAAGTTCTAGAGGACTGATGACCTTAGAAGTTTAGTCCCAAAGTGCTCAGAGCCTTTTGAATTTGAACATACAATGTATGTAGATTTTTTATAATCGGGGAAAACAGCGATATTAGAAAATTAACGGTGTCACGCTCTGTGGTGTCACCGCCAGACACCACACTTGCTAGGTGGTAGCCTTTAAATCGGCCGCGGTCCATTAGTATACGTCGGACCCGCGTGTCGCCACTGTCAGTGACAGCAGACCGAGCGCCACCACACGGCAGGTCTAGAGAGACGTACTAGCACTCGCCCAAGTTGTACAGCCGACTTTGCAAGGAAAGGTTCACTGACAACTACGCTCTCATTTGCCGAGACGATAGTTAGCATAGCCTTCAGCTAAGTCATTGGCTACGACCTAGCAAGGCGCCATTACCAGTGTATAGTGAAATGGAGATTATATCTGTACAAGAGCAATGTACACCGATTATGAATTAAAGTTAAGTATTACAAGATTTTCGTACTTTATTGCAATTCTCAAGACATTGTCCTGTTCCAGACCTCACGCCGGTCTGCTTGTATTTAAACGCGTGCATTTCGGCCTCCTGTAGCGACACGGTGTTGGCTCTTGAGCCAACACTACACGCTCTCCGACCTCCGTCCTCCTCTCTTTCTTTTTCTCTGCGGTGGTACTGCTGAGGTTATCGGTCCTTAGGCTTACACACTACTTACACTAACTTAAACTAACGCTAAGACATACACCCATGCCTGAGAGAGGAGTCGAACCTCCGATGGGGGGAGTCGCGCTTGCTGTGGCAAGGCGTCTGAGACCGCGCGGCTACCCCGCGCTGTTATTCTCTCTCTCCCAAATATGTGATTGCTTAAGAAAAGATAAAAATTTCAGTTGTAGCATTATAACGAGACACATTGACATACACACACAGGCACATAGTCTGCTACAAGTTTGCGTTGTATTGAGGGAGTATTTTGTGAAGTTCTCTGTAGACTAGAATTTATAGTACTATTATATTATTTTATTCGTGGTAAGTTCCTTTGGGACCAAACTGCTGAGGTCATCGGTCCCTAGGCTTACTCACTACTTAATTTAACTGAAACTAACTTACGATGAGGACAACACATAAACTCATGCCCGAGGGAGGACTCGAACCTCCGACGAGGGGAGGAGCCGCACGAACCGTTGCAAGGAGCCTCAGATCGAGTGGCTACCCTCCGCGGCAGAACTATTATAAATTCAGTAACTACAAAGAGATGAATTTTCATCTGAGGGTTCAGTCTCTGGATGACATGTTTCTATATGAGTGTTCCAGGTACTAGGGAGAAGATTTTGGATTTCTCTTCCTCGATCTCAGCGTTTGATATGTATACAGAAACACATAAACGATCTAATAGTAATGGAAATATTAGAATTATCACCGGTATCCGTTATTATGTAGCTGTGCTAACGTATCTACACACCGTCCATCTATGATTCACGTGTAACTGTTTCCTAGTGCTGAATCACTGAATTTTCAATTATTGTTAAAGACCAGGAAGAACATTAATTTAAGAAACGTAAACGTAGATTCCGTCCACGGGCCCCGGTGCGGCCTTCGGTAGCGACCGACCGCCGTGTCATCCTCTGCCAAGGGTGTCATTGGAAAGGAAGGTACTGACGGGCGTGGGGTCAGCACACCACTCTCTCGACCGTTGTTAGTTTTCGGAGCCGCTACTGCTCACTAAACTGGCTCTACTGCTGTCCTGACGAGGCTGAGTGCACCCTTCTCCAGTTCTACAACCAAGGAAAACTCCATGGTGGCAGTATAGGGAACTGAACCCGGGCCATCCGCATGGCAGTCAGTCGCGCTGACCCCCCCCCCCCCCCCCCCTTCTACGATCGCGGACGTTTACGAAAGCATTTTATTAATTACCTTCGTTGAAAATATGCGTGTCCACTACTGACACTTGCAACAAAATCTCAATGGAACGATGGAATCCTATTTATTGTGAGACCATCACGCCAGGCGTTTGTTGCTTTGTCTTTGCCAGCCTCGAACATTCTGTTAGCGACCTTGGCCAAGCGTCCCGCCAGCCGTTCCTGTGCGACCGATCGCTTTCTTGTCTCGGGCTTGTAAAGGTTTCTTGCACGGCTAGTGTGTTCGCCAGTCACGCAGCCAACATGTCTCGATCATACGGTTCTCACAGTTACACAGCCCAGACGTCACACTATGTCTGATCCTACCTCCCTACACCTGAAATCTGTTTGTTTTTTATGCTTGTTATATTTGTTGAGGTCTTCCAGTCACGACACCATGCTAGCCTATCTTATGCAAACCTCTTTATCTCTTTCTAACTACTGCAGACTTACTGTACTCAATCCATCGACTACCTTTACAATAATACCCTCCCCCAATCCCACGTCCCCACTACCTTCCGGTGCCAAACTGACGATTTTGTGACGCCTCATGATGAAGCATAAATCGGTTGCTTCCTTTAATCAAGTTGTGCAACAACTTTCTTTTTTTCCCCAGTTGGATTTATTATCACATCTGATTTTCCACTTTCTTCTGTAGCACAACACTGCAAAACTTTTATTGTTTCATTTCCCAATTGAAACCCCTAAGCATCGTATGAATAACTTCGGCTACATTCCATTACCCACTTTTTACGACGGGCGTCCAGGAATTCAAACAACACTTTTTCTCGGCCAATTTTGGTGGAAACAATACGGAATTTGTTGTGGGACATCGTGGATCATTCTAGCCTTAGACACTATAGTTACATTAAGTCCCCATAGGTGGCGGCGCTATGCGTGGTCTTCAAAATGGCGTCTGTAACGGAGATGCATTTCAAGCAGAGGTAAATTCTGAAGAGTGTTGTCCTACCCTCAGCAAACTGAAGAAATCATTACAGCTTATTCGTCGCCACAAAAATGCAAACGAACTTCTCCATGACAACGCAAGGCCTCACACGAGTTATTTTCAGCCATAATGGCTATGTTTGTGCACCGTGACTGTATGGGATAATTATTTATTTCAAGTTTCTGCTACCAGTCACTTTTTATTTTATGCTTAATCTAACATAATACAACTCGTTTCGAACATGTTCTGTTCATCTTCAGGCGTTTATACATACATACATACTTATAAAGAAATGTTACTTAAAAATAAACAGTCTTAAACTAGATTAATCTAGAACTTTTTGTCCATTGTTTTTTTACCGTAGCCGCTGGTGTGGCATTTGGGGAGAAGGAGGGGAGCAGTGTATGGCTAGAAATCGAAATCAGGTATGCCTCATGCTGGTTTTCTTCCTTGTGGTTGACTATGTATATCACAGCCTGTATACGATGCACACAGATTTGCACCAGTTATGTGTTACGAAAATAATGTGAAAGACTTTTATATGACAGTTGATCACTTACAATTTCATCATCTTGCTGCTTTACTTGCAGCACTGGTGCAATGGCGGAGCTGTTGATTAACATTACACTATTGCGCATTATATTTTTTCACTGATTGCCAACGTAATTCACTGCACAACTTGCTTCGATGTTATACACACAACACAAGATGGCGAACTGTAGCATTTGAGTCTGTATCGATTATGGAGGTTTTGTATCGATATTTTTGGTACTGACAGATTTGTAGTCAATTATTTACATTGACATATCTTGAGTCTGTTGAGTTAGAACTGGCTTAAGACTGCTTATTTGTTACATTTATCAAGCCTGTAACAGTCTAAATGGTCTTTGAATCGGGTTCTGGACAAAAAGTTCTAGATTAACCGAGTTTAAGATTGTTTATTTTTAAGTAACATTTGGTTGGTTGGTTTGGGGGATTAAAGGGACCAGACTGCTATGGTCATCGTCCCACGATAAGTAACATTTCTCTATACGTATGTATGTATGTATAAACGCCTGGAGATGAACAGAACGTGTTCGAAACACGTTGCATTGTGTTAGATTAAGCATAAAATAAAAAGTGACTGGGAGCAGAAACTTGAAATAAATACTCACACGAGTGTGCGCACCCGAGAGTAGCTCGTAAAACTTCATTGGACCGTTCCTCTTCATCCACCCTACAGCCTGGATATCGCACCTTCCGACCTCGATCTGCTTGGCAGAATGAAGGATGCACTCCGCAGAAAGCAGTACGTGGATGAAAGACGTTGATCTAGAAAGACGTTGGCTCCGGCGTCGACCAGTAGAGTGGTACCAAGCGGGCGTACAGGCCCTCACAGTAAGGTGGGGTAAGGACGCCTCACTAAAGGGAGATACTATTGAAAAATAGAGATTTGCTACCAGAAAAGTGGAGTATAATACGGGGTACTGGAATCCTGAATAAAACCAACCAGCTTTCGGAAAAGAAGTATTGCGTTACTTACTGAGCGCCTGTCATACTTTCGTAGATATTCTTTTTACAGCATATTTCTCGTAATTATCCATCCCACTTAACTTCTTTAAAAAGTCGTCTCTTGTCTCACACGGAATTACATCATCATCGCAAATCAAGAAATTGCTATGTCTTGTCACTGACTCTTAATCCCCTTTTCTGCAAGTTGAAGATAATTTTTTTGCTTCCTGCATTGTACTTCCGCTATTTTCAGAATTTTACAGAATGTATTCCAGTCAACATTGCCAAAAGCTGTCTCTAAATCTACGAATTCTATAACTGTAGATTTGACTTTCTTTAATCTATCTTCTAAGGTAAGCCGTATCGTCAATATGAACTCACGTGTTCCTACGTTTCTCCGGAACCCAGCTGATCTTCCAAGATGTCGAGTATTTCAATTCATCCTTAAAACGTTCCTGTCAGTGTTTTGCAACAATGACTTATTAAACCGATAGTTCGAAAATATTCACATCTATCAGAGCTTTTTTGTTTTTTAGAACATGAATTATTACGTTTCAGCTCTTTTGCTCGCCTGATATATATTGCTTACAAGCTGAAATAGTTTTGCCATGGCTGGCTCTCTGGTGGATCTTAATAATTCTCATGGAATGTCGTATGCCACATGGTACCTCTTATCTTTAGTTCTTTCAGCGTTCTGTCAAGTTTTCCTTGCTGTATCATACCTTCCATTTTACCTTCTTTTTTATCATCAGTCTTCTGATTGGTTTGATGCGGCCCGCCACGAATTCCTCTCCTGTGCTAGCCTCTTCATCTCAGAGTAGCACTTGCAACCTACGTCCTCAATTATTTGCTTGACGTATTCCAATCTCCGTCTTCCTCTACAGTTTTTGCCCTCTACAGCTCCCTCTAGTACCATGGAAGTCATTCCCTCATGTCTTAGCAGATGTCCTATCATCCTGTCCCTTCTCCTTATCAGTGTTTTCCACATATTCCTTTCCTCTCCGATTCTGCGTAGAACCTCCTCATTCCTTACCTTATCAGTCCACCTAATTTTCAACATTCGTCTATAGCACCACATCTCAAATGCTTCGATTCTCTTCTGTTCCGGTTTTCCCACAGTCCATGTTTCACTACCTTACAATGCTCTACTCCAGACGCACATTCTCAGAATTATCTTCCTCAAAATAAGGCCGATATTTGATATTAGTAGACTTCTCTTTGCCAGGAGTGCCCTTTATGTCATTGCTAGTCTTCCTTTGATGTCCTCCTTGCTCCGTCCGTCATTCGTTATTTTACTGCCTAGCTAGCAGAATTCCTTAACTTAATCTATTTCGTGACCATCAATCCTGATGTTAAGTTTTTCGCTATTTTCATTTCTACTACTTCTCACTACCTTCGTCATTCTTTGATTTACTCTCAATCCATACTCTGTACTCATTAAACTGTTCATTCCATACAGCAGATCATGTAATTCTTCTCCACTTTCACTCAATATAGCAATGTCATCAACGAATCGTTTCATTGATGTCCTTTCACCTTGAATTTTAATTCCACTCGTGAACCTTTCTTTTATTTCCATCATTGCTTCCTCGATGTACAGACTAAACAGTAGAGGCGAAAGGCTACATTCTTGTCTTACACCCTACTGTAGTCCACTCTTATTATTCCCTCTAGGCTGTTTTAAATATTATATATGACCCGACTCTCCCTATAGCTTACCCCTACTTTTTACAGAATTTCGAACAGCTTGCACTATTTTACGTTGTCGAACGCCCTTTCCAGGTCGACAAACCCTATGAAAGTGTCTCGATTTTTCTTTAGTCTTGTTTCCATCATTAGTCGCAACGTCAGAATGGCCTCTCTTGCGCCTCTACCTTTTCTAAAGCCAAACTGATCGTTATCTGCCGTATCCCCAATTTTCATTTCCATTCTTCTGTATATTGTTCTTGTAAGCAACTTGGATGCATGAGCTCTTAAGCTGATTGTGCGATAATTTTCGCACTTGTCAGCTCTTGCCGTCGTCGGAATTGTGTGGGTGATGCTTTTCCGAAAGTAAGATGGTATACTGTACTACAATACTACAATATTTTCTTCAAGTTGACTTACCTCTGAATACTACTTCTACTTTTCAACGACCTTTTGGGTAATGTAAAATATGTATAAGAATCAAGAGGGAAAAACTAGAATGAAAGACAAATAACAAAGTTATCGGATTAGAAGAAATGTAGTCTTTCGCCGCAACTGTTCAGTTTATCAACGAAGAAGCAATGACAGTATGAAATAAAAGCTGAAGAGCGGATTAAAATTCAAGCTGAAAGGATGTCGTAATCGCTGATGACATTGCTGTTCTCAGAGATAGCGAAGAAGAATTACCGGACACGTTGAATGGACTGAACAGTTTAATGAGACAGAATATGGATTGCGAGTAAACCGAAATAAATATGAAGGTAATGAAGAGTTGCAGAAATGACATTAACGATAGCATCAAAGTTGCTGACCAAGAGGTACACGATGACATATAATTCCACAACTTTGAAAGGATAATACTTGACGGACGAAGAAAGCACGAATTAAAAAGGATATCACATGTAGAGGTGTCATTCCTGGTCAGTATTACTAGTATCAAATATAGTTCTTAGTTCCGGAAGAAATATCAGAAAAAGTACGTGTGGAGAACAGCATTGTGGAAAGGTGAGTAATGGTCTGGGAGAAAGCCGGAAACGAAGAGAATCGAAGCGTCTGAGACGTTATGCAACAGAAGGATAGCGAAATTTAGATGGACTAATAACGTAAGAAATGAAGAGGTTCTGGAGAATCTCAGAAGAATGGAGCATACGGAAAACACTGGCAAGAAGAAGGGACGTGTTTGAAAGCTTGAACTTTTATCATATTACATGCAGCTGCTGTGAGTCGAAACTGTAGCGGAAGAAAGTCAATGGAATACATCCAAGAAATAACTGAGGACGTTCGGGTCAAGTGTTTGTTACTCTGTGACGTAGAAATCGGCACAGGAGAGAAATTCGTGGCGGTAGCATTAAGCCACTCAAACGGCTTACGACCGGAAAAAAATCTTCTGAAACTTATATGCTTGTTCCATTACAACCAAGAGAAACCTCCCGGATATCTCTATCGGAACCGGGAAATTGAAATTATTTTTCCTTAATTATTAGACAATGTTGTCTATCTTTCAGGGAATAATCAGAAGTTTTGGGTATGCCCAAAACTTTTTCTTGACAAATTGTTTTCAATGTTTATAATGTTCTTACGTTTGGAATTCCTGTTCACAGTTTACTGAATTGCTTATTAAAGGAAATATGTGATATTTAATTAAAAAAACGCACGTAGTTGTACTTCGTAATTCAGCCAACATCGTTCAGGGACGTAGCTCTGACTGGGGAGAAAACACATGTGGGGTTCCTCATATAGGTAGTAAATCTTCCGTTTAATATACAACAGGTAGAAATAATTCTTTTTGGAGATGAAACTAGTATTGTAATCAGTCCAAGCGTACATGTAAGAACAGAAGAAATGGTAAAAATGTTGTTGAAAGTATCATTGGTTTTCTGCGAATAGTCTCACCCTCAATTTGAAAAAGACACAACATATTCGATTCTGCCCATTTAGGGGTACTACACCAATTTTAACTGTAAAGTGAGGTGAGCAAAATTCTGTTCTGAAGTGTCCATACTCATGAAAATTTAAACTGAAAAAAAAAGCATATTTTGAAACTCTGAAAATACTTAGTTCAATCACATTGGCACTTAGAATCAGTGTAAAGTTTGTGGAGAGACAATCCAGTAAGTTGACATACTTTGCGTACTTTAATTCTATGATGCCATATGAAATAATGTTCTTGGGTAAATCTTTAAAAAAGAAAGTTTTCATTGCTCAAAAACGTGCTGGAAAAATGATATGTGTTGCTCATTCCCCATCATCTCGCAGACATCTGCTTAACGTATTGGGCACTGTGACTACAGCTTCACAGTATTTTTATCCCCTCTTAAAGTTTGTTGTAAATAACCAGCTACAGTCCTAAAGGAAGAATGATATACGTAATTACAATACTAGAAAGAAAAATGACATTCATTATTTCTCGTTAAGGCTGTCTAGCACAAAAAGGGGTGTACAATGTGTACAATTCTGCAACAAAAGTTTCGATCGCTTATCTAAGGCTACAAAATGTCTTAAAGACAGCAGAGTATAATTTGAAAACAAAGAAGTTTCTTGTTGACAACTCCTTTTACTCTGTAAAAGAATTTCCTGTTCTAACGTGTAAAAGGAGGCTGATAGGAATTACTAACTCACATCTGTATATTTAAAACAATAATAAAAGATAATAAAAGCCTTATAAAATTTCAACATGTAGCCATGTTTACAAACTAATTTGCGATGTGAATGTAAAATGACTCTTTCCACGTCATTACGCTTTATGGTACAAAATTATCAATTGGACATGAAACTATCTAAGTAACATGCATACGGTTGTAGACTTACACTATAAAGTGCATACGATTTATTACCTCCTACTTAGTTAGCCGTGTATAGGCTTGTATCGATAAGTTGCGAGTGCGCCAGACACACTGTTCGTCCGACAGTGGGTGACGGATTCCGCGCCATCCAGATAAGGGGTACGCGAATAGGAAGAGAAGCGAAGTTAACGCCTAGCGCGCCTGTGCCAACGGGCTCACTTGGTCTGTACTCTTAGTAGCTGTTGCTTGATGTCAGCTGTGCTTCCGATGGATTTAGCTAGTGTTTATGCAACATGTGAGATGGGGTGACCCTTCAGTGGGAGTTCACGTGTAGGGGCGATGCTTACAGCGATTCGGTGTTACATTTAACCTTAATCGTTCCCTGTGGGTTGTGCGTGGCCAACCGACGGAAGTTTGCCACCCAAAGAGACTCATACCTTAGGCCTCAGGTTACGGAGGCATGCACACGGGTGATTGGCATGTAATGTGGGGATTGGCGAAGCGCACTTATATTCACCGAAAGGTGTATACAAATAATTTCACAAACACACCGTACTAGTGCTGAATACAGTGAGCCTGAGTTAGTTGTTTCCTTGTAAAGTTCCTTGACCGGGCTTGCGGGGAGTTATACATGATGTTAAACAGTGTTGACGTTGCGCTGAACAAGTGTGGCTCTTAGCTCCACGTGGCGCTGTAAATTCAAATTCTAAAAGTAACGGCGTTATAGGTTATTAACATGTTGTTACGTGGGTAACTAATGTTGCCATGAAAGTCCTCCCTTGGGCCATCAGTCTTAGTCCATTCCTTTCTCTCCCCAAACCATTTTAGGTGTATTTCTTCTATTTAGTCCACAGTACTTTAATGAGTCTTTATCATTTCGTTTACATCTTCATTTTTTACGAGGTCAAGTCGGCAAATTCTACAGGCTCTTCTCAAGTGGTCCATTTCTAAGGCTCTAAGTCTCTTTTTATTTCTTTCTGTGAGTTCCCTGCACTCTCCCCACCAACTTGTTATTAGTTCAACGATGGATTTCAGTAAATGAAATTTAACCTTTAAATTCATTTTTGCGGACAAAAGTACAGGGTTTAATTTTTGGATAAATCGTACAATTTGTTAATTACAAAAAGATTATAAAATTGTAATTTTAAATAATTGCCATGAATTTCTGCACTGTTAAATACTCATTTTACTATTTCTTTAAGCTGATATTAAACACTGAATATAAATTGTTTAGTTTAATTTGTTAAGATTTAACTAGATTGCTTGAAGGTTATACCTCTGAGAAGCAAATAAAATTTGGGAAAGAATTTTATATTGTATGGTCTAGCACCCTACCACTCCCTGCTCCAAGGATCGCTACATCTCAGTTCCAATTAACAATTATTCGCAGGTATTTGTCTGGTCTGATGGCGTACTTCCTACCTAGAGTGTTCCCTCCATCTCTTCTACAATTTACCTTTTTACTACCATCCTCTTCGTCGATCTTCAAAGTCATTTATACGCCTCCTCTACTAACATTCTAGTTGTCGTCAGCAAAAACTAACAGTCCCACATCAATATTTTAAACATAGCTGCACAACAGCAACGGTTCCACGTAGTAAAATTATAAACAGCCGACCAGTTGCAATGGATAAAGAAATTCTTTATCTAGGTTTCAAATGGTCCAAATGGCTCTGAGCACTATGGGACTTAACATCTGTGGTCATCAGTCCCCTAGAACTTAGAACTACTTAAACCTAACTAACCTAAGGACATCACACAACACCCAGTCATCACGAGGCAGAGAAAATCCCTGACCCCACAGGGAATCGAACCCGGGAACCCGGGCGCGGGAAGCGAGAACGCTACCGCACGACCACGACCTAGGGACACCTAGGTTTCGACAAATATAAATTTGTCTTCTTCAGAAGGTAGCCTAAGGACAATGAACATCATAGCTTACATCAGAAAAGTGTGAAACTTAAGCCAAAGAATAAATTTTGACACAAATTAGAGAACTTGGCTTAAGTTTCATACTTTTCTAACGTAAGCTATGATGTTCATTGTCCTTAGGCTACTTTCTGAAGAAGACCAATTTATAGTTGTCGAAACCTAGGTAAAGAATTTCTTTATCCATTCCAACTAGTCCCACATCAATTAAACCTAAACCTCTTCAAATTGACGATCCTTTTTAGTGCCTTATCCAAAGCCAGGTTAAAGAGGCCCCAGGGGAAAATGCAGCCTTCGTGCTTTACTCCCATCTGCACCGTGAAACATTAAGATTACCTCTCTTCAGGTCTCACATTACACTCTCTCTCTCCGATGCACATTCCAGTCAGTTGAACCAAGACTATGGACGGGTCGCTTTATCGTTTCCCCGAGAGGACGCTATTGGGCAGTCACTTCTGGTTTCCTGGACTTGTCCTACGAAGTGAGTGGAGGTTGTCTGTGGGTCTATAGCGTATATGGCGATAGCTGAGAGAGCAGCCTCTACAGAGACTGCGTCAGGACGAGAAGCGTGTTGGAAATGTGAGCTGGCAGACGTCCGAGCTACCCACAGCGTCAGTGCCGTGCATTTAGGGGGAGTTTCTCGATTGCTTGCGTGCCCGGGCTCGTGGAACATGGTCGTGCACGGCGATACAGGTGTTCTACTTTGTGGCTGTGTAGTCAAAATGTGAATCTTTGATATGCGTCAGTGCTCGTGTCACAATTACTGCATGTGGTAACTGTTCAACGAAAATGTTTAACTCAGTTAGTCTCGAAGTATATTGTATTGAGGTTACGTTTAGTGGTTTATGTGGGTGTCACCACAGCCGTTAATTGTGCCGTCCTGAATGGATCTTGATCTACGTTGTTGTGGGTAACTTAAGAGAGCAGATTTGTTTGAGGAATGTGTGTCTCTGTGCTTTACAAGTACTGTTTATAGGAATAACCCATTGTTTGCGTTCTTGTTTGCCTTTTTGTGGCCGTTTCAAATACTGTGTTCCAATCATTTGTAATATTTCTTTGTAGTGTTGTTCTGTTATGAAGTATGTTCGTTTGGGGGGATCTTCAGTACTTGATATAGATGTGTTCCAATAAGAATATTACAGTGCTTATATTAATCTAACATTTTGTGAAGTTCAAATTTTTTGACACAGCGAACTGTACATCATCTTCTCGATTTCTTATCTGTTGAGTCGAATGTTGAACGTTTTGCAGATTTTAATTCTTTGAGCTTTGTTAACTGCTGTTCCGTCCTATTGGGAGAAATTTGTGTAGAACATACACACACACACACACACACACACACACACACACACACACACACACACATATATATATATATATATATATTCCTGGAAATTGAAATAAGAACACCGTGAATTCATTGTCCCAGGAAGGGGAAACTTTATTGACACATTCCTGGGGTCAGATACATCACATGATCACACTGACAGAACCACAGGCACATAGACACAGGCAACAGAGCATGCACAATGTCGGCACTAGTACAGTGTATATCCATCTTTCGCAGCAATGCAGGCTGCTATTCTCCCATGGAGACGATCGTAGAGATGCTGGATGTAGTCCTGTGGAACGGCTTGCCATGCCATTTCCACCTGGCGCCTCAGTTGGACCAGCGTTCGTGCTGGACGTGCAGACCGCGTGAGACGACGCTTCATCCAGTCCCAAACATGCTCAATGGGGGACAAATCCGGAGATCTTGCTGGCCAGGGAAGTTGACTTACACCTTCTAGAGCACGTTGGGTGGCACGGGATACATGCGGACGTGCATTGTCCTGTTGGAACAGCAAGTTCCCTTGCCGGTTTAGGAATGGTAGAACGATGGGTTCGATGACGGTTTGGATGTACCGTGCACTATTCAGTGTCCCCTCGACGATCACCAGTGGTGTACGGCCAGTGTAGGAGATCGCTCCCCACACCATGATGCCGGGTGTTGGCCCTGTGTGCCTCGGTCGTATGCAGTCCTGATTGTGGCGCTCACCTGCACGGCGCCAAACACGCATACGACCATCATTGGCACCAAGGCAGAAGCGACTCTCATCGCTGAAGACGACACGTCTCCATTCGTCCCTCCATTCACGCCTGTCGCGACACCACTGGAGGCGGGCTGCACGATGTTGGGGCGTGAGCGGAAGACGGCCTAACGGTGTGCGGGACCGTAGCCCAGCTTCATGGAGACGGTTGCGAATGGTCCTCGCCGATACCCCAGGAGCAACAGTGTCCCTAATTTGCTGGGAAGTGGCGGTGCGGTCCCCTACGGCACTGCGTAGGATCCTACGGTCTTGGCGTGCATCCGTGCGTCGCTGCGGTCCGGTCCCAGGTCGACGGGCACGTGCACCTTCCGCCGACCACTGGCGACAACATCGATGTACTGTGGAGACCTCACGCCCCACGTGTTGAGCAATTCGGCGGTACGTCCACCCGGCCTCCCGCATGCCCACTATACGCCCTCGCTCAAAGTCCGTCAACTGCACATACGGTTCACGCCCACGCTGTCGCGGCATGCTACCAGTGTTAAAGACTGCGATGGAGCTCCGTATGCCACGGCAAACTGGCTGACACTGACGGCGGCGGTGCACAAATGCTGCGCAGCTAGCGCCATTCGACGGCCAACACCGCTGTTCCTGGTGTGTCCGCTGTGCCGTGCGTGTGATCATTGCTTGTACAGCCCTCTCGCAGTGTCCGGAGCAAGTATGGTGGGTCTGACACACCGGTGTCAATGTGTTCTTTTTTCCATTTCCAGGAGTATATATATATATATATATATATATATATATATATATATATATATATATATATGTATATATGTATATATATATATATATAATGTTATTTGAGATACCTGCGTGAACTACATAGTGTTTGAAAGAGCAAACTCCCGAGTTTTACATGGTTCCCGCTAGGTAGCAGCAGTGTGCCCCACTTCAGCTCTAGTAAGAATGGTATCCGGACTACACAAAGCGTTTATTGTTCTACGGTTTGCTCAGTGCGGGTCAGTAATAGCTGTTCAGCATGACTTGCGTAGTAGGTATGGTGTGGATCTTCCTACAGCACAGAGCATTAGACGATGGCTGGAACAGTTCGGAGAAACAAGTAGTTTGTGTAAAGGCAATCCCCGCGTGTCTGACACAGACGTCGAAATATTCTCAGAAGGAGTCGGCAGAAATCCGTTCGCCGTGCAGCTTGACAGCTCAACATGCCCCCAATATCCGTCTGACGTGTGTTGCGTCGACGTTTACATATGAAACCATACGGCAAGCTCCTTGTGAAGGTGACAAACAATAAAGTGTGGACTTTTCTATCATGCTTTGTGTTTAGTGATGCGGCAACATTCCATTTAAATGGAAAGGTGAACCGTCACAATGTGAGAATATGGGGTACGGAACAACCACATGAAGATGTAAAACATGAGAGGAACTATCCAAAATGTAATGTGTTTTGTGCAGTTTCACGGGAAAAGATGTACGGTCCATTTTTCTTTGCCGAGAACACTGTCACAGGAAGCACATATGTCGATATGCTTGAGAATTCTCTTTTTCCCATGTCTGGATACTGATTCGAACGACATCATTTACCGTCAGGATGGGGCACCGCCACACTGGTATCTGGAAGTGCGAAAATTTTTAAATCAAGGGATTACTGAACGATGGATCGGTCGGATTGTACCAAATGATTCAGCCTTACATTACTGGCCTCCAAGGCCACCGGGCCTGACTGTATGTGATTATTTCTTGTAGGGGCTTATAAAAGACTCTGTGTTTGTGTCTCTGTTTCCAACAACAATGAATGAACTTAGACATCGTAGCACATCAGCTGTGGAAGCTGTGACTCACGACATGCTCGCTGCAGTGTGGGAACAGTTTCAATATCACATTGACATATGTCTTGCATCTCAAGGGGGGCATATTGAATACCTATGAAAAGATATGAAAAATTTTTTTGTGTTTCCCATTCGTCAAAAAACAAAATTCATTGTATATATTAGTTTCAGAAATATAGACGTGCCAAATCGGATCATTCTTTTTGAGACGGCATGTATTTCAGAGTGTAACACTTCGTCGCGGTCAACCGTACGAACATGTGACTAGGATACTTGCTCAGAAATAAAAAATGTTTTAAAGATATTTTTTTTCCCGTCGGCAAATCCATCAGTAAGTACTATTTCCTATTAATTTGCTCTCTAACATCCGTTCCATCAGTACGGCGAGTCTTACAAATGTTCTTCCATCACTGGCGTTTATGAAGTTTAAAAACAGGCTTTACACCATGTTTCGAAATTGCATTTTTTCAACAACTTCCCTGAGTCGAAAGCCTGTTTGGTGCTCTTCAGAGATGTCCCTCTGGGAAAGGTAGAACGTTCTCTGTGAACAATACAGCACCCCAGTACTAGAGATCTGAAGATATTTGCTTTCTCCGTTTCCCTATGAAATCAGCTTTCCACAAACTTTCTCGCCAGTCTCTTCACTGCTTACACAGATGCGTGTTTCAGCTCATCGTCTCTGTGCTTCTACAGACTTCTACGTAAATGCTCATCAGCATTACCGTCATGTGACTTGCAGCTTTGAGAGACTCAACATTTCTCGTCCTGCACTGTTCGTTCTGCATTCACCAGTAAGTAATTAAAGCGCAGCTGACGACGCAGGCAACCAGAGAGGACAAAAGTGTTGGCCAGGTCGTACCGGGGTCGCAGCCCAGTCCTGTGCGCGACCGGTTTCAACAGGGCGCCGCGAAATGAGATGACGACGGTCTGCCCTCATCAGCAAAAGTTGCTTCAGTCACGACGTGGCTTCTGGAATGTCCCAGTGGCAATAAGGTCCTCATAAAACTTTTATTAAACTCGTCGCTGTGTTTATTTTGCTTGAAACGGTCAGGCACTCACATCGCCCTGCGCTCGTAATAAAGATCGCAGAACCGAGTACCAAACTTACTTCAGCTCTTCCCGACCGTGTCGGCTATTTATAGCCGTCATAAAGTTCGAGTGTGAGTGTTTTGCTCGGACGAGGGGGAACACAAGAAATTTCTGTGTTTAGAACATTGCGCAAGTAACGGAGAAATTTTTTATCTAGTAGATAGTGAAGAGTTAGCTGCGTGATAACTTTGTAGACACCTTCTCGCACCTCGAACTTCATATATTAGTGATATTGCAGTGCCTATGTTATAAATAAGTACTATGCAACGAACAGGCACAAGGGCGACCACAAACGTACTGAAATACATGAAATGTATTCGCAGCTGCGAATACGGACGGACCATCAATTGTGCAATGGAATGACGACAGTGAAACTTTGTGTTGGATCGGGGATCGAATCCGGATTTCCCTCTTTAAGCGAGAGGTCGTCTTAACTGCTTTGGCTATCCTTGCACGGCTCACAGACGGACTCAGAGTTCCATATATCTTCGTTCATGCGTCACAACCTGCACTCGTACACATCATGTAATTCCCGTACATGGGGAGGATATTTTAAGCCTTACCTACTACGGACGTTGACAGAACCCCAGTTGCTATGGAGAGGTCTCTCAAAGAGCCATTTTACTTTTTTATCTACAAAAAAAGAGTTTTGCTGACTATATATACACTCCTGGAAATTGAAATAAGAACACCGTGAATTCATTGTCCCAGGAAGGGGAAACTTTATTGACACATTCCTGGGGTCAGATACATCACATGATCACACTGACAGAACCACAGGCACATAGACACAGGCAACAGAGCATGCACAATGTTGGCACTAGTACAGTGTATATCCACCTTTCGCAGCAATGCAGGCTGCTATTCTCCCATGGAGACGATCGTAGAGATGCTGGATGTAGTCCTGTGGAACGGCTTGCCATGCCATTTCCACCTGGCGCCTCAGTTGGACCAGCGTTCGTGCTGGACGTGCAGACCGCGTGAGACGACGCTTCATCCAGTCCCAAACATGCTCAATGGGGGACAGATCCGGAGATCTTGCTGGCCAGGGTAGTTGACTTACACCTTCTAGAGTACGTTGGGTGGCCCGGGATACATGCGGACGTGCATTGTCCTGTTGGGACAGCAGGTTCCCTTGCCGGTCTAGGAATGGTAGAACGATGGGTTCGACGACGGTTTGGATGTACCGTGCACTATTCAGTGTCCCCTCGACGATCACCAGTGGTGTACGGCCAGTGTAGGAGATCGCTCCCCACACCATGATGCCGGGTGTTGGCCCTGTGTGCTTCGGTTGAATGCAGTCCTGATTGTGGCGCCCACCTGCACGGCGCCAAACACGCATACGACCATCATTGGCACCAAGGCAGAAGCGACTCTCATCGCTGAAGACGACACGTCTCCATTCGTCCCTCCATTCACGCCTGTCGCGACACCACTGGAGGCGGGCTGCACGATGTTGGGGCGTGAGCGGAAGACGGCCTAACGGTGTGCGGGACCGTAGCCCAACGTCATGGAGACGGTTGCGAATGGTCCTCGCCGATACCCCAGGAGCAACAGTGTCCCTAATTTGCTGGGAAGTGGCGGTGCGGTCCCCTACGCCACTGCGTAGGATCCTACAGTCTTGGCGTGCATCCGTGCGTCGCTGCGGTCCGGTCCCAGGTCGACGGGCACGTGCACCTTCCGCCGACCACTGGCGACAACATCGATGTACTGTGGAGACCTCACGCCCCACATGTTGAGCAATTCGGCGGTACGTCCACCCGGCCTCCCGCATGCCCACTATACGCCCTCGCTCAAAGTCCGTCAACTGCACATACGGTTCACGTCCACGCTGTCGCGGCATGCTACCAGTGTTAAAGACTGCGATGGAGCTCCGTATGCCACGGCAAACTGGCTGACACTGACGGCGGCGGTGCACAAATAGTGCGCAGCTAGCGCCATTCGACGGCCAACACCGCGGTTCCTGGTGTGTCCGCTGTGCCGTGCGTGTGATCATTGCTTGTACAGCCCTCTCGCAGTGTCCGGAGCAAGTATGGTGGGTCTGACACACCGGTGTCAATGTGTTCTTTTTTCCATTTCCAGGAGTGTATTAATGACTTCTGTTGTTCATTACACGTCTTAGGAGTACACTCTCTAGAAATTTGAATGTTTTTAATCAACGGCAGTCTTAAAACATTTAGGCAAATAAAATACAGAAAAATTTGCTGTATATTTTTAATTTATATGTTATGAAAATAACAGCAGATGGTTAGCTGTCGACTCACTCACAGATCATCGTCAAGGAGATTATATTACAGATTCGCATAATAACCAGTTTGAAAAACACACCTCATTTATAAGAAATTGTATGCAAAGACAGCTTTCGGTTTACTACTTATTGTTTCGATGTAGAGCGACTACTGCACTCAATGGTTCAGTAAAGGGAGAAATCACAAATCTGCTTCGATACTCGATAAGCTGGTATTTTTTTCACTAAACGGCAGTGCGGGACGGTGGCAAATGTATTCTTGAAGTCAGGGAACACGGCATCAAATTGAGCTCCGTCGTCTACGGCACTGTGTATCTCATGAAGGAACGGAGAAAGTTGAGTTTCGCAGGATCTCTGTTTGCGGAATCCATGTTGATTTTTATAGAGGAGATTGTTCTTCTCCGAAAACGTCATAATTCTCAAGCGGAGAACGTGTTGCATTATTCTACAACAGATTGATATGAACGATATAGATGCATTATTGTGTGCATCTGTCCTAAGAGCCTTCTTAAAAAGGGGAATGACCTGCGTTTTCTTCGAACCTATAGGTACCTTTCGTTGGTCAAGCGATCGGCGGTAATTAACTGTTATAAGGGGAGCAAATTCTTTCGAGTAATCTTTGTGGAATCTTATAGGTATCTCATCTGGTCCTGATGTCCTTCCACTAATAAGCGATTGTATTGGTTTTCCAATTCCCCGATCGGTTATCTCAATACCTGGCATTTCGCCGTTTGTGCGACGGTTGAAAGGAAGGAATGTGTTACGTTGTTTCACCGAGAAACAATTTCAGATGACCGAATTCAGTGGTTCGACACTTTCTTTGATACCTTCCGTTTCGGTGCCAGTACGATCACTGAATGGATGAATAGATGATTTTGGCCCACCTCTTAGAGCTTCTACTCGGATCCGTTGACAAAGTTTTACCGTGAGAGTGATAGAACGCGTCTCTCAGTGCTCTACGTATGCTGATTTTCGCTTCGTCCAGCTTTTGTTTGTCACCATGTTTTTACTTCTCTCGAATCTGAGATGAAGTTCTCTTCGTTTACGTAGCAGATTTCTAACACGGCTATTAAATTACGGGGGGTCTTTCCCATCCCTTAAGACCTTACCCGGAACATACTTGTCTAGGTCGTGTTTTTTCCATTTGTTCTCCACGTCTTCGTCCTCATTACCGAATATTTGCTGCTGACTGCCCATTGAAATTTATATTCTGTCACTCTTGCTAAGTAAACATATCTTCATGCCTTCGTTAACATTTTTTGTAAGACCCGTTGTCATTGTTGCTATCACAGTTGTCATAGAAGCTGTCATGGCCTTATGATCGTTGGTACCTTCCTCTACATCAAATTGCCTCCCATTAGGCATGTGGGTGTACTCAACGACCTTAAGATGACCGTCAAATGATAGAGCGCAGCAGTCAGTCGTCCTTTTCTTTAGGTTTTAAGAGGCAATTCTAGATTTCGGCTAAGGCCTAACCATTATCAATGCATTATTTCATAGTATCAATGCATGTCCTACTATGTCAGTCCCCTGTTGTTCGGGCTTCTGTCACGGTTTGTTCAAGACTATTGTACAGACTACTGCCTTAACATTCTTTGTAAGACCCGTTGTCATAGATGCTGTCTGTCATAGCCTTATGATCATTGACATATTCCTCTACATCAAGTTACCTTCCATTAGGAATGTGGGTACACTCAACGACTGTGATATGACTTTCAAATGACAGAGTACAGCAGTCAGTCGTCCTTTTCTTTCAGGTTTCATTAGGCAAATCTAGATTTCGGCTAGTGCCTAGCCATTATCAATGCACTATTTCGTTGTATCAATGCATGTTCTAGTTCGTCAATTCCCTTTTGTTCGGGTTTCTGTCAAATGTTAAAATGTTCAAATATGTGTGAATTCCGCTGAAGTCAGCGGACCCTAGACTTACCCAGTACATAGGCTAACTTAGACTAACTTATGCTAAGAACAACAACACACACACTCATGTCCGAGGGAGGACTGGAACCTCCTTCGGGAGGGGCCCCGCAATCCGTGACATGACGCCTCAATCCGTGCGGCAACTCCGCGCGGCTGGGATTCTGTTCAAGTCTACTGTACAGTAAGACTACTGGAAAGGATTTCATAAACCCTTTGCATCCCCTCCGGAATCTAACTGGACGACAACTGTTGTAACTGGTCCTTGATATCCCGAATACTGACACTGGTTGGAAGTTGACGTCCGAACTGGTGACACATATATTCCCATTGGGACTGATTTGGAGACCTTGCTGGACACGGAAGTAGCTTAGTATCACGCAGGCAGTTCATAGAGACGTGAAATATGTAGACGAGCATTGTCTTGTTAAAAATGGTGCCACGATGCTGTTGCATGAGAAGTGACAGCCGGCTGGAGTGGCCGAGCGGTTCTAGGCTCTGCAGTCTGGAACCGCGCGACTGCTACGGTCGCAGGCTTGAATCCTGCCTTGGGCATGGATGTGTGTGATGTCCTTAGGTTAGTTAGCTTTAAGTAGTTCTAAGTTCTAGGGGACTGATGACCTCAGAAGTTAAGTCCCATAGTGCCCAGAGCCATTTTTTGAGAAGTGACACTTGAGTGCGCAGTATGTCCACGACGTACCGTTTTGTTCCCAGTTGGTTTATTCTTCACTAAGAATACCTATTTTTGAATATATGTTTCGCATATCGTTATATGAGTCCATTACAATTAGTCTTGCACTGAAGATGATGACCACTCTGTGACTGAAATCGATAAACAATAAATTATAAGAGTATTGCTGGGGTTTACCTTGTTTCCATTACTTGTCGTGTGGTCGTAGTGCACGAATTTCCTAGTGGAACCCAGTGTCAAGAGTTCACTCGGTCATTAACAGTCGTGACCTGAATTCATACAAAATGGCTCCCCTTATCATGAAGCCAGGAATACCACCGCTGTGGAGGAATGGGTCCTAATCAACAGGTCGCCACCATACTCTCCGATGATGGTCATCCGGTGTAGTGCAGAACTGTCATTCTTCGCTGAAGACCATACGATGCCATGCTTCCAGGACACGGCACCACTCGAAAAGGAACCGTTTGTGTGGTGGTGCTAACGGCAGCCGACGCATGGTTCGCCAATTCCCAACGCCGGCTATTGCTAGTCTCCGAGTAAAGGTGTGAATGACACAGAATTGTACAGGTAGCGCATTACTTCTTCTCGGATGTCAAACGCAGCTGAGAGGGGGATACAATATGATTAGTGCGCAATACATCGATCGTCCCCTGTGGTTGTCAGACATGATGATGATGAATTTGATTTGTAGGGTGCTCAGCACTGTAGTTATCAGTGCCTGTACAAATTCCCAGTCTTGTCACTGTCCAGTCTCGAGAATTATCAGACATGGTCGACCGAGCATCGACGACGGGCAGTTCAACACCAGGCCATTATCACATCTGAATGCCCTACAAATCTATTTATTGCACGATTGCACCAACTGGACGAATGGAGAAATGCAGTGAGATCGAAAGCGAGGCCTTAGAGTTTATCATGTACTGGTAATGCTGTCTCATACAAACATGTGGTATCACCATGTCCTTCAAAGTGATTATCGAACATCGGCCCATGTTCAAGTCCTTAGTATACCGTAGCTGTTGAGGTAAGAACACTAAACACGAACAACACCAACGCAGTCCGGTCACCGTTCTACCTGTCACAGAGAATTGCAGCTCTAATCACAAACATATCCGCCGACGGTGCGTACGTGCACCATGTTATTTTGACTTCAGATTATCACTTTCGGTTGCTTTACCGTTCTTCTTAGCCACTGTGTTGATACGCCTGAATTTTGATTTGTTGTCGACGGGTATAAACTCCTAAGGAAATCTGCTCTGGCAATAACGTAATGTTTCAGGTTTGATTCGTCGCTTCAATCGTACAGTCTCTGCTTCCTGTGCATGTCGGTTTGAGCGATTCTCGTATATCAGTTATGTTACCCCTTGCCCAAGTCATAAAAAAGGCATATCAGATTTTGTTATGTTATGTCGTATATTCCATTGTTAACAAAGTGCCGCAACATAAAAAAGTGCTTCGTTGATGATCAACAATTTTCGTAATTTCACCTATATCGGACTGACGCTGCAGTGTTCGTCTTTGACTTGCCAGTGAAAAACTTGTCAGAAACTTAAAAAAGTGAAAATCCATGAAATTCACAAGTTTATTTACGTACAGATAGCCAGTTAAAACCCAAATTTGAATGCAGTAAGACTTTTGGGGAAAATTTAAGCGTATATCCATAACTTCAGAGAAAATTTCATTGCGTAAGTCCCCTAGTCATACTATAATAATCGGAGTAGACTTTAGTCACCCATCAACCAGTTGGGATAATTCAGTTTTGTTAATGATGCCCGTTAAATGTCACCTTGCGAACTTTAGTAAATACCTTCTCTGTAAACTATCCAGAATAGATGCTTCAGAGTCCCTCTCATAATGGAATCATAACGGATCTAAAGGCTACAAATATACCTGACTTCTTTCTTTGAGGAAGTCCTCATTGAAAATGCATCGCACCATGACCAGAAAGAATAAATGATAAATTACGAAGAGCATTTAAAACAAGATGAAAGATTTATTCTTTCAGTAAACTAGATAAAGAGCAATAGTGTCATATCTAATGAGGTTCTGGAAACTATTAGCTTAGGACAAGAAAAATAAAGGAACAATGGCTCAAACTTAAAAGTGTAGTTGATCATCCATTGGATAAATATGTACCTGGTAGAATGATTCATGATCGGAGGAGCCCTCCACAGTAACCAGTGACTCTAATGACACTTCTAGAGAAACTAAGGGCACTGCATAGTACAGGTAAGACGAAGCATAGGGCAATGGATAGACAGATGCTGAGTGAACCGCATTTGGCAGTCAACGGGGCTGTAAAAAGCGTGAAGTCACGTTAAATGAAAAACCTCAATGAGTACCGAGCCAAAGACAACGAGTTTAGAGTCGAGAGCAAAAAGAAGCACCGGGACTAAGAGTTTAGAGTCGCGTGTAAAAAGACAAAGTTAGCGAAGTAAAGAGACTAAATTAATAAAACAGTTAATTACCAGCTTCCTGTCTTTCAGTATCGGACATTTAGGCAATAGATTGCAGTATAATCACTTCACGGCTTAAGGGATTCTGGTTATTTCTTCTTCTCGTAAATTTTCTGCTGCCAGCTATGAAAGATGTGAAGAAATAAACTTGTAACATCATATCCTCATATGTTTGCCTGCCTTTTTCCCTTGCATCCACTTAACGGTTTCAATACTGAACTCCTGCCGTATTAAAACTCTGCCCCGGACAAAGTTATTCTATCTTTGCAATTCACTGGCAATGTCCACTAATAGTCTCCCTTTTTTAATTTGGATAGACGTTCAGCAGTCAAATATTTGGAAAGACGGTATAGATATGCCGGCCGTGGTCGCCGATCGGTTCTAGGCGCTTCAGTCCGGAACCGCGTGACTGCTACGGTCGCAGGTTCGAATCCTGCCTCGGGCATCGATGTGTGTGATGTCCTTAGGTTAATTAGGTTTAAGTATTTCTAAGTTCTAGGGGACTGATGACATTAGATGTTAAGTCCATAGTGCTCAGATCCATTTGGTATGGATACACAGAAAATAAAGGTAGATCGAAACACTGGCAAGTCATCTACTTCAGATCAGTCAACGTTTCTATCTAAGTTTATGTCTTGTATCAACAACGTTAAGTGCTTGTTTAGTTAATCTGTAGCGCACCCTTGACTGATATTCCTGTTACCTTTCTGGACATGTTAGCCGGACGGGGTGGCCGAGCGGTTCTAGGCGCTACAGTATGGACCCGCGCGACCGCTACGGTCGCAGATTCCAGTCCTGCCTCGGGCATAGACGTGTGTGAGATCCTTAGGTTAGTCAGGTTTAAGTAGTTGTAAGTTCTAGGGGACTGATGACCTCAGAAGTTAAGTCCCATAGTGCTCAGAGCCATTTGAACCATTTACACATGTTGCCGTAATTATTTTACTAAATACTTTTTCTTGGTATTCAGTCTGTATTACTATCAGCCAGGGGAGCTCGACTACTCTCTATCTTGTGTACCCTCACCTGCGACGACCTTTTGCATTCTATTGCATAGAAACTCAATTTCAATCGTTATTATGCTCCAATTATTATGTTCTGGGGTGTAATTTCTTGTTATGAAGGTTCCTAGAAAATTTTAGCGTCACTTCTTGTTTTTAATTCTAGATTCGTAGGCTTTTTTAAATTAAATATTCTGCTGGGTCAGTTTGTAATTCATAATTAATATACAGGGTGGTCCATTGATCGTGACCGGGTCAAATATCTCCCGAAATAAGCGTCGAACGAAAAAACTACATAGAACGAAACACGTCTACCTTGAAGGGGGAAACCAGATAGCGCTATGGTTGGTCCGCTATATGGCGCTGCCATAGGTAAAACGGATATCAACTTTTTTTTAAATAGGAACCCCAATTTTTTATTACATATTCGCGAAGTACGTAAAGAAACATGAATGTTTTAGCTGGACTACGTTCTTCGCTTTCTGATAGATGGCGTTGTAATAGTCACAAACATATGGCTCACTATTTTAGACGAACAGTTGGTAACAGGTAGGTTTTTAAATTAAAATACAGCACGTAGGTGTGTCTTAACATTTTATTTCGGTTGTTCCAATGTGATACATGTACCTTTGTGAACTTATCATTTCTGAGAACGCAAGCTGTTACAGCGTGATTGCCTATAAATACCACATTAATGCAATAAATGCTCAAAATGATGTCCGTCAATCGCAATGCATTTGGCAATACGTGTAACGACATTCCTCTCAAGTCCGAGTAATTCGCCTTCCGTAATGTTCACACATGCATTGACAATGCGCTGACGCATGTTGTCAGGCGTTGTCGGTGGATCACAATAGCAAATATCCTTCAACTCTCCTCACAGAAAGAAATCCGAGGGACGCCAGATCCGGTGAACGTGCTGGCCATGCTTTGGTGCTTTGACGACCAATCCACCTGTCATGAAATATGCTATTCAATGCCGCTTCAACCGCATGCGAGCTATGTGCCGGACATCCATCATGTTGGAAGTACATTGCCATTTTGTCATACAGTGAAACATCTTGTAGTAACATCGGTAGAGCATTACGTAGGAAATCAGCATACATCGCACCATTTAGATTGCCATCGATAAAATGGGGGGTAATTATCCTTCCTCCCATAATGCCGTACCATACATTGACCCGCCAAGGTCGCTGATGTTCCAAGTGTCGCAGCCATTGTGGATTTTCCGTTTCCCAATAGTGCATATTATGCCGGTTTACGTTACCGCTGTTGGTGAATGACACTTCGTCGCTAAACAGAACGCGTGCAAAAAATCTGTCATCGTCCCGTAATTTCTCTTGTGCCCAGTGGCAAAACTGTACACGACGTTCAAAGTCGTCGCCATACAATTCCTGGTACATAGAAATATGGTAGGGGTGCATTCGTTGTTGATGTAGCATTCTCAACAGCGACGTTTTTGAGATTCCCGATTCTCGCGCAATTTGTCAGCTACTGATGTGCGGATTAGCCGCGACAGCATCTAAAACACCTACTTGGGCATCATCATTTGTTGTAGGTCGTGATTGGCGTTTCACATGTAGCTGAACACTTCCTGTTTCCTTAAATAACGTAACTATCCGACGAACGGTCCGGACACTTGGATGATGTCGTCCAGGATACCAAGCAGGATACATAGCACACGCCCGTTGGGTATTTTGATCACAATAGCCATACATCAACACGATATCGACCTTTTCCGCAATTGGTAAACGGTCCTTTTTAACACGGGTAATGTATCACGAAGAAAATACCACCGAGCGGGGTGGCGCAGTGGTTAGACACTGGACTCGCATTCGGGAGGACGACGGTTCAATCCCGCGTCCGGCCATCCTGATTTAGGTTTTCCGTGATTTCCCTAAATCACTCCAGGCAAATGCCGGGATGGTTCCTCTGAAAGGGCACGGCCGACTTCCTTCCCAATCCTTCCCTAATCCGATGAGACCGATGACCACGCTGTCTGGTCTCCTTCCCCAAACCAACCAAGAAAATACCGTCCGCACTAGCGTAATGTTACGTGATAACACGTACTTACATGTTTGTGACTATTACAACGCCATCTATCACAAAGCGAAAAAAGTGGTCCAACTAAATCATTCAAATTTCTTTACGTACTACACGAATATGTAATAAAAAATGGGGGTTCCTATTTAAAAAAACGCAGTTGATATCCGTTTGGCCTAAGGCGGGCCAACCACAGCGCCATCTGGTTTCCCCCTCAAGCTAGACGAGTTTCGTTCTTTGTAGTTTTTTCGTTTGATGATTATTTCGTGAGAAATTTGGCCCGGTCACTATCAATGGTCCACCCTGTATATAACATACACACAATAATGTATCTGAACTAGCCTGCTTATCGTTCACAGTGGTTACGACTGTTATTATTATTATTATTATTATTATTTACACGTTCACGCTGGTGTTGCGAATTGTTGCTCTCTTTGTGGGATGGGGACGTATTCATGCTTTCCTGCATCTGACGGCACTGCTTTTCCTGTGTCTCGCCGTGGGCCAGCGATCGTAATCAAACGCCCTAGACTACTGTTTTAATGAATCTGCCTTTTATTTTTAAGTCCATTCTTTTAAAATAACGAGAGATCACATAAAATAATTTTACACTAAATTTGTCTCAAATTATGTGATACCTGACTTGTTTTGGAACCTCTCTCGTTGAAAGATACCGTAAAATTGTATTCTCAGCTGTCTGTTGCGCCTGGCTGATAGGTCGTACATTATACATTAGTGTATTGCTGGTACCACGATAGGTAGAGGCGATCGTGACTCACTGGTGGTATACGCGGCCTGATGGGAAGACGCTGGTAGTACACTCCGGCGTGAACATCTTAATAACCATGTTATTTAACTATAATACATATAATTTTAACACGTTACGCCTTTGTTACTCTTGATTTCAATCCTTTCCTCATTTCCTTCTGTTGTTCAACATTGTTGGATCACACAAGACATTAGGCAAGCGAGGTAGAATAGTCGCTGTATCACCATACAATTTTCCATATGGGAATTGAGATTCACGTTTCCCATGTCTTCCCTAAAGAGGAAATAAATACTAGGATGGCTTCTTCAGAGAGCCTCACCCAAGTATGCGACAGTTGTTGAGAGATCCCTTCCGTAACCTCGTGTTACAACAAATACAAACACTGCCTTCGCTGCAACACAGTAACACACTCTGTGATAGCTGGTTGCCATTAGGAATGGAGGATGATCCGTGTATTATGTATTAGGTACGGAACAAAAGCTCGGATTGAGAAATGAATCGGCCGTCCATGCCAATGAGCCATCTCCACATTTCCCTTAAGCGATAAAGAGAAATCGTGAAAAAACTAAACATTGATGATCGGACTACTATTTTGACGAATACGAGTCTAGGTACTGAAATCAGGATATGCAGGAAGTGAACATATAGTTATTACTTACAGAGAAAATGGTATGCATATGCTCGTATTTCTCAAGTAAGCATTAACTTTTGTTTCAGAAATGATATCTTCACAATGTCCACGATTTTGTCTCGTAGTGTTAAACTCATAAGGACCAGCTCTTGCAAGTTTTTCCAGTGATGATATATAAAGTGCGGTCGTAATTGAATGAACCAATGCAACTTTTTAAAAGATACTTCTCTTTCTCGACTGTTAAAATTATATGCACTGCCGGAAGAAAAACTAATACACACTTTTAGAAGTTCCAATTTACTCATGATATTGTTGTTGCAACTGTACATATGGAGTACATGAAATGATTACATTCAAAGATCAACAGCTTTTGAGGTAGCAGACTGAAACACACACATTTGTACGTCGTGTAGTCTCCACGGGTGACGATACAGGCGGTGACTGTAGCATCGTACACATGGCTAATACTGTCCTGGGATGCTTTATTCAAGGCCTGCTCGACCTGTTCACGTAATTCTATAACAGTTACAGAATTCATAGTCCCACGGGTCACTTCTCGTTCCATCATATCCAACATGTTTCGACTGGGGACCTCGAGTCCAGCGAACGTGCTGGCTAGGAAAGCTGCTGCACGCCTTGCAGAATACGTTGAGTTTCACTGGCAGTATGTGGGTGAGCATTATCGTGTTGGAACATTACATCACCTCCATGTTGCAAGAATGGCAAAAGAATAGGTCTAACACGTTCTGCACGTACCGAACGTTGGTCAGCACTCCCTCCAGAAACACAAAGGTGAACGAGAGTTGTAGCTTTGTATCTCAGACCATAAGTTCTGGAGTGGGACCAGCGTTTTTTGGACGAATGCACTCTACGAGCCAGACCCACAAGGTCTATATCACACACGCAAATGACGATCACCTTCTTGAATCTGCTTTCAAAGCTGAAGACAACGGTAAGCCATTTCATCTTCCAGGTGACCCTCTGATGGCAACGTACGAGCAGTGTACGCCGATGCTATGGCGTGAGTGAAGACGGCATAGAGGTGTATATGCCCGTAGTCCCACTTGTAATAACCGGTTCACAACAGTTCGTGTAGACACATCTGGGGTCACAAGCTATCTGTGCTGCGGTAGCTGTACGATCTGCCACTGCTGCCCTTATAATACGACGATCCTGGCTGGCGGCTGTGGTGCGTGTACTTCCAGACCCTCGTCTATGCGTGTGAGAATTTTCACGTGACCACTGACAACAGCATTGTTCCACAACTGACGCAGCACGTCCAACTTGTATGGCATTCTCCTAAAGGATCATAGCACCAGTCAGAAAGCCACAATTTGACCCCTGTCGAGCTCTCTTATTTGGTTATAAGAAGTACGAGTGCATTCCGTGGTATAGCTGCCTTTTTGCTACAGCCGTTTGCACCACACTGAGCCTTCTGGCTGTGAGGGTAGACACAGATGGCGCTCCTGTAGCTGTCCCACTACTCTAGCTGTTGGCAGACGACGATGAAATCATTATTAGTACTTCTACTATCTCCCAGGTGGTAATACCGTTATCGGATCAAAATCGACGTCGTCTTTCCAGGTGTACTAATTATTTTTCTCGCAGTTTATTTTTAAAATCAGTCATTGTAATTTCAGTCACAGCCATCTGCAAACTGCACCACCGACAAGTATCTGTGTGTATACCTGTTTGTGTCTTTTTGTAAAAATGAAATCAAATTACTGAACTTGTTCACTGTTCCACATTTCAAAATCTTGGTGTGTACTAGATCACTGCATTCTGGGACCTTTAACTTGCAAATGTTTAAAGGTAAAAGTCGAAGATTTCAAAATAAATAATTCTGAAAGTCGAAGACCACAATACTGGGCTTTAAGGAGTTTTGTTGGACTGTGATTCACATCCAAGAAAATTTGCTCACGAAAGGTATAACTTTTGCGATGGTACATTTTGCTCTCTTTTGTTTATCTCTACGCGATAGTTGAAACACAAAACGATACACTTCATTCCCTGGCAATGCGTTCAAAATTATGATATCGAGATTACTATAGAGATTTGTATGTTTTACTCTCTCTCTGTAGCTAACGAGATGGAGGGTGAGTTATGATATGCTTAGATAACCACATGAAAATACTATAAGAAGGTAAGTATCTTAATAAATCAGTGCACCTAAATGGGATATTTGTCTGTGATGTAATGTGTCAGTGTTTAACTTTTCAAATAAACAGAAATATTTATATTGACAATAAAGAAAGCAATCATTACCGACTGGAACGTAGGAGACGTGTTAACAAGGAGAGACAGCTGAGTCTTAATACAGCCCGAGAGATCAGGACGGCTTGATGGATGGGCGAGTACCGGTCCCTTTAAATCAGATGTGACGTTACACCTTTGCGACAGTGCAACTACTCACTAGGGAATGGTCCAATCCGACACTTCGAAACCTACCGTGATCTGTTTCACATGAAGAAATATCGAAACATATGCTCTGACAAAATTTTAGCTGGTAAGGTGCACTGCACATATTTTTAAGAAACGTTAAAAGCGCTCACATTTGCCTCACGAAGAACTGCTTGCAGTGGGGGTTTGTACAGCCCTTCCTGCCTAGCGCACAGTAGGCGAATAAGCAGACTCAGCCATCAAATGAGAACGTAGCGCCGCGTAGTCTAAAGTCCACACACGCAAATTTTAAGAACTTAATGAGAACATTTGTTACTCTTCCTCTTTCATTGACGAAACTCTGCTTACAATTACTGACTGCAATGAAAATAATTATCTGGACGTTTCAGTGTGTAAAATTTTTATGACACTGTCGCGCTTTTTGTTTCAAATGTTGTCACAGATAACGTGGCGCTTTCAACGATCTAGTCTTTGTTCTAAATAATTATTTCCTCTTCTCATACATACATACATATCTGTCCATGCATCCGTTTTAAGCTGTACATAACGGATTTTACCTGCAGATTTAAAATAATAATGTTATGGACGATGCAACGTTGTGTACACTGCTAGAAAATTTATGATAATGCATGTGATATGTTTATTCCCTGTAAAAATCCTTCAGTAATAAGCTAACAACAACTTTTACGTAACTTTGTTAAGTTTTCCTTTTGGTTTGACTGTTCTCAGGTCTGAAGAAGGCAATTAAGCTTCCGAAACTGGTCATCACTTTGTAAAAGAAAGTAAAATTAATTTGATTGCGACAGTAAACAGAAAAATTTTGAAAATCTGAGAAAGTTGAATGGAACCTTTTTAAAATATTTACTATTTTACATTTTAGGTTGTCTTCATATAAACGCTTTCTGCTATTCTGACAATGTCAAATGTATTTCGAATAATTTTTCTTTCACGCCTTTGCGAATTTAATTTTGGTGCATATTTCGTACTTCGCGTAAATCTTGCTTCCATTAATACAATTCACGTTGAAATTTCACGAATCTAAATCGGCTTTACACAGTGCTTAAATTTATGTTTTCTCCTCCCTTCGTTTACCCAAAAATTTTCCAGCCTTTTGTTTGTCACTGAAAGCTGTTACTGCCCATGTTTCCTTTAGGCTCCGAAGGTAGCTGGCATTCTACGTTTCAGTAGTACACAAGATAATTTTAAGAAGCTGACGGAAATAAGGAACGTAAACTTTATGCAGAATTAAGCTATATATACGTCTCCTCCATTTCGTGAGCTATAAAAATTCCTTCTGGCACAGATTCTCTCATAAAACCAAAATCTCAGTTCACAGAAATTGCTGATCTATAAAGACGACCTTTTACAAGCTAATATATCTACCCTATTTATCGTTTCTCGTAACCCCCTGGACCAGTGGTATATCGTTTGTTATAACTTACCCCGTTGTCGCATGTAAGTTGTTTGTGACTCAGATAACCGTACATCAGGCTAACGGCGAAATTGGAGCTCATTTCGGGGACGAATCGCTTCGTAGGTTTGCGAGGAAAATAGGCGGAAATAACTTCTCCCGCTACGGGGGGCTCCTCGGCAGTGTGAGATCTGTGTTTGTGGCTGCTGGCGATGTAAATTTTCTGCCCACCAAATGGGCCGTGGAAATGAATGAGCACCGGATCGACATAACGTTGGCTTTCCCACCGTCCAGTGCGTTTTATAAGCTGGTGGAGCTATGGTGCACTTATCCGCTAGTGCGTGGTCAACACCATTTCCACTTTGTTGAGTTTACCGAAGGGGGCATACATCGTTTGTGTGTTTACATATGTTGATGTTGTATTGAAAGGGTCGTGTTTCCAGTTTCTCCTCCATAGTCTTTTCGCTGGGAGCTACTGGTTACCCAGAATTATAAAGCTTGTAACTTGAGTTTGTTGTTGTCAACTAAACTGGTTTCTTATTCTTAACTTGGAACGTGTTTGTACTTAAATCCTGAAGAACACAAGTGGTGTCATCACGTAAAAGCTAACTGATAGTAACGGTCGTCAAAACTATCTGAATATGTGTAACTGTATTTGAATTAACTTTTAGAAACCGCAGACTGTATCCTAAAGAAGCTGCCCTGTGAATTCTGTATTGTGCAATGCCTTGCTACAGTACGTGACTTGCTGTCCCAACACACAAAACTAATGGAATAAAAAGACTATATAAAATTAAAAATTGAAATTTCAAATTATAAATGTCCAAAATGCGTCTGTAAAATTTCCCTGTAAATTTATGTTTAAAAACTGACTTAAATAAAATCCCAAACTTTAAATTATACACTTGCAAATGTAGCACGCTGCGCTATAAGATTTACTCTGTCTGATACAGCAAATGAAATCTGAACTGAACGTTACCTAAATTGAACCTGATAACAACTTTGAAATGCTTTGTTTAATTATGAGTGATTTAACTGTGTCCTGGCTATAAGGTTGAACTGGCCCTAACCAACTTTGTGGCTTACCTGTGGTAACAAAAATTCGGTATTGCTCGAAAGCGATGAACATTAAAAATGTAGTGCAATGGCAACCCAACTAAAGAAAAGAAAACCTTGAACAAGTGCAGTGCAAGGACGTAAAACTATGCTATTCACTTTATGCTGTTTCGCATGACTGTGTTCCAATTTCGCATGACTGTGTTCCACTCAGTCGAATGTGACGACACAAAATTAGAAAATAATATTTACGTAAGGAGATGGTGGTAGAAACTCGACATGTTAAAAGATGGAAAGAGATTAGTGTTCGAAAACTGTACTGAACTCGGATTCATTAACAATTATAGTCAACTTGTTAAAAAATTTTGTTCTGCTATGAAATTAGTTAACAGAAGGATAAACGGGGACAAGCTATGTGGACAGTTAACTTTTAAATCTTCACACTTCCCAAATCAAATTTTACAAAATCACATTTCCAAACTTCAAAATCGTTAGCGTTTTTATCTGTGTGTCTGCTAGCTATTTACAGACCGTTGAGTACCGTAACTGACGCACAGCTCCCTCTCTCACTTCTCACTGACTGCTACTCGCAGCGACAATGCTACTGACAATCAAAGATTGCATTGCCTGTACTCAGAACCTCTGTGGCATAATATACCGATTACTGAAGATTCCTGTCTGAAAAATATTCAGTGTACAAATATGGGTGTGACACATAGAATGAAAATTGAGCTCACATTCCTTCCAATCAATCCCAGAAAATAAGGTAATAACATTACAAGCTGTCCATTAGAATTATATTACAGCACCTAGAAGGCGGCATCCAACAAACTTAAAACCGGCATGATATAACGTGCTTGTAAATGCATGTGATCAACTTGTCACCGCAATATAGGAGTAAAGCTGTGTTATTTTCTGCAAGTCACACATGAAATATAAATCAGTAGTACAGCAGATACAAGAGTATGGCGACAATCATCTGGTGTCTGATATAAAGGAAGATCTTGAACTCCCCAAGTACGCATTTAGAAGGCTGGAACTGACAAAAATAACAAGGCAGTGAAGGATTTTGCGATGTCGCTGTTCGGGACTGCTCTTCTGTCCACGTAACTTACCCTCGAAGGAATACATATCAAGGATTTACTGAACGATTAATTTGGGCCTGGAAAATGATGATGAAGAACCTCAGGCTGCAGAAGGAGAAAATATGCATGCTGAACTTCCACCAGCTGAAGGCGACAGTGAAGCTGCTAAATTGTGCTACTGGTAAAGACTCATTTTTTGACTGCTGTAATTTATGACTGCAATTATCTGTCACCTTATTTATGTCATTTCATTGTAGTCATTTTTGTTACTGTTTTTGTGGAATAAAAAAAATCGTTCGCTCTAATTGTCCAGAATGGCACAATGTGATACATAAAAATTCCATCCTTATTTGGGAACGTGAAGTCCATGAATGGCTGCAAATTGTCTCCAAGTAACCGAACGTAACCATTTCCAGTCAATAATCGGTTCATTTGGACCAGAGAACCCGATCCATTCCATGTAAACACAGCTCTCAACATTATAGAACCACCATCACCTAGCACAATGCTCTGTTGACAATTTGGGCCCATGGCTTCGTGGGGGTCTACGCCGCACTCGAATCCTTATATCAGCTGTTATCAACTGAAATCGTGGCTCATTTGAGCAGGCCATGGTTTTCCGGTGGTCAGTGTCAACCGATATGTTCAGGGACCCAGGGGAGCCGCTGCAGGTGATATCATGTGGTTAGCAAAGACACTCTCATCGGTCGTCTGCTGCCACATGCCACTTACGCCAAATTTCACGCACTGTCCTAACAGGTACTTCCTGCAGCTATTTCACGTAATGTTGCTCGTCTGTTAGCACTGACGACTCTACGCAATCGCTGCTGCTCTCGGTCGTGAAGTAAAGGCCATCGGCCACTGTGTTGTTCGCTGGGAGAGGTAATGCCTAAAATTTATTATTCCGGCACACTGTTGACACTGTGGATTTCGAAATATTGAACTCCCCATCGATTTGCGAAATGGAATGTCCCATGCTCTAACTACCATTCCGCGTTCATGACAGTCTGTTAATTTCCGTGGAGCGAAGCAGATATCGATTTACCATGACTTTTGTCTCCTCACTGTAATACGCCACTAAGGTGCAAAATATGGAAACGAAATTGTCACTGTTTGCATATATTTCGGTAATGCTTTTCTTCACAATCTCGTTTCCGAATTCACGTACAACTTTATCAGCAAGTAACATAAAAGTCTGATTCACGTATTCACATAAATAGTATAGCTATACATCGCCAAAGCCGTAGATGCAGAGTCGCAGTAGAAAGCCATCGTTTGTTGCGTTTATCAGAATAAGCTAAACCACGGAACGGTATTAGACTTCCCTTTATTGTCTGTTCAACGTCAACAATCAAGACACGGAGCTTCCACACCTAACACCATCCGAAATTATTCCATCCAGTCGCTCTTATCAGACCCACTAGTTTGCACGTGCATGCGCAGTCAGCGCGCTCAAGCCATTTCATATCACACCTGCACATTTCTCTATTACATATTCCCCCTGCCTTTCCTACTTACAGTTGTATCAACATTCCAACGGATGTTTCCTATACTTAGATCAGCCGCTTTAATTTTCTTAATACAGAAATTTGACCCAGTATATTAACGTGACAGTGCTAATTATAAAACTGCCAAATACAGGGGCACCAAAATGTATTGGCACAGACACTTGTCGCATCTACTACGAAATCTATAAATACTAGGAACATTATACGTATACCATTATCTCTCACTCAATAGAGGAAATAATTTGTATATCCAAATATTTTCCAAACACAACAGACGCAACGTAATCAATTAAATGAGGGTTTCTTCCTGCTCAAAAAAGTATTCGCGAACTGTGCGACGTTTACTATTGCACATGAAAGCTTGAAATTCAGCGCCGCGCGTACCAGATTTGTGCAATCGAAGTTGACAAACAGTTCAGTCGCTTGCCTGACGGTCAGTGTAAGGAGCATTCAGTTCTCAGGATGAGTCCGAAGGGGAAGGAGTATTCCCCACCGTTCCACAACAAAGCGGTTTTATTGCATTCACAGGGTTGCCGTCAGATTTGTAAAGAACTTTCTGCTAATTATACAACAGTGCGCTCAGTCATAAAGAAGTTTCAAGAGACTGATACAACAGATGCTAAACGCAGATAGACATCCAAGAGTCCTTACATGTAGGGAGTGTCGAAGGATAGTTCGTCTTGCACAAAAGGAGACGTTTAAAAGTGTAATGTCGTTTATATCGGACATCCATTCAACGTCTAGCAAATAGATCTGTAGTTAAACTACTACCAATGTTTCGAACGCATCTGGTACTTATGGCAGATCTCACAAAAAGAAACCATTTATTTCGGAAGTTAACCGAAAATAAACGCTTGCAGTTCACCAAACGCAATGTCAATAAATTTTGAAATACTGTTCTTTTTTTTGCCGAATCCAAATTTAACTTATTTCGATCTTACGGAAAGGGAAAAGTGTGGCGCAGGCCAAATGCAGAGCTCCAATTTCAACATTTCCTACATACAGTAAAACATGGGGGAAGAAGCATAATGGCTTGAGATGTATGGCGGCTTCTAGTGTTGGTGACTTGGCAATTATTGAGGGTGTCAAAGGTCGTCGTAAATATATCGATGCGTTGCGAGGCCGCTTACGTAGCAGTGCACAGAAACGGGGTCTTGATGGCGCTTTTACTTTCAAAAAGACAGCAACTCTAAACATAAGACTCTGAGAAAACGAGAGTGGTTATAACGTAATGCAATAAGAAGGGGTTTATCTCCAAAGCAGACCCTTGATTTTAAGCGAATAGAGCAACTTGGGGCGCAATTGGATGCAAAAGTTTGAAAATGTCTTTCTGCAGAGAAGCGGGAGTTTAAAACGGTGTTGTGAGAGGAATGGTCGATGATCTCACAAGATATTTCTCGCAACTTTGTTCACTCGGTGCCAAGACGTCTACAAGCTGTCATTAATGCGAAAGGTATGCTCACAGGCTACTAGATCTGAAGTACATGAACTAGAGAGACACATTAATTTCATTTTTGTAGGTGTTCCAATACCCCTTCAATGTATACAGCAACTTATTTCTTTTTGTAAACTAATATTTTTGTGTGATTCTTCAATTCCATGTAGCAGAACATGAAGTTCACCATCGAAGTCGAAGTGGATGTAGTGCTCCCCTTTCTAGATGTCCTGATTAAAAGAAAAGCAGATGGCACATTGGGCCACAGCGCGTACCATAAGAAGACGCACACCGTTGTATGCAAACAGCTGTCACTACCCAGCGCAGAGGAACGGCGTCCTCAAAACATTGGTTCACAGGGCCCGTACCCTGTGTGACAATAAGAGCCTTAACCAAGAAGTTGAACATCTGAGGTCAGTTTTCTGGAAAAACGGCTACGTAGAGAAGTAAATTCGGAGATATCTACGTCCCAAACCGACTGTACAACCGGAGGAAAGAAAAGATGAACCTCAGCAGGATGGGGGCATAGTATTTATTCCGTTCTGTGGCGCTTTATCGGGAAAGATAGGTCGAATGCTTCAAAAACATCAAGTGAAGACTTTCTTCCGCCGCGCGGTGTAGCTTTGCGGTCTAGGTCGTTTTGTTACGGTTCCTGCGGCTCCCACCCCCAACCCCCCCCCCCCCCCCTCCCTCTGGCATGGGTGTGTGTGTTTTCCTTAGCGTAAGCTACTTTAAGTTAGATTAAGCAGTGCGTAAGCTTAGGGACCGATGACCTCAGCAGTTTCATCCCGTAAGACCTTACCACAAATTTACAATTTCCATATATGCAGCTGAATGTACGTACACAAACACATCATTGTGCGATACCTAGTTCAAAAGATATGACGTCGCAAACTCTGAGATGCGTGAAAAATGCTGCATCATGCATCTTTATTACTATGACAGTCCTAGAGTTAAGTAAATCCCTGATTTATGGCAGCGCTTTCGATAGCTTTCAACTGCGGAGCGCCAACAGCTGTAGGCGAAAACAATAGCCATCAACAGAGTTATGAAGATGAGTTGCCATATATACATTTACAACATCGCTTTTTAGACACGCGATGCAGGCATCTATACACTACGCATATTTCTTTGTATAACTGTTTTTCAGGAGTACATGGAAATGAATTTTTTTCAATATTAAATCACAAACGCAATTCACTTTTTGTTTTTGATTCTAATAAAAAATTGGCCTAATTAATACGCGGGTAATCCCGCGTTCGTCAGGTAGTAGTAATATAAATTACATCGTCAATCAAAATCTGTGCCAGGCAGTGCTACCTGTTGATTTAGCACGAATAAATGCACTACCTGGCACAGTTTATGACTGACGATGAAATTTAAATTACTATGTGGAAACAGTGACGATTTGATGGATTTTGTAATTTGGTGCTAATGATTTTACAATATCTAATAAGATGCTGTCAATGCTTTTATGGCTCCGATGGTGCAGTACGAATCAAAACTGGTTGTTAAGTAAATAAATTTGTTCAATAGCTCTGGTCGGTTATCATGAAGTCCGTCAGCAGTGGCCATATTTGATTGGAGTTGTGCAGTATGACGAAACAAACCGTTACAGCTATTTTGTGTTTCAAGTGGGAAAGATTTCCTTCGCGAAAGTGGAGGATTAGAGAAGAGTCTGTTCAAATCAGAACTGTAAACCTACCATTTTTCCTTCTCGTCATCCGCACTTTATAGATTTTTTCCCCCGTTCCGGCTTCACAGTTGTCTCCAGCGTGTTCTTGTTTGTCTCGATCCGTTCTTCCTCCAGCATGTACGCCAACGCTGTCTTGGGAAATATGATATTTTCCACTCTTTGAAAGTGATCGGTCCTACTCCGTTAGATACTTAATGTTTTCTTATATAGTAATTTTATATTTAATTCTCTCCTAATGTCTCCATCTCGTATCCTATCCATCCTCGTACTGCCTATAACATTCCTCAAAAACCACATTTCAGCTGAGTGTATTTTACTCAGTTGATTTTGAGTTGGCATCCAGGCTTTTCTGCCATAAAGCAATATTGGTAAAGCCGTTACTTTACATGACTTCATTTCCGTTTCTTTCCTAATTTCATTTCTAAAAGCTCTTTGGATGGCCCCACGTACATCAAATTTGATAACTTTTTGCTCAAATCGTTGTCGTCATAAAAACTTGCGCCACAGCCAGTTTAGTTAAAAATCGGTACTTGTTTCCTAGCGCAGTCTTTGATCAGAGTGGATCCTTTCCTCTAAAAGCCATATTTGTTTAATTAACAGAGGAAAAAAATCGTAAGATTTAAAAGATTGTTTACAAGATACTGTGTATCATTTACTTGAAGCGTTATTAGATAGTCAGCAAACACAAGAAACTGTAAAGAGACACTGTTTGATAATTCAGTTCCTTGAGCACCTTGCAATTTGCACTTTTTTAAAGCGTCGCCAGTGTATACAGTGCCTGACAAGTAAAGTGAAACACCCAGAGGAAATGATCGGATGTCAATGTAACTTCGTAAACGTATTGGTATGGAAGTTATTAGAGTTATAATTCTCTGTAACAGAATGGCTTCCAGAGTGTACGTAGTATTCTTCGTTTTTAAGCATTTACGCGGCCTTGTAGGGTGTATAAGAATAGTAAATACCGCCAGACGTGGTGCGACCTCTGTGCAGGACACGGAGAGCCACGTTCTCGTGTGAGACAACGTTATCAGCATCTGACAGAGTTTAAAAGTGGCTTCATCATGCTTCTCTATTTGGATGGCTGGTAGAATCGCGCAATCTAGATTTGTGAGGCATTAGAATGTGACAGTGGTCCGATGTTGGACTGCGTGGAAACGTGAGAGCAGGCATACACGTCACTAAGGTTCCGGTCGACAACACCTGGTCAACGATAAGGGAAGACCACCGCGTTATGCACCAACAACACCATAACCCTTTTACATCTCCACCTGTCATGCGAGAACAAGTAATAGAATCCATGCGTTTCATATCCCGCCATTGTAAAAAGACTAGGAACAGCCGGAATAGGGACCTGTCATAGCAAGGATAGTCTGGCGTGAATACCACAACAAAACGGCTACATGTGGAATGGTATCGTGACGGGGAAGCATGGACGGCTGACGGCGACGAACTGCGGTTCTGCACTACTCCAAGTGACTTCCGGTGCATGGAGGCAACCTAAGACGTATCATTCTTCTAACTTTTTGGAGAGCCTCAATAATGTTCCTGCTGGCGTCGTGGTATGGGGTATTACTTCCGTTATTCACGGTCGCTGTGAACCACTGTACTTACCAGACCACCGCTCTGTCGGGGATGACGGCAACAGGAAGCGGGGAGATACAAATGAGTGTACGTGGCTTTCCCGTACACACTGTATCCACTCTGCAACTGGCTAGGATGTACACCTCCGCAGTGAATTCGATGGTGTGGTACAAAGGATTCAGCTGTCGGAGAAATTCGTGAAGCCTTTCATTCCCACATGGTCACACCACAAACGTGTCATCAATTGAAGAAAGCCTACCATGGGAGTTCAATCATCTGAATGACGTATTCAAGGAGAAAAGATATTGTGGGAGACAAAGCAAATAAAATACGGCGAGGAGGAGGATAAGACAAATGCGTATCTACAGTCCAAAATGGTTCAAATGGCTCTGAGCACTATGGGACTTAACATCTGCGGTCATCAGTCCCCTAGAACTTAGAACTACTTAAACCTAACTAGCCTAAGGACATCACACACATCCGTGCCCGAGGCAGGATTCGAACCTGCGACCGTAGCGGTCACGCGGTTCCAGACTGAAGCGCCTAGAACCGCACGGCCACACCGGCCGGCGTATCTACCGTACTCCGGCAAAAGTAGCAGCAGAAATCGGCAGAACCATTGCTCGACCTTAACATTAAGCGATTTTTTCCGTCCACCTCCGAAAATGCAGACACTGTCAGGTACGGTGAAAGATGACTTGGGGCTCGGTAAACCGGGTGTCTACCGTGTTCCATGGCATACGTCGGGCAGACGTTATGGACAGTCTCAAATAGGAACACAGCAACCAACCAACAAAATCTGTGGTTTGCAACAACCGCCCGCTAGTACTAAACTTCGGAGGAATATCCAAATTTATGCCGTGAGTCAGTAGATGGCGGGATAAGTGGCGTACAGAATTACTGGTCACGCTTTCCCACCCGAGTTTTGCGATTATTGAGCCAGCCCGTCCTTGAATTGATTTAGTGAGCCGCCGCGTAGGGATTCCTCCTACTTGTTATGTGGTGAGGCTCTCGTAGTTCTACGACACCTTTCAGAGCCGTACCAGCGTCGTCGTACTCTGAAAGTGGAACACTGCTGTCCATGTTTTACGTAAGGCAGCGGGAAAAAGTTTTTGCGCAAACAATTCTTATACAGGATGCCATTATGGAGCGTTTATTTAAGTAACACCGTGTGTCCAATCTCGTGTTTGACCTATGGCAGCGCCATCTGGCGGGTCAACGATAGCGCCATCTGGTTTCCCCCTTAAAGCTAGACGAGCTTCGTTCTGTGTATTTTTTTCATTCGATGCTTATTTCGTGAGATACTTGGCCCGGTCACTATCAATGGACCACCCTGTATACAGTACTTTTAAAGTATTCAACATACTGTACGACTTGCTCTAGTCACACAGGAGAGCATATTTCACAAAGCGATCAATAAATATAAAAATAAGTACATAAGCCCTCTGTAATGAGCTAGACATTGAGCTGAGAAAGAAAGTTTTTGCTGAGTTATTGTACGAGACGGAAGATTATGGGTTAACGTCCCGCCCTCAGCGAAATTATTAGAGACGGAGCACAGGCTCGGACTGTATGAAGAAGGACGAAAGAAATCGACCGTGTACTTTAATGTGAATCAACCTGTCATTTGCCTGAAGTGATTTAGCGAAATTACGGGAAACCTAATTCGGGATGACGTGGTTTGAACTGTCGCCCTCCCCAACCCGAGTCCATCGTGCTAACCAGTGCGTATCCTCACTCACTCTCTTGTGTAAATGTCTGCGAAAGAAATTAAGTGTGAGGTGAAAAGACAAGGAAGTTTTATTATTACTTCCTTGAGTAACATCGTGTAATATAAGTAATAATGACTCAATAGCATTCGGTATTTTTAGGATATTCAAAGCAAAATTATTCTCTCCTTGTTAGACATGTGTCACTTTCGACGTGAATGTTCGCTGATACTGGAAGGAGCCGCGATTGGCTAACCCGGGCGTCTGTTGCTCGGTTCCTGTGCCTTCTCCTCAGCCACAGGCCGGCTGCCAGTATGTGTGTGTGTGTGTGTGTGTGTGTGTGTGTGTGCGTGTGTGTATGTGTATGCGTGTGCCGCCCCCAGTGACGGTTAGTTAGGTCTCTGAGAGCGTGCCAGAGGCCTCGGTTCCACTCGGGGGACGCTACTGGAGCGCTCTTACAGCAGCCGAGGGAAAGCTACGTCTCTCGGCGCTCGCTATTATGTTCGCTGTTCACGTTCACTTGTTTCGGGATCTGGTCACCGGAGAAAGAAACCCTCATTTTGCCGTGTCTGGAGCCATTTCAAACAGAATTCTTCTTAAAACATGAATAATGATTCAGTAAAATGATTGTGAGACATTGGTTTCGCGGAAAGGTGTAGACATCCTATACATTGGTTTACGTACTTCCATTATGAACATGAAAGCTGAACGGTACATACATGTGGCTATACAACAGTACTAGGTTGGCTTTAATTTTTCAAATCTGATTCTTTTCATGCTGCACGATAGAATGAGTCGCCTAAAATTTGGTCGTATTAGGAAAAGGAAAAGTGCCTCTTTGTTCCGAAATTAAAAAAAAAAGAAATTGAAAAATCGCATAAAAATCTCATTTACTTTTTTATCTAAGAAACATATATTTAAATAAAAGCTTAATTTTTTCCAATTTAGCCGTCAATACAGCTTTATAAATATAGGTTAATTCTTACAACAAAATAAAGCACCCAACAGTCGCTGTTAAACGAGAAATTGTATATAGACATCCGAGTGATCGAAATACTTAAGCGTTCGCGTGTGTGAAGCGTTTTACACTATCTGTGTTCTCAAATCTGAGCAACAGTTAAACCTTGCATGGCGTTTGGTGAAATATGCACTTTTGTGATAGCAGTTAACAGTGCAATAAAAAATGCAGGTCGCAACGTAAGAAACACTAAACTAATTCAGTTATTAGGAAATTGAAATAGTCCTTTTTTCTTACATCTTTTATTGTTGTCGGGCACCTACAGTAGAGGGAACTGTCGCCTTAATCAACATAGATCCCATCATAACGCAATTTATAATGAGAACAGCCCTCTGAGGATGGTCTTGTCACTTCGAAACCTGCAACGGTGTGCCGGCCGGGGTGGCCGAGCGGTTCTAGGCACTACAGTCTGGACTTAACTTCTGAGGTCATCAGCCCTCTAGAACTTAGAACTACTTAAACGTAACTAACCTAAGGATATCACACACATCAATGCCCGAGGCAGGATTCGAACCTGCGAGCGTAGCGCTCGCGCCGTTTCAGACTGTAGCGCCTAGAACCGCTCGGCGATTCTGGCTGGCAACCACTTACACCTGCTTCACAAATAATTAATTAATATATCCCGGGATGGACACCACAAACTGAAACCACTCACAAGATGCACTGGTAAAATTTTTCGTCTGTTGAGGCAAATCCTACTTCAGTTGTTACCATATTCTGATGACATCTGATGACATCTGATGGATAAAGCTTTGTACTGTATATTTTTGACTTGGTATTTTCAGTTGACTGTAATTTGTGGTACTCAGCTCCTCTTCACGAGGACGTGCGCAACCCATCGCAAACGTGGTTTCGTAGACGCTTGAAGTGGAAGTCAAGCTACACGTGAGAAATTAACACTGTTACTGGCACTCATATTTTGTGCGGAAGGTATCAGCTCCGCAAATATTCATTTATCCCTGAAATTATCCCAGGGCATATGGTGGTTAATAATCCACAATACGGGACATGTTCTCGAGAGTCCATAATGCTTAACTATCCTTAAAATTGCAAAAAGTGTTAGAGGCCAATCTCGAAAAATATCAGTTTGGGTTATGGAGAAATGGAGGAACACTGGAGGTAAAACTGACCGCCCGAATTATCTTACAAGATGTGTTACAGAACGGCAAGACATTGTTTATAGCCTTTCTAGATTGAAAGGTTTTGACAATGTTGACCGAAACTATCAATTTTGGGAATAAACGGATATAACACAGGATGAGAAAAGACATTTACTACTAGTACAGCAGACAGACTGCATTTTAAACCTCTAAGAACATGCAAGGACGTAAGAGTTGAGACAGGCCTCCAGTGTTAGTGAGTGCGTCCACTGAGCAAGAGGTAAAGAAACCAATACGAAATTCGGGAATGCTAATAAACTTCAGGGAGCACAAATTAAAAAAAAAAAAGAGATTTGTCGACAGCATTTCTGTTATAGGCAGCAAATTATTTGGAAAAGCAACTGAACGGAACGGATACTTACTTGAAAATATGTAATAAGACGACATCAACAAAAGTAAAACAAGGGTAATGGAATGTAGCCGAATTAAATCGGACGATACAGAGGGAACTAGATTAGGAAATGAGATACTTAAAGTAATAGATGCGTTTTCGTCTTTGGGCACCGAATAACTGATAATGTCAGAAGTACAGAGGATGAAAAATGTATACTAGATAGTGGATATAGCCAGAACAGCATATCTGAAAAAGCGGAAATTTTTAACATCTGATATAAAACTAAGTGTTACGAAGCGTTTTCGGAAGATATTTCAAGTGTATCCACACACGGAACAGAAACGTGGACGGTAAGCAGTTCGAAAAGTAAGAGAAGCTTTTGAATTGTGTTACTACAGAAAAATGTTGAAAATTAGACGGGTGAAAGAAGTGCTGAATTGAAGTGGAGTACTTATGGCACAACTTGACTAATGGAAGGGAACGGTTGATAGGACACTTCTTGAGACGTCAAGAAATCGTCGTTTGGTAACGGTAGGGAACGGTTCGCTGGAGAGAGAAAAGGGGGGAGGGGCGGTGGGAGACTGCGTAGGGAGACTACGGGATGAATACAGAAGCAGGTTATAATGGATGTAGTTCACAGTAGTTATTCGGACCTGGAGAGGCTTACAAAGGACATACTAAAGTGAAGAGTTGTATCTAACCAGTCTTCAGATTGAAAACTAAAACAGCGATAAACATGACGGCGACCATTTCGGAACAACTTTACGTTTATGAACCAAAAACTATTCAAACGTCCACTAGCGATCACGTCCGAAACCTACCTGTTCTTTAGCCGTTACTCCAACACGCGGCATTTCCATTCCCGCTTATATGAGAATCAGAGCATCAGGAGCGGAAAGCAGTACGACTATATGCTTAGAAACATCAGCCGATAACATTACACTATGGTAAAAACAAGCTGCTATGATAAACCACACGAGAAGTTCGCCTGTTCTTAAGTGACGCATAACGTGTCATACAGTGCTTACACTGCGTTACGTACCAGAGCGCTGGACGAAGAGACCTCGAATAACTTCGAAAGATATAATAAACGAAATAACGGAAGAAACAATTCAGCCTGTCCAGAAAATAAATTGACTGTAGCTACAATAAACAAGAAATTCAACATCTGGTCCTAGTGCCGGCAAGACAACGCGTAACGACGAAACTTAGAGGACGAGTCAAAAACCATTTTACATCATAACGCAAGAAAAGCTTAAAAGTGACGAGGACGATTTAACATCAGCTTTATCTGAAGCACCATAAAATATTTTTCCCATAGTCCATTTCAGTTTCTTAACCATATGAACGTAAGCAGTATTTATATGACTTCATTAACATAACTGATTACAGCGTTGCTGCTGCCCTTCCTGTAACGATATCGTTTGACTGGTTGTGGTAAACGCAGTGTACAACTTAAAATAAAAACCACAAATGCACAAGTTCAATGGAAATGTATCAGCAATAATCAAATCAAAAAATTATAGAGTGTCCATTAACTATAAAATCCTTAAGTCGTGCTACTCAGCTTTTATAAAATATTCAACGTAGGATTATACAGCCAACCGGTTGCACAAAACTGGTAGATACATTGACCTAGGTTTCAAAATTAGTAAGGGTGTCTTCATTAGTAGGAAATTTTGATAAATCGGAAAACTACGTTGCTAAAAAGCAGAGGACCCACGTGGCAAAGACTAGAACGTTTTATTTCACTTTCGACTTGAGCATACTGGCTCTAAATTATGACCATTGCTTTTTAGCAACACAGTCTACGATTCATCAAAATTTCATTCTGATGAAAACACCTCTAGTAGGTTTCGAAAACTAGGTCAATGTATCCACCAGTTATGTGCAACCGGTTGGCTGTATAAGCCTATGTTGAAACTAGTGTACGGTTGCCGAGTAATAGCCATGTTTAAGACTGTTTTAGAAAAGACATTTTGACATAAACCGCCAAAATCTGCTAAAATTTCCATTATTCTACATCTTGTTTCGACATTAAATTAGTCGTCTGACAAAGTTTTAAGTTTTATTGTAATATGAACCACAAATTTAAAATACCAAATGGTATGCATGTATATAGCACTTGGATTGCAGGAGTATGGGACGACATCGTAAACCTCAAAATACAATTTGCCTTAAAAAAGTTAAAGATTGGTATGTGTTGACTTTAACGTTGATCTTAATGCAGAATAATAAAGCTTTTTAGTACTCTGTGGCGATTTTGCTTCAAGAAATGTGAAGAACCTATTTTACAAATCTAATTTGTCAAGGTAACATGATGTGCAGACTCTTCTCGTACGGTTCGTGGGATTGTTGAGTCATTCACACAGAATAGTTCATCCACAAACAATGCTGATCAGTTAGAAACTGACACTTTTGTTAGAAAATGGCTCACCTTCTCCGTGCGTGACTAGCCATTTCAGAAAAGTAGATGAATTTCATCCTCTTGTTTACTGCGGTTGTTATACAGGTGGGCACATATCGCTGCTGGAGGCGTTTTCGCTGCTTCAGGGGTGTGGCGGGCGTTAAAACGGAAACGCCGGGAATTTATTTGCTCTGTCGATTCTTCAACTAACAGAACAGAATGTAAGTGTATGTGTGTTTAACTGCACAAATATTTGTGCGATAATACATTGCAGCTAAGCAAATATTATTGATTAAAACGACTTTAAATTACCTTTTTATGTTTGTTTCAAAATGTAATCCGGATTACTTATAATGGACGTATAAATCCGAAATGCTTTTTAATTACTTTCTCTAACAACTAATACTTTAAGTTCCACAATCCGGTGTAATGTCAGCAGGTGGTCTGACTACGAGTCAGTAGCCGTGCACTTAGTGAGCGAGTTTAGAATCAGGAAAAATTCCTACAAGAGAACACCACAGACCACCCAGTTTATAACAGTATTGAGACTGCTGTAGCTACGTACGTGTTGCGGTATGTTGTTGATATATTCGGTAGAGCATGGCAAAAGGCTGCCATACCAAGTCAATGACATAACCAGTGCATTCTGTAATTACACTATTTGAAAATGGCAGAGAATATGAAGTATCGCCAATATTCGAATGGATACATCAAATCTGGGTACGTGTTTCCACCCACGCATGGACAACGTTCATTATGTCTTATATTTGAAAAGTAGTTTTCAAGCGAGACTATAAACAATACCAGACCAAGTGATGATCTTGGACAGTTGCATTCCGAAACACTCACCAAAGTCTGAGAAACGCAACACTGTGGGCAAGTTAACCGCACTCTCAACGCTCACAAAGGCCTCCTTGTACTACCCACAGTTAAGGAAATAGTGTTACGCTCTGCCTGACTCATGTGCATGCAAGAAATTAATGCTTTTGAGCAATGTCGTACTTTAGTGAAGAATCTATAAGACTGCCTTTTATATCAAATACTTCATTGGAACTAGGAACAAAAAATTTTCAACATGAATAGATCTAAAGTTGCTTATAAGTCAGATTAATAAATTACGATGATCTGGAGTGGCCTCGATGGTGATTCGTTGTTCCTGTGAGACTCATCAAACAGACTTTTGTGGTGAACTCTGGAAGCTATTTCTAGCCATTCGATACTCTCAACACTATTATGTGGATGTTTCCTTAATTTTCACTGCACTCAAGTAAGATATAACTACATTGACCTTTTCCACGAGTTAACACTATGATGCTTAGCACCAGTTACCTGTAACACATACAAAAACTGTGAACTTACGCATCAGGTAGACAGCAGTTCAACATTTATGAAACTCATGTTATTGTACTGTGAAGTTGTATGGTACTCTTCTAACACGGACTCGTAGAATAGTTATACTTACGCTTCCAGCTCACTTTACTGTACGTTGACACGCACGGTAACTTTAAAATTTTTTCCCTGGCCAAAGTAATGATAAATCATTGTCCGAGAACCCAGGGCTCGTCGGAGAAAGGGCGCTTTATAACAAGGTATTCGGCCCTGGTGGGGAGTAACTGCTGTTGACGAAACCGTTGTGGCCAGATACCTGAAACCGGCCGACTGTGGCATAGCGGTATAATATTTGCTCCATTGTCTGCCAAAACGGAAAGGTTAAAGGGACCAAAAGCCGCGACAGTTGAACAGAAAGCCGTGAAGCCACAAACGAAGTGAAAGTGTAGTGTAAGGAAGTTGAATGGAGACAACGGTTTACGTCGAACAGATGAAAGTCAATATTGTATTCGCGGAATATATCTGAGATAATCCCGTCACTGTCTCACTTTTCGTTAAAATCTTGTTTTCTCTACCGCACAGTTTCATTACTGTACTCTCTTGCTCCCGACATTTCGGAGAGCTGTTTTTAGTTTTCAAAATCAGAACTGACTGTATTTCCACCGTCGCTTCCACCAATGGCATCTCTTCATAAAGCTCGCCCAAATCCTCGATAACCAGTTGCACAAGGCCTTACCTCCAGTCGCCTAGTTACTCTAAGACCAACAGACAACTAAATCACCTTATTAATGAGGCTTGCAGTAATCAGCGGTTGTTTTCCCCAAGTAACAAAAACTACATATTTGCTACAGCAACTTGTGGATATATATGAAATTTATGTTTAGGGGGATCTACACATAAGACAGAAAGAATAAATGCTGGAACCATTTTGCCATTAATTAGATCACTTGGAAAATTTGAATTTTCCGAACTTGGTAAGATAACTTTAATTGTCTTCGGAGTCTTTCGAGACGGCATGACTGGATAAAATCTTATCGGTTTTCAAGCCGCGTAGATTCCAATAAAATCCTCGAGCTTTCGGTGGGTGAGCTAGCCATCGAAAGCTCGATGACTTTATTGGAATTGACGCGACTTAAAAACCGGGAAGATTTTATCCTTACCTTCAGTTTTTAGTGCTGATAACCTTCAAGTTATCAGCCGATAAGGTGTGGGACTATACTACCTACAGAAGGTAATCTGTTAGTTTAAATTGCCATTATTTATTAGTTACGAAAGTTTAACAACAGAACTGTACAACATCACACAGAGATGATACATGAATGAAGAGGAACATAATTATTAACCCAGAATCCTTACGAAATTACTGACACAACTCCTCATCATTCTCGTGTGTGGGGGCCGCAAGGAGGAACCAGTAAGGGAAATGAATTTAAAAGTACCTCTTCTGATATGTGGAGTCACAAGGCTTGTATATTTTGGCAGCACGAAGTGACATCTGCATCGAGCATCACTATATTAACACTACAAAATGAGTTAAGTAATGCATGCAAAAGGAAACCAACACTGCCGAGTCGGCATTTCATGATCACTTTTTTCAAAGTAAGGAAATGGGTACGATCAACTACGCTGTGCACGAAATCTGTGCAAAAAATTATAGAATTAACTGAAGTTAAAATGAATACAATGCACTCCTCGAGACTGTTGTTTCAGAATATTACCTACATGAGCCTATGATTTAAATTTCGTCGAGCAGCACTTTCCTCTGTAGAATCAATGCCACATTTCTGTGTCTCCATTCTGTCGAATCGAATGCTAGGATACGTCACGTCTAATTTCTTCTGCGACCAACAGCAGACCTAGCATGACCAATAATGTTTCCACTTCCTTCCTGAGCAAGAAAACGCATATGTTAGTTTGATAGCCAATCATGTACCAAGAACAGTTGTTCTGCCAAATGGACGCGAGGTTGTTTTCAGTTTACGTCCCCTCTACATTAATTTTCGTTATCAGCCAATGAGACAGAGAAGCCGAATATCTGACCTCCCCTCCTAGGAAACTCAAGTTGAAGAGCACGACGTGCAGCTAGAGAGAGAGAATAAGATATGGCGCAAGACAGTACATATGCTCCTGACCGACTCTCTGATGCCTCATTGTCTCAGAATCTTACGTTACTTTAGAAAATATTCTGTTGTTAGGCTTGCGTGGGATCCTGGAAAGCCAAGATGGCCGAGCGGTTCCAGGCGCTTCAGTCTGGAACCGCGCGACCGCTACGGTCGCAGGTTCGAATCCTGCCTCGGGCATGGATGTGTGTGATGTCCTTAGGTTAGTTGGGCTTAAGTAGTTCTAAGTTATAGTGGACTGATGACCTCAGACGTTAAGTCCCATAGTGTTCAGAGCCATTTGAACCATTTGATCCTGGAAAGAACTCTTCTCCTTCGACTTGCTAATTCAAGTGGCGTCTGAGTATCTACTGAGAACACATATTTCCCCAAATCCGCCCTGCTCGTCGCCGCCCGGACGCAGTGCTCGTGACGAACCCATTATTACACAAGCAGCATAGGCGTCACTGCCACTGAGGCTTCAGCACTGCGACGCCAGAAAGCCAAATGTCTGAAGCAGAGTCGTCCGACCTACACAGTACACGTAGCTTTGCTCCTATTGTCTGCGAGACTTCCCGTAATGCGACCGCAGCCCTAGAGGGGCCTGACTGTACAAAACGTACCCGAGGAGGAAGGGAGCAGTCTCGTTTGACATATGCGCTCTCCCTTCACTGGCACCCTGCACAGCCGTGGCTTCAAGCGAAGAGGCTAAAATCACCTGTGAGATTCTTGTTGTCTTATACTGAATGGTCAGAACTGTCCATGATTTGGCTGTAACGTAAGATGCACCTACAATTAGGAAGCGATCTTAAGCGGGGAACTACCTGTCGTCCTCTTGCAATTCCTTTTGATATACGTTATTTTCTTGTCCACTCCCATCGTATTAGCGGGGCGGGGGACAGAAATCAAGCTATAAACTGAAATAAACGTTGATTTTAATGAAATGATCTAGCCAGCAATTGGAAGTAGCTGTTTCGTATACCGTATGATTCCAGAAGCAACGTACGATGCTGTATTTATGAAAAGGAAACGTTCCTAGCAAAAATCTGGAAAATTCCTTGAAGGATATACACAAAATTTTACACGATAGACTAAAACGCACTGAAAAATCCTACATATTTTTTGTCATATTCGTTATATACACTGATCAGCCAGAACATTATGATCACTGACCTCATATCGATATAAGCCAGTCCAGGCAATAGCAGCGGCACCTGACGAGGAATGACTACTAGTCACACTCATGCACGGTTCATGAATTATCAATGAATGTTTTGGTAAACATTTTTGGAAAGCAGTGATCAATTAATTGTTATATTTTGACTAAAGTTCAGTCTTGATCACATCATGTATGTTTTAATAATATAGGTAACCGGTTTCGGTTCTTTCTATTATTAAAACATACATGATGTGATCAAGACTGAACTTTAGTCAAAATATATCAGTGAATGTGCTGTCCGTGCCTGTATTGGGAAGACGCGCGATCTGTCTGAGTTTGACGGAGGGTAGATTATGATGGCCCGGAGGCTCGGCACGAGCATATCGGAAACTGCACGACTTGTCGGGTATTCGAGTAGTAGTAGTGATGAAGCGCCAACACGAGGCGAAAACAAGGTGAAACCACGTCCTGACATCGTAGGATTGGGCGCCCACTCCTCATTACGGATGCCAGATGTCGTAGGCTGGACAGACTGGTAAAACAGGACAGGCGGCGAACTGTTACGGAATTAACATCAGACTTGAATGCTGGGTGGAGTACAAGTGTATCTGAACAATACTGCACCGAACATTCCTAACGATGGGCCACCGCAGCCCACGACCCATGGATGTGCCAATGTTAGCACCACGACATCAGCAACCGCGACTGAAATGGGCTCGCGACCACCGGCAGTGGACGTTGTCCCAGTGGGCAGAGCTTTGCACGGTCTGATGAATCCCGATACCTTCATCGCCCCAATGGGAGGGCTCGAATCCGTCGTCTTCCAGGAGAACAGGTCCTTAATAGCTATACTTTGAGACGGAGACAAGATGACGGCCTCCCCATTATGCTCTGGGCAACATTCACGTGCGCATCCATAGGTCCAGTAGAGCTTGCGTAACGCGCCATGACGGCCAAGGAGTATCGTATGCTGGCTGCAGACGACGTATATCCTCCCGTGACAATCGTGTTTCCCAACTGAACTGGCATTTTTCAGCAAGACAATGCGCCATGTCACAAGGCCAAGAGTGTGATGAAGCGGTTCGAGGAACAGAATGGTGAGTAACAATTAATATGCTCGGCCCCCAATTTACCAGATCTGAATCCGATCACATATATTTGCGATGTGATTGAACGTAGCGTCAGAGTGCATCGTCCACCTCCAGGGAGTTTACGGGAATAAGGTGACTTGTGTGTGCAGATGTGCTACTAACTCCCTCCAGTGTCCTACCAAGACCTCATTGCTTCCCTTCCACGACGCATCGCCGCTGATATCGGTACCAAAGGTTGACATACCAGCTATTAGGTGGTCATATGTTCTCTCTGATCAGTGCACAATACATATTCAATAGTAATAATAATAATAGTAATAATAATAATAGTAATAATAATATTAATACTATAAAGTCGTCATTTGGGGAAACTTTGCTAGCACAAATTTCGAAATGTTCTTGACCGCTTTACTTCAAATGTCTATGTATTACTTTAATAAACTTTTGGATTGACACATGCTATATATTTTAATATATACAGTATATAAATGTACACTCCTGGAAATTGAAATAAGAACACCGTGAATTCATTGTCCCAGGAAGGGGAAACTTTATTGACACATTCCTGGGGTCAGATACATCACATGATCACACTGACAGAACCACAGGCACATAGACACAGGCAACAGAGCATGCACAATGTCGGCACTAGTACAGTGTATATCCACCTTTCGCAGCAATGCAGGCTGCTATTCTCCCATGGAGACGATCGTAGAGATGCTGGATGTAGTCCTGTGGAACGGCTTGCCATGCCATTTCCACCTGGCGCCTCAGTTGGACCAGCGTTCGTGCTGGACGTGCAGACCGCGTGAGACGACACTTCATCCAGTCCCAAACATGCTCAATGGGGGACAGATCCGGAGATCTTGCTGGCCAGGGTAGTTGACTTACACCTTCTAGAGCACGTTGGGTGGCACGGGATACATGCGGACGTGCATTGTCCTGTTGGAACAGCAAGTTCCCTTGCCGGTCTAGGAATGGTAGAACGATGGGTTCCATGACGGTTTGGATGTACCGTGCACTATTCAGTGTCCCCTCGACGATCACCAGTGGTGTACGGCCAGTGTAGGAGATCGCTCCCCACACCATGATGCCGGGTGTTGGCCCTGTGTGCCTCGGTCGTATGCAGTCCTGATTGTGGCGCTCACCTGCACAGCGCCAAACACGCATACGACCATCATTGGCACCAAGGCAGAAGCGACTCTCATCGCTGAAGACGACACGTCTCCATTCGTCCCTCCATTCACGCCTGTCGCGACACCACTGGAGGCGGGCTGCACGATGTTGGGGCGTGAGCGGAAGACGGCCTAACGGTGTGCGGGACCGTAGCCCAGCTTCATGGAGACGGTTGCGAATGGTCCTCGCCGATACCCCAGGAGCAACATTGTCCCTAATTTGCTGGGAAGTGGCGGTGCGGTCCCCTACGGCACTGCGTAGGATCCTACGGTCTTGGCGTGCATCCGTGCGTCGCTGCGGTCGGGTCCCAGGTCGACGGGCACGTGCACCTTCCGCCGACTTCTGGCGACAACATCGATGTACTGTGGAAACCTCACGCCCCACGTGTTGAGCAATTCGGCGGTACGTCCACCCGGCCTCCCGCATGCCCACTATACGCCCTCGCTCAAAGTCCGTCAACTGCACATACGGTTCACGTCCACGCTGTCGCGGCATGCTACCAGTGTTAAAGACTGCAATGGAGCTCCGTATGCCACGGCAAACTGGCTGACACTGACGGCGGCGGTGCACAAATGCTGCGCAGCTAGCGCCATTCGACGGCCAACACCGCGGTTCCTGGTGTGTCCGCTGTGCCGTGCGTGTGATCATTGCTTGTACAGCCCTCTCGCAGTGTCCGGAGCAAGTATGGTGGGTCTGACACACCGGTGTCAATGTGTTCTTTTTTCCATTTCCAGGAGTGTATGTAACATACGACGTAGGAAATTTGTTATAAGAATTTCGAGAAGACCAGTTTACTTCAAATTTTTCACGAGACACTAATAAATTTCTAATGTACAAATGTATAATATGCAAAGAGGAAAGGCCTTAGCAAACAATCCCGTTTAGTTCTGCTAGATGCTCCGATAAAAATTCATACTGACGAAGGCTATATACTTTTGAAACAACAGTTTGCTTTTTTTCTGTTGAAACCGATTGCGAGAAAGGAGGTTTCGTGCCCTGTTTCGCTGTGCTGTAGTATTATGCGGTTAAGTTAACCTTTTTTACGGCTAGTTTTAACTACGACGGCAAGGCATTTAACCCTGCAGTGCGTCGTGTCCATTGCAGTGGGCAGCTGTTACGGGTTGTACCTACGCCGTTTTCAATCTGCGAATTCACCTGGTCCGTTGCAGCGGCCACTACCTACTGGTGCTGTGCCCCGAATGCATTTGTAACCCCATGACTGATTGAAAGTTCCCAATAAGCGACCATCACTAGATGTCTCCAGCAGTGAAAATGGTGTACTACAGGGTTAACTCATCAGACAAATGGTTTCTTTCATTCTATTTCCCTCTTTACGGATAATTTTGAACAAATATTGTACGACTACAATGTGCTGTTTTAGTTTCTTCCTTGCAGTTGGTTTTAAGAGAAAATAGGAAAGTTGTTTTCTGGCTTAATGACTTATGATTAGGAATCTATTACTGGATTTGAATATTCCGAAACGTTGTAATTCTACCTGTTCGCAGAATAAACCTGTGCAAAATACTCACAGTGAAGTTTCCGTCACAGTTGCAGATGCTGGAGAAGTATGTCTCATAACTCGTGTACAATCACACCAACCATTCTTCCATCCATTTTAAGCGACTTCATATCCCTATCAAGGTTTCGTTTCTAACTGCAATAAACAATGCTCAGGGTCAGAGAGAGGGTGAAGGAGGAGATGGACATGGGGGGAATCTGTAATGGCAATAGGGATGGGAAGGTGCACAGAAAGAAAAGGAAGACATGGAAAGAAACATGTAGGAGGGCGGTATGGTCAGAGAGAAGCGGAAAGTGGTTATGGACAGAGAGTCGTGGTAGGAGGAGTAGATAGACAAAGCGAGGGATCAGAAGGAGATAAGAATTTAAATACTATACCAATTAACGTTTGTCAGTTGAGAAGCATTTACGGGTTCGCTAGTCTGCTGAATAATTTATAATCAGAATTGTCTGAAAAGTCCTCCACCCCCTTTATGTCTGCCTCTGTGTAAAAGCCGATCTCAGGAACTAGTGTAGGGATTTGTAACTGTTTTCACTAATAGGCTGATTCACGAGGAATGTTTGTGTACATAATTCATAAACGTTGCACGGAAATTGACTGAACTACCGTAAATTAAAGTCTCTCCCCACGTTTTTTTGTCTGTATGTGAAGACTAACCTCAGGAACTTATGCAGGCGTTTTGAGACGGTTTTCACTTACAGATAGGCTGATTCACGAGGAAGCTTTGTGTGTATAACTTATTACCTCTATGACTGGTAAGTTGTCCAGCCGTAGATACTCAGTACTACCTGTGGTATTATACTGAATATGTATACTGGTAGTTAGTATAGACGGCTAACAAGGTAATCCTTGAAAAAAATGAACCCTTTCAAATGGACCCTTACACCTGGATTTTTACATCCATGGCAAGGTTTGGGCACGATTTTGCGAACTAGTTTGCGATAATATTACCATTTATTTCTGTCTTGGGTGCCACAGTTGGAAATTCTGCGAAAAACTAGTTGTCACATCTACATTCCAGTCTCCGTCTGACACTTCATGCCTTACTCGATCTAGTATGCTTTACTGTTCTGGAAGGTTATTAAGTTAATACGTTGCTTCAGATACAAGCAAATTTTCAGAATCGTCGTAGCTGTACGATTAAAAAGCAACGAAATTAGCTAGTGTGATATATACTCTTGAGAAACTAAAGTGCAAGACAGCTGCTCTGCTAGAGAGAGAGAGAGAGAGAGAGAGAGAGGGAGAGAGAGAGAGAGAGAGAGAGCGGTGAATGGAATATTTCAGCGTGCCGCGTGTAAAGCACATCGTCATTCCTTTTCCAAGCCCTCGAAATGACAACCAGTCGCAGGAGAAGCCAGAATTCCGACACCGTCGCTGTAGATCGATAGTGATTGCGATGGATGTTGTGTTTTCAATGATGGTTCGGGGCAGATGGACCACAGTGTAACAACCGACTCCCTAATTCATTTCTGGACAATAACCTGTCAACAACCGCACCACGGTGGATAATCACCTTGCTGTGTGGTACACAAGCAACTGTATCCATAGAGTACCTCCACCTATTGCATGTCATTGAGCCCACAGGGAATCATTCGTGCAGGAACACCGATATTGGACACTCGTATCATGGAAACAAGATCGCCCGCACGGACAAGTTACGGCAGGCGTTGGTATCCGACGTTAGCAGGATACCAATACTTCGAAATCTACATTAGCAGATATATCAAAGGACTGATAAGGCAACGGAGGTGCTTTCGTCCGTCAGATGTTGAAACTACTAAAAACTAGTAGACTTCCCTGTTTCTTTGAGCTAGCCTGCTTTTTATTCCTTCTTGCTTCGTACGCCACGCGTTATTTTGCTTCCAAGGTAGCAGAATTCATTTACTTTATGGTAAAAAATTTTCTTACTTCAGCTACTCCTCGTTACTTTCGCTTTTCTTCAGTTCACTGCCAGTTCATTGTCTGTGCTCACTAGACAGTCCATTCCCTTCAGCTGGTCCTGCAATTATACCTCACTTTCACTGATGTTAACAACAGAGTAATAACGAGTTCGAATGCCACTGGAGTATAATAAGGATGAAGTAAGCCAAGTAAACCACCGAAACTCGTGTGTGCCAAAGCACTCAGTTAAATTAACATAACCAGTAGTGAAGCGTTTCTTAACAGAAGTTTTGGTGTTGTTTTACGCGTACTTTTCGTGCAAACTACTCCTTGTCCTTCTAAGCCAGGAAAAAGGAAGATTAGTTTGCAGAGTTCCGTCGGCGATATGACAAAAATATTAAAGGGATCTACAGTGTTCTGTCAAAGGAACCATCGAAAATCTAATTCCAGATCGCTGGGCGGGTGATGGAGTTCCGCTTCTCATTTTTATCTACGTATCTACATCTACAGCGTCATTCACTGATGATGTTATAAACTTCCATGGACTATGGATAAATCTAAATGTATCAGTGTGAGGTATGACATCCTGCTCCGGAAACGACAGAGTCACCAGTTACAAGTGAGACTCATTCTGTTACCTCTGATATCGAAATAAATGTACCGATAATGTTGTTTCTAAGACTTTAGGGTAGACAACTTTCAGAGGTGGCATTATGGACCAGAACATATTTAGTGATCTTCGCTACTGTGAAACACAACTCTTCATCTGTACAAGTGACCATATGTCCTTTGCTATGCACTTTAACGCCCATGGTTAGTCGACAATTTTTTATTGCTCTGGCCCATAATACGACCGACTCGGTCGTTTGACCAGGTCCCTAATTTCGAGGTAATACATGTACCCTTCTCCATCACCCCTAAGAGCTTGTAACATCATCACGGGAGGCGCACTGTATATCTATTCTTTTCGAACCGTTATGAAGTGCATGGCTGAGATTACTTATCGCCGCAGCAGTTGTTGACGTGTGGAGCTCGGTAAGAATGATTGCTTGAACGCCTCTGTGAGAGCTGCAATTAGTCTTGGTTCAAATGGCACTGAGCAGTATGGGACTTAACATCTGAGGTCATCAGTCCCCTGGAACTTAGAACTACTTAAACTAACCTAAGGACACCATACACATCCATTCCCGACCATATACATCCATGCCCGAGGCAGGATTCGAGCCTGCGACCGTAGTGGTCGTGCGGTTCTACAATGAAGCGCCTGGAACTGCTCGGCCACAGCGGTCGGCTGCAATTAGTCAACTCCTGTCTTCACCATCTCTGCGAGAACGATATTAGGGAGTTGTACTTTATTCCTCACTTAAAGATGGTTCTTAAGAATTTGTAATTAGTTTATTAGAGAATACTTTGAGGCAGTCTTCAAGTACCTGCCTCTTCAATTATTTGATCATCTACGTCACACTCTCCCATGGGTCAAATAAATCTGGGGCCATTCGTGCTGCCCCCTTGTATGACCTCAGTATCGTCTGACAGTCCTTGCGAA